>NC_134758.1:10030524-10648560 GCF_050436995.1 Anticarsia gemmatalis
TTTAAAATTCGACGATATTTTAAAAGTTAATGACATAATTAAATCATCAATCATTTAGAATCAATGCAGTTAGTATCCAAAGTACACGTAATAAATACACACGGCTGAAACTACAAAATTCTCTTAACAAAAGTTTTCTTTAATCGCAGTCATGTAATAGCAACAAATATATCATAATTTCAGGTTATCTCTAAAAAAAAGTCTTAAAACTAGCGTTCAGTTAATTTATGTAATGCGTCAAATGAAATAATACATTTTATAACTAAAATTTTGGGTATGCGGCAGTTATTGTGAGAAATCACACGACCTATAAATAATATACGAATACTACGAATAAAACTACGAATTTAAGCTATTATTTAAATTACAATAACCCTCCAAAGGTGTTATAAAGTGTAAATTTTAAGTATAATTTTTAAATTAGGTTAAAAGGTGAACAAAAATTATTTTAGCCATCATTTTCTTATATTGCAGCAGTTAAAATACCATAATTATTCATAATAAGTGATCAAAAGTAATCTTACCTTTACGCAGCACGCCGCAAAGTTTTCAAGTTTACAAATAGCGCGGCGCGAATTTTAAATATTACCACAATAAAAAATCTAATTAACAAAAAAGTCTGCATACAAAAGTAAAAAAAATAATAAACGCGTCACTCAAATTTCGAACACCGAATAAAGAAAAAAAATTCAAAGACAAATTTGGAAGCGACGCGTCCCGAAGGAAATTCGAGAAAATCGTCGTCTCCATGCGGCGTACGGTGAGCGAGTGTCCCGTTCAAACTACGCTACAATTTCCTCCGCGAAAACCGAATCGACTGCGCTGTGTAAGTATAGGGAAGGGTGGTTTTTCCTTCGAATTTCATAAGTATCTACCTTTCTTTATATCTAAGCGCAAGAACTACGCTCACCCCTTGAGAATACCTCGCGAGACTCGATCGCGCTTTCCCTCCAATTTAATACCAACCGTTCGTACGACTATGATCCAATTTCTATTCTGTTCCGCTGAAATAAGATTCAAAATTATGTGCATAGGTAATAGTGATGCGCTCTTGTAGAATAGTTGATATTTCTAGTAAGGCAACGGTAACATAGATAAAATGTATTGGGTGGTGAATAGAAATATATTTATGTATGTATGTAGATTCGTGTGTTGGAGAGTAAGATATGGTGTGGGCTTCGTTTCACGTATGACTGTGGAGCTATACGTGTGTAGAGCGCGTATAGATACCGTGTGCGTGGTTTAAATGTGAATTTTGATATGTGGATTCGTCTCGCAATTTGTCACAATACGAGATATTGTATCGGGTAAGCAATATCGTTTAGACGATTTCCTTTTGTTATCATTCCTTTGTCAAACGTAGACATAATTCCAAGTACACGCGTATATTATGTGCTCTTTATTATTTTTAATGTGATAAAAATATAAACTTAACCTGATAGAACTTCAATAGAACTAATGAGCGGAAAATTATTAACCACCGAACGTGTTAATTTTTACGCCCAAAGGGTAGCTATTCATGCATAAAATTATACGCTAAAATAAGTTTTACGGTTAAACGATAATGGGGATAGGAAAATTCGGTTCAAAGTGACACCATCGGTTTATCAAATCGAGTAGCAATCGATTTTAAGGTCCACCGCTTCGCGAGTCTCGCCGATGCAATGACACACATTTAAAAGTCTTAAAATAAATGCGAAATGATTCAGCAAGCAACAAGTTTCATTCATTCACGGGAAAGGGAGAGGGCAATCCAATTAGAAAGGGAAAGAGAGGAATTTAAAAAGTGAACGCCCGGAAAGTTAGGCGGGAAAGCTCCGTGCTAATAACCTGTTGCTTCCGCCGCTAAATTAAATATGAGAGCGTACCGCGCTTAATAAAAACATCGACTATCGATACCAACTTTTTCACATCACAACTACATTCCGCTGAAGATATTGGATCTCTGGAATCTAGACGTCATAAAAACACCCTCCTTATCGATTTCGCTTACCTTATTCGTATTTAGATACACCAGTCTATACTTTAGAATTGCTTACATTTATCATTTTACTATTCATAAGCCACCCCGTCGCGTCGTTCGAAGCGTTCGAGTATTATCTTGGAAATATCGATAAAGCACAGTTGATGCGGCTGACACCCCTACGCTTGCTTGACATGGAGCGTGAGGGAGAACACATCATACTCGAGCACATGCCAGAGCGAGATAGAAGACGGGACCGCGACGAGATAAGTGTTCTAATTTATACTCAAATTGCGAACGTCGTCACGAGAACCACGTGCTAAATAACTTATTCAAATTCCAAATGTCTTAAGTGCTTTATATTCAGCATTGATATTGAACTTTATTGCAGGCCGTGAAGGTTTAAATTCCAAATTGATTTTAATAAGAAATATTATGTTAGAATTTTTCATTTTTGAAAAACGAAACTCTATCTTTCGGTTTGGGGGATGGGATTTTCGTTCTAGCGAGTTCTAAAATTGAGTTCATTTTTATTTGTGGTTGGATGTTTGCAAATTAATACGTAAGATTTTAAAAGAAAGCTTGTGCATACTAACTAGGGCTGTGTCAAGGTTAAATTGGTGTTTTATTAGCAAGTCGGTTACTAGGTTAACTGTGCCATTAGGGGTGCTTTTGGTTACCTTAGGAGTTGCGATTTCGTGATTACGTTTAGTAATATATTTGATTAATTTTATTGCTCATGATAGCTTTATGATTAAGTTCGGGTCATTTGTAAAGCAATAAAATTGCGGTTAAGATTACTGTTGTTCATGCGATTTTCTAGTTAAAACGATGATTCTTAATGACTAATTCCTTATTGTGCGTAATGGAATGACTTTGTTAAATGAGATGAGTAATCAGTTTATTGTAACGCGACATATTTAAATTATTCTTACGTAATATTTTTCCTTTGAGTAGACATTCTAAATAATGCGTAGAAGCATTTTAAATCTAAGATCCTTTTAAGAGGCAAACATGTTTTCTTAGAGTTTAGTATCTTTACTACCAACTTAGTTTAGTGTTTCTCAGTAATATTACTTACTAAACTAAAGACACGGTCCCGTCTTATCATACATGCTTTCGAGGCGCCCATAGCTAGTTGCGCTCACCGTTCAGTAAACGATCTGTGGGTTAAGCTAACCTTGGCGCGGTCATTCCATAGATGGGTGACCGCATAGTGGTATTTGAACTGGGCGTCTCCGTGCTTCGGAGGGCACGTTAAAAGTCGGTCCCGGTTGTTGTCTATTAAGATAACAGTCGTTAAGCCACGTCAAAGGCCTTCGGGCGGCTTGAACAACTTTGACACTAGGTTGGCCACTAACCATTCGATGAGAGAGATACATGCTTTCATTATGTAGAGCGATAGAAACCTCTAAAATTATTTTCGAGATAAAAATATGCATAGTATGATCTCTCAAATATGAAATAACTAGATATTAGTACTTATATAACTTCCTAACTTAAAGATATAGTTTTTTTGTGTTTGTTCAGTGTCACAAACCGAAAAATACTACACAAAATCGTGCGTTTTCTTTCAAAATTACTTCCAGACGACTCTCAAGCTAAACGGTCATCAATTTCCCAATCATCGCAATCAAAGTTTCATCAAAACCAGTCTAGCAGTTTTCACAAATAAATAGTCTATGTACATTCCACGTTTCACGAATACATTCACGCGCAAGATCTTTGCACCAGCTTTTCTAGTAAATTTTTGACACTTGTCATGTCTTTCGCATCACAATGAGAAGGGGTAGCAGCCCCTACCCTCTTCGTTATATTTTCACAACGCTGTATTTTATGGAGGGAATAAGAATTTGGATGATGAAAAACTGTTTTAAGTGAACTTTGTGGGGTCAATGGCCAGTTTTCTTACATTTTATAAGGATTAGAAATTTTACTGTGTCTTACAGCCATATTTAAGGTCATCACTTAAAGAATATTGACGCTAAATAGCGTTTTTCATGAGTGTAACTATCTTTTATTAAAATGCTTTTGAAATCCGACTAATAGTTTCAGCTATTTCCGAGTCATATTAATTAAAATGTATATTGAGATAAGTAAGTACTTAAATATTTATTTGTTCATATACAGCCAGCGCGGACTGTTTGTATGTATTTCGTACACAGTTAACAAAAAAGTCCACGTGCGACCAAAAATATTAGCTGTTTTATTTTTCAGTAATACTAATTGGAAGTATAACATGTATTCATAATCTTTTAAGTTTTGCTCATAATATGAAGAGCTTATAGCCGGCTAAATATTACCAAGCATTAGGATACAATTAAGAATAAAGCAATATACATTGACGAAGATCAATAACACTGAACACACTCATATTCGCATTAAATGCTAAGCAGTATAATCTCAAATTTCGCTTATATCCAAAAGTATCTCTTATAAGGGTCAAAAATCCAGCGTATGTATGTATTACTCCCCCTATCTACTAAACTACTGGACCGATAATGACAAATTGATACCCAGTGATCCATTCACAATGCACGCGTGTTCTTTATTGATGGGATTTACTTACTGATCAAACGCATTTTTTATGTATTGAGCCTGTAAAAAAATCTTCTTTTTGGGAATAAAATATTTCAAAGAGGTAACCATTTTTTATGATATTTTGTTTTAAATTATCATCAGACCAGCCCATTGTAGATATGGCACATTTGCTGAAATTATTATTACTGAAAATTAAGTTGTAGAAAAATTACGAATAAAAAAATACTCCGGTTGAAATCACATACATAAGTGTTACATAGTTTGAGTAAAATAAGTAAACCGTAGAATGATACTTACTGAAGTTTATACTAACATCATTTTAACTATTTGAATAGGAATCCCGATTTGTTACTATTAATCATTTTTTTAAACTATACACAAGTAAGAAAATCAAAACACTGTATACTTAGTTAGAGACTTACACGACGTTTATTAATATAACAGAAAAAGACCCTGAAAGCTCGAAAAGAGCAGATTTTTTTAATTTTACCGACAATTTCTTCAATATTCAAACAGTACCACAGTCATAACAAAATAATAAAGAACTGGTTTCACATATCGTGTAATCGTTTAAGCATAGTAAATAATAATTCGGTATCCGCAGTCTGCATATTGTCGTTTAACAAGCAACCCTTGAGAGGTCGTAGGGGAGTTGTGTGCGAACACACAACACGCAGAGATTGGGAAATGACAATTTTAGAAAAATTATATCGTCATTAATAACAAGTATTAAGGAGGCAAGAAAAGTTTACGAGGATCGTATCAAGAGATATGTCTCTGTCTACCCCTACAGGCACTTTGTTACAACTAACTCCTAATATGTAGAGCGATTTTTACGGGTTTGTATATAAGGGTAAACGATCAAAATAGTTAGTGACAGAAGTAGGTTCTAAAATGTCAGTTTTAAAATCGCAATTACTAAATTATATGCCTCTCCGGGGTACATTACATTATTATTATTTAGTTTTCATAATATTCTGTGACACTATTTCAATAATTACTTTGCATGTTAGGTCAAAAGTCACATGGAAAAGTATACCCCCAGATACAAATGTTCATAAATTCATAATAAATGCAACCTTAAACGTATTTATTGTCGTTTTATGTGTATTTAATATTATAATTTAGTTATAATTACAGGCATTTTACGACGTAATAATTCATATTAATATAAATTTAACGCATAACCTATGTAACGACTTCGAAACTGAGAAAATTGTGTTTATAATAAGTGATGAAACAACTCTCAATATTTCGCAAATTGGGTGTCAATTTAGTCAATTTTCAATTACTTTTTAATCTCTGCACACTTGTACTTAGCACACCTTTTATGCACAAATGAATTCCAGGTCCACACTTGTAGTTACAATATTTTATTTCTCTCAAAATCATTAACTTTTTGCTAGTTTCCATCTAAAACTGTTAATATTTAACACTGGTATTCAGCTGCCTGACTGGAAGCCGTGTCCAACATAGTTGCAATAAAGACATGGCTAATATAATATATACTAGTTTCCATCTAACACAAGAAAATATAATGCAGTAAGTAACAACAAAAATCGAAACGAAAACATCACTCACTCCCCATTTCGTCAGACCCGTATCGCCTGTCAAAACGAATGGGAAATATGCGAGAAAGAGTGACTGGATAACAAGCACACACACACACACACACACACACACACACAAGCGAACACACAAATGTATATTACTCATGTGTATTATACGAAGCCATCTTGCAACCATTCACTATTGGAAAATTTAGTTTACGTTGAACGAACGGTTGAAATGAATAGGGGATTCGAGTCGCATTTGCGTTTACTTCTATTTTTATTCTAATGACCAGTAGACCGGTTGATGGGGACTGAAAGTATTGATTCGGGAATAAGTTTTTGTTATTGAAAACTGGGAATATAAAAGTGGATTTTCAAAAGTGATGTTTGATTTTGAAATATGCAGGTCTGGCTTAACTAAATTACAGTTTTACTAGGAATAAGATATCTACAGAACATTTCATTTCTTGCTTGATCATCAATAACATGAATAATGGCGACAAAATTAGGATTTTGTAAAATTATAGGTAATTTTCAACTTAATAATGTTTCCTAATAGTTAATGGTTACGTGCAATTAAAATCGTATTATAGCACCTTACTTTCATCTCCTACATACTCTTGAAGCGGCCCTATATAGAAGGGTAGCAATTGATTGGGGAAAAAAAGAAAATAAAGTTTTTTCATTTTGTCATGCATGTGTCATCGTCTAAACGTCAGAAACTCGATACAAACTCGACAATATCGAACTGCTTTACAACTCTACTACAATCGCATGCACTACAGTCAGTTGTCACCAACATTTTACCAAACTATTCCGTTTAACAAACTTTTTTCTATTTCCCTTCAACAACTAATAGCTGGCTCTAAATATGTTCATTATAAGCCACAAATCATTTGAAGTTAGTAAGTAACTGTAGTCAAGTGAAGGCACGTAATTTGTCTGTCGATTTAGCAGCGCGCTTATTTTGGCTACCCCAGAAAGAGTGAAATCGGGTAGCTGCTGAAACAAATGTCTTGTATCCTTGCCTGATTTAGGGATGGGGTGATTTCGATGTTTTATCGATGAGTTTTTTTGATAACGTACTTTTATGTGGAAAATGGTTAACGATTTTTCTTCAATGAGAGTTTGTCTTATCGTATAAAGCCTAAAGATCATTATTTTATGTCTTGAATTGTCAATAACTGTTTTAAAATGAGTGGGTGTTAATATTGTACGTTTTTCGATCTGTTAGAATTAAGATTTGGTTGATTCTTTTGTGATTAAGTTAACTATGTCAAAAGCCTTTTTAGCTTATTTGGTAATTAAAATACTGTATTTCGAATATTCACGATGCGTCTTTTCAATTGCATAATTTCAAATTTACTGTTAACTACGATTTAAAATAAAACGTATTTTTCTGAACGAATGATACAAAAGCAATATTATGGAAAGAGTGACATTAATGTGTTTTTTGAGTATTTTAGTTTTGACTATTCCTTTAAATAAACGCATTTTCACGAGAAACTTATATCAAATATCAATGAATACTTAACTAGTTAAATACAAAAATAACAGCATTTCTCAGTCGATTGACTGTACATATCGGTAACATCGATCTACATGCATATGCAATCATATGCAACTGTGTACACACGCATGCATATTAAATACATCGCACTATGAAACTTATGTCTATGTATGTGATAAAAAAATAAACAGGTTTACTTATATGGAACTGCTTGCTAGGGTTAATACGCTAATCTTAGTATAAAGACCGTTAGATAGAATAACAAAGTGTATGTCTGTTTGTATGTGCGTAGCTCAAAAACTGCTGAATTGATTTTGAAATGTTATGTATAATTTATTTGTTTGTGTTTAATACTAAAAGAGTATTTTTAAGTTTGCGTGTTATAGTAGGTACCTATTCCTTTCCAAAGAGTCGCAGAAAATATTAGTTACTTATTTACTACATACAAGTATCAAAACTGAAAAATGCAATCTATGTACAGCAAGAGAACCGCTAAATCAATGTAATTAAACAAAATTACCGATTAATACACGAACTATCTGTCGATCAGAATAATAAAACCTAATTAATACTATCTCGATACTCATGTCCATCAATTACCTTGAACAATGCAAATGTAAGACAAAAACAAAAGGAATTATAGCTCATAAACTAGATTTACATCGCAACACTTTATTATGCTGATTATATTGCATATTTGACATAATTTCGAATCAATGCATTGATGACTGTTTATAGTCTAACAATTTAGTATAAAGCCTTGTAGGTAAGGTTCGCGGCTGGTATACAAAATTTTGAATATCAGTGACGCTTTCGCTTATCCAACTTATGGCTGCTATATAGCTTCTTAATTTTGGCTAAGTAACAACAGGCGCGCGGATCGATCTCTGAGGTTAAGTCATGCTTGCCGAGGTTATTCTGTGGATGGGTGACCATCTTACACTTATCGAGTTTCTCCGTGTTTCGGAAGGCACGTTAAACTGTGGGTTCCGGCTGTAATTTTCAAAGATCTGTGACAGTCGTTAACAGTAGTAGCCATAAGCTTGAAAGTCTGACAACCAGTCTTACCGAGGGGTATCGTGTTGTAACCTAGGTAACTGTATTGTGGAGGTCAGATAGGCAGGCGCTTGCTTAAAATGCTGGTATTCAGCTGCGTCTGGTATGACTGGAAGCCGACTCCAACATAGTTACAAAAGCGGCTAGACTCATGATGATAGAATTATTAATTATAATTAATCTAAATAAATCGTACATGCTCTCTACTAAGTTGTCGTACTATAGTTATAAACTAATTATTATTCAGGAATGTACTGCGGCTTGCATTGAAGATTGTTCATCTTTCAATCGCGGTATGTGTCGGGGTATGTCGTTTTTATTGCTTTAGCGAATTTATCAATGATCTGAAACAACTGTAGGTCTGTTTTTACCTTTTTGTAATAATTATAGATGGTTAGTATGCCTGATTTGTCAGCGTTTAAATGCACATTTAAGTGCTTTTAGCGTTTTAATTTAATACTTACTGCAGCAGATCCCTATTTAGATAAAATTGATATCACCATTCATTGTAATACTAGGTATGTTACATATAGTACATTGAAACGGTAAACCATTCGTACAAAACAATCAACATGAAGAAATAATATTAACCTTACATTTGATAGTGAAAAAATAATTGTGATATTACACAGTTTGTTTAATTCTAAGTCATTACAAATCGTCGGGTCAACAGTAAACCGTAAAAGAGGAAAAGAAATGTTGAATTTATTATTTAAAATACAAAACAAGGACTGCATCAAACCCGTACGACGTAGTTTTTAAAAACCTTATCCATTCTAAGAATAAAACAATTTTTATTTAAAATCTTCCATCTATATTTTTCTGATTCTCATATAGTTTTTTAAACAAAAATCTATCAACGCATTTATATCTCCACGTTTTCTAAAACATCGATACCACCCCATCTCTATATAACACGGAAACGCTCGCTGGGGCGTACAATTTCAGGGCCACTATAAATGTGAACAGTTTTGTTTCTGACATTCCACCATCAATAACGTTTTTCGTAAAGTAACAGCAAACGTACGCTTTTATTTATCGAACATTGAGCATGACTACTGTATGATGGATTGAGTTCTTCTATGATTTTGTTTGGGTGCTCCCACACAGCAGTTATATAGCGTTACACAACATTGTGTAACACGATGATAAAACAATTTTAATAAGATTTTAGATCAACGTTTAAAAACAAATGTTATAAGTCAGTTTCTAACGTTATATAACTTCTGTGTGGGAGCACCCTTAGGGTTCAATGATGTTTTTAAAAGCAGTTTGGGACACTACGCATAGTTTTATCGCTAGTGGTAGGAATCTATACAGGTAGGAATATGACACTAAATAATAGATGATCGTTTAGTGTAGGAAAAAATCTGCTAAAATTGTAGTTTACTACGCATAGTTTTATCGCTAGTGGTAGGAATCATACCTACTGACACTAAATAATAGATGATCGTTTAATGTAGGAAAATAATCTGCTAAAATTGTAGTTTGAGCTTTAAACTTTTAGTTAGAAAAGAATGATTTTTTTATCAAGTCCGAGTAAATAAGGGAAAGATCGGGATAACAGAAAATTGATAAGTCTCAAAATAAATGTGATAATTACTGATAAAATTAGATATTAATAAGCTCTACCTGTCATCGTGAAATGTTCTCTCTCTCTCTTTAGAACCCTCTCACTCTCGTCTACCCGACCAAGGAATTGAACCTGGAACCGAATACTTAGCAGATACACATTAGAGAAACTCGTAGGCTACATATAAAGGCGATAAAATATCGAACAGTATTCCCATACATTATTAAATTAGAACAAACGACGAAACACAAGATCTTCAAAGATATTGATACAAGAAGCCACTTAATACCCCACTAGATATTTATTCCGAACAGTCCTATACACATTATATATATACTTTTTATATTGGTTTACTCGCTGAGAATTTCATAGAATTCCGACATCCGCTGACATGGAAAAATGAATATTATTAAAATACGACAGCACACAGTCGCACTTGTTGTTAGTGAGGGGATTGCTTTCGGATATTTTGCGGATAATGCGGATACTTTTGTGATGTAACTGATGGATGACGGATATTATTCTATACAAGACTGTCTTCTCTGACGTGAAGAAAGTTTAATACCTACAGTAATTATCATGGTTCCTATGATTCGCTTTTCTGCTCTGACGTGGAAAAAGTTTAATACCTACAGTAAATTATCATGGCTCCTATGATTTGCTATTTACATAAAAAATTAGGCGCTTAAAATTAAAACTAAATTAAAAGCAACATGCTACGCAAAAGTATTGAAAACTTACTAAATGTTTCCGTTGAATAATAACGATCCCAAAATACTCTTTATTTAAGTGCATTTAGTTTATATGCAATTCTACATGGAAATCATAATTTTACACTTAAGTTAAACTCTCTTGCTCTACATTCTCATTCGCATTACTACGTGAGTCAAAAACTCGTGCGAAATATACCACCTCATACTCAAATATCGCAAACAATGCTTTCGGATACAGCAACACTCCATCCCTAAACACAACATACCGCACACACACATCAATGTATGCTTATTCCGCCGAATGTCACATTCATAGGTAAAAATTCAACATCGAGATATGACGTTACCCTTTCTTTATCAAAAACTAACACACGTGCGCCCATAACAAGGTTTCCTCTATAAATATACGAAACTCACACATTCACATCACTAGTCAAAAATATATTTCGAACTCTATTTTCAAATGTTACGTTCCATTTTCGTTTGAAGGAAAATGTTTTTCTTTAAACAATAACCTCAAGGAATAATGAAGTGTACGGCTTTTGAATAGAGTTCGTTATTTGAAATATTATGGTGTGCACTTACGTCGTTTTGGTTTTGAGCTAGTTAAAAATATTTATTCTTTCGAGCATGCGAGAATCGACTTTAAGTTCGAGTAGTAAGGTTGGTTTTAGTGTGTGAAGTTTTCGAATTGAAAATATCGCGTGGGTGAATTCACGAGGCAACAATAGTGTCCGAATGGGGTTGTTAGTTTTCGGCCGACTGCGCATCAAGTTCGCGCACATCAAAGATGGCGGCCGAGTGAGCTCGTAGCGCGCCATTTTAGCGAAAATTCTCTATTTTCATTCGAAATATCCGAAATGTTACACGAGTTAGGTAATATTTTGCGTATATTCTGTGAAAATTTCTAAGTTTATCTTGTTGTTGCTGATAAATAATGTTAAATATAGAGTTTGTTATAGATATTCAAATTCGTAATACTCCATTGATTTTTATAGTGATGTGCTAATCTTGTAGCTATAGTGATGTATATTGATTTGAAAGACTTCTAAACATTTATCATCACCATGAAAAGTTCAGCTTGTACCTATATAATAGTTTTTAATGTCGCAAAAATAATGACACAGCAAACACTCTGAAGAAGAAAAATGTTGACGTTACCACCGGTGTAAAACATGAAATTACTTTTATTAATCTATTTCTGTCCCACTGCTGAGCAAGCGTCTCGTCCCAAACGAGGGGGTTAGTCTTTGAGTCCAAAGAGCTGGCAAAGTAATATAAACTTACTTACCTAATTTTGTCCGTGTATTTGTCACTTGAAGGAACTATTTTTCATAATTATTTAACGTAATTTTATTTGTTTCAGGAACTTTAAACCACACAATCGGCGAACAACGACACTTCTTACAATGAAACACTACACTCCAATTTCAACTTTCTCAAGCATTCCAATTTCAAATGAACCAATTAAAAAGAAACGTCAAATCACACCTCACAAACTAACCAAATAATAATTTCTTTATAAAAATTATTAAATTGTTAAATTATTAAATTACACCCTTGCATTGTGAATAAATTTGAATAAATTATATCAACAATTGATATTCAAATGTTCCCATGGCCTGGGAGTCATCGTTTGTAATAAACTGACTTAACCCTTTTCTCGCCGTGGCTTTTTGATACAACTATTATTATTAATAAGTTTGGGTGATCATGTTGCGCTTTGAGGTGTAAGAAAATAAAATTATTGTCTGACTTGCGAAGAATGTTACATGTTGATTTGGGAAAAAGTATATGTTAATTTTTTTATTTCTTATTATTATCTTGCAGCTGAAGTGACATATATTATGAATTATACTCAGATATAGATAATTATAATGTTAATCTATTTTTAGCGGTATGAAATTTATGAAATATAAACATAGATCATATTGGTAATATCTTGTTAAAAGGTTAGGTAGCACTCGCAACCGGCGTTCCTGTATGATAAGATGTATGGATGTGAATGAAGCAAGTCAAGTTTGTAAGGATCGTACCAAGTGGTGGTCTTTGATCTCGGCCTATAATGATACCTATTGATTTGTGAGTATGGACGATACATAAATGGCAGTGATTTGATATTTTTCAGTATAGCCGGTCTTTACGTGGTTATTAAAAATAATAATATAATATTTGCCCATAATAATATAACAATTTTATAATTAATTCTAAAAATAGCTCTCCACCATCCATTTTTTTATATGTCCAACAGTTGTTGAGTAACGCTTTTTATTATAATTTTATATTGTCAGGAAGAAATAAAAAATATGTAAAACACATAAAACGTAAAAAATATAAAATGTCGACTACAAGAAAAACTACTAACTAGTGCAAACTTCCATTATTTTTATTATTCAATAAAGCCTTTATATCCTGTGTAGACATAAAAACAAATACATGCAGCTTTTGTTCCTAAAACATTAAAAAATAAACGCTGAAAAACGAATTAAAGAAATAAAATACGTTTTCTATTTTTTTTTACATTTTTTATTGACACTTAACCCTTCACTCTCGATCTCGACTAAACTTCCGGATTTCCGGCATCTGTGTGACAAAATATGACATCATCTATACAAACCTATTATTCTAATTATGCATAGACCGATGTAACATAAATAAATAATAAAAAAACAACTAGTACTTTCATTAATTCTATTATTATGGTGGTAAAGTTAAATTGCATTAAAACCTTCATTTCCTGTGTAGGCATAAAACAAATATGTGCATCTTTATTTCCTGAAACATAAATAAAACAAACGCTTAAATAATTAAAGGAATAAAATATTTTATTTATTTTTAGAAACTTATTACACAAAACTGTATAAAGGCGAACATTTTCTATATTTTTTTACAATTTTTTATTGACCTTTAACCCTTCACTCTCGATCTCAAACCTTTAAACTTCCGGATCTAAACATCTGTGGGACAAAAAATGACATATTCTATACAAACCTATTATTCTTATTATGCATGGACCTACACAAAAAAATAATAAAAAAGTTCTCCAAAGGGTTGTAGTTTTTGCTTCACGATTGAAAACGAACACTTTTATATTATGCAAATGAAGGTGACATTTGCATATGGTTTTTTTACTAAAGAAAAATCACGCACATCTGTCGTTGTTCCGTTTCCTAGTTTAGATAGCGTTCGTAATAGATTAATGGACTCGTTGGCCTGCTTTTTATTATGTTTTTTAACTGTATAAAGGTATGAAAAGTGTATTTGTACGTTTGAAGTAAGTTTGGTATATTTTGGGTCATTGCAATCGTACTTTTTATTCAGATGATGAGAAAGAGGATGGTTTAAGAAATATTTGGCTTTTATTTAAGTTTAAGTAATTATAAATATTTTTTTGGTTCATACTGTAATACGAAAATTATTGATGTGTGGTTTTTTTACATACAGGACCGCCAGCGCGTACTATGCAGTTGACCTTTTTGCAAGACATCGCCGATATGATTGATTTATATTGTTATATACAAAAAAAGCACTTAAAATACATTTTTCTCAATATTGCAATAAAATTGTGGCGTTATTTTCCATGTATACAGCATGCATAATTTACTTTTACCAT
Organism: Anticarsia gemmatalis; assembly: GCF_050436995.1. Classification (NCBI taxonomy): domain Eukaryota; kingdom Metazoa; phylum Arthropoda; class Insecta; order Lepidoptera; family Erebidae; genus Anticarsia; species Anticarsia gemmatalis. Next base: position 10,045,047 of record NC_134758.1, read on the forward strand.
ATTTTTTCATAAAAAGTCATAAACTAAACCAATAAAAAACAGTTTACAAAAAACTCAGCAATTAAATGTAAAGCGAAACATTACAACATATGCCGTAATATTACAAACAGAAATAATAAGAAATGTCGTAAATGTTAGATTATAATCTAACGTTTCATAGACAAGGAGATGGATAGATAAATACAATATATCATTATAGGCAATTATACCGTCCACTTACTTACGGAAGTCGAATACAAAAATACTTTATCATCGTAAGGGTTGAACTATACCACACTCAAAACAAAACTCTATGTTCAAAGTCATAAAGATCAATTTTCTTTAAAGTGTTTTGTATTTAAGTTGTTTTATAATTGGAATGTATTTTTTCTAAGACTATCGGTTATCTAACCCTTGCATATCGTGTCAGCTTTTTCCTGTGATCTGTTGTAAGGTGGGTTATTAAAGGGAATGGCTTGAGGGCCTTAACGAACGATGTAAAGTGTTAAATTGTACGATATTTAAACGACCGGCGGTTTTATTTATTGCTTTTTAAGTTTATACGGTTGTTGTATTTTAATTGGTAAATGGCGGGAATGAGTTGTCGTTTCGAATTTTGTAATTTAGATTTTTTAAAGTTCGGGTGTCTATTTAAAATATGTTATTTTTTATATTTTTTTGTTTAATGTTGTTATGTTTTCAGGTATATTTAAAATAAATAATAAAAGTTAAAATTGTATTTTGTTGTATACCTTTTTCATTTTTGAAAAGTACTGAATTTTTTCCCAAGATTTTTGCCTGGAAATTAACTAAAATCTAAGTGCACCCATGATGTTATGTAGGTTTGTCTAGGTATTGAATTCGATTCCCAATGTAATCTTGTTTAACAAAAGTATGCAACAGTTTTGACTGGGTTCGATTCCCACTTGACTGTAGAAAACGAAGACTCGGGTTCAATTTCCGAGTCGTTCACAATGCTGGTTTAATCGAGCCGCATTAATACTTGATCCAAATAATCAACAAGCAAGAGGATTATATGCCAATTATTATTCAATAAGAACTAACTAAACGATGAAAAGTGGTTTCAATACCTCTTTGTCTACACCTTGAAGTACCTATAACAAAGTCAATCGTTTAGGAAAAATAAAATCTAATATCTATTCACATGTGACTCTAGACACAAATATCAGACTAAAACTTAGGTATAAATATAGTATCTGCCTATAGGCTGAATGTTCCATCACGAGACTAAATTGTCAGCCGACCGACGCGCTACCCTATCTTGAAAGTACTGTTGAGTTCACAAGCGTAAGTATGAGATATTATTTTATTTAATATACAAATAATTTAAAATGTATGTATGTAGTTGGCTCTGTTGTGGTCTGATTGGACTGCTGATCACGAAGTCTTGAATTCATTTCCCGGATGCCGAAAAGTGCTATTGCGGTTTCCTTATTTGCCCATGATTTCAAATGTCACACAAATATCTGTTCCGTAAATATCTATTAATACCACTAAAATAAAATGAAAACAAGAATATTACGAGTCTGCCGTCCATCTTTGAACTGAACGAATTTGAAAAAAATACTATAACTATTTAAAACATACACCATAAGATACATTATTTTGTTATGGGCTATCCAGTGGAATCGAAACAGAGCACTGTCACCAATAAACTGAACCTAAAATCTTTTAAAAAGATTAAAAGTAAGTAAATATAGGCACAACTAGGTAGATAAATACTTCTACAATGAACTAGCTTAACTGAAAGTACACGATGTACATTCAGAACCGGAGTAATAGTTTTTGTATATTCACAAGAAACTTTTCAGAAGCTACTTTAAAAAAGACTAGACTCAAATGTTTATTTAAAGAGTTTGAATAGAAACGCCCCAATAAAACACACACCTTTTTTGTTATAAATTGTGTATTGAAGTAGAAGTACGTAATAATATAATACTATTTTCTAAGTAGACTTTTCCCATTAGCGATGGGAACACATCGAAACATCCTAAAGTAACTTTAGACAGTCAAGACCGAAACATTCTTATTAGAGATACAAAATATCGAAAACGTAGCAGTTCTAAACCAATAAGACTGAACTATATAAAATAGCATGAGAAAAATAGCAGTACCTACGCATATATCCTTTTGTTTTCCAATAAGCACTTTTTATACAAATGAAGGAGGCATGCAGTTCATGACGCAGATAATAGATGGCGCTGACAAGACTGGGAGAAAATAAATTGAATGATGGTGGTATATTTTAGTTATTAATAACAAACTTAACTTAGATCACAATAACCAGAACTAATTAATTATAGTAATGGAGGTTATAGTAATTAAATCTTTGACAATGAGAATTCTCATCAAAACTTGAATTTATTTAGGTTAACATACAATGACATACATACATAATATCACGCCTATTAATACCCGAAAGTGTAGGCAGAAGTGTAGAAAAATAAATTAATTTGTGATTGGGTACTCAAAACAAAATTACTTTTTAGATAAAAAAGTAATATTTCATCTGTTTAATTACAAATCTTGCCGTGGTATATGGTATGGCTGCATTCAAATGTTACTTAATAAGTAAATCATTAATTATCATAATTTAAATAAAATCAACAACTTTAATCTAAACTAGTAGGAACATTATCATCTAAATCACTTATAATATATTATTATGTATAAAAAAACATAAAACTTTAACGACTTTTTTATAACAGATTGACATAAGGATAGTATATTTAAGAACAGATAAAATTTTTATATCAAAATTCTTTTTGGTTTAATGGCGGCTTATTTTCTTTTATCGATGCGCACTATAAAAATAATTAAAATATTTGCATAAGTGTTAGACACTTAAAACACACTTATATTTGAAAAAAATAAAACTGGAATTATTAATGAAATTACAGAAATGCTTTTAATATAACGCGAGTCATTAAATCACACTTATGGTAGATTGGTTTAATTAATTAATTAAAGTTTGTTGAATTATTCAGTTCTTTGTAGTTTAAAGCAAAGACATGCTAAGGATTTGAGCCTCCCAACATTCATTGAAGAAAATTCTTAATAGACCAACAGTATTTTATACCACAATATTGAATCATATTGTATTGCGAAAGGCGAAGATTATCCACAAATCCAGACATAATAACTAGCTTACAAAACTAACTACAAAACTTAATAATAAAATCTTTAAAATATATTTTGTAAAGTGTCAGTGATTTCTGTTCTCGCATGTACCGCTAACATTATGTAAATGCGTGTATAAAGAATACATGCGCGGTGATTGAACATGCATGACACTAGACTAGATCCCGCGACTCTCATCACAATACTTGCATGCGTTTATGTATACTTGCATGATTTAGGTAGACTTGCATGCGTCTAAGTATGCATTAATATCAGATAAAATACTTTATGATTTTTATAAAGTCTTATAAGATTACATCTTACCGTTGACTGACTATGGTAATTAAACAGAAAACTATGGTAGATATAATTGTAACCAGATATTAAAATTTTGTATAATATGCAATGATTTTGTATCATTCTCTCTCTTACAATATATCTCTGATTTAATACTTTTGTATATTTTTTGCTTGTGCCGATTGCAATGTCTTTTGTTAGCAGTAAGTATAAAATTAAAACAACATAATGTCAAGCCCACATGAAAACATTGGTAGTAAGACATTAAAAACGAGCTCACCGATAAACTACATTCGGGAAAAAAGTTTCAAATAAATGTTCTTTTTTTAAGCTATCTTAAGGCAAACTCTAAATAGAACACAATTGAATTAAAAAATCACACTAGTTAACTTCAATTTCTTCTAAAATTTTATAGTAGTGACATCTATATTAATAAAAAGTAGAAAAGTTTTAAAGTAAAAATGAGGTGGTTTTTAACTAGCAACGCCATCTGTGAGAGGGTTTGTAAAACGAGGGTATAAAAAGAATCTTATAAAATTTGTTGTTAGAAAATATATTTCCAATAAGAGATTTTAACAGTATTTTTACATTGTGTATGCATTTTTTAAATGTGAAATGTATTATTTTTATAAAAGAATTATAAAAAATGCAGAGAAAATGAAAGGTTCCTCGATTTTTAGAGGAAACTGTATGCCTAGCTTCATGTGTATAGGAATAACGTTGGAAATAAAAAATGCCACCTATTCAATAACAAGCATCTATGGTTATTAATAAAAAGATTATTTTATACAAACCTAACTGCTAAATTTCATAATAATTATAATAGAGTTCCCCACTGAACACGATAGGCATTATCTTTATTTTGTGTTTTGAAAACTATAGCAAACCAAAAAATAATTTCTGAGATAAACTACAATATTTTTTTAAAGGTATTTTTGTTTGTATTATACGTACTTGATTCACCAATTACATTATTCTGATAACTCTACATTATTTCTAACAAGAAACTTTTTTCTAACAGGTACGCCTAGCGACATCTAGTATCGAATAGACGAACCATTAGACATGTAGGTAAAACAGTCGCCGAATGCTTCGGGACGCGCGCTCAAAATTACGACGATTTGAGTTGAAAAAGTTGATGACCTAAGCTTTCAAACTTTTTATTTTTTGTGTCTACGGATTATTAAATAATATAAAGTAGATTATGAACAACTAAAGCTCGCTGTAACTGGGTTTTATGAATATAATTTGATGGTTTCAGTAGCTTACGACTGAAACAAAAAATGACTTTATTTGAAGTTTTTGTTGCTTTCAATAATTTAAGAGAATTTTCGTTTTGATATCGAGTAAGTTTACTAACTTATTTTAGTTATTGCAAAGTTCTACTCACAAAATAACTTTTCAGATTATTCATGCCAATTGTATTGTTTTTTATATTTCTAACGAGTAATTATTATTAAAGGTCATTAAGGGTATTTAAATGACTTATTTACGTAATCAATCATAACTTATATAGATATACATTATTGAATGACTTTAATATATTTTTTAATAATACTACTAAAAATGTGTAAATATTATTAAATTTTATACCTTGTTAATCTTTGTGTGTTGCTTAATCGAGGATCGATTAAGCAACACTTCTTTCTTCTCTCTTTCTTCGAGACAAATTATATTATACTATAAAATTATCATTATAATTATTCAGGCCTATGCTTTACTAAAAAAAAAATTGATGTGTGTAAGTTTAATTCATTCATTCTGTGTTACTTAATCGATCCTTCTTTAAAGCAAATGATACTTACCTAACTATGAAATTATCATTATAATTATCCAGGCACATGTTTTACTGAAAATGTAAAAACAAAAACTTTTGGCCATGTTCATGTGGTACTACTACATCTATCTTTCTTTGAAATAAATAAAACTTACCCTTACTATCATACTCCAAAAATAATAATTACATTTTACAGCTCTACCTTAACAATATTTACATCAACCCAAACATTTTTTCTCAACAAAATACCAATTGAAACACACCTTTCGCTTATTACCACACATTTTAAAAACCCAAATATTGACCTTAAAAAAAGACCACCCCGCGCCTACAATTCCGAAAAAAAATACAAAAAACGGTAATCAAAATTAAAATATTTCGATACACTACAAAGTTGATGAACATAAAATTACATGGGGCCGCAAATTATAGGGCGTAGTGACAGTCACCGTAATTAACCGACTATTTTGACATTTCTATTTTGAAAAACGTCAGTTGGACTGGTGTAACTGTCAGAAATTTTAGGTAAACGTAATTTTGGGTCTTCCTTGTTCAAAGTTGTGGATAATTTAATTTTATCTGATTTTTTTAAGTCACTTATAATTTGGTGTAGAGTTTGTGTACAACTTTGAGTAGTAGAGCAACCATACTAAGAATAAAAAAGCTCGTACGGTTATATCGACTTAACTAAAACACTGTGATTAAACACTATTCTGGTTATAAGTTACATTTAATTTATTTACTATTTTACACTTAGTGTATAAAAGTAAGTAGGTAAACCTACATAGTACAACGCATATTTGGCTAATTTAAATTTGATATATCCTCACTCTCGCTACGTACAATTAAATTTTGTTCCATTTTACTAAAATATTTGTCTATTCTTTATATATAATTTAATATGCTATAACCTTATACACACTTATCGTAACTCAGCATAACTACAATACTTACGTTAGTAAAGAACGAAACATACCAACATTACCAACCCCAAAACTTCATTTCCAAAGATCACCTCTAAACCAATAGTTAAAACATCGCTACATCGTCTCTAAAATAAACAGCAACATTTTACAAACAGTATCACATTAACAGCAAAATAAAAGCACTAAAAAACAGACCATAAGCTACTTAGACATGTAATAAAAATTTAATTCCACTTTTTGCTACATACAGTTTCTTTCCTTGTTTTTCAGTGACCCTTTCCCTTGCTACCTTTTGAAAGTGTTCACAAAAAGTTTGGGTTTCCCTCCCGTCTGCCATCATAATTTATTTAGGATGTATACCCAAAATAAAATTATACAATTCTTTTTCGAATGCACTGTATTTTATTTCCGAATGTGGTGGGTTATACTAGTGATATTGTGTAGAGGAGTCTACTTTATTTAGTATGTTCTTGTCATTAAATGCCGTAATTACTGAAAATATAATGCAAACTTATGTTAAAAGAGACAATTGATATAGTCCATCAAATAGGCAGAGAGCTGTTGAATGGGCAACTGATCTTAATTATCTATACTTACTAATATTATAAAGCTGAAGAGTTTGTTTGTTTGTTTGTTTGTTTGTTTGTTTGTTTGAACGCGCTAATCTCCGGAACTACTGGTCCAATTTGAAAAAATCTTTGTGTGTTGAATAGTCCATTTATCGAGGAAGGTTTTAGGCTATATATGATCACGCTGCGACCAATAGGAGCAGAGTACCAGTGAAAAATGTTACAAAAACGGGGAAAAAATTTATGTGACGCAAGCGAAGTTGCGCGAGTCAGCTAGTCGTCAATAATTCTGTTTAAGTATTTCCAAAATTAAGTAGCTGTATCAAACAGGCCACCGACAGCTGCTTAAGTTTGCGGGTCACTGATGTTCTAAATTCCTAATTTTGTATACCTCCACTAGTCTCGAACTTTGCATAGATGGCTCTCAACTAACTAAAGGTCTTTATAATATACCACTATGATAGTATTTAAGCTATAGCCAACCATTCAAAAGTTTAGGATAATAGCTTCCTTTTTAATTTATAATATTACCTTTTATAACTGCCTCTGTGGCGCGGTCGGTAGTATATGCGACTGCGGTGCGAGAGGTCTCGGGTTCGAATCCTGGGTCGGGCCAAAAAGTCTTTTCTGAGATTTTCTGTTAAGAATTTCTTAGAGATTGCCCGGAGTTAGGAAGTTGAGGTCGAAGACCTCCGTGCCTCGGAGAGCACGTAAAGCCGTCGGTCCTGCGCCTGACCTCTCACTGGTCGTGTCGGTTATCCGTCCCACCAAACTATGAGAGTGATGGAATAGAGAGTGTACCTGTGTATTGTGCACACACTTGGACACTATAAACAAAGTCCTGCACAGATGGCCAGTTTCAATGAAACTGACCGCCGTAGCCGTATATCGGCTAGGAGGACATTATTATAATATTAATAAACTAGGCCTAAGTCACTGTTTAAATTTATCCAAGTAAAATTTTCACAATTTTCGGCTATGGAATAGAAAATGAAACCACAATAAAATTCTATTAATAACTTTATTTATTTCTAAATAATTTATGAATTACCAAGCTTATAATATAATACAAGTAATAAAATTTGTAATACCTGAAATAAAACATTAAAATAATTAAGACATATTTTATATAATTTTTCTGAGTTTATGAGTGTTATAGCGGATTACATCGATGTTTTAAACTAAAGTTAAGTTTCAGTTACAAAGTTTAATAAACTTAGTATACTTAGATTCTTGTTCTTATCTTAGAATTATTAATATTTACAGGTCATGTACCTTCTCACAATAAGTAACGTTTATGAAACGCAATTTATCAGTATCTTTATATTATAATGCATATTACAATAGTTATGAATGGACTAGAATATTATATTAATATGATTAGTTTTATATACAGTCTGAATGAATTATCAAATAATCATGATTTTGATTAATTATGTTTGACTAATTTTATTAGGTTACGTAACCCAAGAAAATAAGTCGTATCAGTTCATTTAATAAATTGAATAATCAGACAATACTTGTCCTAAACTATCAATAACGTTTAAAACACAAAAACATAAATGAAAATCTCAATAAAACCAACCAAAATAATTTCCAACTTAAAAACTAATTTCGTAACATAAGTGTAATCCACCATTTTGTGTTCGTACACACAGCATCGCGTGTCCCACGATTTTCGATTAAACAAAAAATATGAAGGTTAGTCACGACGAAAATGAAAAAAAAACCTCGCCACCCCTCTTTCAACCACCCTATATTAAATTGTATAGGGGGTGATGGCAAATCGAAGATTTATAAAAAAAATCTTTATGTAATTTCGCTGTGGTTTATGGAAAGCCATAGATAATGTTGGAGGTAATTTTTCTGATGGTTAGTTGGGCGTGTGAGTTAGGGGTCGCTAATTTAAGAATGGCTATTGTTAGAGGGTAGGTATGTTTTAAACAGGTTTCTTTGAGTAAAATATTTTTCTTGGAGCTTTATTTCATATATAGTATTAATTTTGAAAATATAATTATTTAGTGTAGATTATGTAGTAAGTGCTTTGGCATTATAACTTGCACTTATGCAGAAATAGGCGGATAGCAACAACAAATTAATCAAATTATCGGTTTTGCCTACTTTTTACTTAAAGTACTATAACTTTAACACTATAAGCTGCAGCTTTTCAAGTTGATTGTTTAGACTATTAGCTTCCTATTAAAATAAAAATGTACTCAGACGACAAAGGGGCAAAAACTACCAATAAAATGGCTTTCAACCCTAAACAAACGAATTTTCAAAGAATGCATGTCCAATAATTGTCAAAGTGATATCATTATTGAATCTTTGCACACAAAGTGCCTGTAAAATGCACTTATGAAAGGAAACCTTGCTGTCTGGCTTCGGACACAAAGTAAAAACAGTTACTTTCATACCCAATTATATTGTGATCGAGTAAAGAGTCACGGGAACAATATTATAGATCGGCACAATAATTTTACAACAGGTGTTTTAAAAAATAGTTTTGTAACTATTTTGCTTCATTTACCTAAATTTTTTGGTTTAAATTTTTTTTTTTATTTTGGTTTAAAAAGACAACTCCCGCACTAAGAATTGCTCTTGTGTCGCGGGGACTTTTACAAACATACAAACAACGGACACAAAGCACAACCAGACCCGAAGCAATTATTTGTGGATCGCACAAATAATTGCTCCGTGTGGGAATCGAACCCACGACCTCCCGTTGCAGTGGTATCGGCGTGGCGACCTAAACCACTGCGCCACGCCTAAATATGAGACTGTTTCTTGTACAATTCATTGATTGTTATCGGAGATACATAATATGTACATAGATAAAATCATTGTTTTCAATTGACGTCGTGGAAACCTTATTTCGGGAAAATTACAAGCCTAATTAAAAACTCTTAAATTATACATTTTATATCATCAATGAATCATCATACATTATCGATTATAAAAACGCTTTATTGCTTCCATAAGTCAAAAGCTATTTTGTTTGTATAATTTGACTGCATTGTTACTCGAAAACCAAATGAGAGAACGAGCTCATATATTATACTAATATTTAAAATAGAATTTAACAAAAATACCAAAATAAAATTTCAAAAATTGTTAGCAATCAAATCAAAAATAAAACGTAATCAAGTAAATACCAATCATCGTTTACCTTAGACGGTAACGGTCCGGGGGTCGAACCCCGACACAGCACTAATGCCTGGTAATTATCAATTAGACCCCAAGTCCTTGGTGGTTTACTCAAGATCTGTATAGAGATGATAATAACGACAGTTGCAAATATTTTAAACAGTTTTTGTATGAAAAATAAGCCGTGATATTGAGTTGCATATTATTAGATTTTTTATACTTATAATAATATTTAGGTGAACTTTAAGTTGAATTAAAAATAAAATGAATGTAAAGAAAGTATTTTTTTAATGATGTCATTATTATACGAATTTTGTTTAGTAGTAACTAAACATACAAATCATAAGTAAATAAACTACGCATTTTAATTAATAAAGATGTAATAATAAATCGAAAAAACAACATCTGTTTGACTAATTTCCTCATGGATTTTTCTAAGGCATAGTTAAAGCTCCGAGACAAAGTTAACGATTCAAAAATTTTATATACTATCGTAGCCTACAACTTTGAACTACAATCATCCTTAAAAAAAGATATAATATGACTCTCTTAACTTGACTTTTTTTACTAAAATATCCTAAATGCTATATCTAAAACAGTAATTTTCCCAACCATAAAACTAATAACGTAACCTTTTACAACCGCTTTGTTCAATCTGAAACAAAAGAAAATACTAATTATAATAAACTGTGATTATGACTATTATTTACAGATCATAAACCGTCTATAAACCCAGTTATTGTAACGGAATAGACAACCAAGTCTTGAGTTCACTTCCCGGGTTAAGAAATTACTAGTCTTTCTAATGAAAATCAGGTTAGCTTTGGTTAGTTATGCAGTGTTTTTAAACTGAATATGAGTGAAAAGGACAAAAACTTATAATATCTTATACTTACATACAAAATCAAATAATTTATTCATTTAGGTCAAATGTTGACACTTACGATAGTCGTTTCAATTACTAGATCTACTAGCTCGAAAAGGGTGTAGAGTCTTATGAGTGGTGCTATTTATTAGCGACAGTAAGACAAGTTTTTGGTTTTAACAGCTGAATTCTTATGATAAAACGTAGCATAGAAAAAAAAGACCATTATAAAGTACAAGCTACTTTTAAGTTTTCTACTACAGCTTGAAATAATAAAATTGGCCATAAAATGTACCGTAGTACCAGCTCTATATAAATGTCGGTAGAGTCGAGATTGATTTGATTAGCACTGATCTAAGACAACGGCCGAGACGTTGCCGACTAAATGTTGTTAAATCATTATTACGTTACTCCTCCACTAATTCATTATCGTACAAGTGAGTTCTGCTGTTATTTAAACATATCTTGGACATGGTTTTATCCTTCTATCTTTACTTTTACTAAAATGCAAAAGTTTGGATGTTTGGATGGATTTTTGTTACTTAAACACCAAAACTACTAATCGGATTTTGATAACATTTGGTGTATATGTACTTTGATACTTGGATACATAATAATATGATTTGTTTACCGGGGAAATCTTTCCATGCGTTTCTTGCTAAACTATGATCGTGATTCTTTGTAAGGCTGTATACTTGTTAAGTACCTACATATTTAGGACAAAACTACTGAAACGATTTTAATGAAATACACTCGCAGATAGTAGTAGTGTCAAAGTAGATTGCATAGTTCATTTGGAAAATTGTGTTTTAGTTTCGCTTAAGATGCAGTAGATTGGTACGAAATAAATAAATACTTTATTTACTTTTCTTCCTCGTAAAAAATGGTTTATTTTTTACAATTTCGTAGGATTAGAAACCCAAAACACCCACTCAAAAATCACCCTCAACCGCGAACCAATGAAAAATTAATGAAAGGCATTCACATCCAAACTTATGTTAAGTACTCAATAAATCTTGTGCCTCGGGGCGGTTTCCTCACAATTTATTCTTTCTGCCCCCTTAATCCTGTTATTAATGGTATCCTACCCCCCCTAAGATGTGTGGAGGATGATCAGATTGGTGCAGGATGTATGGGCAAGTAAGGAAAATGTCTAAATTCACCGTGGTTTGGAAATAAAAGAGATTATCATGAGAACTTGCTGACTACAAAGGTTAGTGGTGTTAGGTATTTAGTCAGTATTCTAGATGACTATAAGCATGTAGCAGATACTATGGCAGGTACCTATCAAAGGTAACTTTAAATTAAATTTGATTTACTTGGATCGATTATAAAAAATGTGAGTGAATCATGATACCCAGTACCTACTACTTTTCTGGAAAAAACATGAGTAACGTCAAAGAAACAGCCTGTAAGATATTGCGCCTGTGCGATAAGACCGCTATTTGTACCTATCTATATAAATATGTTTGTTTCTTTTTCATTTTTGTATTGTTATTATCCAAATAAAGAGTTTCTCATTAATTCATTACAAAAACGATTTAAAATATTGTAAAATCATTTGATATTTAAATACATATTCACTTAATCTTTGTATTAGTCAGGTTATCACTTAGAAGGATCTTCCTGAGAAAAAACCATTACGATGCTTTTCACTCACTTTGAAACTGGAAGATTTTCTAATTCATTTTTCCCGGAACTCGTTTTTTAGTCGAAATATTTTAAAATAATGTTGTGCATAGAAGTGAGGCCCTAACATTGTCAGTACTGAGTCTAGTTATTCTATCCCAAACCCGGCAGTGGTGCAGTTAATCAATCAAACGTGCCGCCACATAATTTGATAACGCCGCTGACCGCAGACACAAGCACTAACATTTATATAACATTACGCTTTTGACCCTGAAGGGTTAAGCTGATATGTTTTTTGTAGAGATATTAGTTATTTTTGTACATTACGAATTACTTTTGAATCTAGCCGGTTTAGGACAGTCAGCTAATATAATATAAATAAAAACAAAATAAATGGTGTTTAGATGTCTTCAAACGTTTTTTATTGCTCTAAACATATTTATTTTAAAGATAATCCGGTATTTGTAGTGATAAAAAGTGTTAATGAATATACCTAAATATTGATAAAAGATGCAAAATATATTCTGAAAACTAAATGTTTTCTGAAGTTTTCCGTTAAATAGCTGAACTACGTAAAACCAATCATATTTAAATATGTACAGTCAGCACCAAAAGTCGATGAACATAATCAACTTAACAAAACACCTGTTCACAATAAAATGCCATAAGTTATAGTCGCAACTAGGAAACAAAATAGCCTGTACACCAGAAATTTACAAAATTCGTTAAACACGAGTATTTCAAAAGTATCTGTACACAAGTATTCCTAAAGTTGCTGTACACCAACAATCCAAATGTCGCTGAACATCATTGTATCAAAAGTCACTAGGCAACAGTAAAGACAAAATTATTAGTATATTTTGAACATTGCCGTGTGTTAATCTACTTTTGTCGCTTATGTTGTCCAGTTACTTTTGGGACAGTGCTTGCTTAACCTTAATAATGTATGTTAACACGTTAGTATCTATTTCAATACTTATTCACAAAACAATTATATTTTATTGTCAGTAATCATATTAATCTATAATATGAAACATAACATAAACATAACTCTAATGAAATAAGGTTAACAAAGTATATTTTTAACGTTGCCGTGTGTTAATCTAGAACAAAGTATTTGGTACTGAAGAAAAGTATGATTTAAATCGTAATCATTTATTTATTAAAAGCACAATCAAAAATTCAAATGAAAATATTTTAGATATTATAATATAAATCTTAATGCAAAATCAAAAATTTTATTGAAAAATAAGAATTAATAGCGGGTATGGCCTCCATTCGCGTCTATTACTGCCTGGAGCCGTTCGCGCATATTACCTATCATATTTTGACAAATTTTTTGGCCCCTAAATCTCTCCCAAGTTTCTGTTGCATGAGCTATTAAAAATTAAAGCAAATATGATATAATATTATATGTTTTATTACTTACCGAAACTCCTAATTCTGCAGCAATTTCTGATACATTGTATCCTTGTTCTTTCAAGAGAACAATTCTGTGACGTTCATGCTCCGTAATATGCACATTATACGGCATTATTGTGATATTTATCGATTGATGTATCAATAATATAAATAAACAATTATGCACATACACAACGTTTCGTTTACTTCAGACTACGACAATAATACGCTAGACTAAAATTATCACAAGTCATATGAACAGAAATATTAATTAAATGTAAGGTATTCTTATGGTTCGCGCAAAGTAAATTACAAGTACCGTCACTATAATCGCTTCGTAGATCATTAGAGTTATGTTTATGTTATGTTTCATATTATAGATTAATATGATTACTGACAATAAAATATAATTGTTTTGTGAATAAGTATTGAAATAGATACTAACGTGTTAACATACATTATTAAGGTTAAGCAAGCACTGTCCCAAAAGTAACTGGACAACATAAGCGACAAAAGTAGATTAACACACGGCAATGTTCAAAATATACTAATAATTTTGTCTTTACTGTTGCCTAGTGACTTTTGATACAATGATGTTCAGCGACATTTGGATTGTTGGTGTACAGCAACTTTAGGAATACTTGTGTACAGATACTTTTGAAATACTCGTGTTTAACGAATTTTGTAAATTTCTGGTGTACAGGCTATTTTGTTTCCTAGTTGCGACTATAACTTATGGCATTTTATTGTGAACAGGTGTTTTGTTAAGTTGATTCTGTTCATCGACTTTTGGTGCTGACTGTACTCATGAATTTGATCAAGTATTGACTTTGATCAAATACAAACAAACATAGCAAAAACAATACAAACTAACTTCCTATAAAGGAAATAACATCTAAAACGTAGCACGAGTACACTTCAGACCAAGGGGAGGTACATCTCATATAAAATTTATTTCAAATAACAACCAATTTTGTTCTGACCCACTCTGCCTACGTTATAACGAAAATGCTTAATACAATTGTCCTATAACACTGCCACACGATTTCCACCCTTAAATACACACTTTAGGGAGCATTTTCCCCCAAATTTGGTCGAAAGGTGGAAAAAAACAAAAATGTTTCCAACTGACTACTTATCAACATCGCGTTTATTGAAATGAAATAAAAAGATGAAAAAGGGAATACCGAAATTGGTCTAAAGGTGACGTGTTACAGTTTAAGACAGAAAAATTGGTAAAACGTCTTGTATTGTATCTTAGTGTATTAATAGGATAGTATTTTCTTTCGCCTATACCTACCGCTATGAGAGAAAGGCGTGATTTTTTCTATGTATGTATTTTCATAACGGAAGTACCTACTAAATAAACTTTCGCGTAACAGAGAGCATGGTTACATTTTGCAAATGTATTTCAATCCCATTACCTACACAATACACACATATTAAGGATACTATACTTTTCTCAACTTTACCTATCATTTACTTTTGTAATTCGTATATAAAAGTAGGAAACAAGAATATAATAAAAAATCGAAAACAAGTTAGATTTAAGCAGTTAAATCAATTGCCAAAAGCTTTTCTTAATTATGCTCGTAACATTAAATTATTGAGCATTTAATGCCAACTTTATTTCATATCAATATCCTAGTTTCCAAATAAAAATAATCAGAATATAAGCCAGTCATTATCTAACAAAAATAAGTACAATGTGGACACAATACGGTTCCAATTTACCCAAAATCCCATCATTACATTTCCTACGTGCCAAATTAGCCCAAAACCAATACACCAAAGACAAATGACAAAAGAACGTCCCACCCTTAATTATGAGCACACAATTTGGCCGCAAGTGTATCGAAGAAAGCAACACGGATTGGCCTAAGGCTGAATTTTAATAAGATGTCACTACCATAACAGAGCCTAAGGGTAGCGAAATTTTATTACAACAGAAAAACTTTATCTGTGTATGGTTAGCATCGAAAAGCCATACCTCTTTTGGAAGTAATATGTACTCTCTACGACTGTCTTACAGCCCAATTATATAATCTTTATGTGAACTCTTAGGTGGTATTTATATTAAAGGATGCTTGTTACTTGAAAATATGTAGTTTTGATTTGTTCTAATAACATAAGTAATATTATTTATAGTCAATGTTTATAATTGTAATTTATAAAAATAAACACGAATGTATGTCGCTTTTTGTCAATCCTTCTGTTTTTTATTTAGGCTTAGCAAGCGTAGATAATATTGCACAGAAATACATAACTACATTGTCGCGTGGATGTAAAAAAAATGTCGAAGTCCCTACATATTATCATTTAATAAATTTAACAACCAAATGGAAAAAACTATATCTAACTTTTCTTTTAACCCTTCAAGATATTAGCTAATAATGTCGTAAGAAAAGTCAAAGTTAACCTATCGAAATTAAATGTTACATCTCACTGATACTATATTCTTATATTATATTATAAAAGTTCATTAACATTCTTTACCAACCGTACTATAGCACGCAAAATTACGTCTTCGTTTAATTGGGTATTATAGTCTATAGTAAATGATAGGGAGAATATTTCCACAGTAGGGTAATTTTAATATGACAGCTCCGTTCTTTAATAAGTGTATTAATGTTAGGCAATTAGACGTTTCGTGAGTGGCCCAATTTTGTTGTCCCGAAGTGTTAATTATAGATAATCGGTTCGAAATTCTTGTAATAGGTTTTAATTACAGTGGCTGTTAATTGTTTTTTGTCTAGGGTGGTTTTTTAAGGGTGGAAATTTTGAATCTTTTGAGATGTTTTTTGAAGTGATGGTTTTGTTTTGTGTGTTGCAATGGACGGTATTATGAGTTCTTTTGGTGGCCATATTGCTACATCATATAACGCAAATTTTCTTGTTTTCTGTAAAGAGTTTATATTACCTCAAAAAGTTATCATTTAGATTCGTTTTAAGGAAAATAAGAATAGTACCTATTTTATTTATTTATCATTTACAAGTTTCTGCTGTTTTGCCGCGTTTAATGTAAAAAGCCAGTTGCAGTGTTGTGTGTTTTGTGTGTGTGGTAGGCTGAAAAACCCTGACCAAGCGTCAAAGTTATTTAAATCGCATGAGTGCTTCATGAATTTAGTGACTTCAGAAGACCCAACAATAAAAATCAGCAGCAGATTCTGTAAAATTTGGGACCTATAACCAGGATAGTTTTTATCGAGAAATTATTATTACGAAAACTGACCTAAACTGCTGCCTGCGACTTTGCCAAAAATGTTGGTCTCTATTAATTCAGGTTACAAATGATCTTTTTGATAAAATTCATCAAAATCTGAACTGATACTCAAGATTTTTCATGAGAGTAACAAATGTACATTCATCATGAAATATAGTACAAGCAGGATTGATACGCTTTTTACCCAACATAATCCCTGTCAATCTCTTTCCTAATAAATGTTCCATACATACATACAAATCCTTAAGTATTGCTCCATCACCCCAGATATATAATTCCACGTGAATATTGATCTGTAGCGAGTGACGACTAAGAAGAGTAAAAATAATATCTGCCTACCCCCGCGTTACCGGTTAGCACGCATCCAATACTTAGAGCCGACTTCGCTATTATAGTATATGGAAAATTGACAGATAAAACGGCAAATGCTTGAAAAGATTACAATAAAAATGTATATATCAGTGATTTTTTTAAGTATATAGGAGCTTTAGAGCTGCTGCGCTTGTTTAAACGATTATTCGCAGTTTGTATGCATGTTAAAAGTTTTTAAGATAAGTGTAATAATAAAATTATGTTGCGAATAAAGCTATTGCTGAGACTCGTCTTCAGCGATGTTAACATTTCGAGCAGAACAGGGTGATAAAATTCTATATTATCACCATTATACAAATGTTTTATAACGAATACCAATATTCATTTATGACCACAAAGTAAAGCTCCAAGTGTAATTAGTTTCCAATATGAGTCAATACACACTTCAAACACTCTGACTTTTACGGTTAAAATTCAGAAATTCATGAAAAAACTTACAAAAGATCCCAACACAAACATCTGAAACTTTCCCATATACTATGCCCTGCTAACGCGAGTTTACCACCAAACGGGGGTAAGGGAGGGACAAAATGGATTCTCGCGACATTCGGCAGCCATTACTACGACCCTCGGCACTCCAGCCCTCTCCCTTGCGAGGCGTGTTTACTAAAAATGCGTTCAATTTTATATGCGGGTCTTATGTACCTTCACATCGCGTTTTAGGGTTTGCGAATGAAAATTTTCGTTCGTTCATTAGATTAGGCTTAGAAATACTGTTTTTTGAGTTATTTGGTCGATATTGGTCGTTTTGAGAAGATTTGGTACTTAATCTACTAAAGGGCTGATTTTTTTGTCAAATAATCAAGACCTTTTCAACAGAAAATGAATAGAAAAACTGTTGAAAAGGTCAATACTGTTCTATTTGTAAACAAAGTTATAAAACGACCATTTAAATTTCTTCTGCTGAATGATAATGCTATAGTTTAGATATACTATACAATCTCACGGAATAACCTACCAAAATAACATAATAGTATCCAAAGATAAGTTATAACTTTTACATTAAACATACAATTGTCTCAACCAGGATTAGACTCTGATACAGCTTTCATAGATAAGCATAGTTCTGATACAACATAGACCGATTTGACAAAGCTCGCGACCGCATCGCAACAGCCACCGCATCTTCAAAAGGTTGCAAGAATAACATGATATAATAAAGTATGTTTTGTCCTTGTCACACACCTATACACATTACACTTCAAGCCAGAAAAAGGTAACACAACACAACTCTAATTCGATTTCAAGACCATCACTCACATTCAAAAGTTTCTGATTCCAAAATTCTTAATAAAATAATTAAAAAGAATACAACATTTTTAAGTCACAAACACGTCTTTCACAAATCACAACACGGCACTCAATGACTAACCCTTTCAATGCAGAGGCAACTATTTTATCCATATTTTTTATTCCAACCGTAATGAATTCCAGTTTTTATGCGTATTACCTTCAGTCGGGACAAATTGCAGACGGTTCGACTTATAAATATTCCGGCGGTTAAATAAAGGGTAGGGAATGTGTATCTCAAAGTTTCTTGATTTATTAAAAGCATTATTTAAAATTGAGGCGCTCTTAGCCAGTTGCGCTCACTGGTTGGTAAACGATACGTGGGTTAAGCAACCCTTGGCGCGGTCATTCCATAGATGGGTGACCGCTTAGTGGTATTCGATTCGATTTCGATTCGAGATGGGCGTCTCCGTGCTTCGGAGGGCACGTAAAAAGTCGATCCATGTCTACTAAGATTACAGACGTTAAGCTATGTTAAAGGTCTCTCGGGCGGCGTGAAAACTTTGACACTATGTTGACCACTAACCATACGACAAACAAACAAACAACTTTATTAAAAGTTGCTCTGGAATATATTTTGCGAAGAGCTTAAAGGATTATTCGGAAAAGATCGTGGGAGTGCAACCTACTTTTGCTTTTGTTTGTGGGCGGAATAATAAGTATTATTTTTGGATTACGTTATTTCAGGGCCAGAGGAAATGTTGGTTAAAATGTTCTTACTTTATTCGAGCCGCATAGCTAAAAATACTTTTTAAAGTATTTCCGTCTTTGCGTGCACTTTTATCGTAGCTCATCTTGAATGTGAGGCGAATTAGATAAATGTAGCATTGCTTAAATTATTACCAATGTTTGGAATATTACAGAGGCCAGCAAAAGAGAAGAACACGCAATACTTGTCGTCATAATAATTATTCATTTTCATTTCACTGATTCGGGTTTCAATTTGTATGATTACAGACCGGAGCAAAATTTAAAAGAAAGTCTTATTTTTTCTTTTTGACATTGCTATTGTTATCTAAACCGAGATTTAAATAAAACCTATTTTGACTGCCTCCGTAGCACAGTGGTTTAGGTGTCAAGCCGCTACCATTGCATCAGGAGGTCGTCGGTTCGATTTTCACACGGATCAATTATTTGTGCGATCCACAAATAAGTTTTCCTGGTCTGGGTGTACTTTATGTCCGGTGTTTGTATGTTTCTAAAAGTCCCCGCTACACAAGAGCAATTCTCAGTGCGGGAGTAGTTTTAAATAAATTTTAATATTTATTCGATGTAGTTTAAGAACCGCTGTTCTTGCTCTTATTGATGGGAGAGAAATCTCAAGCAATGAATGAATGGAACGTTAATGGAAACCTGTTCCTCAACAACTTGACGAGCTACGATTTTTGTATTTATATGTAGATGTCGTACTGCTTACTTGTACGTATAATTATTTATATTTAATCAATTGTACACCTATAAAGACTCGAGGCTTGTTTGTAATTTTGTGCTTAGTTCATATTACACGTAACACGAAAGTAACAATTTTAGTGTCTCTAGTTCGTATTTTTATAAAAATATTAGCAAGTTATAATATCAGTTGAATATTTAAAGGCAATGAAAAGCAATAGTTTTATATGACCCCTCTCCTAAATACCTCATATTTTATTCTTAGATGCTGAAAATACAAACTTTTTAAAGTAGCTGAAAGGTTGCTTCCTGATATGTAACCATTTCTAATCATTATGGTATTTCAGAAATGTAAAGCTTTTTTTCTGATTTCTAGAATCTTCTAAATATAATTAGATTTACAGTTCTATAATCTTCAAAGCCAATTAATCACACTATATTTAAAAACTAGTTAAAAATATAATGAATAGTTTTAAAATTCCCACAAATTTTAACTAAAACAAGCCGAAACAGTAATTTGAAATACACACGCGCTGTAATAATTACTTTGATAATTAACACTACTCTCGAAATATTATCAAATGAATCTTGTTAAAATTAAGACATACAAATTTTAATTATAGCACGACTAGTGTATTTCTGCGACTTTGATTGCGTTATAGGTTTTACTACTATCTTTATGATGATCATCATCATGATTGCCTCCGCGGCGCAATGGTTTAGCTCACCTTTACCACGCCGCTCCACTGCGTCGGGAGGTCGTGGGTTCGATTCCCACACGGGACAATTATTTGTGCGATCCACAAATAGTTGTTTCGGGTCAGGTTGTAGGTACTTTGTGTCCGTTGGTTGTATGTTTGTAAAAGTCCCCGCGACACAAGAGCAATTCTTAGAGCGGGAGTTGTATTTTTAAAGAAAGAAAGAAAAGAGAGAAATAGAATATCATTTTAACATTTAAAAGTTTAAATCATATAAAGTATCACTGTCATCATGTCTTTTTTCCTTATTTATAATCTAAAAATTGTGAAAAGAATTTTTGCAGTAAAAATATTTCTGTAATATATTTTCAACTATCTGTGTGCTAAATTTCATTAAAATCTATTCAGTAGTTTTTGCTCAAAACAATAACAAACATACTTCCATACAAACTTTCGGATTTATTCTATAAGTAAGATAGGAGTAGTAGAGAAGTAGTTAACATAGAATATTTTTTCCATAGTATGAGAATATGTACTACATTTTTAAACACAGCATCCAGAACAAAACAATATACATTTATTGTGTCAAAACCAGCTGTTAACCATTACTTTAACGGATTTAAACAAAAAAAAACGCGAAAACGCAACAAAAAACCTCATTAACATAAGAACGGTACTGTTATAATTCCGTATTGTGTTTCGAATAAAATAATCGACCGACTTAAGAATAAAAAAATCGTTTAAGAATAAAATAATAGTATGCAAATGTTTAGGGTTAAATGTGCGAGTCGAATTATGTTATTTGGAATAATTGTTTCATTTTAATTTTAGACTTACGTTGTTTCGTTTGGTTTTTGATATTTTAAATTTATGCCAGTGTTAAACTGTGATTTGGTCGGCGTAAGACTTATCGAGGTGAAAAGTATGTTAAGTGTTAATCCAGGTTAAAAACTATGTGTTCCAGATTTTATGAAAAAGTAATTTGGCATTTTCAGAGTCCCCTCCACGTAATGATTTTAAGAATATTTATAATTATGTATACTGAATAATATTTTATAGATTGCCATGGCATTTTTTGTAAATTCAAATGACATAATTTTATTTTAGTGTTAACCTAAAAACGTACTTTATAAGCATGGTGGATACATTGACTAAGTCTTTTCCAATTTTGGGAGATAAATCTTAGCCCAGCCACTGTATACCAATAAAATTAGTAAGATGTAATTTTAATCAAATTCTATTTTAGGAAATAGCTAAGAAATATGTATTATATGATTGCGTTAAACTAGCACGTCTATAATTACTGTGTAATTTTAAATAATAATCGTATGCATCTATTTGACTTAGACTGTCTTTCTAGGGTTAGTTTATAATGTATGCAGTTTCCGGTAGTGAATAGAACTCCTTAGATTCTTAAGGAAGTGAATTGTCACAAAGCGAAGGGGTTGCTATAATGGTATACACCTGTGCTGTTTAAAAAACTATTATACTTCCGTGTCCGCATTATTATATTTATTTATGGAGTATGTAACTTGAATAGGAAATACGATTAATTTGTAAAGAAATGAAAAATATTTTTATTTGTACTTCGTCCGCATAAAAACATGGTCCGGTCAGGCTATATACATTTAGTATACAAAATTTCATTAAAACCTACCTTTTTTCGTGAAACAGTAACAAAAATACATACATAAATCCGTCTATCCTCTATATTGGACTATAATTATTTCCTTGCATAAAAAATATAAGCTCGCAACTTTTAAGTTCCGTAAAACTCTAATACACATTGGGCTCAAAATTAACTTTGTTAACAAGATCTAACGACCCTCGGCCATATTCGAAAATATTTTCTAAATGTCAATTGCGAATCTTACAAATACCCCTAAAATATTCTAAATGTCATCAACGTGATTCTACATCCGATAAAATACTTTAGTTCCGAAAGTAACTCAAGCCAGGACACCTTTTAGCATAAATTAACGTCTCTCGAAGGGTTACAGTCATTAAAATAACTTTACAAGCAAAAAATAACTATTATCTATCTTTAGACATTGCATGTTGTGATTTAAATGCATTTTGAAACTGATATCCCTGAGAGAAGCGCGTATTCAAATCACAAAACGCGGCCATATTGTTCTTTTTTTGTCTTTTTAAAATAGAACACGCATATCATTATTGGCCTTTTATTACGAACTTTTTTTTCTTAAAAACCGGTAAGCTATGAATAATACTAAATCATTAGTTCCATTTTTGAATTTGGAACAGATGTGTTGTTTTTTTTCGCGGTTTTTTAGAATGTTTGGTTTTGAGATTTGAATATGTTCTTTGTTTTTTTGACTGTAGAGTCAAAAAGTAACGTGAATATTTATTGCAGTTTTTTTAAGCTGTATGCAATGTTGTATTGTAGCATATATTATTTGAAGGGGTTTCAGTTTTAATGTGTCTGAGTATTAATCATGTTAAAAGCGATGACTATAAATTACGCTCTCTCCACAACTGCTTAGTAGTAAAACTTTCGCGTTATCGCTTTAGAAATATTCTTTACTTATGTACCTTAAGCATTATATTATTGCAATTAGCATTAACTTGTCGAAATCGAATTACAAACATATTGAAAAAATCTCTAGGCTGTAAAATTTTAAAATTCTTTTTTCGATATTACCTACCATCGAATTCACTAAATTCAAAAATACGAATTCAATCAAAACTTTTTTTATTTCAAACAAGTTTTAAGCCCTCTTCACACGCAGCTTGATTTCAACAACCGCCGCAGAATATCAATGAGTTAACATTTCAATTTTCCTTTAAAAGGCCTATATTATAACATCGCATTACCTTAATAGGAAGCTAAAAACGTTAGCAATAAAAAACTGTATCGATACGTCGAAGGTGTTTATCTAGTACTCCATAAAACATTGCAGAATAAAATTAACTATAAAACGACGCATTATACGGAAGGCACCCTATTCCCACACTGTAACCAGTAGCTAAATAAATTTTCAACAGACATCTGCTAGCTAATTGTCTAACGAGCGGCGTGCATAAATTGCGCGAAATTATTATACATAGTACAAAAAAAAACGGTCACATGGCGACAAGTCTTTATTTTTAAACGCAATCGTCTTGAAACCTGTCGTTTCACAAGCTCAAGGTGTGAAATTTGCAAAATTAAATGAATTTTTATTTTTTAGAACGCACCTTTGAATCAATTCGAAATTCGACTTTAATACTAGTGATGTACAACACTTTTACAAGTCGATCGATCCGCTCTTGTTACCCTTAAAAATTTTAAAGTAATATGCAAATCGACTAACCCATTTCTTACTTACCCTATAATTACAGTATTTTGCATATTATTTGATGAATAAATATTTATAAGGAAGTGAAATTGAAGAAGTTTTTTGTTGTAAAACTAGTTCTTTAATAAAGTACGTTGGTTACATTATTTTTTAAAAGTGTCGCAGGGTGAAGATGCAAATATATTTTGGGTTAATTATTAGCGTGCGAAGATATCCTTGGGAATTGCTTGACTTGTTATAAATTTCCATTTTATTTAAATTTTGAAAACTTGATTTCATTCCCACATGAGAAAATACCCTAGGTATCTTTTACATTATTAATTTAAATTCTCAAATGATAACTTGAAGTTAATCATGCATGATAATATTTTTATCAACAACTTTTGTAAAGGAACCGTTAAATAACTACTAGTTTATCAATAAGTTTAAGTTATTGATTGATCGAAGTTGGCTGTAATCATAATTTCGTGTCAATATTCTTAATTTTAATTGATATTATACTTTTAATTAAGTCTTTTTTCTGACCAACACTGCATTCAATTCTACTCTTGACTCTCAAACTCTAAATTTTATCAAATTAACTCAATTTGACAAGTAGGCGTGACCCATAAACAACAAAACGCAACCCAAATCAAACATTTATCCCTAATCGATTCCAACAATAGACCGAACTAATATCGATTGAATGAATGGTAACCACTTGACTCGTGTTAAAAATCGATTGAATACAACCCTATTCTATTGTGTTGTATCGATTTATAGAGGGGCACAATTGGGCGTATTGTAAATCGATTTATTCAATTTCGGTTTTGTAATATTTTGACAAGTAATTGTATGTAGTTGTTGACTGTTGATGAGTATGATTGGGTATTTAGTTTTGTTGTAAAAGCTTTTTATAGTCTTTATATACTTATCTTATCTTAACTTTTATTTTTAAAAATATTTATTTTTTAATAAAAATACGGGAACTGATGCGAACACGCATTTTACCTCGAAATGCCTCTTCGTGATTAATTTTGCATGACTAGGTTTATAATTAAAAGACTAACCTAACGAAATTGTTTTTGGAAATTCCTAACAAATGTCAATGAAAAAATTCTAATTGTAAGGAAAATAAATTTTTCATATTAAACTATACACAGGACTTTTTGATTGACACGTCATGATTATTACCTGTTATATAAGTACGTTTGGCTCTTTATAACAAAACATAAGTAACATCAATTAGACCTAGAAGAGCTACATTATGGTTACATTTGTATAGATGACATTTTGGCAATATTTCTTCCTTTATTCCTTTTTTCATAATAAACTTTTCAACGTAGCTTAGATATTTGTAAAAAACAAACTTTCATTCCAATTACATACTGAACTAATTTACTTTTTAAATATACGAACATCAATTAGGTAACTAGTTAGGTTGTGTACTGTACACATGATATAACTATGATGGCATAGCACCTCGACATGCGAATTCACCATCTTCCGTGCAAAGAATATATTTATTTACTTTGTTGCCATAGGTTTTATGTAATAAGAGAATTACTCAACATGACATGTTCATTCAACTCTACCTTTCTTCAGCCGCAAGCTACAACTTATTTATTTCAATTACAATATCATATAGTTGTTTTTTATCTTCAGATTTGCGTAAACTTAAAAATATAATGCGTGTTATACCTGAAGATATAGGCAGTGGTGTTTGCAGACACTCGTTTCGCCGTTGACAATGTTAGTCCCATGTAATAGAGAACGAATTATGAATTGCGCAGAAGATTTTTACTACTGTCAGAAATCAGTCCTTAACTCCATGTTCTTGGGAAGAAAATATGATGTGACAGCCCCACAACGTGGGATAAGGATAAGAAAAAGAAGCAGTAGTTTGTTGCTTTATTCATATTATTTTTAGAAACAAGGCTATTTATTACATACTTTAATAGGCGGTATTTAACACGACATTTCTCTTTAAAGGTATATTTAAAACGTCGTGTGGTTATTTGTTAAAGATAGCATGTCAAATATAGGCCTAAAGGCTTCACAACTTTGACACTATATTGACCACTAACCAGGCTTTTTATTTGCACCTTGTACATCACATACAAAAAACGTACCCACTATAATTTGTAATATATCACTGTCGTTAAAAAATAATCCAACGTTCTTTTACCATCAAATTAAATTATAATTTTACCAAAATCCATTTAAGGTATGCACCTGCTAAGGCGACAGTGGACATTTTTTATTCAAAATATCATAACAATAGGTCAATTTGTAAGCAATACAGCTTTTAATTTTATTACTTTTGGCCGGTGGTGCGATGCAAATGCTTATTTAATGGCTGATCCTTAATAAATATGAGTGAAAGGTACCTTAAATGGATGCTAAAGTGAATGTATAAATTATATTCTTTTACAGAAAAATGTAAGTTGTCCATTGTTTTTTATGATAATAAAATTTAACCGCGTTCGGTAGAAATATCGTGTAGAAAAATTCAAAATGTTCTGTGGTTTTTATCAACTGAAGGAAACGTGATAATGGTGTGGTTTAATTTTTCTTGTATATCGTGTGCAGTCGAAAGTAAAAATATGTATACAAAACCGTGAACAGGAAAATGCAAAAATATGCTTATACTGCCACAATTTTGGCAGCGTTGTAGCAATAATTATAGTAAAATTAATACCATTCATCAACGTCAAAATAATTTTACAGTCACTGTAAATTAATTGCTGACCAATAGCAGTAATTAAACTGTTAATTTCATAAAAGTACTATTGAAAATTTATTTATTAATCCTTTATATTAGGTATATCTATTATTAAGTGGTAAACGAGAGGTAAACTAAAATGTGATTACTAAAATAAGACAACGAGTACTTATTATGGCTCGCAACTGTACCTATAAATTTTTATTGCTTTAAAATGTGTTGTGATGTTCAAAACGAGTAATTTTGAAGCCGTGATAAATATTTAAATTGGATTAAAATTATCTTGAACATGCTTAAGCTGATGTCCAATAACAATTTGTTTCATAATAATATTTTATATTCATAATATTACCTAATATGGACATAGGCATTCAGTATATTAATAAAATTCCTTTTTTTCTATAGATTAAGTATTCATGATAGATTTTTAACAAGATAAAACTATAGCTTATTAGATGGGACTGATATTGTTAACGAGGAAACGTGAGTGTCTTTTATACACCTATGTCTTCACCTTTTAGTATAATAGGCGTGATATATTTATAAAACAATGGCCGTCTACGGGTTTTTTAAATGCGAAACAAATGTATTCTGAATTATTTGGCCATTTCACAATATATACTTCTTTTCTCGGTACGCATTATTATATTCTTTTTAGTTTGAGTCTTTAAATATACCTGAGCGTCATCATATACAAACGCTACTTATGTATATCTACATTATTCATGTAATAATATGACGAAATTAATATAAGTTTTCAAGTTTAAACTCTAAAGATTATCGTAGCTCACTTGAACATCAAATACCTAATATACCAAATTATAAAACAAATAAATCAAATAAAATGTATTGTTAGGGACAGCTGAAAATCAGTGCTGTGCCTAGTCCAGCGTACACTAAGCTGTATCCCTTTGTTACATATAAATGTACTGACTAGTTACTAAGTTAACTTTTATTTTATGTGTAACAAAAATAAATGGTTTAAATAGTTAGCAAAAAAACTTTGATTAAACTCTCCCTTACTACTTATTTATCGTATATTTGAGATTCACTCAAGCAGTATTTCGTCACCATATCTTAGGTCAACGACCCGTGCCCTGCAACAGAGGGTGGTTTGACAGCCTGTGCAAACTTATGTTTTATTCAATTATACTTTTAAGTGATTGATCATCCCGCCTTTGTGTATGTAAAGTCTTAGGCTTGGGATGTAGGTATATAAGATTTTTTACTGTAACCAAAGTGTAATAATGGCTGAATTTTTTTGTTACTGACGCATGCTTCTTATGTATTGTTGGGAGAGAATCGAGTAGATTTATCTTTGTTGACCGATGACACATTGAATTTATCAAAGGTATATGAAAAGGTTCTCAAAAATAAATCTTGGATGGAACATACATCCCAAATGCTTGAGCTTGCTGCTATTTTGTATTACTATTAAAATGTTAAATTTAGAAATAATTATAGATCGTAAACCTAACTCATTTTAACGATAACACTAGCCTGAGACGTCACATGCTAGCATTTTCATACAAAAAAGCTTTTGACATTACATAACAAAGTAACTGATTTTACTAATATACGGGTGATTTTAGTAAAAAGTTTTTTGTACTCTTAACAATTATAGTTCTTTGTCCAATCAGCATAAGCAAGCAACCTTTAAAATTACAAACTTATTTTTGTAGACTTTTTGCAATGGTAGTGTGAAAGAAAAAACAATAGGAATCCTAACTATTTATTCTAATACTTATTTTAATCTAAAAAAAAGGAAACGAAAATTGGCTCGAAATCCGCCATTTTTCTATAAAACAACTAAGCATTAAAATCATCAAAATTAATATTTCACTCGTCTTAATACTCGAGAAAGTTGTGGATAGGTCACATCTGCTTATCCCCCAAGGGATTTAATTACGGGGATTGCGTTGAATGAACAGTATTGTATTACAAAGATGAATTATTAATTTAAATGTTTATTATGGGACCGCGAAATATCAGTCAAGTCATGAAATATCTATGAAGTTTATGGTGAATATACATTAGTAAATATATGTTAGTAAGAGTAGTCTAAGTATCCAGCAGACTAATAATACCGAAACTGATATTACATACTATATTAATGGCTCTATTTAATAACGTAAGATTATGGTTAGAAATGCTCAAATAATGAATAGGAAAACACACACAATTTTTTACAAAAAGTAAAATAACTTCTCAAAAATTCGAAAAAGTAGCATTAGATCAAAAATGATTATTAAAAATACAAAACAAACTATACCTAAAGGTATATTTTGTTTGCAAATAACAACCTACTATTAATTACGGCCCTACTAATTTTAAATCGTGTAATAACACAGCATAACTCAATCGCAAAGAAATCTTCAAATGTGTCGAATCAAACAACATCAATGGAATTTATAAATAACATATTACGAGGTCTTCAAATAATCGTACGTACTAATTGTGAATACCACGTGCCCAAGAGATCAAACATCAAACAATTTTAATCAGGAACCATTCATATTTTTAATGAGTACGCCTTTAGGGAACAAGCCAAGCATATGAGTCTCAGATCAGAGGCAAAAGACACAGCCATTCAACCTTTTGAGATATTTATGAAAAACACAAACGAATTAGAAAAAACGGCCCGCACAATTATTTCGTACAGACGCACAAAAGAAACGAGGAAACGAGTGGACGAAAAAATATAAGCTTTGTTATCGAAATTGGAAATGAAACGTATCCGTAGGTACCTAAGAGAAGTTCGGCTTCCGTCGGGTGCATTTTTTTTTTCAATCCAAATGCGTATAAAAACACCCCACCGCGTATGAAACATTACCCCTACGTCCAATAGAGCCGTGCCCCAAACAGCCTCTCATTTTTATAAACAGATTTTTTTCTTTGCGATAGAAAGGGACAGGTAATCCGCTGTCACATTTGTCGAGTATTTTTCTGCGGGTGGGAAAGAGACGGATCGAATTAAAAAGTTCGGTCTGTGGATAAAGAAAGCTCAGGTACGGATAAGGGTGTGGAATGAAGAAAAAAGGGATACGACGTGGGGTGGCAGCCACCCCTCGGTGGGGTGGGGGCTGATATCGAAGTTCCCGGTGGCGCCGCTAGATGGGGGTGCGAAGGAAAGTTTTTTTTTATTGAATTTCGGCGAGTTTTGGCATAATGATGATGGATTGTGCTGTGGCTTTCGCCTGATAAGTTTTTGGCGGATTTTTCCGCGGCAAGTAATGTGTTTGGAGATTTTTTTTTATAAATTAGGTGGTTACGGTATGGCTGTCAGTTTTTTTTAAGTCAGGGGTTGTGTATTGATTATGCTTGGCTGATATAGCTTGAGTACTTTTAATTTTAGATAGCATAAGATGGTATTAATATTGCTTGCTTGATTTATTTTGTAGATTCCCTTTTAAATAAAGTTTAACTTAAGAATGCACTTACTTTATTTATTGATATGTTTTAACAAGTATTATTAAAAATTCAAAAAATATTATTGCTTACGTAAAACCAACATCATAAAAAACGACAAGAAGAACTAACAAGAAGGATCACGAAAGAAAAAAATCCAAAAAAAAACATTTTTTAAAATATATTTCAACATCTAATTGGAATGCGTAACCACATACAAATTACAACTAAACCGGTACTAGACAGCCAAAAAACAAGTGACAATCTCATTAAAACATACTCTGCCACTCAAATAAGAGTAAAATTGCACGAAACTTTCATAAGACTTTTTCACATTTACCGCGCCACTCTTTTGTTTCGAAAAAATCATTACAACTTTTTTTCCCCGTCGCGACATTTTGTCGTGCGACTATTATGCGCACTTGCGTCGAAATCTTTTAATTAGCGCGCACTCGACGCGTCGCACCTTTCAGCTGCGGTAATGAGACAAGCCCTTAAACCGTCTGCCTGGTAACTAGTCGAAAAAGTATGGGATACACTAGGGGGCAAAATGTCCCGCGACATGTGTGTCGTGCAACATGGCCCTTAGTACGCAATATCACTTGAAATACACGATTTTGTCTCCACAACTCGATCTTGGGACAAATGTCCCACGACATATTATGTATACAATGCAACATAAATCACCAAATTTTTCTCTATGTAACATCGAGATTAAATAAAATGATAATAATAATGATTCGCAAGTGCGTTTGCACACGGGAACATGTCGCCTATGAGTTTCTATTGCCGATGTCGCGTGGGGACAAAAATTGTTGCGTATCGGAGATTTATGTTAATTTATTACAAAGCCTATATCGCTGCAAACATCTGGCGACATAATGTAAGATATCGTGTAAAGTCCGGCTACATCGCACAACGTCCCTCAACATCGCTAAACACGTGTCCCAGAACATTTGTCCCTCAGTGTGTCCCAAGCTTTAAAGTGTGATTTCGTTATTGCGGTTTGGTAGTTTTGGTTTTTGCATGCAATTGGATTGCCGTAAAGGTGTCTAATTTGATGTTTCAGTGAGCTTTCCAATTATTTTTTGGGCTTAAGTGGAGTACGTGGAGTAATTTTATTAAAAAAATTGGTAGCTTGTTTGGTATTTTTTGGGAAATGTACCTTTTTTATTTAGCGTTCTTTTAGTCTCTTCCTAGCTATAGAAATAAATTATGATTTTATACGTAAATTGTACAATATAAATCTAATAAGAAGTCTACTATTAGCATTATATTTTTGCAAGAAGTTAAGTTTTGTCACCAAGTTGTAACAATATTATTTTTTTGCTCCAAGAGTTTCTATTCTATGAACTAAGAATTCCCTACACGTAATTTGGATAAAGGCCAATATAAAAAAATACAACTAGACTGGTACGTCTAAAAATCGCTTATTCCTTACAACTTATCACAAAAACAAATTCAATAATTATGCTCATACCTTCCATTTGCACTAAACACAGCTTAACTAAGTAACTGGTACTACTAAGCCCTCTCAAACTATTTTCAAAGCAAAATTTCTTCAAGAAAAAATCCTTCTATCAGACTGTCTATACAACTACGCTTTTCTACGTTAAAAGGTAGGCAGTAGAAGTGTAAATACCTTACAAAAAAAGCCTCTTCAACAAAGTGAACAATTATTCTAAGTCTAAAGTCATTGATGCGTTAATTACTGTATTCGATGCCCCATTAAGTTTAATGGCGACTTCACTTTATAGCCTATTGTACTGCCTACCCTGTAAGGTGTAGATCGATATCTTTTGTATTAACATAGTACAAGCTCTTACTTTTTATTCTAACGTTTATGGTTACTAGCTGACCCGCGCAACTTCGCTTGCGTCACATAAGAGAGAATGAGTCATAATTTTCCCCGTTTTTGTAACATTTTTCACTGGCACTCTTCGCCCATTGGTCATAGCGTGATGATATATAGCCTATAGCCTTCCTCGATAAATGAGCTATCTAACACTGAAAGAATTTTTCAAATCGGACCAGTGGTTCCTGAGATTAGCGCGTTCAAACAAACAAACAAACAAACAATCAAACAAACAAACTCTTCGGCTATATAATATTAGTATAGATATATAGCCTATAGCCTTCCTCGATAAGTGAGCTATCTAACACTGAAAGAATTTTTCAAATCGGAGCAGTGGTTCCTGAGATTAGTGCGTTCAAACAAACAAACAATCAAACAAACAAACTCTTCAGCTTTATAATATTAGTATAGATTACTAGTTTATCATTAGCTACATAGTTAGGGCTTGCCTATTACATGGGACTTACATTGTAAATGGTGAAATGTGATGTATTTTATACTCTTATACGCTTTTGGGTATAACAGGCGTGATGTTATGTGTAAGGTAAATAAACGGTTGTGAGGTTAAGTAAAGGTGAAAAGGTTGAGCAATAGATTGGTAGCCATTATGGTCTATTGTCAGTTAGTTACAATCTAATAAGAATTTTAGCATCAAAGGCATTTTATTTCCTTTTATTAAGCATAGCTCTAATTTTGATTGTAAGAAACGAAGTTTACGAATTTCTCTCCTAGGCCATGTAAATTTAGGAGTTATACATAACTATCATGCATTAATTTATTAGGATTGGTTGCCTGCCTCGGACCCTATCGCTGGGCCCTTTATCAAAAAACATCAAATCCTCGGCTTGATCAACGTCATTCCATCAATATTTCCTAATCCCTTCCAATCAATAATAGTCATTCAAATAACCACAAATTAAACTCCAAACCAATTAACAAGCGAACAAAAACAAGCCAGACTTAGAAATAAAATATATAAGAAAAGCCTTATATTTTCTATTGGGGAACAACTCAACCTTTCACAAATATCCAATTTGGGCTTCGTATAAGCAATAAATAAGAGGAAAAGGCTTTCCCAGACGGTAGAGGGAAAAAAAGAGGGGAAAAAAAGTGGGTAAAAAAAGTAAAAAAGGCACTGGATCGAAGTCTTTCGTCCGCCGGATCCAATAATCCGGCCGTCTGTCCGCTTGCCTAATGTGATCGTAGCCTAATGAAAAACGCTCAGACCTTATTCGTAGGGAAGGGATTGTGGGATACATTTTTTGGGTAGTGTTTTTTCGTGAGGGTATTTTGTGATGACTGATATTATTAGTAATGATTCAGGTTTTTTATTGTTAAAGTTATTTTTTATGCAGATGTAGTTTTAAACATGTGAGTTTACAAAACAAACCTGTAATCAGGAAGTGAGTTATTTGATATTTGTATTTGAATCAGATAATAAGAATAATTTAGTAAATTAGTAATGATAACTTCAAATCATAGTACACCGTCTTTACAATCAAATAGTTTATAGTACTTTAATTTAATGTCAAGGCTCTTTACTTTTTTTCAAAGTGACAATATCTAATGTCTTGTAAACTGTAATTGAATGGTTTATCCAATTACAGTTTACTATGACTTAACACTAAACTTATTATGACTTCTCATTAGAACATAAAATCTCATACTCTAATCCCAACAAACTAAATTCCTATTAGATCGTGAAATCCACGACTATGAATACAGCACAAAGCTACACGAATGTTAAAAAAGAAATCGTGAAATGGGTTTACGTTGGTAACGAAATCAACATAAATTTACAAGAAAATTCCAAAAAAAAGATACGTAGTGTACCCACACTGTAATTATGGCGATAATTCAACGATCCAACAACGATTCAGTAACGATCTGGTAACGATCTGGTAACGATTGATAAATAAATATAACGTAACGATGAATAGAATTGAGTGAAATGAAATTCCATGTGATAACAATAAATTATCTGAAGTTTGATTAATTATATTTAGTATGAGTTTCTTAATAAAAAAAGTTTGGAATCCGTTATCTAGAAAGTATACTTAAATACTTATGATGACTTCACATTTTAGTTTAAGTATGAAATCTCTCAAAATAATTTTATTTCAATAAGTATAAAATAAACAAATTGTACTCATGGCGATTGGTGACCGAAAGGTCGTAGGTTCGAATCATATACGTTACACTAACGTCTTCACCTCCCTTACCAGCATAGCCAACCACAACGAAAACAGTCTTTAAAAAAGTTGTACTTAATCATGGTCTTCATAATGATCAAGAATCAATAAAAATAGTCTGGTTTAATCTATTACTGAATAATCGTTAATAGATAGAAGCAGACTTACAACAAAAATAACCCTTAATAAAAAAACCAGTAATACTAACTAAGAAATAAACTCAATAATACAATACCAAGGTTACAACCACAAATAAAAAGAAACCACAATCGTTCATATTCTTAGAACATTCTTCATAATAAAAAGTACATCTGCAAAACTTTCCCAAGACAAAAGTCACCTTGAAAACTCAAGTATTTAAAACTGAACTTCAGGCGCCATTTCGATTTCATTAGAAGGAACACTTAAGAAAATCTATTCATTCAAGCTCAGCTGATCGTCTGTCTCTTTCACTCTTGTGGGGTTTTGTATGTGGTGTCTCGCTCTGGGGTTGTTCAAGAAGTAGTGACGTAACGAGGTCGTCTCCGATTCACTCATTAAATAAACAAGGAGTGTGCTTCGAGATAGAGGGTACACTTGCAATATTTTGAGAGGTTTACAACGATTTTGAAATATCAAGGAACTGTTGATATAGATTTTAAGCTGAAATCTTGTTAGTAGTCTTTATAAGAATTCGTTATAACTATTCATTATTTGATAATATTCATACATACATTCATAATATCATGCGTCTTTTACCATAAAGTGTAGGCAAAAGTGTATGTATCACACCCACATTTCGCTATTAAAAATCTTAGGTTACATGTAATAGGGGACGAGCCTATTGTCGTATATCGGACTTACTTAATAATATTCAGTCTTCAAGTTCCAATTAGAATACCTCAAGCTTTCATGTCCTCCACTTACCTAATAAAGTTATACATATAAAAATAAAAATAATATTTATTGTAAAAATAAGGTTAAATAAAACTAAAACAGCCTCAAAAATCATAACTAACACTAATATTACTAACTTTTCCACGACAATTTTATTGTCATCACAAACAAAAAGCGTTATTTAACGTGAAATCCAACAAAAAGTCAGAAACTCTTTGCGCTAAGTGGTCCCTCTGTTCTGTGGCGTCTCGTTTTAATTCGCGTCCCGACCCCGCTGTTCTTCATTATCTTATTACTTAGCCAACTTGATGTACTACGACTGAGATAACTTGATATTTGAGAGAATATTTTGAAGTTTGAAATTCTTGGAATTGATTTAAGTCTATGAATGGAGTTACTGACTGGGTTTGGTGGCTCTAAGTAGGCAAAAATTATTTGACTTTAGAAATGCAAGTCATCTATACTAATATTATAAAGCTGAAGAGTTTGTTTGTTTGTTTGTTTGAACGCTCTCTGAATCTCAGGAACTACTGATCCGATTTGAAAAATTCTTTCGGTGTTAGATAGCCCATTTACTGAGGAAGGCTATAGGCTATATAACATCACGCTACGACCAAAAGGAGCGGAGTAGCAACGAGAAATGTTACAAAAATAGGGAAAATGATGACGCATTCTCTTTTATGTGACGCAAGCGGGTCAGCTAGTTTTGTATAAGTGTAGTAGGAACTATATTGTAAATTGCAATACAAAGTGATAATTTTTGCTCACTCAATTCATGATTAAAATTTGAATAGTACATTAAAGCTTCAGTTAGATGCGTAGTTAGGAAGAATGTCTGAGATTATATATCGATAATTATGTCGGCAGAACTTTGAATTTACCTTAAAAATATTCCGTTAGAAAACTTACAACTGTATGTATTCTTATTTAACGAATTCATATTTATCGTAGCCAATAAACGTTTAAAAATTGGAACATTATTCTTTTAAAGTTTTAAGAATTTTACCTTAAAATTTATTCAAATATATAATTTCTACCTATTTTCTAAATATATTCTTATTTTCATGTCCCTGTACTTATTATGCTTTGAAGACAATTTTGACCAAAAATTTTTACCATAACTTATTTAAAGAAAAATTAATTACCCAAGTATCAAGAGCGTTACCGCTCGCTACAAATCTTAAGACGTTGGCAGAGTTGTTCTAAGTGGAGACGTTAATGGCAGTCTCCTTCACCTTGACCACGCTCAACTTTACCCCAGTTCTAACAACTAGGTCGTGATAGGGTTGAAAACAATAAGGGTATTTTATACCATTGTCAGTTTGGGGTTTTTGGGGTTTTTTGGGGTTAAGTAGTTGAGTATGTGTGGTTATTGTACAGTAGTTGTTAAATAAAATAATATTTTTAGTAGAGTTATATACTTACTTCTATATACCTCTGCTGCATACTATACTAACATAGAAGGTTATAAACGATTGGGAGAAAAGAGTGTACTTGTGTAACTGTATTTATAACAAACAATAAGGGTATTTTATACTATTGTCAGTTTGGGGTTTTTTGGGGTTAAGTATGTGTAGTAATTGTACATAGGCCTTTTTAAACCTTATTCTTTACATATAAAACTAGTCGTTATTATATGATGAATAGTGTAAGTGAAAAGTAGGAAATTGATTAAGAAATTAATTACTATATACAATTGTCAGTTTGGGGTTTTTGGGGATTTTGGGGTTAAGTAAGTATGTGTAGTGTAGTAATGTGTACAACTGACTAAGTTTTTCAATTTAAGAGTACACATTTTGAAATTGATAATGAGTTAGAAGTGTGGGTCAATAAATGCAACAATTATGTACCTACTTACACATCAATATTTTTACTAACGTTAGTTTCAAATTATTTAGTATCGCTTTAAAAATATTGACTCTTTGAAAATGTGTTATCATTGTCTACTTATTAGTTCTCATTTGTAATATGGTGGTAATAATCTAACTTTCCTCAAGTTAAAACATGCTTAACTAAATAATTACCAAATAAGCTTTGCAATGTGATTTTGTATGGTCATATTTTACACTATGTTTTTATTGGTTCTTTGACTTCTTTCACGCGGTAATATTGGTCCTAAATTTGGGTGTGTCTAGTGAATATAAAATATTTTATATTCTTATAAGATGACAAAATGTTTAGTACTAGAAAATGAATTGCCCAAGTAAGTGTTAGTTGTAATAAAATAAACCTAGGGTTTCTAAGATTTATTTCGAGAGTCCGATTCGTAAAATATAAATAAAAATAATTGTGTCAAGAAAATGGCATATAACCATCCAAAGCGGTGACATCAAAGTTGTTTTGCCGACGGCGGCGTGATCAAAGCGCGGCCGTCGGGTGTTATCTCTTTGAAGTTGCCGACGGTAATGTGCGTTCGGATACTTTACTTGAAGTTTTTAGTTTTCTTATTTTTAAGTACTATTTTTTACTAAAATTGAATACCAGTGGGTAAATATAAATCAAGCTAAATTGTTCTATTTTGAGAGTAATTCAAGTAATTAACACTTATCTTACAGATAAAGGTAGAACGAAATATTTTGCACCAATACTTTTTAGTAGGTGTGTTAATATTAAGATAAAGTTTTCATATGAGTCATGATTGAAAATTATTTACTAATATCATGTTCATTATCTCCGAAATAATAAGTCAGTCTTTGGACTGTGCAGACGTGTTGTATAGGTATCGTTGGTTACATTAGTAAAATGTACTTATTTGTAGAAATTAAATATTATCCGTATTTCCGATTTTTATAACTGTAAAGAAGATAGTAAAAATGGTCTTATTGGAAAAATATATACCTAATTAAGTTCAAAACATTCATTTAAGTAATTGATTAAGACGATGTTTTACAACTGTTTTACGTATCCTATCGTAATGCACTGAATTATTATGATTAAAAATCTAATGATAACAAAATCTGATAACATATTTGTCTAGATATGGGAGAGCGGCAGAGAAATCTCAATAACTGGTGCTATCTAGTCACTTTTTATTGATGTAGAGTTAACATATTCAATATTCAATTCAATATTCATATTAATATATTCGTACTCCAAATAATAGTGTAGGTAGGTACATATTTCTAACCACAATTCCATTCAAATCTATCTCAGACGACTACCACTCTCGCCTCCAAACCCAAGCAACCAAGGAAAAGAAAATCCAACAAGAATATCTTTCTACCAAAACATGGTAAACACAAACAGTACGATACCTTAAAGTTTAATCCCTTAACATACCTAGCTACCCTTAAGCACGTTATTCCTTTGCAAGAAAAATCCACCCCCGGTATTAAAAAGGGATGCATTCGTGTGTGAACGGCACTGTTTCTTCTGAGAGAACAAAGGATGGGGAAAACATTTGCTTTTTTAGGTTTGGGGGTAGTAGAAGATAGGATATAGTGAGCTATATGCAAGATATTTGTACAACCTTTGATTTTAGCTAGACACGTGACAAGTAATTTGTTATTGGATTCGGGTGAGGTGCACGTTTTACATTAGAATTTGGGATGGTGGCTGCTGTTCTGAGTACTTTTAGGTCTAGAAACGCATTAAACACTTGCAATGTATAATTTCTTCAGTTGTTTGTTTGTTTGTTGTTGTTTTAATGTGCTTCAGTCTCACCGCACTGCGATGTTATAGTAACGATGATTTTGGCAGTAGTCTATGACACTCGTCAACTATTGCATTGTCTTATAGCGAAAAGTAAACAAGGTAACGATCTGAAGTACATACCAGCGTACTTTTGTGAAAGATTCAGGATCTTTTGTTTTTATCTCAAAGCAACACTACCTTAAAAGAAGTCCCACTCGTACTCAGCTGTAAAACAGCTTTTAAGAATATTTGTAGTAGCATTCCTTCAATATCTTTTACATGAACTATCATGTATTTGTGTGTTTTACATATAAAAATAAAGACATTAGGCAAAACCTTCAATATTAAACAATATCTCTAAAAATTATATCTTGCTCTATCCTAAATCTTTAGCACAGTGGGTATCAGTAGAGAGAGATATCGTGAACAACACCCTTCTTATATCGCCATTGAGACGTCCTCTACTTAAATACCAATACGCTATGTGCCATGTGTGTGTGTGTTTCACTTTGACGTATAGATACAGATATTTTCCCTTCTGTTGGAATACTTACGATTACTTATGCGTTCTTAAACACGATATTTAGTTATAAATATGTGTCCGTTGGCATTTTATATCTTCGAGTTTTGTTGATGCTGAAACCTATGATTGTAAAAGTTACAGTTTGCGAATCTGTCACTTTTAGGAAGGTGTTCTACTAGTTACAGCTGATATAAAGTAGCTAGATGGCACTGGCCACCATCAGCTGCATAAGCTCCTTGTTCAAAATTCCTAATTTTGTGTACTGCCGCCAGCCGTACCCTTGCATTCGAATACTAAGTTGGAAGGCTATAGATAGCTAGTTTTAATAAATACTTCCCACATTTTGTAGACTACTGAAAATACTTTCCAAAAACTTACGTCAAATGTTCACTTCCAGTCAACTATTATATATGAGAAAAAAAAATGATATATGTAACACTGGGTTGCACTTAAGTGGTCTTAAATTTGGTCTTCTAATCACATTTACAACGACACATCAGACAGTAAATCTATTGTTCAATTCACTTTTCAAAAATAAGAGAGTTTATATTTAAAAGTTCAATGAACTTACAGAAGTAAGAAAACAAAACAAAAGAAAACATTTATGTTAATATATCTTTCTTAAAAAACATATTTACCCAACAGGGGGTTAAACTTAAGGGGTAGGATCTGATCTACCCCCAACATTTCTTCGCAGCAATAAATCGTATAAATGCGAGCCATTAATATTGTCAACCACGAACTAATGTAGCGAACATTACATATTTTCTTATACTTTTAATATTTTTCTTGTTTTTCAAATAAAATAAGTATTTTCTCTTGTCTTGAAACAGACGGTCTCAATACATAACACTTTTTTTCCCTTTGATGAACTTTTACCCATTATCGTTTGGTTAGAATAGATGTCAGTCTCTCTTTTACTCTGCCTGCATTTCGCCCTATCCTTGACGTCGTCTTCCTCAACCTCATAAACCTTCAAACCTAAACCAATATGAACAAGAAAAGGTTATAGTTCTCAAAGGTAGTTAAACTATGGGAAGTTAACCATCGTGTTCTCATCAAATAAATAACCAAACCTATTAACAATCACGAAAATACCTGAAAAATAATTTACATTACCCTTTTAATACATT
Organism: Anticarsia gemmatalis; assembly: GCF_050436995.1. NCBI lineage: Eukaryota > Metazoa > Arthropoda > Insecta > Lepidoptera > Erebidae > Anticarsia > Anticarsia gemmatalis. The sequence continues at coordinate 10,085,373 of NC_134758.1, forward strand.
TTCACGTTCGTTCTACGTTATCTTGACAAACCCATTCGTTTTCACCAATGAATAAAACAACAGAAAAAGTATCCAGTATATTTATTTCAAAATTCTCCTTTTTTTTCTTTAGAGGAAAACGCCGGATATAGCAGACCGGATGTTGGTACCGCCACCGGAAGTGAAGCCTGGAACGCTAAGAACATGTCATATAAATCACTTTTATTGTCGCACCCTGCCGAAAAGGGTGTATGTTTTAACTTATACTATCTTGAAATTTACATAGTACTCAGATATAAATAACGTATTATTTTTATAATACATTTTAGGTTGAGTTGGGTGACTAATTAAATATTTTTTGGTGTCTACTTGACATGCGAAAATAAATTTATACCTGAGCATTATTTTATTTACCTATGTTTTAGCCCATAATTTGCCTGGAATCAAAAGATACATTCTGGACTTATCTAACACAAGCTTATGCTGAATAAAACCTACCTTCGGTTTACCTAATTGTCATAATTTGGTACTATATTTATCCAAAATGAATGTTCTCTATCTGAACAAATAATTTTACACACACACACAAAACATCTAAATAATATTAGACCATAGTCTGAGGCATTTAATAACGGAGAGTACAAAAAACTTTTACCAAACATAAAAAACACCGAACATTTACCAAACACATACCAAACCAAACGTCCATTAGCCCAAAAGAAAATCAACAAAGCCTGTCAAAGAAAAAGCCAAATGAAGAAAGTCTTCAATAAAAGAAAATAACAAATTGTAAATTACCGGCAGCAGACGAGACAATTGTGTACAATTTGTACCATTAACAGTAATCAGAAACAGACTAATCATTCATTAAGGGATGCAATCTTTAAGTAAATTGAGACAAAAAGAAACGGTTAGGGTGTTTAGATGTTAACCAGATGTGCGAAGAATGGAGGCGAAATGTTAAAGTTATGTATTTATTCGTATTTCGTGGGATAGAAAAAAAATGCTAGTTTAAAAAAAATAGAAATGTCATTTAGATCCATGAAATTTGATAGTTAGAATAATTTTGAATCTTTCACGGCTGCGTTCACACGGCCCGCAAGAATAAATCGTCGAAATAGGATTTACTATTGGGCCTTACTACAGAGAAATACTATACTTCTACGTTATGTAACATATAGTAAAGGTATAACTAATCAATAAACATTTACATAAAATTGTCGCACCCAGTTGTGGCACAGCAAGAGCATTTCATTTTCAGTCATGTCGGAAGTCAAACTGTCATTGTCAAAAAGCCATACGCTTCACAGCCATACTCTATATTCATCAGTAACCACACAAAAAGACAACCATCAACATAATTTCCCCGCGCCATTTTATCCAAGTCTTTGCTCACCATTTCCTTGTCTCGCAAAATCGTTAAAACTCTCCGGACGACTACCAATGGAATTATTAAAGGCTGCCTGCAAGTAACAGAGTTATCTTCGCCACCTGTTGATAGACTAATTAATTCAATTTTCCAACAACCTTTTTTATTTTAGGGTTCCCTGAAGATTCTTTTGCGAAATTGAACATTTCTCGTCGCGTTCTTGTTGGTTGCCACTGCTGTCTGGGACATTCCTATATAGAGCTATAATAAGTAATTTAATACATCGAACATATTTGTTCTTTGTTGGGAATTGTATACACATACTTTTACTCTCCCACTGTAGGGCATGGATTTAGAATGAGAGAATTTAGATCTTAAGTCATTGCGAGCTGAGGTTGCAGGCAATGCAAGATTTCCATAAATATTTTTCGTCACCGTTGCAGCAAATAATTCTTTTTAATACATTTAGTGTTGGTAATAAAAGCTACGTTTTACGTATTATTATTTATTAAACATTATATCTTTATTGATTTATTACCGTTTTCACTAAAACTAAAAAGAAATGTACCTCAACATAATTAGTAAAATAATATCGGGCACCCTTAAACCCGAATTGATTTATTACCTTTAATTTAATAACCCATCAAAATGCTTAAAAAATATAAAAGTTTATACTTTTTATAAACTTTCACGAGGGCTTTCTTGTTTTATTCGAGGTTAGTGTTGGGGACAAATTCGTGCAGGTGCTTTCGAGTCATTAAAAACAGTTTATAGTGGCCATCGGCTATCGGCGATCAGCGGCCATATTGTTTTTTTAATTTATTACAGTAATTACGTCACGTCAACCGCTGCAATTGATATAACAATGTTGCCAGTTAAAAAAACTTTCTATTTTTTGTAAGAAATGTTGCAAAGGTGTAATTTTGATAAAAAGTACGTAAAGTTATTTTTTGTTTACTTAGGACGAAAATAAATTTTATAAAAAAAAATAACATAGAAAATAAGTAATTTTTATATTTTTGACGAATAATGGATATGGAAAATTTAATTTAATTGAAGGTGAGCCAAGACTAATGTCTTTTAAATTTATTACGTACGCAAATAAGTAGTATATGTTACAAAAAAAAAATACCGTCTTTTTGACCCGTAACCCGTTGCTTCATTAGTTTTTTTTTTGCATTTTCATGTTATGTATTTTACAGTAGGTATGGGGCTAGGGGTCAACGAAGTTATTTAGTTAATTTTGATTAATTATTCAATTCATTTAACGCAATATCCAATATAACATACCTTGATTTCGAAGCCTTTTTTACAACCATCGAAAGTTTTTCGAGTTTATCGTTAGTTAATAAGAAATAATTTGTTCATATTATATTAGCAGTATTTTTATCAAAATCTAAACATAGCTCTCTGTATTTAAGTCATGTGTACATAAAGAAACTAGCTGACCCGCGCAACTTCGCTTGCGTCACATAAGAGAATCATAATTTTCCCCGTTTTTGTAACATTTTTCACTGGTACTCTGCTCCTATTGGTCGTAGCGTGATGATATATAGCCTATAGCCGTTCTCGATAAATGGGCTATCTAACACTGACAATTTTTTTCAAATCGGACCAGTAGTTCCTGAGATTAGCGCGTTCAAACAAACAAACAAACAAACTCTTTAGCTTTATAATATTAGTATAGATTTAGAAGCGTGAAATTTTATTTTACAAAAGCCCATCGCTACCTGAACTATTAAGCCGATCAAGTCATCAATTTTATCGAAATAGACTTGTATCTTTAAACAATTATTTATATATTTTTATTCCTGACACGTCTGCCTATTAAATTGATTGGATAACGCCTCTATATAAATTGAACTTTAAGGGCAGTTTCACAGTTTATATTTAATTGTCAGATAGCCTTTCTGCTAAATAAAGTGATGAAAAATATTATTATAAGGTAACCGTCTTAAACGCGATTGAAAATTAAAGGTTAGGATACCTTATTTGTTTACCCAAAGTATCGATCGAATTGCATAGGCCGTGGTCACGAGCTGATGATGATTAAGTCATAATGACAAGTCAGCTAGTGACTACGGTTGAAGCAATTCGATCGAAACGTCAGGTAAACAAGAAATATATCTCGATTACGTTTAAGACTCGGCCTTCTTCTTCTCCTTATCGTATGGTTAGTGGTCAACCTAGTGTCAAAGTTGCTCAAGCCGCCAGAAGGCCTTTGACATGGCTTAACGACTGTTATCTTAATCGACAACAACCGGGACCGACTTTTTACGTGCCCTCCGAAGCACGGAGACGCCCAGCTCAAATACCACTATGCGGTCACCCATCTATGGAATGACCGCGCCAAGCGTTGCTAAACCCACAGATCGTTTACCGACCGGTGAGCGCAACTGGCTATGGGCGCCTCAAAGACTCGGTGCATTATAATATTAGGTGTACAAGTCAAGCCACTTTGTGACAGATATTTTAAAGAGTGACAATTGGCCTAAGAACTATTTTTACTGTTCGTAGTATTTATGACGGCTTCGGTGACGCTGTGGTTAAAGTGGTCGCAAAACCACTACCAGGGCGTCTGGGGGTTGTGGGGTTGATTTCCACATGAAAGCAATATTTGTGTGATCTACAGATGATGTTTCGTGGTCATATCAAGGTTTTGGGTATTTAACACTGACTGTTCTTTTAAATAACTAGCTATTTTAAACCCCAGATCTTTCAATGATTCCAGGCTTAATTTCTTGCTATCAGTTCAAAAAAATTGCAGGAAAAGCATAACATACAGAAAGACGTTGATATTTATAATACTTGAAGTCCTGAAACCAGTATTCTCGTCTGGCCAAAGCCAATGACCTATTAAGATACTAATTTTACATTAATTTAGACGTTTAAGCACCCTAAATAGCCCTTCAACATCAACTATAATTACCTTTCAAACCTTTTATCAAGTACACAAGAGACTTAATTCCAAAATAACACCGTTGACATTTCACTGACAATTATTCTGTCACATTAAACTGTCACTGTCAACTGTCAGTGTCATTAACACCACTAGTGATGAGCAATAAGTGTTCGTTATTTAAAAAAAGCCGGTAATTTTGTAACGAAAATAAATAGGTTTTTTGCGGTAATTGAGCTGAGTCGATTCAGAATATTTGAATGTAAGGTGTAGATGTTGAATAAAAGGGATGGTATGCTGATTGTCGGTCAATTGCTTACGCGTGAAAGTATTTGTTGGTTATTTTAAGCAGCCATTAAAAGTTGAGTTTCTTTAGTTAATTTAAACTTGAGTATGTCCTCGCACTTCGAAAGATATTTTGGTCTTGAATGTGAATTCTGGCGCTTGGTAAATGTGGTGATAAAGTATGAGGCCTACGTAATTTAAAATAAATAAGTACACTATGCTAGAACATATTTTTTTGTGTACAATTTTGTTTAATGTCTCAGGTTTCAGTTAGTTACTTTTTCTAATCTAATACTAACTGGTATCCAGGGATAGATAACTACAAATTATAGTTATACATAATTACGCGAACGTAAAGGAGACGCTAGGGATAGGTTATTGAAAATGAGTTTATGTCAATAATTTAATTTAATGATATTGTTTGCTTATAAAGGCTTATACGGCCTCCATGGCGCAGTGGTTAAGATGATCACCACGCCACTACCAGTGCATTGAGAGGTCGTGTATTCGATTCCCACACATATTCGTGTCACAAGAGCAATTCTTAATTTACAACAATTATTAACATAAAAATGTTCTGTTATAATAATCAAATTACACATTCTCAACTACCTACATTATAGCTGAAATCTTATCAAAACCGTTATAGCCATTTTCACAGTAAACACGTACAAACGACGATTTTAAACTCAAATTACTACACAAATGTCTTTGTTTACGATTCAAAATAGTTTTTTTTTATTGCGGCCGTAACACAATTATCTTTAAAACTAATGAATTTACTTGTTATCTTAACGGATAGTTATCGTTAGATTAGAAAAAATATATGAATTATTCATATTGGTTGGCGTTTGAAGTTTTCGAAATTTGGTGAATGATGGTTCCATAGGTTTAGAATAGTTTGGATAAGATTCCTGATTTCTGACACATAATTTTAACGCTGCTTAATAAATATATGTACCAAATGGTTACTTAGAATATTCTTGAAGCTTTATAATTTTAGCTACAAAAATTCGTTGATGTAATGTTGGCATCCATTGATTTTGGAGAAAGGATAAGCTTTATATATTTCTAGTTTATTTGAAAGTTATTGCTACCTACTACTTCAAAATCGACGAAGAAATCTAAAAATACAGATGAGGGTTTTTTTTGGACTGGAAGTTGAATGAATGTTTTGTATTGTTCATTATAAACAAATACGTTTGCTTTGAGGGTCAGTAAAAAACATAATATCTTCAAAAAAATAAAACAACATAATATTTATTTACGATCCATTTATTAATAAACACTATAATAAGAATCATTAGTACTTTATTTCTTTCGTAATATAATTAATAAAGAATCGTGCTACCTTTTTCATTACAAAAAAGCTCACTTGACCGACAGCTTACAAAAACGGCTTAAAAAACAAAACAACATGTTTATTTACGACCAATTTATTAATAAACGATGTAATATAATTCCAAACAAACTAATCATAATAAAAAAGACGAAAAAAAAGGAAGCCGAAAAAAGCCGTTTCGCGTTCCCGCCAACGGGCCCCAAAAGATCATCGATTAAAAGATAAACATCTGTAGTCATTCCGTACATTTTAACCCAAAAACAGGATCACGTAAAACATTAATTACATAGTTTTTTGTGTATAAATATTTATAGCCACTTACTATGTTAATAAATGCAGAGTAAAAGCGCTAACTCCGTACTTTGGGGCCCTTTTCGGCTTTTTTTGTAACTTTGACGGATATGAACCCACGATGGTCAAGTTAATCGTTTAATTTATGGTGGCTTTTGTTATATTTTAATTTGGAATTTTAACTATTTTGTGTTGTGGCAACATCATGGCGGTTCACGCCTTTGTGACAGGCTTGTCATGCTTGGCTAATTGTGGGTAATGTTTTGTTACATTGAGGTATTCTGCTCTATCTATGGTATCTTCCATCTATGGAACGTTACATTCGAAACTGGATTACTTTTGATCATTATCAACAAAATTTGTAACAAGCCGTTTAAGAACCAAGTATTTTAAAGATAGCCTCTTTGTATTCTACACATGGTTTAATTATACCAACCGCAACTAAAAATCATTTCATCCACTCATTCGTTTTAATTTTGATTGTATTTTGTGTCAGCCTTCGGGCTTACTACTTTCTTAATTTATTTCAATCCCAACTACAATCTTCTTGTAATCTCTTCAAAGAAACGCTCATGTTCAGAATTTCAGAATCGTTGACTTTCTATTGAAAACTCCTCATTGGTTCCGACGCCGCCAGTTTCTATCAAGAGGTTCACTCCAGTATCAGACCATTGCAGCATTATCTTCGCTTCAAGTCCCATTTGTCCAACTATCCATAACCGTTATCGTAGTGATGACATGCCACTTCGGCTTCCACCTGCGAACAATTTCATAATATCAAAACTAATATCCACGACCCCAATATATTATCCCTCATATCCTTAAAATATTCCCAAAATCCAAAAACGGCGTCAAAATTGAAATTCAAAATCGCCCTTCGAAAACCATTTAATTTAGCTTAATTAAGGGTTGATAAGAGAAACCCTATTAACAGTTTGTTAAGAAAACGACATTGAAATTAGGGCCCTCGTTAATGCACCACTTTTGGTGTAGGCTTCGGTTTAATTTGCATTAAAGGACCCAGTAATTTTATAGTTGGCTGTAAGGTATATTTATGTAGAAGTCATTAAACGAAATTGAGTTAAACTATTCTTACGGTAATTGGGTAATTATGGTCGTACTCAAATGTATAGAATAGTGGGTACTTGAAATTACGTTTTATGATTTTGCTACAGTAGTACGATGGATAATTAAACTAACTTTCTCATCAAACTAACTTCAAAATACTGAACCTAAAGTTCAATAAATAAATACATATTATTCGACAGCACACGAACGGTCACTTGATTCTAAACTAACCAAAGCTCTTATTATGATAACCAGATTACTGATAAACATTCTAAATATATACTTATAAAAGTAAACTAACACACCGATGTAAGTTTAATAAAAGAGCAAACTTTTTAGCTAAAGTGTGTCGGAAAAACCTGACCAAGGTGTGACATAAAACAAGAATGATTGACGTTAAAAGGAAGAGGATACTGCAACGGGTTGATAAAGGTGCTAATTATTATAAAAACGGACCTCATGGAGTTTAAATATGTTTATAAAGTAAGTTTTTAAAATCACTTGTTTAAATGCGATAATGTAGGTATAATACGCAAATGGAGTATTTTGAGATCGCAAACTATTACTTGGCATAGGAGCCGTTTCTTCAATTAAAATATAATAATATTAATACAATAACAGCACACAACACACGTCCTTAATAAATTATTTATAATTTACTATCAAAACTTCCCCAATAAAATGGACATTAAACCAAATTTTTATTTTTAACCAACATCGTTACAAAAAAGGGGGGAAAAATTCGAAACATTTAATTATTATAAGCACGACTATAAATTAAAATAACATAATAGGGCCCATGGTCTTGTTCGCTATAAAATTCACCATAAAAATGTGTTTTATTAGACTCCTAAACTGACCAACAATTCATTATAAAGATAACTATCAAAGAAGTTTCATAATGAGATATTTCAATGGCCGAATAATGACATAATTATTGAATTTTATGTTGTTTTAGGTCATGGTTATATAATTTACAATCGTTGTTTCATTTAAATGAAGGGAATACGTTAACGGACATATTGATGGGTTTGAACTAATTATATTATTGTCTACTGTTAATCTGTTACCGCGCGAGTTGGTTTTAGGTAGGTTATCTGGGCAGATGTTTGCAAACCAAAAAAGTCAAAACGTATATTTATGCATATGCAAAATATATGCATATTGAAATGTATCACAAATATAATTATATATGTAACAAAAGTCTGTCGTATTTACTAATGATATTTATTGTCACCTTAAGGTGAATCGTGGTGACTACTTTTATGCATTAATAAATATTAATTTATTCATTATAAAATATTGCCCATTAACGTGTTACATTTTTCTTTGATTTGTATGCAATAGTCCCAGAAATCCAACAGTAGTATAATGGATTCAGGAAAGGGTTTAACAAACATTATCGTCGTAATATCTCGTATTTCTAGCTCTTCATGTTGGTCCTACTAATGGAACTAGTCATCTTTTTCTCATAAGTCTAACGAAGGTCTTCGAATATCGCATTAATGTTGTTGCCCTCCTTATTCGGTTTAAAAACTGTTTAACTCTGTTTACTGATTTCGCTATAACTTGTATGCAGACATACAGTTAGGCAAACTTGACTGGTAAAAAAAAATTGTAACTTTAACTGGTATAGTTCTCCATGTCATTGTTTATTATGTTGTTTTTACCGCTTTTTTAATTCGATACACTCAGAAATTAAAATCAGAAAATTCTTGCTTCTCAAAGCTACTATAACGCTAAGTCTAAACTGAAGTCTATTCGTAGGTATATTGCATATTGTTTTCTGAGTTTTTACATATTGTAAGCGTTTGACATTGTAAATTAAACGTATTGTAAAAATAATCCATTTTCCATAGACACGGACCGATAAATACGATCTAGCTTTCCTACGATTACTCAATCATACTAGCAATACATTCAAAAGCGCACGATTACAACCCAAACATCACAATGACCACACAACTACAATATAAACTGTATTTTTTATATATATTAAGTTTAATTTGCATTCGGTTTATCAGTAACATCTGAATGGTTGATTGTGAGGTGGTTTAACCGTTGGTATATCAGATAACTAACTGTAACACGCGAATGTAACGATGTGTTTACACGAAACTTTAGTTTACACTGTCGAATTTACATCGAGTTGTAGTGTTAAGTTTTTGAGTACGTGTAATTAGGGGTTAATATATTGTAGGTATATTAACTGGTTTGGGTCATTGGTTGTAGTGTATGCGACTGATAAACATGAGGTTCGATTTCCCGGTCGGACAAAGTGCTTTTGGTCTTTACTAATTTATAACGTCCTTTGTAAAAGGCGACAGGCATTATATGGGGCTTAATATTTTAAATGGCGATACACGGTCGTATTAAATACACATTTGCTTGACTTTTGGGTATTACAGGAGTGATGTATGTACGTGTGTGTGATTACAACTTATTTCGGCCTTTTTATTTTTTCTTTGCCTCGAACAAGTTTACTTTATTTGATTAGGCAATTAGCTGCCCCTAGCTGACTATTATAGTGACCAGTAAAGTGATATTACATGCTTTTTCAGCGTGAAATTTTGAAGTCCAGATTTCTTAGACCATTCGAAATAGTGCTCCTTTACTTCCAGCATCTGTAAAGAGAAATAAAAAATATTAGGAATACACAGGCTCTATCATTATAAATATTTTGAAGTAAAATTAAATGTTGGATATTTAGCTAAAGTGGGTTAAAGTTTAGTTACCTAAATAAATAGAAAAAATCGTACATTAATCACACTGCCATGCCGTGTGGTGCAGTCCTTTATAAGCAGGGTTTTCTCTAGGTATGAAAGGGTAATTTGTCAACGAAAATAAATGCAAACTTCATAAAATAGACCAATATAGTTTATTGTAGGTATAGACATATTATTTTTCTAAAACAATGTTATGTTACTAAAAAACTTGCGACCATTTAAAGATAGGATCATTAACATTGAGCCTATTAAGTATAAACTAGTTAAACAACGTGGCACTACTCGCATTTACTTTGAGAATAAACTTAGCCTATTAGTAAAGAATATTAGAAAATTAAAAAAGAATATCTTTAACACTAGGTGGTCCACTAACCACGCGAAAAAAATAAAGTAAAATAATACCGTCACCACATTTTTATTAAATTTATTTTATAATGTAAATACTTGTGTTTATAAATTCTTTTACAAAGCATAAATAAGTTACTTTAATTATATCACATACCAACTTTATCGCACGCAAGTAAAGTAAAGTCTAAAACTATAGTCTGGCAACTTACGGCCAATTTCTTCATCAAATGTACCAGCCCACTATAGGGGTAAAGTAAAAATTACAATGAAATTTGTTCGACAAATTTTAATGTCTAATATTGTAAAGCAACGGGTCCTAAACGCGGTTGAAAATTAAAGGTCAGGTTACCATATTTGTATCGAAACGTCGGGTAAACAATAAGGTATCCTAAAACTTTCATTTTGTGTGTACACAACTACTGTAGTATAACTAAATGTATAATTTCAAACATCAGTGACACGTAGTTTTATGCAACTGGCGATGGATTGTTTAATACACCTACTTTATTTTAGAAATATAACTAATCATTAATTATGCGCTGAATAAAACGTGCATATCATGACTCTGTACTAAGATGTCGGACTATAATATTGAAATAATGTTTTTCAAAAGTTAAATAAGTAGAATAATTATCTTTGACACTAGGTGGTCCAATAACCACGTGAAAAAAATAGAGGAAAATAACTCTGTCACCACATTTAATAATAGAAATACTCGTTCAAAATTTTCTTTTACAAAGTTTAAATAAATTATTTATATTATATACCAAGTTTATCGCACGCAAGTAGTATTAAAAACTGTTATAAATAGAAATAATGTTCTTTACATGAGTTCGTGTATTAATTTTTACATTCCGCTGTTTATAGGTATTTAATGAGTCCCCATTCTGTAGCTAAAAACTCATGAATTCGTTACTAAACTTTCAAAATTATTAAAATTAAGTCATAATTTTTAATATTATGACTTTTACGATGAAAATATGATACAATTTAGATTTAATCAGTACATTGTTAATTAATATTAAAAAAAAACTTCTTATCTCATCTGAAGGTAACAAGTTATAGGCATTTAATGGCCGCTTTGAAGAAAATAAATTATGTAAATGATTGTCTGTGGTCTCTTAAAAACATGTGGTTATTGTTTATGACAAAATTAGAATGGAGTAAGATGGATTTAATTACAATGTAAAGTTGAGTCGGTACTTTTTAATTTTTTATTTACTGTAAGTAATAAATAAAAGTACAAAACTTTGTACTGTAAAAAATGTTGTCGTAATTCTAACAGGCAACGAATATTGCATATATATTATATAGGCATAAAGAAGATTAAATCTAATCATTTATCATAGGGGGCAATTCTAGACACTTTATCATAAGTGTCTATATTTGACCTTACAATTAAGAAAAAATACACTATCTTCTATCGGCATAGAGCTAAACTACGCTATGTTCTATACCTCTATCTATCTGTTGAAATAATTTGAAATCTAGACGCGTTGACCCCCGGTTTCTGGTACATTTAACGATAGTTTATCTATTCAGTAGTGTTTGAACTCATATAAAAAAACCGCTATGGAATAGATAAACTACCGCTAAATGTACTCAGAAACCGGGCATGAGAGATTCATCATGCTTATCAGTCTCATAATAGTCAGTCGGCGATCGTGGCCAGTAAAATCTGCGCCGAAACGTCAGGCATTTGAATAAGCTTCCTTTAGTATCTATGAAGCAAAGTCTACTAAAGAAAGTAAAAGATTAAAAATTTCACATCATTTGTATCTCATTGCAATCTCACATTTAAATTAATACTCTTTAAAACGATATTGGGTGTCCTATAAGGTATTTTCCTACCTATGAAAAACCTTAACTATATGATTGTGAACCGATGCAAAAAAATCGCGTTTCGCCAAACCATCATAAAATGGCTTCCACATACTTCCCAAAAATCAATTTAAGCCCCAAAAAAACGTATCATAATTTCTCTGTAGCCACCCCACGCACCATGATAGGGGGAAAGGGACGGAGATAAACAATTTCCACGCGAAGAAAAGAGAGGTCACACAAACAAAAAACTTGTACGGAAAAAACATGGTCGCGAATCCATAGGGGTTGATTTTAAAGTGGCACATTAGTGAACCCTACACTGTATTTGACTGGAGAAAAATGAGTAATAACCTCCCTCGAATAAGGGTAGCTTTACGACCATATTCGAAGATATTTTGTAAGAAATATATTAAATTTTTAGTGTCCTAGAAATGTTGTATGTGCGTGAGCTTGGATGCAATAAAATTTTGTTCTTATTGGAGTTTTAATAAGAGTTGGAACTCGTATTACATCCCTTGAATAAGTAATGAATGTGGACTACAGTTTAAGTTCAGCTCATTCAAAATTGTAGTATTAAGGACGCATCGACTAAATTATAAACATGTTTTCGAATGTCTACTAGTTTTTGTGTAGTAAAATATAAGTTATTATTTAACACTTCCAACCTTCAATGAAATATTTATTAATTGGAGTAAACCCATTAATGAAATTGTCATTTTACATTACCAGTACTAAAAAAATATATATTTCGCTATTAAAAACACACAATTAAAAATAAGGACTCATACGGATCCTATTCTTGACATTGACATTGCCTGAAGTAAAATGAAAACTTATAAAATAAAGATTTAGGCCAACTTTTATAACAACTTAAACGACAATGTCACATAGTAAATACGCATGTTATATTATGTTACTGCTCCAAGGAACGCCGATTTTTCATAAAATTCCACAAATAAACCCCAGAAGAAAGCAATAAGCTGACATCAAGCCTAAGACCGTGAAACAAAGCAAGACATCAACTTTCTCAAGCTGAAAAACAATCCCCTGTCAATTCTTAACATTGTGTATCTTCGGGAACATCCCAGATTATCCCCTGCCTGGCCGAAGTGATGGCATTTAATGACATCATTAACAAACAGACACAACTTCTTGCATTGTATTATAATTCAACCCTAAACAAAACCCATTTTCAACCCTATTTTTGAAACATTAAAGTCCAAAATCATTTCTTAAAATTTCTAATTTGCGAACTCAGTTATTTTTATTTCTATCTTTTGAGATAAATAAATTCAGACTTTATTTTTTGGGGTGTAAAGTGGGGTTTTGTGTGGAAGGTTTTCTAATTTGCGGTACCGTCCCTTATATTAGCAGATATTTGTCAAACTGCTAATTGCCTGTTATATTGGGCTAAGAAAGACTGTTTGTCTGTTTATGTACCATTAATGATGCATTCAATTTGTTCGGGTGAATGGACACGTATTTTATGGATGATCTCTAATTGGGTTGAAATGTGTTGGAGTTGTTTTTGAGGAGAATATTTCTGCTAATTATTGGACAATAGCCTTTTAAGTTTTATGGGTTGTTAGTTGTGTGTTTTTTCGGTCATCAGTTTAATTAGTGGAACTAACTAGTGAAATGTATCCGGCAACGGAATGAAGAAATTGTCGCAAGATTTTTTTCGGAATTCTGCTTACTAATAAATATTTGTAGTACTATGTCAGTCCGTGCTTTTATAAATGATCCGATTGATCGGAAGGAACGAAATTAGTTTATATTGTGTTGATTTTAATATATGTAGTTTGTTGAAAATGCCCAATATTCTATACAAATTATAATGAACTTGAGTTTAATGAGCTAAAAATAGAATATACCACAACATAGTATTTAGTTTTATGCTGATTTTAATTATCCCAATGGAATTCAAGGTAGAAAGTTAAGTTTATCATTCATTATTTTCCAGTTCCATAAAGTATCTTTATTGAGACAGTTTTACGATTATTTGACCACAACGTACATGTACATACGTTGTGGTCAATAGTATGTGTACTGTAACTTGTATTTTAACATAAGTCTACTTTTATCCGAACATATGTTATAGAAACGGCAGTAATTCATGTAATAACAATCTTCCTAAGTCGGTCTGATGTCGGGAGAAGCAAATCAAGTGAAGTTTTACACATATAAGGAACATCGAGGAGAATTCAGGTCAATGGTTGTAGTTCACTTATTTCGTAGGTATACTGAATTGAGTTAGTATGTAGCAGTTGCACATAAAAGTAAATAAATTAACTGAAACTTTTAATAAGCATTCAATAGGTATAGAAAAAAAATATAAAACTTCTAAATTGCGCTGAAAGTAGATGAGTGACTAATAAACATATTGAACGACATAGTGCAGTGAATAATAACATCTTCAAAGAGATAGAATGATGTGATTTCATTTAGCCCGGTTTCTAAGGTTTTCTAAACTCATATAAAAAAACACTATTGAATAGATAAACTACCGCTAAATGTACTCAAAAACCCGGAATTAGTAGTGTGAATAGCCCTTGTCGGCTGTTTAACTATTATACTTTATAGGCATAGTTAAGTCTCAGCAAAAGTGCCTTAAATCAGCTGAAATACGAACTGTTTAGTGAATCAATATAAATATTAAGAGGTTCATGTCCTTTCGGCTCTAAACGAATCTAATACTCTACAAGTCTTTCATATTTATCTATTACCATTAACTAAAAAGTTTCAATCCAATCACACTTAGATTCCAAGCAGCCAGTACCCGAAAGAAAAATAAAACTTCTATATTCATTTAAATTCAGAATTGCCGTATGCAAAACAAATTCAATGCAAGGACTTCTGAAATTCTATTACAAATAGGTGTTCCAAAATTGAATCGTCTCCGTTCCATTATACGCACACAACAATGCGTCAACATTTGCGACACCGACTATCCACATAAGACCTTAAACTCGTATAAAATACATCCACAAAGAAGGAAAAAGTAATGCAAAGGAATCATACAGACTATCACGAAATTGATCTGTGATTCCACAAGCGATAAACGTCTTTACTTTACACAAAATACGGAATAAAATCGTGTGTTGACAGTTGTTGTAAATTGGTTTTTGGAGACAAGTTATTTTAAACTCTATAGACTTAAATATACAGTCGAATTTACTTTGTAAAGTTAACCTCATATACCCCCACATAAGTTAGGGCCCAAGTAATACGGATGACGATGCGAAGTTAGTGGAAAGAAAGGGGGAGACGGGAAGTGGAATAACGAGGGGGTAGGAGGGTGTAAAGGGGGAAACACACCCCCTGTTTCGGGTTTTCAATAGATGTTAGAGTTTCACTTCCCATGCGATTTAAAAGGCAGACAGGTGTAAATGTATGTGCGTGTCGCAACTCTCGTGTTATGACGACTTTAGCTTTGCATTCGATATTTGAATTGACGAATTCGAAGGTTTCAGGGATTGTAAACATTGGGTTGAAAAGTCTTTTTAGAATTTTTGGAATTATACATGCTATGTTCTTTGGTTTATAAAAATTTGAATTATCTTATCGTAAGGGAATAGTTCAGGCTTTTGGATATCAGTATAAAGTGTATTTCAATTACATTGTCATGTAAAAATGCCGCTTTCAGTTACAGTAGGTAATGTAATTTTAAAATGTGTTAATAAAAGTTTACCGTACGTGTTTGTTTTTTTTTTTTTTGGTTAAACCCTTAGCCACGAATTTATTAAACGCATGGACTTGCCCCAGAAATTAGGAGTAAACAATTATAAAATAATATGCATAGCAAAGCATATTATTTTACAATTTACGTATTGAATGTAAGTTAAGAACTCATGCATTAAAAAAACTTTTTAGATCTGTTCAAACATCTCATAAGAGAATTCGCAAATTGATGTATTTAGGGATCTAAAAGAAATAAGTTATTAAAATATGTCAGATTGTAGGTGGTCTTTGCAGAAACTACTGAATAGGGACGTACGCAAAAGTACGCTAACTGTATCACAAGTAACTACATACTGTAATACCTAATTTACCTATCTTACTAAAACTATAAGAATTATATAAAATATAATATACCCCGCAATATTTGGTTTTAAACATAGGTAGCGTTCTATAATATATTTTTAAATATCTATATTATGAAAACTATGCATCAAATATTCAGTAATTCTAAATCTGAATTATATAGGCTGTGTACTTTTGACAATAAACTTTTTAAGTGTTTATTATTAAAACTTTAAACACTCTTGTTGTATGTTTAATGTATAATTAATAGAATACGGGAATAAAGAATACGGCATTTTAAGGTAAAATGCGTGTTAGCGTTAATTCCCGTATTCTATTATACATTAAACTGTAAACCTATTTATTTAAAGTTGTACATTTTTTATATACAGGATGTATTCCTAAGAATATAAACGTGTATATACAGGGTGTGTACAGTAATACATAGTAATGTGCGCATGAAGATATATCTCGTGATATACAGCCCATCGCCACAGAGCTCGGGAGCATTTTTCAAGACACAATCCTCCCTCGCTTTTCTGAACGTATTATTGTTTGCTGTGAGTTAGAAACTGTAGCGATTTGTCTAGGAAAACCAAATAATATGACATTGTAAACTTAAAACTTAAATTACTTTATAATTGTTCTGTGCGGTAAACGAATCACCTGAAATTATTGAATTATAAGGTTGTAATTTCGTAGATGCTTATATTTAAATAAAAATAATAATTGATATACAGAAATAAATAATTACAATAATCCTTAGAAGTTCTCGTAAATTTATATTTTTACGATTATAGGTGTTTTGCTACATATATTATCAGATGATGGTGAGACACTTTGTTGGTGGTGGTTTGATCAACGAAAGTGTTTCAAAACCACTCATTAAATTCATGCTTATAATGCTGGCCCGAAACAAACCTTTAGCCTGACGTTTTGGCGCAGATAATAATGACAGGACTGAAGCAGTATTCTAATCTATACTAATATTATAAAGCTGAAGAGTTTGTTTGTTTGTTTGATTGTTTGTTTGTTTGAACGCGCTAATCTCAGGAACTACTGGTCCGATTTGAAAAATTCTTTCAGTGTTGGATAGCCCATTTATCGAGGAAGGCTATAGGCTATATTACATCACGCTATGGTTATTAGGAGCGGAGTAGCAACGAAAAATGTTACAGAAGCGGGGAAAAATTTCACCTGTTCTCTTAGGTGACGCAAGCGAAGTTGCGCGGGTCAGCTAGTGTAAAATACGTATTCGCGTTAGATCCATGCAACACGAAATTTAAAAAGTTATGATAAGTAAAACCTACATCGAGTGGCCTGAATTGTCTTTCAACCCGCTTTTCACTTATATCTTAGTCCCCCCACAAGGCCGTAAGTTCGTTTTTCTCCCCGCTCCTTGGCAGTTTTGATGCATCGTAATATTTTCGCGTCAGCCGCATGCCGTGACGGCCGTGATATATTGGCGCCTGCCTACTTACAGATATTATAACAATTTCGCCTTATTCTTCGCCTCTTTTTATTTATGTTTTAGGGAATTGAATTATGTCGGCCTATGTATGGTTCCTTTGAAATTTTGGGTGAAAAGTTTTATGTATATTCAAGATAGATGCTGCTTTTGCAAATCTTCATCACGTTATGGGCGAAAATACTAATGAGCAATGTACTTCACCAGTAATCTTAAAACTTAGTTTTATCTCGATTAGGGTACGGAAAAGTGCTTTGCTGCTTGCTTGTACTTTTCATTTTCATCAGAATATCAATCACACAGTCAACACGTTTGGTCGAAAACAATTAATATTAACGTTGGTGTATAGACAGAGACTTCCTTATTAATATTTAACCTAAAAATATAATTACCTTATAAAAAGAAAATCTTTCAACAACATCAGACAATTTCAGTTACGGATACTGACGATACAAAAATACACCTACGCTGTTTATTTCACCCTTCTTCCAATTCAAATAAACTAAAATCCAAAACATACGGAAACGCCACAAAACTCAAAAAAACCTTTCAAACAAAAAACCTTAACAAGTTTCCTTTTAAACTTATTCTACGAGATAATCTTAAGTAAAGGTTTTCTTTGAGAACTGAAGGTAAAATAGTTGACACGGTGTGCGCATGCGCGTGTGAGGTTCAACGTCGCCTTTCAGTCTATCTCGTATGTATGGAAATGTGGACTAAGCCGGAGGTAAAGCCGGTGTCATGGTGGAAAAAGCCGGATAAAGCCGGTGCAAAAATGTAGAGAATTTTGAAAGTAAGGTGATGTAATTGTGAATAGGTATTTAAAATAAAACATATTATAATAAATACATAATTATGTACATCAATCAATTCGTACATTAATATAGACGTAATGAATTATACAAAGACTGAAAAAATAGTGAATTTCGTTTGACGTTTTGAAGGCTTAAAAAGTACTGCTGTTAAATAAGATCGAACTCATTTTAGATATTGCCGAAATATTTACTTCTCTTCTCACTTTTGCTAAGCACCATCATTATTAGTACTTACAAAAATATAGTATTTTCAGGTAATACCTGTACTCTACTCTTCTGTTACAAAGTTAACTCCTACACAAATAAGTTTATAAGTAGATTAGATACTATACATAAAACTAAGTACTATGAAACATTATGTATTTACTCAAATAACAAGCACCAATACACTTTTCTGATTATTCTAACCATGACTATCATGTAATCCCTACACCTTTCGCGATTCTTCTGTCTTTTTTCTATTACTCTGAAATGTTCTAACATTTTCACCGTTGTACACATACCCTTATACCTCATATACCCACCGCTATCTAGCCATCAGTTTACGAATATATTCTTTCTCAAGATATTGCGTCTCGAGATTTGTGGGCCTGAGCTTTTACATGTATATTTACAACCACCCTGTATAATACTTTACACGTACATTGAGTTAGTTTTAAAAAGTTATTTGATTTTTAAAGCTGGGTTTATGTACAGTGTGTTGCTTTAAACGGTTTTGTTTATTAACTATATTATAGCTACTGATATGGCTTAGCGTTTCTTTAGTAGTAGTAGCAGTAATAGTTTTTTTAGTTTAGTAGCAGTAGAAAATTACAGAATATTATTCGACATAAATAATTACTAAGATACTTTTACTGAGGCAA
This sequence comes from Anticarsia gemmatalis, assembly GCF_050436995.1. Taxonomy (NCBI): domain Eukaryota; kingdom Metazoa; phylum Arthropoda; class Insecta; order Lepidoptera; family Erebidae; genus Anticarsia; species Anticarsia gemmatalis. Next base: position 10,104,673 of record NC_134758.1, read on the forward strand.
TTTGATTCAGTAAAGTTTAATTCGCTTTCTATGCCACTTTTTATAAAGAATTATAGTAAGAGCTGTTTCTTGTATCATATATTCGACACATCTCTAAATGTTATTGAATTTTTTATGTACAAGCCTCCGTATTTGAGAAATAGTAATATGATTTACTTGTTTAATAAAAATAAAAGTACTACAAAAATTCCATAAAATTACTTAAAAAATGTTGCACACCACTGCATTCGAATTTCAACTTGCAACAAAAAACCTTCATTCCACATCAAACCTACGCCTACTCGCTCCATAAAAAATCACATTCGATTTTCAATTCAAAAATTGGCGGTAATATTTCACGAACTCATCGTTCGTTCTTCGTCACGTAATACATCAACGTAATCTCCTTACCGTCTCAATTTTAGACTGCTACCTCCCTAGGGATTACCGCCGCTGATTTTTCTTTCACGAATAGTTAAATAGATTGGATTTATTTATGAATTGGTAAAGCATGTGGACTTTTTGGTAGTACTGTAATGTTACTGTTGTTGTTAAAAAACTAACAGTAAGTAGAGAAGTCTTGGTGTATGAATTTATCGACCCGAAAATTGTTGTTTTAAAACTAACTCGTCTTATTTGATGACTGGAAAATAGGAGGTTTTTGAAAATGGGAAACCTTCTCTAACTACTACTTTTAATATTATAAATGCGAAAGTTTGCGAAGATGCGTGTAAACATGCTTGTTACTCTTTCACAAAAAAACTACTTAACGAATTTTAATAAAATTAAATTTAATACGGATACTTTTAAACCGGGAAATCTTTTCTCGCGGACGCAGTCGCGATCGGAAGCTTTTATTTCGAAGTTCCAACACCTTATCAAAACTAACACATATTTAAAATCTTTTAAAACTCAATAACGCAAAATCTATGAAGATTATAGATAAAAAAACCCTCTACCGATTCTACTGTAGAATAAAAAATCTTAGGGAGACAAAATAGTTTTTCCCATCAATAAGCAAATCCACGGGAGGTAACATTTCCCCAACACATACAACCCTAGACCGCCCGAAAAAAACATAATTTACTCACAAGACATTATGGCTCTAACAAGACACAATGCCTTCGCGAAATATCCTCCCTAATGCTTTCCAACCAGTATAATAAGACCTCCCCCTCCTCCCGTAGTTAAGGCATTTCGTCGTTTAAGTTCTATCACCACTAACTCCCGGTTTCTGAGGTACATTTAGCGGTAGTTTATCTATTCAATGGCGTTTAAACTCATATAAAAAACGCTATTGAATAGATAAACTACCGTTAAATGTACTCAAAAAACGGGGGTAAGTCATTTTTGACATTTTAATGTCTATTACAGAATCGAAAAACGAAATTAAAATTAGTCTCTCCTGAAAAGTTGCTAAAATGACGTGGTAATAGAACTAAAACGACGATTTGTAGGTATATGAGCCTAGCTTTTTTTCCAAACTATGTTGGTCGGCATCCAGTCTCATCGGATGCAGCTGAATACCTGCATGAATTTACATGGAGCGACTGTCTGACCTCCACAACCCAATTACCTGGGTGATAACAATCCTTAGTTAAGACTGGTTGTTAGACTTTCAAGCTTCTGACTACTTAACGACTGTCAAAGATCTTTGAAAATGACGGGACCTACAATTTAACGTGCCTTCCGAAACACGGAGAAACTGGATATGTATAAGATAGTCACCCATCCACAGATCAACCTCGACAAGCGTGGCTTAACCGCAAAGATCGATCTGCGCGGCTGTTGGTAACTAAGCCACGAGCTCCTCTCTCCAAACGACGATTTGTAGGTAGTAGAAGAAAATTGTCGTATAAAGTCAGGGGTCAATGTATTTTGGTGATAGGTACCTACTCGCGTCAGTCGTTGCGAGTGATGGATGACGGAGGCGGGGCGAATCCAATCATTATCCGTGATGCATGACCGTTGGTACATCACTAGTTCCGAACTGATTCGATTTTTGAAAATTTGTTTTTCTTGATTTAAATTCGAATGTTAGCATTTGAAATTTGAATGGTTGATTTCTTTGATGAAACCCAGTTTTCCCGAAACGGACAAAATGTATGACTATTAAATAAAGTATTTAATACTTTATACCAAGAAGTTTACGACATAAAGGATATTTTAAATTTGAATTAAATCAATGAAATTATTGTAGAGATATAACACGATGTTTTTATTTCTTGTGTTATGGTTAGGTACTGGTCCGCCATATTGAATTTATAATGACGTCACACAACTAACAATGTCACATAGGTTGTATGAAAATAATATAATACCTTCCTAGATCACGTATAAAACTGCAATATTAAATTACTATACATACAATAACCGAAAAAAAATCGTATATAATTAGATAGAATAAATAAAATTCACAAGTACTTACATTTTATAACCACAACACTAACAGCACAAACTTCACAAATATAATTTTCCAATTTCAAAAATTTTACTGTCAACCCAAAAGCAATCGAAAAAACAAAACAATTTAAAAAAATCACACCATTATTTTTGTTTCCAGTTGCACACACTACGAAACACAAAATCAGACTGAATGTGCACCAAAAAAATCACAATCGCAAATTCTTTTTTTCCAAACCGTATACATTAAACCCTTGCATAATTAAAAATATGCGTGAGTTCAAATAATCGCGAAGAATTAACCCTTTGCATGCAAATTAGGTTTGGATGTGACCGAATCACGACCGGTCCAACCCAGGTGTGTTATTATTTTAAATATAATTTGCATATAACTTGGGGATGTTAGAATGTATTGTCGTTTTTAAGATACGTGTGAAGGTGAGATGTTTTTGACGGTTATTAAAGGTAAACAAGTTTGCCCGTTTTAATTTTGTGAGCAGATAGGTCGACTAGAATGTCGGGAATATTTTGTCAGGTTTTATCTAATACTTTAACTGCCAAACAGGCTTCTTAGAATAACTATGAATTGTTATAGTTACTTAGTCAATTGTACCGACCCCAACTAGCGTGGGACAATGGTATAGAACATATACATAGAGTCAATCGTACATAAGCTATGTGTTCTGTTATTAGACGGCTTAATATGATTTCAAAGTTTATCCTTTTCCTGTCATATCACATACACTATAGAGTAGTTACTTTACTACTTTCCTTACAAATACGAATTTATTAAACAGGCTTAATCCATAAAAATGCCATAATAAACACGTTATAAAACCCTATAATTTTATTAAAAAACGATCTCTATAACATTGATTAGCATAAGACCACCCTTTGAACGAAATAAAACAAGTCGTAATTACAAAAGCTTTGAATGAGGTATTTTTTCAACAGCCAGTGTCTTTCTACACATTTGTACTACGCTCCAAAGACATCTACGGAAGTTAGTACAAAGGACTTACTACACCTGCCAGAAGAGGGGACAAAAATTTAAATTTGAATGCCGAAGACGCGGAAGGGTTAAAGACGTTCGGGCAACTTTTTTAAATTTTGTTTTGAGATTTTTAATTTGATTTCGAGATTTATGTTTTTTTAACGGAGATTAGTTATTTGTAGACACCTAGATTTTGTGGTTTTTTTTTAATTTGTCTATGCCTGTAATATCACACATGATACTGAAAATCTTAGATATTCCTTTATACCTTCTTTACAAAGTTTTTTAAATTCAAATAATTAACAAGTTATCATTAAATTTGATAGGATTTATTCAATAGATCAACGTGCATGCGCGCTGTCAACGTAGAAGAGTCAAAGACTTCATAAAACTGAGTATTATGGAGACTACAAATATGTCTATAACACAAGATCATGATAGTACACTAAGTTAATCTTCATAAATAAAGTTTCAGTTTTTATAAATCATATTCTGAGGATTCAATTTAAAAAAAAGACATTTGAGATCTAATATTATTTTCTTGTACCAAAGTCTTCTTCTGCTAAAACTAAATTTACAAATCAATATTCCGCAAGTACGAATACGTATTGACATTCGATTCCGCTTCAACACCCAATAAATTAAACTCAATCGATACACACTGACACCATACCATTATAGGAGATCAATAATTACCATATTACTGCGAAATGTTGTCACAGCTTTCCATAACACACAACCCCATCGATTATTCCATAAAAGACTTGATTCTCACGAAAGAACGGAAACATTCTCACGACCTCTATGAATACATTAAAAAAAGGTTTTTATCTATGACTCAAACACTGGCCTTAAGATGTTCCTAATTTGAATATAGAAGGGTTTATTCTTCCGAGTGTCAAAATGGTTCGTCTTTACAAATGGCCGCCTCATTTGAATGCCGTGATCTGTTTTGCATATCATTTTTGAGCTAACTTTTCGCACAGTTAACAAAGGGTATGATTATTGATTTCTTCGATGCGTTTGTATGTGTAATGAGATAAAATATTTTCTTTCCGTTGTCATATTTTGTTTGTTGGGTAATTTATTCGTTTCTTTGTGTGAGGTGACGGATGTTTTTAGTAGTTCTCAGGGATGTGGCATAAATTATCATAGTTTTTAAGATGGTTTACGGTCGAAATAAGATGTAGAGCTCGCATTTTATAGGTTGAATGTTCTTGCTATAAGTATTTATAATACGGTATTGATTTGTGATTTTTGTTTCGAACTGTGAATGTTTCATAAAACATAAGTATTTATTTTATACTTCTGTCCCCGACTTGTGTTTGGAAATATTTCACTGGGTACAAATATATTCTATCTTAGCAGTTTTTGGTAGAATGCGTTACAAATATTCATCTATCTCTTCAATCAAACTTTCACATTAATAACATTTGTAGAGTACAAGTACATTAAAAAAATAAACAATAAAATATTTTAAAATGTGATAATAACAAAAAACAAAGATAAATTACTTTTATTACAATAACAATAAGGCATCGATGGGGTTGAATCGATTCCGATTATCAAACAATCGACTAAAATAAAAATAATCGTTAATTCATACAGTTCGCAGATAATAAAATGAGGTTTGAATAAATTAACGGATTCCTTTTTTTTATTTATTGATTTCATTTGCATATTTCGAGTGTTATTTTTTCGAAATAATGTTTTTAATTCATTGTTTATTATTTATTGGTTTTTATGAGTTTGATTGATATTATTGATATTATTACGAATGTTTAGTAATTGATAAAAAATACACAATAAACACCAACTTATAGCCGCGGTTCCGTCTGCGTGTAGCGTTTTATGAACATGACACGTTTAATGTTAATCCAGTAAGGCAAAATCATTTTCATCTTGACAGTTTCAGCTAGTAACTAATATTTTTCAGGTATACTCTCTTAACCCCCGGCTTCTGAGTATATATATCGGTAGTTTATCCATTCTATAGCGTTCTTTTGATAAACTACCGCTAAATGTGCCTCAGAAACCGGGGATACGTAAATGTTCTTATTTAAAACGGTCACCCTTCAAACGGCAAGTTTCTTCATTAAGTAACAGCTGAAACATATTGACTTCTTTTTAACACTTATTTCAATTCCTTCAGAAACAAATTCGACTGTCATTTTTAGGGTTGGACTTCTGTACCTACGTCGTAGCTAAAGAAGTCTCAACAATCTATATAAAAAGTTTATAGTTATAAAATGCATTTACTATATCTCCATGGCCGTTCTACTAAAAGTCTTAAATTCACTAAAATACATTGTACAGAGTAATATAAATTTCGTGAAGACAGAGTAAGCTTGGTTAATCGCCTGTGAGTAAGTGCTGAAATACTGCCTCTGTACTTTATACACTCTACGTTATGTTACGATAGTTATCTACTTTTTAAATGTACGTTCTAGATTTAAATTTTTAGTTTTTATGCAGCCAGTTTTGTTTCTATACCAATGCAGTTTTTTTTTTATTTGACAAAGGGCAGTTCTATAACTGTTTGTCAAGACTTATGTTGATTAATTTTCTAACCATAGTAAAATAATATTTTTCAGCTATTTCAATAAACAAGACGCTACGCAATATGAAGATTGATGGTAAGTAAAAAAAGTTAAGTAGATTATTAAATAAATAGGAATCAAGAAATAATAAGTATCAATTTTGGAGATCGAATTTATATAATTACTAGCAAACGTTGTTTTGCCATAAAAATTAAAAAATATATATTTTTACTTAGGGGTATGAAAAATAGATGTTGGCCGATTCTCAGACCTACTCAATATGCTCTCAAAATTTCATGAGAATCGGTCAAGCCGTTTCGTTCGGTCAATCGGTCGAGCCGTCAAGTTAATAATTATTAAGTTGTTCAAATTAACTTAAAAGTCTTCACTCACATTTTTGTTCTAAACATACATTCGAAATCCCAAAAACATTCCTCAATTCACAAACAAAATCACATTTGACACAACAAAAAAATTAACCCGAGCACCGAACTTCCGTCCCATACAGTACAGCATCACCTAACAAGAATTTGCATACATTAAACACAAAAGGAGAGCCATCATAATTTTTGATATTTAATTTTTTACAGTTACAAGTACCGGTTTTTGTCTATTGTCATGTTGTATAAAATATTTAAATTAAGAAAGACGAAACAAAAAGCCCGCCTTTTTGTCCCCAACGCATTCATTTTTTAGGTTATGGTTGTCTTTTGACAAGTGATTTTGAACTCTATGCTGTGGCGTTAGGATTTATTTTTGAGTGTTGTGATTTAAAACGACGTGTAAAATTAGTAATAACAGCATGGAAATTGTATCAAACACATCGCGAAATTATTATTGGATTAAATCATTTTAAGTGCAAGTTTTTAGGTTGCACAGAATATGGCGAGGTGACATTATTTTGTCTTTTTCTATTTTAAAATGAAAGTAGTAAGAAATTAATTAACTAGTGTAAAAATCTATCTAATTATGATAATGATTTCTTCTTTTGCTTTCTATTAGTCCGATTGTCAAGATCTAAAATAATATCTACTTAAGTTATTGTAAAGACAAGTCTCATAGAAATCCATTCACCAAATTAGCTTAAGAAAATAGACATTGATCGGCCAAAGCTAAATTATTAGGTAACCCATTTACTCAAAACATTATTAACTTTTCTACTTCAAAGAACCATAAACAATCCAAACTAATATTGAAAAAGTAAAAAAAATCTTAAACCAAAAGTTCGCGAACTAAAAATCAGTTAAACATTAAGGCCTCGACACACCGGTCCGTAACAAATCGCGAACAAACATGGAGTGTTCGGAACTAATCGAGGAATCACAATAAGATGCTAATCTTTTACACCTTTACTTGTATTTGCATATTAACAGCTTAAGCGTTTGTAAATTATTCGTTTAGGGTGACATCCTTTGGTTTTTGCATAATTTGAGCTTGTTTAGTTAGAAGCGCGGGAATTGTGCGGAAGCTGTTTCGTTAACTAATATTGTTACTCGTTTCATAAACGCAAATTATGGGAACTATGTTAACTGTATAAATGAGCTTATTTATACAGTTAACTTCTTACCTAATAAAAAATATGATCTTTACTTTATCTTTTGATAGAAAAATAATAATGTTGACTTGTTTAAGTTGATCCGAATTAATTTCTATACCCACTTAGGCACGTTAAAATTATCCAGTATACTAGTAAGCAACATTTGCATAACTCCTGCTAAAGTTAAGGACGCTCCGCTTTCATTAGTTTACAGTACGATTCATATTAATGGAAAAATAAGTTTAATAAACAATAACTATTATTAAAGTAACCTACCACGTCTAACATACATTGCTTGCACATTAAACAACATAACATCGCAAGCCAAATCATACCAAAACATTCGAACTCAAAAGTCAGCCGTTGGTTCCCTCGTTTCGAAACTTCTTTAAAAACGCGAACACCTGAACAGCCCATGTGCTGGAAAATCAATACTAAGGTTGTCGTACGCGTGATACCAACGAAAAACTACTACAGCCACCCCAACTCACCCCATGAGGATTTTTCTTCACCCCATCCGCCCCCACTGGCTTAGGGGAGAGAGGGGACGCAAAAAGATGCCCGGTTTTTTTCTCATTCGCGTGTTTTTGTTGACTAAACTTACGTACAAAGAAATTTTTACCGTATGTGCTAAATTATAGAGTCTACTTTTCATTAGAAGTTGATTTGATATGTGAACGATTGTCATGTCAAATTCGCGATTCAATTTAGACTTTAGGATCTGGAACAGAAAGTAGGTTTTCAGTTGTCGATTAATTATCAAAAAAATGCCTCAGTAAACGTGGTATATGGGAGTTATTCGGTCTTCGCAACGAAATTAGGGTCGGTATATCGTATGCTCGAATGCCTAATGACTTCTTATGATTTTGATGTCATGTTGCGTGAAGATGCATCGAGTTTATTTGATTCGAGGGTTGAATTGCTTATTCGTTACGAGTACGGAATATGAAATTCAAAATTTCAACGTTCCAATTGACAGATGTCAAAATAACGGTCATTCGTTATTCAAAGATAATTGTGTGTCATTTGGGCACAAATGATCGTCGTTTTGTTAGAGGTAATGTGCTTTTTTGACAGCTTTTCAAACGACTTTGGTTTAGAACTACTGTGAAATTGGTAATACGCGTATTATATTACGAAGAAGGGAAGACGATAGTAGAGAGATAGTAATTTCGTGAAACAATTTCTACTAAGAAAAATGCATAATAAACATACATTATGGCTGAAGACAGATTACATTTCGAACTTTAAGGTATTAGTCAATAACTAACTACTTAAATTGATACTATTTATATACTCTCAAACAACTTACTACATGAGATGTCGCAAAATTACCTATAGCAAGTTTTGAACTCAGAACTTTTACGAGAATTTTAACGTTTGTTAGAAAACATTGTGTTAATTGATATTGAGCGATAGCTTTGACACTGGATTCACTACCACAAGAAGAGATTAAGATTACTTAATTACTGTCAATATTTTTGTAATATCACGCCTGTTATACTCGAAAGTGAAGAAAGAGTTTTGTATAATATTGTTATGATTCATATATTTAAATTTATTTCCATAATAATATTGGACGAATATTTAACCCAATACTAGGCATGGGTCCTAATGATATTGTGAGAGTCAATCAGCCTAGTCCTTATTCCAACTAGGTATGTTGGCGCCGGCTTCCACTCTCATCGGATACATCTGAATTCGAATATTTCACATGGATATTATTCGAATATTCCACCAAAAAATTAAAAATCCTAATACCATTTTACGCAATCCGGAAATAGAAAATCCTGCTCAACAGTCACACCAATCTTTATAAATAACAAAAACAAAAACTAACTCTAACGAAATGACACAAACAATTGCCGTATAAAGTTATCTAAAACACAACCGTAGGTGCCTAACGAGCGCTTCTAGATTATCCATAGATACTATCTCCGGACTTTATTACACTGTGGCCATGTAATTGGCTGGACAATATACACAGAGCAGTTGTATTGGCCAGTACGCCATTAAATATTTTACGACCACTCATAGTGTGTGAGTGGCCTATTTTTAAGTTTTATTTTTTTGTGTAATTAATTTATGGAAAGTTAGTTGTGGGTAGAGGTTAATGACCTGGAGTTGTGCTTTTGTGACTATTTGGTGCCCTTTTTTCTTTATTATTTTATAGGAAATAAATAACGTACGTATCAAATTTTTGTTCTTTTTTCTTCGATGTTAATCATTTTATTGCTTGCTTTTACCTTAAGAGAATAAAAGAAATCTGTCACACTTGTGTAAATCATTTTGATTAAGGCAACTTTAAAAGTTTTATAACCAAATAAAAACAAAATTTCTTCATTGCTCCATCACAGCATTATTTCCAATCACAGAAAGTCTAAAAAACGTCTAAAAACTTACATCGACTAGATAATAATTTCCAGTTAACCGTTCATAAGTTACCCTTTTTATTAATAACGAACAATACTACAATAGTGAGAGTTATCAATAAGGAGACTTGTATATTTTATAAAAAAAGTCGCAAAATACAAAATCTTTTAAAACTAGACTAGCATCTTTCAAAGGTTTATTTTGCTTGGAGGTGTACCTCAGATGTGCAGGAATGCGTCTCGCATTATTTAGGCGACTCCAAGCGGAATTTACTGGTACTAAGTATTATACTAAAATTATCTGATGAACTACTAATTAGATGTAATAGCAGTCTTTAGTTTAACTGGGATGATGATATCTTAATAACTGTGTATGTTTTTGTATAGCTGTACAGAGATGAAAAGAGAATGATCTTACGTTTTTGTGTTTGTTGATGAAATGTAGATTGAGGTTTGTGGTAGATTTCCGAATTTGAAACGAGTTAAATGATTCAATTAAATGAACGATGGTACATCTTCAAAATAGTAATTTGCTTTGGTGAAATTGTAGCATTAATATTTAGTTCGTTAAGTAACTTAAACTAACCAAAAGACTTGAAGTACTGAAAAAAATGTTCCCCGAGCAATACTTTCTCACGCGATATAGACAATAAAAATAATAATATGGCACAATGAACAGATCGAAATAATAATTGATTATTAAAAGAATAATTTTATTAGATAGTATAAATATGAGATAACATTACAAAAAGGAATCAGTTTTACATTAATACACTTCACAATACTTATCAATTCTTTGCTCAATTCAAATACACGCACAAAATAATGTACAAATAACAATTATTTACTAAAACACTCACACACTATATAAATAACCTTTTGTACATAACAACCATATATAAATAGCTAAACAGTACAAACTAGCATGTTCCTCGCCACTAATCGTAGTTTCGCATGCCTATAGTTTGAGTGGCAACCATGTTTATGCAAAACGTGATGTCCAGTCGTTATCATAATTATAAATAATTATAATTAATATTGTATGTATTATAATGTCCTTTGTATTTTTATAAAGGAGTGGTAGTGAGGAAGCGGTGTATGTAATAGCAAGTTTAAACCTGCGACTTCGTCCGCGTGTAAGGATTGCAGGGGTAAAAAGTATCCTGTGTTAATCCAGGTTGTGAGTTATCAGTGTATCAAATAACATGAAAAATCGTTTATTAGTTTTTGCGTGAAGCAGTAACAAACATACATACATCCATCCTCGCAAACTTTAGCATTTAATATATTAGTAGGACAATATAGGGTTTCCCCTCAAATTAGGGGGGTTAGGTTTTGAGTCCACAACGCCGGCCAAGTAAGGGTTAGGAACTTTGTATGCCCTCAAAAAATAAGTTAAACATTTTTTAGGCACATAAGGTTTCATCACGATGTTTTCATTCGCCGAAAAGTCATTGCTGCCTGGTTTTCGTACCTTACAGAAGATGTGCCAACTTATTTATACCACTCAGCTATCACAGCTTTTTAACCTATATTAAAAAGAGTAATCCGTGAGTTTCTTGCCGTTTCTTCTCACAAGATTTCCCGTAACGGTTGTAGATGTAAAATACTATGACGATTTCAAATACTTGATAAAAGTTTATACATCTTTTTTTGCAGTTTTAACCCCTTGTTATAACATATAAATTTAACAAACAGGTCATTGCTCGGTTCTTGTACAATGTTAACAGGTAAACAGTGTGCAGAGTCAACGGTTCTCAGTAAAGCTTAGTGATTAGCCATTCAATTAACCCATTGTTCGTACAACACCTATGCAAGTTTGTGTACTGGTGGAAGACAAAATAAGTTGTTTGTTATGGAGTTTGATGTAATTTTTTATTAAAAACGTAACAGAAATTAGTGGTTATTTTTTTTGGTAATTTCCGTTGATAACTCTATAATAAAAATAATGTCCTCCTGGCCGATATTCCGCTACGGCGGCCATTTTAATTGAAACCAGCCGACTGTACAGGACTTTGTTTATAGTGTCCAAGTGTGTGGACAATACACAGGTACATTCTGTATTCCCGTAGTCTTATAGTCCGGTGGGATAGATTACCGCCACGAGAGAGGTTCAGGCGTTTACAACCTCAACTTTATAAATCTAGGCATTCACTGAACATTTTCAAAGAAAAACCGTACCGTTACCGTTTTAGGTTTTTTGACGAGTGAAGCCACAATACAAAAGCATATAATTACAGTCAAAAATCTCACACATACTTGTAAAGTAGCTCAAAAGCTTACAGTAATTAATGCGTACATGCTGACGGTATGAAGATAGCATCTTTTCACGGTGTCGGCCGCGGACAAAGGTGTATTCAGACGCTACTGAGGTTCAAATCATTCATTTTATCTTTACGGATGTGTAATGTATTATTATCGCAATTATTCTAGTACTAATGCGTATAAAATCGTGTTGTATAGAGACATTAGGGAAGGTTGGGCTGTTTTAAGTGGGCGTTAATGTGGTTGAGATTAAAAAAGTGGCCTATAGCGAAAATGATTTGCGTAAATGTGTAAAGGGCAGATTTAATGACTAAATAATAAATTTATGATTGATAGAATTTAAAAATGATTTTTACTGTTTTTTTACGTACATTGAGTAACCCAAAAACAATGTAACGATTGTTGATATTAAACTGAAATCAAGTGAATCTGAAGTTAAGACGAATTTATATTTCTTTCAGTTTTGTCCGTGATTGCACTACACACAAAATTATTCTTGTCTGGAGCAAAACTTATCTCTGTAGCCACTCTAGCATAAGCCTTAATAATACATAATACCTAAATGAACACAGACTAATGAAACAATCAATTCAGTCGTTTTTTGTCGTGAAAGAGTAACAAACATACACACATCTACACAAACTTTTACACTTATATTGCATTAGTACTAAATAAATAATATTTTCAAGATATAACTGCTGCCATATCTTTCAGACACACTTTTCTTTATCTAGGGAGTAATAATTAAAAATATTTTGGAAAAAAAACTGCATATACTTCTTTCAGGCACACATTCTTTTTCAAGAAGTAAATTAAACCAATAAATCTTATTAACATAGAAAATCCATTTAAAATTACATATTGGTAACACTCGAAAACACTCTTGCGCAACTGTAAGAGATATCGATCTGCAACCCCCACACCGAACAAAAACCCTTTTGTTATAAAAGGGGTGGGTCTTTAGAGAGAGAAGTGAATGAAATTAGAGAGAGACAAAAAATGTTGGAATAGAAAAGGATGGAGGTATACTTCGATGTGTTCGTTGAGAATAATAATTTTTCGGTTTTGTAAGGGTTAGCGTACTATTGCGAGTAAAATTGTTTGAATTATATTTTTGGTTATAATAGTGCTATAAGTGCCTACTATAAGAATTGGCTATTTTGACCTATTGATTATGAAAATTCGTTCTTGATAGTTGGTTTTTTTGTTAGTATTACTAAAATCTCTTCATATAAAAGTAATAGTTAGGTTAATTAAAAGGGATAGATGTTTTTGGGTTGTAAATTCTTTATGATATTTGCAATGAATGATAACTGATGTAATGATGATAAATCATGTTAATACAAATCATTGAATCGATTGCAAAATGAGAGAGAAAAAGAAGACTTTCTTCTTACAGAAAATAACGCATCAGGTTTATTACCATATATTGACAAGTTAACTCTACATCAACAAAATATTTTGTCTGTTCTACTATGAAAATAAAAAAAAAACAACGGACTACTTTTTGGGTTTTATCGTACATCAAATTTTGATGATAATGCAGTGTCAACATGTCATCTCTACCAACTTCTTGCAAGCATGCCAAAAAATTAAAGTAGGTAAGTATGAGAAAATTTGAGAAAGTAAGCTATCTATTAAATCCTACCATACCCTAAATTATTCTACCAAACATTACCACCGAATTCCTAACACTACTTCCAATACACGAAATTCTAATAAGTTGCAAATTGGAACGCACAATTCTTGTTGGACTCTTATAAAGTTAATACATCTTCATGAGGCACACAAGAAATGAATATAAATGCTTAAAACCTAGAGAATAAGATGTGAGGTGGCAATTTGGATGGAAAATGAGACAGTTTACTTTAAAAGTCACGTACGATGCGTCGCAAAGGGGAATATTTTACTAACATAACTTAAGTTTTGCCAAAACACTACTGGTAACGCCATCTAGTAAGTGAGATGGGAAATAATAGTTGTGAAGAAAACTTTGCGGCTTAAAATATACTAAAGCTTACTGAAAATACGAAATAAAATTATTTAGTTTATTTTAAAATCTTTTATTAATATAACTTACTTAAAAAATCCAATGTTAACAATTTTCATAATAAATAATTTTCGGCGTTGCTTTTTAACGCCATCTGTTATCGAGTAGCGGAACGTGACACTGTTTTACAACCGAATTTGACGTTTCTGCGACCCCTATACGTATAGGGTTGGAATTTGTGCATGTGTGCGTGATGAAAAGCGCTCGAAATTCAAAATTTAGAGCGGAGGGTCTCTGCAGACTTTGTTCGAATATTTGAATTTAGTTTGTTCTTTTTTCTGAGTTAGGTATTTGAGGGGATACGGCGGGAAGTCGTTTGCTTTATTTTTTATTAGGAATATGGCTACTTATTCTATGTGGTTATTTTGTATATTGGATTAAAAATTATTAGAAATGACATAATGTACTGATGAACTTATTTTTTTAGTAATTAGTGCCTTACAACGACTTTAAGGTTTAAAACAAAATAGTTCTCTGTTTTAAACGAAAATTTGTTTGATTTTTTAATCTGCATTTTAATTACAGCTCATTTAATTATATTTAATAACACTTCTGGTGTCCATTTTTAATGCCCGTTCCTATTAATTGTTGTTATTATTTAAAACAGTTACCTACATTTCACAAGCTGCTATAATTTTATATTTAATCAAGAAAAAGTTGATTTATAAGAATTTTAAATTGTTTTCATTGCTTCATATTCATTTAAAAAAATATAATTGATTTTGAATTGAATAATAAAATATTAAATTAAGAGGCTCATTTCATCTTACGTTTATTTTAACGCAAATTACTTAAAAATAATTATTTTTAATAACATGACAAATATTTTTCGTCAATTACCCGAAAATTGCATATTTATTTAAAATTGCATTTCCGTCTACTTATAAAATAAAATTACACAATTTAATTTCACACACACCCTGTACCTTATTAAACTCTACATCAAAGAGTATAGAATATCAGGTCTTTCATGCTCTTATAAAGGCACTTATCTCTGAATAAAAGCTAAAAATAATAGACCACCATAATTGCACCGTACAATTATTTCTGAACGAATCATTCGAGATAGAGTGTAGAGGTTGCAAGTCATTTTTGTCTATGGTTCAAGAAATTTTGCACGCCACTATTTATTATGTTGTTCAGAAAATTATTTTGTATTTTCGAGCTTCGAAGATAATCCTAGGCATTTCAAATAGTCATAAACTGATCAATTTGATAAGTTCAACAGTTTAAAATAGATAACAGTAAAAAAACAGTTATATTATTTGCCTGTATATAAAAATAATATTATCTACTATCAATAATTAAAACGGAAGTCAAAAGTATTTCGTTTTAATTCGAATGATGGTATATCTTTTAATACAATTTTCAGGAACGTAGTGATATTATTTATTAAGTAATTTCTTTTAATTTTTAAATTATAAGACGAGTCTTTTGGATTTTTCTAATTTACATAGTTTTAATATGCGTCTGAATATCGTTGAATATCGGTGCAGAGATTTTTCATTATCGTACATTGGGTCATTCCGGGAGGTGACCCTTGTCCAGCACTGCAATGGAACAGTATTGGGTTGAATTTATTTTATTTATATTATACCCTAGCTGACCCGGCAAACGTTTTTTTGCCATGTAAATAAAAAAAAAATATTGTCACTTAGGGGTATGAAAAATAGATGTTGGCCGATTTTCAGACCTACTCAATATGCTCACAAAATTTCATGAGAATCGGTCAAGCCGTTTCGGAGGAACATGGCAACGAAAACTGTGACGCGAGATTTTTTTTTTTTTTTTGTGAATATAAACCATTCTCAGATCCCCTTGAACACACACAAAAAAATTCATCAAAATCGGTCCAGGCGTTTAAGAGAAGTTCAGTGACATACACACTTACAGAAAAATTATATATATAAAGATTAGCAGCCGGTCTGTAACTAATTCCAGCGTGGACTAGTTTTTACACCATTTTTAATTTCTACTCTACTCCCTTAAAAAATGGACTTAAATTTAAATTAAAACTTTGATAAATAACTGCCAACAACTATACCGTAGTTACTGTACTAATAAACTGAACTGGCAACATCTATAATTATAATAATTTTTAACCGTCCTTTGTACAATAAAATGAATAAGTAATTGTTTCTTTCGAATTAACAATGGCGTAAAGGGAGATGTATTAAAATGCAATTTTTAATTATAGAGAATGAGTCAACTTGTGCCTTAGGCATAATGTACGCACTCTATTAGAAAAAAACTTAATTTATCCAACATTAACACAGTCTTTTTCCAATTTATGTTTATTTATTTAAGGTAAACAGTTATACACTTTTTTAATAAAAAGTATAATAAATAGTAATTTTCATACAAATGTGTAGCTCACAAAGTTATTCCACGAATTATTCAAGAAATATAATATACCTACTCATATTTATACCAACTTGAGTTAATTCCTTCATTTTCTAGAAATGCGATCCATTTAAAACATTTCTATTTATTTCTGCCTGTGTTATAAAAGTACACGTCGTATTAAATACTAGGTAATGCTTTTAACTCACTTGCGAAACGTTTTAAAAGAACATTTTCTGCGTAAATGCAAATTAAAAAAGTGTAGAAACATTTTACGGTTAACAATGTTGCCAACGGAAACATTCACAACTGGGTCACACTTGACTTAAAAAAAAACAACAAAAAAAGTAACTGGCAGGTAAATCAGATTGCAAGCGATGCATGAAAAATGACTCCGAGCGAATTGCAATTAAAAAA
The DNA here is from genome assembly GCF_050436995.1 of Anticarsia gemmatalis. Classification (NCBI taxonomy): domain Eukaryota; kingdom Metazoa; phylum Arthropoda; class Insecta; order Lepidoptera; family Erebidae; genus Anticarsia; species Anticarsia gemmatalis. The sequence continues at coordinate 10,121,573 of NC_134758.1, forward strand.
AAACACCGACAATAGAGTTCTTAATTTAAATTCGGAATGAAAAAAAATTAACCCTTTACTTTTTTAATAAGGGTCATTTTTTTCGCGCTTAAAAAAGTTGACCCTACATTTTGTGTCACTGCAGTGAAACAAAGAATGAAATTTGACTATTTCCTTTTTATATTTTTGATTTAAAGCTTATTTTACAAAGAGATGAGTGAAGTGAAACGAATACTGGCTTCTGGGAGACAAAAGGCATTTTTTTTGTTTCTCTATGATTTTAATCAGTGTGTGTCGCGTCTACTGGTTGATGTGAGTATTTAAATTTATTTTTATATTAATGGTAATAATATTTTGTTTAAGCCGGTTGTAAGCCGTGCTATAGCGAATTGATAGAGTCTGCAAAGAGGATTACTGAACAAACGTGACAGTTTGATTTTTGCATCCACGTTCAAAGTTTTACTAACGAATTTTATTTTTAAACAATGAACTAACTACTGCAAATAACATATTTAATCGAGTATTTCAAATTTTTTTGTAGAACCCAATTAAAACTTTTATAAGATGGATATTTATTGCCTTTTCTACCAAAGTTTAACAAAAGGAATGCATCTTTTTATGAAATAATTATTGAATACTATTTTAATTGGCATTAGGAAATTGTACACTTCAACATATAAATCACAAACCCATTTAACTCAGAGAAGTGACCATTATAAAAAAAATGAATAAAATCTTGCTATGACGGTAAAGTAAAATATAGTAGACAATCAAATAATACAAAGTTAGAATATTAAAACATTTTAATTGTAGAACAAATATTTCAAAAACCACTATTCCGACCATTACAAATTCTATCAACGATAATTCATAAAATTCTATAAAATATACTGTAGTGTAGTTTGTACACTTAAGTATATAATTATTTATATAGCATAACACGCAAGTAATACCAAGTGTATTTACTTAACAAGGTGCGAGGCAATTACCATCAACAAAACCATTATCTATGAAAATAAACTAATTTGTAAGAAACGATATACTAAAAAGATACTTTTTATTTAAAAGTTATATTATGGAAGAGATCTTAATCTTTCGTTTTAAGTGTTTTAAAAGGTTAAACGGTTAAAATACGGGAAGCCATTTTAAATAATGCTCATTTACGTATGTTAGCATATTTTTAAGCGACTGCGAAAAGAGAGAGGTTTTAAATTCAGTTAGTATATATTTTTTTATTATGCTGTTATCTTAACTGCGTCTGTGACACGGTCGGTAGTATATCCGACTGATGACCACGAGGTCCCGGGTTCGATACTATTGGCCTTTTCTAACTCTTAATAATAAAAATTATACCAAAAGATGTAGGTAGAGACGTGAACACTTATAGCGTTTAGTTTGTTTTACGTGTAATTGGGGGCAATTGCCATTTACCGGACATGTTTCTGGCTACTATTGAGAATTATTCTAAAGACCGATAGCACTTTGTCCGACCCGAACCGGAACCCGAGACCTCATGATCAACTGTCAGAAAGATAGGATTCTTTATATTATTATTAATACCTCAGAAAATGTAACTTAATTTAATTGTTTTAACTTAATTGTTCACTACCAACTGCCGTATGTAAAGGTAGAATACATTATGTACCTACATAATAAGTATGTGCCTACAATTTAACGGGCCTATAGAACCTAGACAAAGGAACATATGCTAAGGCTAAGACACAATATATCAGTCTATTACTAACACCTTGTATAAACTATTATCTGCACAAATAAATATCCATCACTATAATACTTCCGCAAAACATCTCCCTCTCGCTCACAACAATGTTGGAAGAAAGGGACAAAAAATATCCGCATAAAAACACGGCTTAGTTTCTAACGGCGATTCTAAACTTAGAACTGTGACGGACATAGAGTAAGGTAATGCAGTTTACAGAAAACTGGTATTGTGCCTAAAATCTGCAATCATTCATTTTCTTCTAAACGACAACTTAACTACCTCACTAGGAGAAAAGGGAATAAAAATACAGATAAAATTATAATACATATATGATGATGGTTGGATGTTTCGCCCTCAACAATATCAGCCAGAGTAGCGAGCCTATAGCCATATACCAGGCACGCTACTAAACTCTGGAGTACAATGGAGATATGTTCTTCTATAAATTAGAAAAGGCCAATAGTACTTTAACCGACCCGTATCGTACCCGAAACCTTAGCAGTCAGCTACACTAGTTACTGCGCCAGAGAGGCAGTTTAGCTAGGTTCCGCCAGCAACATCGTGCTCGTGAAAAGATTTTCCGGGGTTAAAAAGTATCCTTTGTGGTAGTCCAGGTATGGTGCTACCCGTGTACCAAACGTCAATAACATCCGTCCAGTAGTCTTTTCCTGAAAGTATAACAACAGCGGACCGACTTCGTAGCGCAGTGATTAAGGTGGTCACCACGTCACTACCAGTGCTACGGGAGGTTGTGAGTTCCATTCCCATTTGGAACAAATATTTGTGCGATCCACAAATATTTGTTTCGGGTCTGTTTATACTTTGTGTCCATTGTTTGTGTGTTTGTTGAAGTCCCCGCGACATGAGCAATTCTTAGTGCGGGAGTTGACTTTGAAAAAGAGATACTTACACCCATACATACCTATACATCCTCACAAACTTTCGCATTTGTAATATCAGTAGGATAAGTTTTAAGCGTTGTATACTGTCTTTTCTATTAATCTATGGAATGACGTATAATAGTTGGTGTGTGCGACTTCCATGAACGACATATGTAAGGCATTAACATGCACGTCCACTAGCTTGAACTAGCCTCCACTTAGTATTGCCACGAGGCTATTTTTGTTATTTCCTCATACCTATGTTATTTATCGCGGTCTACCTTTTATAAAATAGGTTTTTGTTTAAAGGCTTTTATGTAGAATTAAAAAGGAGTTATGTTTTAAAATAAAAAAAATAATTGTTAAAAATATGTGCACTTTCTACGGTGATAATATTTATAAATCCGAAAGTTTCTAATTGCATGTGTTTATTATTGTTCACATGTTTGCTCGCTACTGAAGGGTTTATACTGAAAGTTACTCTGGTTTAATACATAGGGTACTTTTTACTCCGGGAAATATTTACACGCGGACGATGTCGCAAGTGGAAATTAGTAGTGTTAAAGAAAAATACAGGGCCGCAGTTCGCTTCCTAAATCTTTTTCCTTTCCTTCAATTTCTTGTAAATACTTCTCACATTGTCGTTTTTTCAATCCCCGACTCAAAAAAAAAATATTTTGCAAGTTCTGTGTCTATTTAGGCATCTAAAATAACCTCATAACGTGCCCTTCTAACCACGAAGTTATCTAGTTTAAAACCCATCAAGCGGCCACCCATCTAACGACAGTCCGTGACAAAGGTTACTTAACCTGATAATTTTACCAGCCGTCAAACGATTCGTTACAAACCATTAGACTGTTGTTATAAAACTAGCGTTTGTATAAGTTCTAATCTAACGAGGCATTTAAACGCATATGTCGGGCAGATGTTAGCTTACCTTTGTTACCTAGGCACACCCGTTAGACTAGAATGGACTGTAAAGGTGGAAACACGACTGTCACGGCACAACGAACGATAGAGCTGTTCGGTCTCTGTTTTGTGGAAAGTGGGTAGCTTAGTTAAAGATCCATCTCTGAGGTTAAGCTACGCTTGCCGAGGTTTTTCTGTGGATAGGTGACCGTATACATATCGAGTGCTTCCTCATTTCGAAAGGCACGTTAAAGTTAAAGTTAAAGGGGCTGGTATTTTCAAAGATCTTTGACAGTCGTTAACAGTATTCAGAAGCTTGAAAGTCGGACAACCACTCTTTAGTCTTACCAAAGGGTTTCGTGTTACAACTCAGGTAACTAGGTTATGGAAGTCCGACAGGCAGTCGCTCCATGTAAAATACTGGTACTTAGCTGCATTTAGTGAGACTGAAGGCCAACTCCAACATAGTTGGAAGAAAGGCTATGCAGATGATGATGAATTTCAATATTAAAATAACTTTCCTGATGTCAAACCCAAAAAAAAATATTTTAATGGTGGGTACCGAAATTCTCTACCTCTAACGACTACCGACAACCGCTCAGCGCCTCTAGCGAGCGTCGTAGAAACTATTATATTGGCAATACATTTTAAATGCCAAACTCTCGATACTCGATGTTTTATTTTTGTTTAGTTTCGTGGCGAACCTTGCTTTATGCCTAATTTCATCAATAACACAGTATTAACGACAGCTTAGCAACCATGTTGAAACAAAAGTCAATACTGGATGGTTCTATAGAGAATATTGTGCTACTGATGTATGTGTACCAACCTTAACGACGTTCAAACAAGCTGTTCGGACGGCCATTAAGCGATACCTACAATTTATATTCATTACGTATACTTAGTAGTGTGGGTAATATTGTAGGGTAAAAAATGGGGTATAAATTGTTTATAGTGTTGTGAAGTGCCGTGTTGTATGTCGGGCTAGTTTTTTTTTCACCTATGGTTATAGAACATGACTAGAAGGGCGATTTCCTACTATTGATAACCGAGTCGTAATTCTGTCATGGAGAATATACATTAATACTTATATAATTCACAGAAAATTATCGTAACACAGAATAATATTAACCCGGAAAATCTTCGACGCTGGCAAAGTTTCGTGCAAAAACTAGTTTGATATAAATTATATAAGTACATACAAACTTAAATATTAGGTCAGGGAAAAAGTCTTTTCGCATTATAGTATGTATGAACTTGTAATAAAATCTTTTCTCCACACAAAAAAGCTCGATATTTGGGTCGCTCACGAGCTCACTGAAAGACACCTAATGAACCGTGTACTCATTTGTGATTCTTGAAGCCAAAGAGATTTTATTACAAGTTCATACATACTATAATGCGAAAACACTTTTTCCCCGACCTAATGTTTTCAAAATCTTACTCACTCTTTTCCCATACTATACGTAAAGTACATTAATGTAGAACAAAAATGCTACACTTCGCCATACAATTTAACATACAACCTTATACCATACAATATTGTGTTTCTAAACCACATAAAAAGCGGTGAGTCAGTGTTACAGTTTAGTTATAGAGTAATAACAATGAACTGTCGACGTGACTGTATTGGCGTATGTCAGGCGATTATTACATTTACTGAGTGGTGCAAGGCATAGTATATGGCCATACTGACCATTATTATGACCATATAGACTGTTGGTATTCTTTGAACACGTTTATTTCAGTAACTACTTATCCTATTTTAAAAATTCTTTGACTAGTAGAAAACTACATTCATCGCTAATGTTTGAGGCTAATTATAAAGTACGAACAACGCCGGGCGTCACTCCTAGTGTATCCTTTTTGAGAATAGCACTGCCTGTCTGTCTATCTCTTTTACATCCATGGTTAAATTTCTGTACCTATCCAAATGAGATAGAGAACGAATGCATATTATATCGGTGAGAACATACAATATTGTGTTTCTAAAGCACATAAAAAGCGGTGAGTCAGTGTTACAGTTTAGTTGTAGAGTAATAACAATGAACTGTCGACGTGACTGTATTGGTGTATGTCAGGCGATTATTACATTTACTGAGTGGTGCAAGGCATAGTATGTGGCCATACTGACCATTATTATGACCATATAGACTGTTGGTATTGTTTGAACACGTTTATCTCAGTAACTATTTAACCGATTTAAATAATTATTTTACTAAAAGGAAGCTACATTAACTTATTACGAACAAACAACGCCGGGTGTTAGTCCTAGTGTAACCTTTTTAAAAATAGCTCTGCCTGACTGTCTTTACCTCCGTTACCCTTCCAAACTACTGAATCTTAAGAGTTAAGGTAGACAGAGAGCCATTGCATTAATATAGGGGAAAGCATATTGCATTTTAGGTGGAAGAACGTCATATAAATACGCGTCCAGTAGAAGCACTTAAGCCTTTCTTCTACTTAGTATACGATATAGTATTGTTTCTAAAGCACATAAAAAGCGGTGAGTCAGTGTTACAGTTTAGTTATAGAGTAATAACAATGAACTGTCGACGTGACTGTATTGGCGTATGTCAGGCGATTATTACATTTACTGAGTGGTACAAGGCATAGTATGTGGCCATACTGACCATTATTGTCCATATTATTATATTGACTATTGCAATTGTTTTGTTTATCTTTAAAATTACTGAACCGATTTGCCTGATTCTTTCACAAATCGAAAACTTTATTAATGCCAAGTGTTTAGGCTACTTATTACATGCAAGCAAAGCCGTTAGCAATACAAATGCAATAATTGCTCTTTTGATTTGTCTATCTATCTCAAAAACTGAATCAAATTGAGAAATTCTTTGACTTATAGGAAGCGAAATAAACAAAATGTTCTTATATAATACCCCTATTATGCATGCATGCTTAATGCAATATAGGTACCGTATACAAATAGTTGTTTAGAGTCTGGTTGTACTTTGTGTCTGTTGTTTGTATGTCTGTAAAAGTCCCCGCAACACATGAGCAATTCTTACTGCGGTAGGTGTCTTTAAAAAGAGCCACTCGTTTCAATTTGAAGTAGTAATTATAGTCTTAAAGTACAATTATAATTTTAACAGCTACTTAAGCTGAACACATAATAATTATTATAATTTTTGAAACATGTTTCCGCTAAAATTACTGTAATTTGCCAACTGCAAGGGTTTATTATAAGTACAAAAACAGCCTAAGTATGTTATTTTTAAAGATTGGAATTATAAGGCAACGAGCAGAACGGTGATTGATATGAAGATTGTGTTTTACGCTTCTTGTGTCATATAATTGTAGAAATGTTCGCTTGTTTTCCATCAATATGAAACAATGTAGTAGCGTAACATAAATAAATTGTAAATTAAAAAAATAATTTAACCCATTAATGTCCCACTGCTGGGCAAGGGTCTTCTCCCGTAATGAGGGAGGGGTTAGGCCTTCAGTCCACCACGCTGTCCTAGTACGGGTTGGGGATTTTGCATACATTCAAGAACTGTTCTAAATAAGTCTCAGGCATGCAAAGTTAGTATCATGTGTATACTTAACTACCGAGATTAAGTTAATATTTAAAACTGAACCTCACTAGTTTTATTTAACACCAACGGCCCGCCCCGGATTTGCTCGGCTTTAACAGTTATTTTCCAAAAAATCCGTTATAAATTTAATGCATAAACATACATACATATGTAATGTACATAGGGGCAGACGCGGAAAGCGACTTTGTTTAATAATAATATATGTAGTGACCTTAACCAGGTAACACTTATACTATAATTATAGACTATATTGAAAGTGAAATGGGTAAATGGATTTTTACACGTATAATGGATGAATATTCTTACATATTTTTTCTAAATTATTTTGGCGGTCAGAATCGCTTCAGCTTATAACTTGTCCCACACAATGATACATAAAATTTCCCGGTAAACAGTATCAATTAACAATAAATTCATTTGGTCGTGTTTCTGTATTTTTTCATAGATAATAACGAGTTAATTACAATGTTATTCTGGGAAAATGGTGGGTTTTTTACGTTTATGTTCAGGAAATCAATAGAATACTAGAACAATGATTTATTATAGGTACCTTACTGATAGGTACTTTAATTCCGAAAGCATGAATATCTTTTTCACGCAATAGGTTTTGAAAGAATTTTGGCACGCAGTGGTTTTCTATGGTATATCCTATTTCAAACTTTGAAATATTTCAGGTAACCCAGGACTCTTTTCAGGAAATATTCGAATAGTTTAAAAAAAACTCCCGCACCAAGAATTGCTCTTGTGTCGCTTAAACTTTTACAAACATACAGACAACGGACCAAATTACAATCAGACCCGAAACAACTATTTGTAGATCGCGAAAATAAATGTTCCGTGTGGGAATGGAACTTACGACCACCCGACACAATGGTAGTGGTGTGACGACCACCTTTACCACTGCGGCACGGAGTCAATGCAGTTGCAATCGCTAAAGTGGATGGAGAAGAGCGGGCACGTTATTAGTCTATAATGAGTAATATTTAATTTTGAACACTAAAATGCACAAATAGTTTAAACAATTTAGATTTTTAATACCAATTAACCAAACCTGTCAATACACCAAACACAACAAACAAAAAAATTACGTATACATACATTAGAAAAAGTTAAATATACATAATGAGAAAGATTTGATTAATTTGGAAAACTATAATTAGCATAAACAATTAGATTTCTAATATCACATAACCCAACCTGTCAATCAACCAATCACAGCGAACAAAATTACTAACACATTAGAAAAACAAGCAATATAATAAACAAGTGTACACATAACACCTCAATACTAATAATTTATATGTTCACAAACAGCAGAGCTAGTTAATAAATATAAACTTTCAAACTGTCGTCAATTTGTCAAAATGTTAAGTGTACGATTTGCACGCTATTCACTTGGATTTATACCTTGTAATATTCACAATTATATCTAGGGCTGTTCCATTATATACTGGGAACTTAAGATAGTTTTACGATTTCGGTTTTTTATACAATTTTCCTTTTAAAGTCTGGGTGCTAATCTATACGACTGCTGATTGCGAGGTTTCTTGTTCTATTCCCGGATTAAGTGAAATTCTTTTTGTGATACATATCTATTTTATAATACAATCTTCCTATAGCTTGGAGTTTGGGATCATGCATTTAATTTTTGGATAGGCTCGCCCCCTAGACCTTATCACATTAACGCGAATGTATTTCATACATCTCTGACTAAACTTTCGGTTAATAGACAATATATTGTGTAGGTATATTATTGTATGCAGGTATGTAACATATTATGCCACAGAAAAAGCGTCTAATGTAGAATGGAAACGCATCAATTCCCACAGTAAACTTACAACACGAAAATGGCAAAGTTATGTAAATCAAAATATTTTCACGATATATAAATTAATCTCTAAAAGAACTGACTACAACACTTGAAATCAATTCTATAGCGGACATCACTAGAATCTTTGAAATTACGCACAACAGCCCATAACAGTCGGCTTCTAATCATCGTAAAACGGGTTTATTTTCATACTTGAAAATTAACTGCTTGACAGTTACAAATACACTAAGCACTGAAGCGGCCATTTTGACTACCACACACCAAACTAAAAACAACCCTAGTGGTGCAAAAATAAGGTTCAATATCCAGTAGTAAAAAGTTTTAGGTTAGGAAAAATAGTGTTGCGCCAATCGAAAGTATTAGAGACAGTTATTGATTATTGCATTGCAATTACAACGGTTAAGAATTGCAAATGTATTACAATAAATCGTATTAAATTGACATTTTGATTGTTGCTACCCGTAATTGGCGTAGTGAGAAAAAGGAGTAAGTCGTGAATAAGAAATTATTAGGAGCACTACACATCTACACAAAGCGCGGATGCTGAACGATTGCGGGTCAGAACGAAAGCTTTTTAAGCGGATTTAATAACTAATAGTTATTAATACGAAAGATGACACACACATAAGCAGGGGGAGTGAGTCGGGTGATGGGCGTGTCCTTGTTTGCCGTTACAAAAATACCACATTTTTGCTTTTATCTAGTTACCATTGCGACAGAAATAGTAAACCCGCACCCAAACCGCAACGCAGCTGCATACTACCAACTCCATAACCGCATCCAACCCGCAACTGAGACGCATACAAACCACACTCAACTTGCAACCCATTGGCTCCCTAACTAATAGGTGTAGTAAACCCGTACCCAAGCCGCAATCGAACCGCACTCAACCCGCGCACAGTCTAAAAGCGCGGAGTGAGTTAAAAAATACCCGCACATCTCACGCATTAAAAACGCACACGCACCCGCTTTCTGTCTGTAAAGCTTTCCAATTCATGGCCCTCATCGTGTTACTTTGTTGCGTGTTGCGGTCAAACCTGAAATGATTGAGTTTCTTATTTACGTGTAAAGGTAGGTAATTATTGCATTTACTTAAATCGAAAGCCATTTAGACTTCCGCAGTAAGCGTTTGATGTTTAGGAGAGTTTGTTGATGCTTCAAACGAGATTTGCTCTACATTGCGGCTGGGGTTACATTGATAGTATTTTGAATAGTAATTAGATATCGTCGTACTATGTAGGATAATACTAATACTAACTAGGTACTAACACTTAATACTAATATACGACATGGCTGAATAAAAAGTTTATATTTCTAGCTTAAGAAGCCAACAGATAGAGAAGCAGTAAAATGTTATTGTTTTGGTTTTTCTAAAGATTTCAAACTCGAATATAAACTATATATATGTAGTTGGACTTCTGATTTATAAAAAGTATTATATATGTTACTGTAAAAGCCCGAACTGTGGTAAATCCTAAGATTTTCCGGCAAAACCTAAGATTTACCAACTCTCAATGGTAAAAGTCCGAACAAGCCAGAGTTTAAAAACTATGTTACGATATATAAAAAAATCCACCTTCATAACTATGTTTATAACTATTTCACAGTATAATTATATACCGTGACATAGTTATAAAGAAGGAGTTTTGGGCAAAGCGACATGGGTAGGTTAGGTTAGAAGGCTAAGGTGGGAGCGAGCGAAGCGAAGCTCCCACCTTAGCCTTCGTGGTTATTTTTTTTTAACCACCCAGAAGGAGGAGCCCCGCGAAGCGGGGCTCCGGCGACATCTCGACATCATCAAGTGAATATAGGTAAAAGTTCGAAATAAAAGAATTGTTCGGACTTTTACCATTGCGAGTTGGTAAATCTTAGGTTATACCGGAAAATCTTAGGATTTACCACCGTTCGGGCTTTTACAGTAACATATATACTATTTATCGCTCCCGGTAAATCATATTTTTCTCTTTCAAGATAATCTTCAAAATATTATTGTAAAACTATACTACCTTTTTCATAAATAGTAAGCTCCATCTCACTTTTTTAAATAAACACGTAAGTAGTCATTCCCACACTATCCCAACACCTTCAAGACAACAAAATGCAAATAATTTTCACTAACGATTATAATCTATGCAAATGATTAAAACCTAATCATAAAACCATTTCCTGTGCTATACCGAGTAAAATAAAAAAAAACAATTCATATTTTTAAATAAAGAAGAATGACATTCTCGTTTCAAACAAAACTCGTTCGGTGGGAACGGTCGCAATGACATACTATTTTTATTTTAAAAAAGTACATTGTCTATATTTTAATTTGTGATAATTTGCATACGGTGCGAGATGTGAATAATTTCTAATGAAATGTATGAATAAATTATAAATGAGGACAATGTCTTCAAGGTGCAGGGGAAGAGGAAGCTGTAATTAAAATACGGGAGACGATAGGGTTGGCTGCTTAAAAAAACTATTTTGAGCATCTTGTTTTGAAACTTAAGATTTTTGCAACTGTAGTTGAGACAAATCTGGTTGTTAATATCAAAGAATAATGCTAAAAAACATATAATAAAAGAATACTATAACTTACTTTAGGTGTCTCTATTTTGTTTGCTTCATTTAAATAATTTATTTGTATAATTAGTTTTGCTTGGTGAGAAATTTTCATTACAGCCCCCATTTCACATTACATCAAATTGAGCATCTTCGAAACACAAAAATTTAATAATTAAATGATTTAGGTCTTAGGTAGACCGTTTTAACATCACAACCTCAATTAAAATATGCAAACCGAAAATTTCGCATGACTATAATTAAATCGCACAAACCAATGCAATTATTATTTCGAGAACAAAATAACCCAACCCTATATTTATAAGCGTAACACTTCACTAGTTTACATCTCACTCGACCCTTTCTGATGATAATGAAAACCTGTTCCTTCATATAAAATCTTTTTTTTTTTGTTTTAACCTACCTTTTGAACCCCGCGAAATTGTCAACGCACGGTATTGTTACTCCACTACTCATAAACAATAAACCCAAGGGGTTACTAAAACAGATGTCGAATAGTTACATTGTCTTAATAAAATAAAGGTGAAATATTCAAATTTATTTTTATTAAAATTAGTTTTTTTTTTCAGTTACATCGTTTTGCATGTGGGAATGGCTGACCCTCCGTTAATTCTTTGTTTGAAATCTTTTGTTTTTTTTTTTAGAACTGGCAGTTATTTTTGTTTTATGGCGGGATTGGTTATGGTTTACGCATGGAGGTTGGTTATCTGTTTTATTCGAAGTCAGATAATTTGTAGAACTAGACAATATTATATTTTTGTTTTGAATACCTATAAAGTTCGATTTTATGCTATTCGTTCGATGGCTTACGTGATTAATCGCAAAATATTGTTTTCCGAGATATTGTTAATAATATACGACATGACTATTTATTTTACCGCCATTGTAATTTAAATATTCTACAAAGCGATAAACATATTATTAACACATGTTTCAAAAACGACCGCTTAATTAGTTTTACGGAAATATAACTTTTATTGGTATTACCATTTTAACAAATTAGTGTAATTATCATAATTTTATTAATAATTTATTACAATTATTAACGAATTAACATATCTTATTAATATGCGTAGAAACTTCGATAACATTAGTTTTTATTGAGCATGTACAAATGACCTTTAACTGACTTTAAAGGTGGTGACTTGAAAATAAAACTCTTAGGCTTAATTAAGGCCCATACAGGACATCACGACTGTCATACCCGAAAAAGCAAGCAGAAATGTTTAAAATACACCCAAGTTTCGCCATTTCCTATTTTAGTCCAGTATATTAAGGGGTGGATGGGTCAATTGCCAACATCTATACGTGGCCCGTTACCGAACACTGAGCTACTGAGAAGTATTCTTTTATATAAATTAGCAAAGACCAATAACTACTCGATTGTTGTCACTTTAGATAACAATCGTTATGCCATGTCATAAGCCTTCGGACGGCTTAAACACCTTTGTCATTAGGTTAACCACTAACCATACGATAAAAATATTCACGTTTAAATTTACCTATCCACTAAGCCTAACGCCATGCAAATCAACCAGATACTATACCTATTTTTTTTTAAAGTTGATTTTCTCAACTCATCATCAGCCTAGTCTTTCTTTTAACTATATTGGAGTCGGCTTCCAGTCTCACCAGATACAGCTGAACAGCTACTGCATGTCTACTATTAACGACTGTCAAAGACCTTTGAAAATGACAGCCGGTACTCACAATTTAAGGGTGCGTCCACATCTGGCGAATGTGCCGCGAATGTGCAGCTCGCGAGCCGTTTGCGAGCTGCGCGCGTACAATTTTGTTCGAGCGCCGCTCCTGCGCCGCCCGCGCGCAGTTCACGCGCAACCTAAGCGCCGTACGCGATCAGCGCGCGGGCGGCGCGCTAGCGGCTCGCGTCTTCCTTCCACCCGCGTCTCAATCCCCGCACCCCTAACTTACCCGCCAACGCCGTTGTCTCTTTTTTTTCCTTTTTATCAGTAATATAATAGCTAATGATGCAGCAATTATATTAAAAGCACTAGTGTCGTCCGACATCTTCGAAAGTACTGAGCCAGTAAATGGAACTGTAAGCGCGAGGATTGAGTACGCGCAGATCGCGCGCCGCGCGCACGCCTTTATACGAGCCTTGTATGAGTTGCGCTAAAGAGGCGCACCAAACTATTGCCGTGACTGCACGCGCGCAGCTCGCAAACGGCTTGCGAGCTGCACATTCGCGGCACGTTCGCCAGATGTGGACGCACCCTAACGTGCCTTCCAAAACACATAGAATGATTTTCTTAACTACTGAACAAAATAAAAATATGTTCAATAAGGTCTGTTTTTGTTTGTAGACATAGTAAATGAATGTAAATACATAATCTGTATGTATTAGAAGGCGGCTGTGTGCTAACAAATCTAATAACGGTAACAAGCGAGGGGGGAGTGCATCTGATTTGCTAAAAAATACCCATCATATTGGGGCGTCCGCGTTCCGTACAATCGAAAAGAAAATTTACGTACTTCTAAAAAAATGTGAAATTCTGGACTATGCTTTTAAATATTAATGATTTCGGGTTTGCAAAACTGTGAGATATTAATACTTGGGCAAGTTTATCGTGGATGTTGCTTAGAATTGCATATTTTATATTAAAACATATATTTGAATAGTTTTTGAACGACTTAAATCACGTACCTATTTTAGTATTAGCGAAACTTACTATTTACAAGTTAAGCGTTTCCTACATACGCAAATTGAAGATCCAATTTGTGTACATTCATTGTTAAATAAGAAAAAGGTATAAAGGGTCAATATGGCCTCTAGCGGCTTAATAAAAAGAATTAGGACATTACGTCTTTATTCTAATAGCAAAACGAAGACCACAATACACATGAACGAAATTAAAATGCAGTTTTTACACTAAGGACTGGCCACAGAACGTACCAGCATATAAGTTTTTTTTTTAAATAACTGAAAATAGCTTTTCTCCTCGCCTGTACCAATACCCCGATAGACAGTCAAGTTCATTTTCTTCAAAAAAAGCGCGGCCTCTTTGAAATCCCATACACTTATGTATTCCTTATTTTAGGGGAGGTTTTTTACTCATCAACCGAATATCGAATTTGAATGTAAAATATCTATTTACGAGAATATAGGGTGGGTGGGTAAATAGTAAGGTGGATTTGGCTTTGAGGCAAACGTGCCTACTTTCTTTTTAGTAATGGTTTGAGGGTTATTTTTAGATAAAATAAAAATTAAAATTATTGAGGCAGTACAATTTTCCACCCACGCAGACTGTTTGATCTTCAAACGTAAGCGATTTTCGGTATCAAATAAAGCAGGCACTTTTTGATTTTCTATAACTAGAATAATAATTATGACATGTGTATGTATGGTCAATCATAAACAATAACTCAAAGATTTTATTCGTAAAGAATATTGCATGACTTCAATAAATTGGAAGTTCTTAAATAAGTATGAATGTAGAGCGGTGCATAAAATTAATTGGAAAATATTGTTCTTGCGAAATCAAATGAAAAAATAGACCTTCAGTTAGACTGGTTCTCAGACTTTCAAGCTTCTGACTACTGCTTACGACTGCCAAAGATCTTTAAAAATGACAGCCGGGGTTCACAATTTAATGTGCCTTCCGAAACACGAAGGAACTCGTTATGTATAAGATGGATCACCCATCCTCAGAACAACCTCGACAAGCCTAGCGTAAGAATACAGATAAAAACACTCGTCGGCTCACTAGCATAGTTCAAGATTAATATATTTCATAGTTCTTCTTGAATCAGTCCTCTTAAGCTATAAAAAAACATAATATAGGTATCTTTAATTTTATAAGACCTAGGTATAAAAAATGTCTGTACGTTTTAAGACTATGTTAAAAATCTAAATCAAATCAATCATTTACTTAGGTTAAATGCTGAAACGTATGACAGTCTATGATACAGGAAGGTAGGACCAATGAGAAGAGCTGGCATGAAACTCCTGGCTACTCTTTTAAATCGTCAGATGGTTAGCAAACATCATCAATGATTTATACCAAACAATATTTATGTTTGGTATAAATCATTGATGATGTTTGCTGCTACTGTGTCAACCATAATAATATATCAATTAAGCGCTTTAGTACATCATGTTAACTAATCACGCTTTCAATCACGCACAACGAGGTTCAATTTTTATTCAAATCACATTACATTAAGCCGGGAGCACAATTTAAGTTGCTATCGATTTTTCTAAACAACCATGTTGGTTAGGGTCTCATAGCGGGGGTGATTCGAGGGTGATGGGGTGATGCCCTCACATGTACCATAGTTTATGTAAAATTTATGTGCTATGCTTATTTGTGGACTTTTTTTACGTCGCTAAGTAATAATTGGTTAGCAAATATTGTTGTTGAGTGCGCTGTGGCGCTATCGGTAGAATATCCGACTGGTCTCAGGTTTGATGCACGATTGGGGTAAAGTACTAGTTATTAGTATTTTCAAATTTACATTTTAACATGTCTTAATAGCAGCCTGTAGTTTAGAGATGTAGAGGAGCTCGTGGCTTAATTAATAAAAGCCGCGATATCGATCTCTGAGGTTAAGTTACGCTTGCTGAAGTGGTTTTGTGGATGAGTGACCATCTTATACATATCGAGTTCCTCCGTGTTCTGAAAGGCACCTTAAATTGTAGTTCCTGACATTTTCAAAAATTTTTTTACAGTCGTTAACAGAAGTCAGAAGCTTGAAACTCTGAAAACTAGTCTCACCTAAGGGTATCGTGTTATAAACCAGATAACTGGGTTGTGGAGGTCCGATAGGCAGTCGATCCATGTAAAATACTGGTATTCAGCTGCATCCGGTGAGACTTAACAACAAAAATGTAATCATAACTTCTAAACTCTCGCGTTGCATTTTAAGGTAAAATGCGTGTTCGCGTTAATTCCCGTATTCTATTATACATTAAACAAAAATGTACCAAAAAACTCTAAATTACTGGTCTCTAAGTACCCGTTTCCGAATATAATTTTCCTTCACACTTTAAATCTATTCCCTTATATTTACCAAGTGTCGTCTCAAGATAATCGCGAGAGGAACAGTGAGAGTTATTGTTTGCGATTGTTTTTAATGGGATTTCTTTACAAAAGATCTCGCCACTTTCGTTTTCTTTTCCTTTAAGCTGGTATCTTTAATTGTCTAAGTTGGTCCCTTGTTGGTACTTGCCTTTATGATATAGGAACTTAGTTTTCGACTTTTTATATGGTTTGTTTAGAAACAGTTTTGGGACAAAAATGTCGCTTAACGGTAGGTGTTATACTTGTTTCAAAGCTGTTAGCAAAATTTCCAGAAATAAAACATAACTTAACTCATGTACATTATATACAATATTATATTTTAAGCTTTTCGATATCAAAGTCTACCTAAATGAATCTTTGAACTACTCTCGTATGGTCATTTGCTTCCAAACTAAGTAAAGCTTGTACTATAATAACCAGACAACTGATAAATACACTAATATAATTAGTGTGTAAATGACTAATACCAATGTGTTATAACATGTATTCAAAATAGTATCTAAAGTTTTCGCAAATTTAAAGCATAAAGAAATTTAATTATACTCAGTCATATTCTAGCAGTTCTACTTTTCGCTATTTCAGACAAGGCACGATACTTTCTAAACTTGAGTTATATTTACTAAGTTATTTTCCACTATTTTTATTTTAACAAAATTAAATCGTTCAAAATGCGAAATATTCCGACAGATAGTTAAAGTAAATAAGTTTTCTTCGTTTAATAGGTATATGAAAGAAAATTCTTATAATAATATGGGGTCTATAATTTGTCGAATAGGGCATTGAGTATTATTTGCATTTATTATTGAAGCTTTGAGGAAAAAAGAAATAATTAAAGAGAAGGTCGCGTGCCAAAATCTCCCCGATTGAATGGTAACGTCAGCAAAACATTGACAACAAAGAAAATTCAAGTTTTTAAACTATCGCGGTTTCTACACATCTATACTAATATTATAAAATTGAAGAGTTTGTTTGTTTGGTTAAGGGTTTATTTCAATGTATAGCCTATTTTTTTTAGGAAGAACAGAGTAGGTGGTTTCTTTATTGGTTTAATATTATAACAGCAGCTCTTGCCAGCCGTGATTTCAAATCATCGCTATGAAAAACATTTTTTGTCTAAATAGTCAAAAATTTAGTTCTGTAAGTCGAAATTCACAAGATTGTTAAAATCTAGGTATACATTTTTGACTTATTTGATGAAGACGAAAATAAGTATATTAATAACTTCTGGAGCACATTAGTCAGATACGAAAAGGGGTCAAATACAGGCTTAGTCGAATTCATCAAAATAATTAATTTTCCCTCAAAATATGCTTAACAACTTGCCGACTCTACAATATTTAAGACGAAAATTATTTGCCTAAACACTCACTCCGGAGGCCCCAAAATGAGCATTTCTTTTTCGCAATTTGCTATTGCAATTATGGAAATCAAATAGGGGGTGCCATTTGCCGTCTTACCATTTAATTTTGGAGATAGGTAACCTTATATAAACGTAGATATTTGTATATAAGAACCGAGATTTTGACAAGATTATTACTGTTGATGTGAGTTTGTTAATGAGAAAAATATTATGTAATTTAAATTATTTTTTAGGTGTTTATATAACACCCTACATTTAGGTTTTGTAGTCTCTGCCTACTCCTGTGAAAGAAGTCGTGATTTTATGTATGTAAGTATGGGTTCGACGTTTGTTACTCTTTTAAGTAACTTATAGTTCTTATAACTATAAGCTTTCAGTGTGTTTGATGAAAGAGTGACGATTTTGGACGCGAAATCTTTACAAGCGGGCTTACGGGCAAAAGCTAGTATTACATAGTTTAACAGATAATAGAATATACTGACGTATAGTATTGTAATTTATTTACACGGCATAAGATAAGCACGAGAAGAATGAATAACAATAATTGAATATTACCATAAAGAAACACCATTTCTGTTTGATACAAACAAAACATTCACAAGTTTTTGTCATATATTGCGATGCGATTTTGTTTCTGGATTTATTTCAACTATATTATATTCTATACAGAAGGAATCACAACTAATGGAGTACAAAATAGAAGCAAAATTAAATAAAACCTTTCAATAAAACATAGAAGTCTTGTTAAAGTATATAACCGACCAAAAAATATTCGCTCCAACAATTTCAATTCCGCAGATATCTTACTTAAGGGGAGACTTATTTTTACCCCTAAGTATACGGCCCCTTACGCTCGCGTGCTCTTTCCGAACTTCAAAGGGGGTTGTTACCCCCCCTTGTTAACAAACTTCCACCTATCTGCATTTTTATTTAAGTTTCGACAAAAATTTTCCACCCCTAAATTCAATTTTTTTTCCCACTCCCATTTCGTAGGGAAATTAATTAGGGAACACGTCGCTTCGATAAGTCTGCACGATTTTCAAGATTAGTGATTTTATATTGCGGTGTTTTCGGGGTGTTTTATATTGATTGAGGGATGGTAGATTGAGTATGACAGACGATATACTACGGGTAACTAACGATCTGTCCTATGTTTCCTTACTAAAGCAAGAATTGTCTGTACTTTGCTTTCTACAACCCGTGGGGTAGTAATTCGGAACAAAATCAGTTCAAGTCATAATTTTGGCAAGACTGATATTATCTTTGATAAAGTATTGATAAATGCTATTCAAAATGTGATGTAGTGACAGTTTGTTCCTATTACACACTTAATTTATCATCCGATAGGAAACCATACATGAATATTTCTTTCATTATAAAACGATACTTATGTTTTTTATCCATATTCTGTAGCTAATATAAAACTATAAAAGTCTGTCTGTCTGTTTCACTTTTCCATCTTTGTCATTATCTATAATAGTTATGATAATATTAACGCGCAAATCGTATTAATGAACATTCGAAAATATAATAAGCAGGTTTATGTCAATTCCTATCTTTCTAACTAATAATTATAATAAAGCACAAACATTTTACTACCAAGAAATTATAGTTAAACGATTTGAATATCAAAAATGACCTGAAAACTGACTTAAATAAATACATAGAAATGCTGTAAATGTTATCCACATATTCATACTAATATTATACATGCGAGCGTCTGTCTGTTATGCTTTTACTACTAAACGGCTGAAACAAAAAAATTGGTAGAGAGATAGTCCAAGATACTATTATATGATACTTTTTGAAAATACCTATCCATAGTCTTTATAGATAGCGGAGTCGCGCGAGTCAGCTAGATATCAAAATGACAGCCGAGTGCCTATAACTTATGATTAAAATTATAGTGTCCATCTTATTAACATGTTTTCGCGTTTAATATTCAATTTAAACTTAATCAATGCCACTGGAAAGAGGTCGATCAATTTGCAAAGATTTATACTTTATGTTAATTGAAATACTGGATTTTATGTAAATGCTAGCGTAGGCCAAACGTCTCTGTTAATTTTTGATGAAAATAGTAGCCAATGTTCCGTTAGATATAATTTATCGCACAGACAAATTATACCAAAAATGATTCACCCGTTTTAACATTAAAGAAAGACAATCAAACATACACTCTTCTAATAAAATACTTAGATTTAATATTATATTATTATAAAGGTAGTTAAGGAAGGCAACTTAACAATCACATTTACACAATAGTATTGACATTTACTTTTGGATTAAGTTCGAAAAATATTTTACAACCGCAATATAATACACACTATAGATTGCATAAGATCAATCAATCTAAACGAATGAAATCTTCTTCTCCCTGTAACATCACAATAAACAACTTCCAATAATTCTATTCTTAACCTACTTCAAAAAAAAGATTATTGATCTATTATATCTTAGCTCGTGCCGATAATAAAGACATTCAATACAAATTGAATCGACACCTCTTTTGACAAAATTGATCGCTTTAGCAGGTAAAAAATGCACCCCAGAAAAAAAAAGATTGCGCTTTTTTTGCTCAAGAAAAAAAAGCTCTTAAGCGTTTTTGTTATTCTAATTTTTTTTGTCACAAAAATCCGACGTGTGAACCGAATTTTAATTATGGGATCCATAGACGTGTTTTTTTATTATTTTTTCTAATATTTGCCACTTAACTCTATACGGTAGATGTATTTTGAATTGATGTTTTCTTTTTTATTGTATTTGCTGTTTTTTCTTTTTTGTTTTTGGATGAAAAACGTGTGAGCTATGAGTAAAATTGAGAAGCGGTTTTTGCGACGGCAATTGCTAAGTAAATGATACTGGCTGGATGTGTTTTTTTATAATTTTGCCGGCGAAATATATTTGCATTTGTGCATAGACCAGTTTAATCTCTTTGAGAAAGTGTGTTTTACTTGGCTCATTATTATCTAACCGGTTTCCTATCCTAATAATCTCATGGGAACATACCAACTATTTAATTATTGCATCTGTTATAAAGACCAGGAATATGTTCATATACGACTCATATCCTTAATTAGTCTAAAATCCCGTCGTTAGTATAGTATGGTGGAATAACTACTTATCTTCTAAAATATCACTGCATTTACAAGTTACAGAGAAATAAACATAACTAAAAATACTTTTTCTAAAATAAGGAACACCTATCGCAACCTTATTAAATACTCTTTTTTGTTGTGCAATGGGGTAAAAAGTAAACAATATTGATCTTCATCAATACATTCGAAATCTAATAAACTAACCACTTATCAAAAAGATACTCTCTGGTGTCTCCAAACTTGAAAAATACGAACCAATCTTCCAAAAATTTACCAAAAGAAGCCGTAGAAGTAGGCAAACTTAAAAAAAACACGAACGAATCTTCCAAAAAGTCCCTCCATCTTGAAAAACAAAGTTCCATACATCCCTATTCCTTCAAGTCCCGGGTACGAACACCGCTATGAAACAGGTCCTAGCTAGCGGCAACAAACCAGTTATACAAACTTGAACTTTACTCGTAGGTTATCGGTTATAGGGGCCCGTGGGTTTATTTATCAAGTACTTGTTGTTTGGGATGTTAACTTTCAGGTTATATGTAGATCAAGTACGTGGGTAATAAAAAATAGAGCTAGGTAACTCGGAGTATCGAAAACGGGTTTAAATCGCCTTAAAATTGGTTGCTGATTATCTTTTTTAAATTAAGACTATCTTGGTCAGACATAGAATGGGTATACTGTTATCAAAAGTTTAAATACTTAGTAAATGGTCAATGTAGTGGCTTGCAGGATACCTTATAAAAATATTTTTAGCAAAGTAAGCGTGGAGATAATATACTCGAATTTCTGTAAACCTAAGAAATGAGTTTTCAAAGTAGGAAAATGTAAATTTTTAGGTTACCAGTCTAATTTATAAACTATAAACTGGATGATTGTGCCCAAGAAACAATGAAATAAACCTGCTTGTTGCTTATTATTATACTTTCCCGATTAAGCTGTAAGTAAATCTAGTTTTTGAGAATACACAAACCCAAATGGTTGTTCTTCTCTCTCACTGGTTAATACATTTGGTATGTTTTGAACTTATAATAACCTGTATATCAATCTACAGAACCGTTTTCGACGACTACAAATATATTGTTTTTTGCGCAGCGCCGAGTTTAGCGTCAAGCCCGCTAATGCTAGGGGAACGTTTCTTAAAGATCAATGGAACTCGGTCTGTATGGAACCAGTTCTTACATAACCGCTGATAACATCTGTGGGATATGTTTGTATGGAATACTGATGGGGAGGTTTAGTTTTGAAGTAAGTACGTAAGGCTGGAAAAGGATGTTGACAAGTTTGTGAGAATAATTTAGCCTATGGGTTTTCGACTATCACTATAGTAAAGTTCATGAAAATTGGTTTTATGACTTAGTCTTGAAGGCGTAATTAGACAGACTTTGGCATTTTTAATATTAAGCACAGATGGATTACATTTATCAAACAATAGTAAGATGCCTACTTGGAACCGATATAAAAAAATAATTACAACAGTAATGGCGATTCGAAGCGAAACCTCATGTTTTGTCATAATATGAAGTTGGTAATAATATTGAAGAAACACACTTAAAGAATACCGGTATTCAACGCTACCTTATGTAAAAAATATTAATTAGTTCTGATCTATTATATTATCATTAAGTTTCTTTTACCCATATCTTCAAACTACTGCACCAATTTTAACAATTCTTTCACAGCAAAAAAAAAAATATCCAAGATACTCCATAGCAATTTTTATCCACATTTTTGCAAACAAATCCGCAGTAATAGGCTAGTCTTTAAACAGAGTATAACACAGCTACGTCCGGCGTTGCGGCCGAACTTTACCCGGAGAAACTTCGGCAAAACTTTCGAGCTGCTAATTAATTAAATTGTTTTATTATACTCTTTTACTTAATTGGAAATTGATTCGTTAGGAATTGTTTGAAAGCTGATTTTCTGAATTTTTTATCGGTATTTTTGACTTTTAAAACTGATAAACATTTTTTACATAATATGACGCGAACCTATTGTCATATACCGGGCTACTGTTGAAGAATATTCTTATATTACTTACATATAAATAAAACTTTGTCCGTCCCGGGAATTGCACCCGAGATCTCTGCACGTCCGTTGCATACACTATTGACTGTACCATAGAGGCAGATATTTTGTGATATTTTATGATAAACATATTTTATGGTCTGACATGTTTTCTAAAGTGTTTTTGAGAAGGAAACAATTTTGCACGTTTAAATGATTTGCAAACAAGATAACTCACTTTAGCTTCTTACTGTCGAAGCTTTTTAGCTTGCTCATACAATATCTTCATAAAAACTACAAGTATTACCTATTACCTACTCTACCGTACTGCAAGGAAAAAATCTGACAAATGTTATAGGTAACCACGGGTGTAGAGGTACAATAAATTATTGGCTTGATTATTAGTTAATCAAGAACAAACTCGACTCAAATTATCATAGTCTATATAAAAAAGTAGCATAGTATAAGTGCAAAATCTTATTAATTTACACATTATAGTACACATAGATCTTGCCATCGTGCGTGCTTTTAATACACGAACACAATACATAAAACAACAAATTAATACATCCGCAATAAATAAATCACGTATAGAAATATCAATAAATAACACATACACATTCATTAATTTAGCTAATTGTAGCTCTAATTAAAATAGAGGTGTACAGAACAAAGACCGCTAGTGGGGAAAAACCGTAATCTTGATAAAAAACCGTAACGCCTACAACTCTAGGCCAATAAGAAGTTATTACTTATACCGACTCCTCCTACATTTGCACCGGTAATTGTTATTTGATTCAAGAAAAAACCGGCTTTACTCGAACACCATAATGGCGGAATATTATACTTTTAATTTACGTGAATCGTGTGAAGTTTTTTAGAATAATATTGAGAGGTTTTTTCTTTATGCGTTGTATATTCGGTTATCGAATAAGGAAGCAAGACTTGCTGTAGTTTATGGTCGAATGAGTAGTTTAATATGGAGAATACTATAATATTAAACAAATCTGATTACCGGTTAAAATGTGTATGATATCTATTATACTCATAATAAATCTGCAGTCCTTAAATATTAGGGGCATTGAACAAGTATGAGTGACATTAAAATGCTCACAATTTCATGATGAACAAAATAACTACGCAAATCATAGATACTAGTCGTTAATCTTAATTGACAACAACTAGGTTCGACTATAAACGCGTCCTTTGAAGGATGCATATGATCAACTTAGATACTAATTGACCACCAATCTATAGAATGTCTGTGCTAAAGGTTGCTTAACCTATCTTTTACCAATGAAAGCTAACTATCAGTGCCTTGGAACCTGATATTTCTTAACGTAATATATCAATACAAGTTCCTCCAAACATGTTAGAAATTTAAGTAATGTAAGTATCAAGTAGAGTCTAAATTTACACCAACATATTTCCTAACAAGCTTCCTACCTACCAAAAAAATACATAGCCCATTATTTTCCCCGATAACTATCGAAGGGCGTAATAAATAAGAACATAATCATGTACTCATTGTGCTTAGAGCCCTCTAAAAAAGGTCTACAAAAACTCTATGGGGTAGGTCCCACCCTCACGATTTTTTGCATCCGTCAGTCACCCTCGAGTTTGATTTTTCATTTCTATTGGTATATAATAGGTATCGATTTTAGGGGTCTGGGTTCCTTTGTGTGGTGTTTTGTGTTATAGGGTGTTTGTGATGGTATATAGTTTAGTGTTATATAAATGGGAATATGTAAAAGTCGACGACAAGTCGTAATTGAGTTGTAAATGTAGCTGTTAATGAATTTATTAATATTTTTGGACCATTTAGTAGCGAGACTTGGCAAGCACCGTTTATCGTGTTTAGTATTTCGTATTATTGTTCGAAAATTTAGTTTTTTTTTGTGGAAATCAAAGTCAGTTTCGAGCTTCGAGGATAATCCCAGGTGGTCATTAACTTGTCAATTTCATAATCTTTCCATCTTTCTAAACAACGTTATATTATTCAGCTGCCTATGACTGCGGGTCAGTGATGTTCTAGCTTCTAAATTTTGTAAAACTCCGCCACTCGTGAACCTAAGCTCTCTACTAACTATGTAGTTGGGCTATAGTTCGAAAGAGGTAGAGCCAGTAAGGAAACCAAAATTCAAGGCCATTCTTTTTGTAACATTACTTTAATATATAAACGTTATTAGTAGTATAAATGGTTGTAGATCACGAAATCTTATAAAAAATATCAACATTTATTTTTATAAAATATTACTAAGTTTTACTTTGATAAGTTCTTGCTAACTATAAATTTGTTAACGTGCTTAATTTTAAGTACACGATGCTTGGTTCATTGGCATAATAAAATGAACCCCTCATTATAGCATAATGCACGTCGTGGACCGAATTCGTTTACTAATCGAAATTGTTTTGATCCATACTACTAACACAGAAGACTTATAAACAATATTTTAGGATTAAACTGGCTTTAATATTTAGAATTAGATGCTTGTAGCTTCGGAATTCTTCATAGACTACGTTTTATCGAAAGATGAAGTCTTAAAATGATGTCTTTTACTTAAACTACAGACTACTTAATGGGTAGCCAGAGATCTGTGGATCAAGAATATGAATGAACGCGTATGTTGTATCGTTTCTCACTTGACAACTATTTGAAGCTAATATGCAGTGCATTGTTTTCTCTCTTACAATATAGTGATTAACACTTTACATCAAAACATCAATGTACTGAATAGTGACCATCAATTTTACGTACACTACTAGTATTCAACTGAGATACGGGTACAGTAGCATGATTCACTATAGTCGGTACTGTCGTGTATGGAAAGTTTGACATTTAAAATGTGCTGCCAAAATAGTTTCTATGACGCCCGTTAGAGGCGCTTATCAGATGTTCATACAAAATTTCTCGATAGCTAGCTGGTTGTCGATACTCGATAGTGGTAGAGAATCAAGGTACAGCTTATTGATTAAATACCATACAATATGTAGGTATCTTTTCAAAAGTCAATACGACATTTTAAAACAGAAATTATTTTCATAAAATAAATATTAACATTCAGAAAGTAAGTAATATAAATAAAATAAGCAGAAACCGTTCTCTGAGGACGGCATTACCGTACGGCAAAAAGACATAATATGCATTTAAACAGTCTGAGTGTTGGCAAATGAGAATTTTCTTTCTAAGTAGATGATATAAAAACTGTCCTGTTTGTACTTTGTATGTTTGTTACATAAAATTATGCTGAATTTATGAGGTTTCAAATGTAGAGACAGAAGTTTTAATGCATTAGTTATTAAATAATGAGTTATTATGTGGATCTGGTCATTTCTTTGTTTATTACATTCTCTAGAATCTCAAATCTTCACGACGAGTTTATGATATCTTTCTTGATTACTATATTATTATAGCTTGAAACAAAAAAGTTTTTATTTTTGTTACTTCATATTATGAACTTAGTTCCTATTAGATACTAAACCTTAAAAGCGTTAACAATCACGAAAATACAGACATATTGATTATAATATAATTACATTTAACTCTTCAAACAACTATAAATTAATTTCATTCACTCAACAACATGAGCATTTCATTTATTCAAACCGTATTCTCAGACCTAACAAATTAATAAAACCTCAATACAAAACCGAAGAAACAATAAACACATAAAATAAAATAACAAAATAAGTCCACAACTTTTTCCATCGCGAAAAATCGACATGGGGGGGTTGATTCCAAGATGGCCGCGGTCTCTTAACACCCTATTTTTGTATTCTTTCCACCCCCGCAACACCCTGTATTTATGCATTTCACCCCTTAACAACCCTTAGTAAAAGTGCAACGAATTGCGCCCCACGGTAACCTTAATATGTCGTGCTAATTGGGTACTCTTTGTTTCATATTCTGATATTAATAACGTGAATTTTTAACACGAATTCTGTTAAGTAGTTCAACTTGTGATATAATGGCCTTACTGTGGTTGGTACAGAAAATATTTCGTCGGTATCGACTAAAAATGTTCGTTGTTTTGTTGTAACACTTTTAGCATTAAAATGAGTTTAATGAGTTAATGATATAACAAATGAAGATGTAGGTAACGTATCTATCTGTAATAATGTATGGTATTTAGAAGTATTACAGTATGCTAAATCTGTTATCTGGTTTACAACACAAGCTCTGCTTCATTTGGAATCAGATGACCCTATGTGTGAGACCACGCAGCTTTGCTCGTATTCATACTTTCATTCACTTCTAAGTTCCTAGAAGGTAATTAAAAAAATACCCGATATCTAACTTCAGTTCTTCAACTATTTCTATGCAAAATTTTATCAAAATCGAATTAGCTACAACAGCGTCAAAGACGGATAGACTTACGCATTTTTAATTGTAGAACTAAAAGCAATTATGATAATATTATAATCTATCTCTGTGTATCTAGTATATCACAAAATGCATAATTACTTTAACTCTTAATAAAATAAGTTAATAATAGTATTTCAGTAAATATATTCCAAAAAAATCAAGATATAAATCTGCAAGTTTGAGAAGTAAATTATAATACCGTTTGCATCTTGGTGGTCCAAAGAAAACTCCACATGCCAGGTCATTGACCTGCATTTAAAATAATTATCTTATTATACATGTACAAGTAATTAACTTTGTATATAATTAAAATTACTAACTCATTATTATGTATAATTATTTGTTATTTTAATGCCATTGAGTAATTGCGGTAGTTTTAAATATTTGTTTTGTGAACTCGTTTAAAATACGGGTCACCTTGTTATGTTGTGTACGATTATAAAGGTGTCTTGTTTGTATGTTTGTAAAAGTTATATTGGGAATTTATTTTAATTAATTATTAAGGCTACACTTTCGTTTTGAAGATGAATGTATAGGGGTATAACAAAAATAAAATAATATTCACGGAATCAGTTAGCCTATGACAAGCCCACTGCTGGGCAAGGGTCTCCTCGCGAATGAGAGTGGGATTTCGATTAGAAAATCAGTCGTAGTTATATAGATGATTTTTTCTCAATAAAACATTGTTAGTTACAGACTGAAGTGTTTTAGAATTAAATAGTTAAAGCCTAGTTTTTTCAACAGATTACTGTTATATTTCTGAGCAAGTACTGAAAAACTCTACGCAACTAAAAGCTATTTAAAGAAATCTCAGGTATTAAATGGTTATTTATCGTATTTTCCTTGACTTCTTAAACCAGTAATAATTAATTTCTAATACACAAAAAACTTTTATGCACTTTTATGCCGAGTCAAGGAACTTGGAGATGTAATGCTTTGCTATTTTGAAGTTCTTATAAGTTTTAAATGTCAAAAAGTTCCTCAAATTTAAACCAAAACTGCGTAGGAGTTGAATTGTCATTTCATAACTCAAATGAAACTGAAAGTTTAAATCTATTTTAAGATATATCATCTGTGACAGATTTTAATTTTAGCCAAGTTATGGACGCCATTTATAAATTGTCTTTGGAAAAATATCCTTATCTATGGTAACTGTAATCCGTGTTTTGACGTTATCGAGATGAAGGAAAGATGGATGTGACATTCCCTTGTACTAGGGAGGGTTTAGTGGGAGGAGAGTAGTGGGGCAAGTTACTATTATCAGCCTTTGAAAAATGTGTTGGGTAAGACAACTATTTTTTTTCGATAGCCTAATTGAGTGGTTTACTGCTGAGCAAAGACCTTCCTCCTTTCCTGCCAAGTCAACCTATTGGCAGCAAGCATAAGTTAAGGTTTAAAAAATCTTTGAATATTTTATTAACAATAGTAAAAATCAAAATGATCATTAGCCATATTACCTATGAAAAGACAAAATGGTTTCTCTTTTATGTGAAAGTTCCGAATTAATACAGCTGTATTGAAACTCTACCTAATTGCAGTATTCTCTGTAAAGTTAAGCAAGTTATAATAGGTATATTATATTTATCCTCAATTTAAAATTACAATAACACTAATTTAGGTACTCAACAACTCTAACAAATCATACCAAACATAAATCAAATCATCTCTAACCATTTCTAAAAATTTTTTTTTTTTTTTTTAATAACCCATATCTGTCCCACTTCAGGGCAAGGGTCTCCTCCCAAACGAGGGGGAGGGGTTAGGCCTTGAGTCCACCACGCTGGCCAAGTGCGGGTTGGGGACTTTGCATGCCCTCAATAAATGTATCAAACAAATTTTAGACATGCAAGGTTTCCTCACGATGTTTTCCTTCACCGTTAGAGCAAGTGATAATTATTTCTAATACACACATAACTTCGAAAAGTCATTGGTGTGTTGCCTCGGATTCGAACCTGCGACCACTTGCGTGGGAGGTGTCAACTTAAACCACTCGGCTATCACTGCTTCAAACTATACAATAATTTTACAAGCTCCCGAATTCACTCGTCCCAATGCACCCTTTACTAACCCACTGTACTCGCGCGAGTTACTCGCCTGTGGTACTAAACGGTACACCACTGAAGTCTTCTACTAAGGCACGTTCACCCCAACTGGGGGCGGCGACAGAGGGGAAGACACACCCCTTGGCTCGCGGTGTAGTGATGGAGCAAAATACTTTTTAACGGTACGAATATTATTTTTGTTTTCTATTGTGTTGTAGTACTGTTGTGTTCGGTGAAAGTGTGATGTGTATTTTAGTGTTTTAATAAATTTGATTTTATTATTTTGTGCGAGTGATCTAGGTGAGAGTGATTTGTGTAAAAAATTATGAGTAACTTAATAATTGCAGTGTTAAAATTAATAAACTGTATGTAAGTCTGTGGTAATTCAGTGTTGAGTTCAGAAAATAAAATAGGTCCATCAAAATGTTTGTTTTATTTTGGATAAGAGTCTATCACCAGGTATCCAATTTCAATATTTTTGATGTTACTAAAACTGAACTATAATAAATTATATTAGTTTTTTTTCCTCATGCATTTCGTACAGACCTTACAGACTCAATAATCAAGAGATTCAATATACCTTTTCCATCACAACTTTACTCCAAAAATATCCAAGCAAACCCTCAATATCTACCTAGTATAACTCCCTCACATCACTCCGAGCCCTCCTTACTTTGGGGTCACCCCACGCCACTTCTTTCTCTTATTTCCCGGCTTTTTTTCGGACGCCATATTTAACGCGCATGCGCACAAAACACCCGCGCAAAAGAATTCATCCCCATCGATTTATCAGTTACGATAGGAGTAAATAAAAACCCGTATGTAACTTGTACTTGCCTATTTTTATTTCTTTATTTGTTTGATTGGAATTTGCTTTGGGATATTTTTTGTTTGCGTGTGAACGGGTCTTGAAATGTCTGTGTTATGAATTTACTTTTAAGATTTTTGTGGAAATAAAGTTACTTATGTAGGTACTTATACAGTTTACGAATATGCGCAAGTGAATAAGGGTATACTGTCATAGTTTAAGTCTTTTTTTATAATGAAGATATTTAAATATCTTGTGGTATTTGTTTAAAGCAAATAAAATTGGTAACTTTTGATGTGCATTACATAAAGTATTTGTTCTTTGTAGGCAATCATTTTCATAACATTTTACAGTAATAGTTCAATGTACGATAAATATGAGTAGGTAATCTTTATATGTTCAAGTTAAGATAAATACAGTTCCTAAATGCCAAAATTGGATTACCACCGTAACTATTGTACACAAAACTTTCAGATTTCAGAACTAGCAAGACAGAAACTAACAAGCAGACAATAATACTTTTTTAGTAAAATAGACTATAAGAATGAAACACTTCTTTAGAGGTCTACTTTCTATCGTAAATAAGGTTTTTTTTAGAATATGTTGATCACTAAATTTTCCATACATCCAATATCAACATAAAAATACCTAAAAAACAGAAAAATCAAACTTAATCACATTCCATTTTTAACTTCAAATAACGAATGATAACGTAATCATCGCAATTCCACCGCTCCAGGGGTGCCAACATCAACTCGCAATATCCGGTTCGAGCGAGTGGCAGGCCTGTTTCATCCACCGGTAGTGACGCAGACGCACTTCCGGTCGACTGTAATTGTCATAACGTTTTAGGTTTAGTGCTTTGAAAGCCTTCTAGGTTCTATGTGTAGAGAATAATGGAGGTATAACTCATCAGTAGGTATTTTATTGCTTTTACGACCTTTTAATAGATAAGTATTCCGATAGTTAACCAGCAGTTAAGTTAACCGTAACTTAACTGTGGGTCTCTATACTTTGAGTAAGTATCGGTTAAATTAACGAGCGGAAATTGAAAATTAATTTCTTCTAAGACCATATTTTAGATGTTACATCCATGACATGAAATATAAAGTCAAAGGAAGAATAAAATTAAATGCATAAGTCCTAAATAGATTTAAAACTTTACTATCAAATGAAATAGTAAAACATTCTGATGCTATTATATCAACACGCTTGGTATACCCAAAGGTGCGGCAGAGGTGTCTGTATTAAATTGTTCAATTTTATACTAATTTCGCTAACTACAATGTAGATCCCTAGTTCCTAATTATAGTTCTGATGAAAGCTTTTGATCGACCTGGGAATTGAAATCGGGACTCCGCGATCGGCAGTTCTCCAGCCCTACACATCAGTCGGATCAGAACAAAAAAATATGCATACCAATTGACCGTAGTCACAAAGTACCGTCAAACCCTACCTGGAGTACGAACCCCATACCCTTTACTAATTCTTAGACGTCGTACCATGTCTAAACAAGTTAACCTCACATAGGGTCTAATCGGATCTTTGCTAACATTTACTTAGTCCTGCATTTAATTTTGTTATCGTAAGTGAATTGAGACGCTCATAGCCAGTTGTATTACTTAGAAGACGCGTAGCAGCGAAGGATAGTTTAAAAATGGATTTGTTGTCTCACAACTTTTAAAATTAGTTTTGATTGTGTATTGTAACGGCTATCATACATATCAACATCTGGAAAAAATCAGCCATGTTAAATCGTGGGAAACATAAATGATGTGATTTTGATTATTTTTTCACGTAGAAATAACACTAGTCACAAATTATGGCAATATCAAATGATTATAATACTCAGTGAAATAGACTTTTTGGTCACATGGTAATTATAACAATAATTGTGATATATAATTACGTGTATTATATGTCGTCCGCAAAATATAACTCGAAAATCAAATAAAAGACTTCGTATGTGTCGTATTATACAATTTTCACATTTGTTCCCTTAATTATTCATTATCTTAAACTCTCTTACTTAATATTTTGTGAAGATAATTTCAACTTTCAATTAATATATTTTACCCTACGCAAGCACCAAACCTACTAAACACTTAATTATCACTACCAATGAAGTCTTAACTGACAACAACTTTATTTAAAAGCCTTGAAGGTAGAATTTTAAATTAAACCCTTATTTTTTACACCCAAATGATTTTGAACAGAGGGATTTTACCATTTTCTTTCGCACCCTTCGAATACAAAACGGGTTTAAGAAAAACCCCTTCCCGTAGGGGTTTGTTTGAGAACCCGGGGTGAACAATTTGACACTCAAAGGACAAGTTTCTTTGATGTCCTTTACTATTCCGTTTGGTTATTGATTAGTTGGAAAATGCTATCGTTTGATGTCAAGAAATGTGTTTATGAGAGCAGATTTTATTTACTAAAGCATCATGCTTATTGAAAATACGAAATCTTATCTTAGGTATAACTTTATTCCTTTAAAAAACTTAATTCCGTTTCTAGGTGTGAAACTTTAAGCTCATAATTATAATCACGGTAAAGTTTTCAGGGTTGAAGTATCTATAATAATGTATTGAAGAGAATCAGTACCATATTTCTATTGATTCATACCGATTATAAACCATAGAATAGTGGATCAAGTGTTACTAAACATAAAAGGCATAAATTCAGTATAAGTCTTATTTCATTTAGCTTGCATTAAGTTAAAAAGTTTCAAAAGTATCTGTTTAATCGCGAAATGCGAAAGAATTTCATCCATTTCACAAGATTACTTAACCATTAACCCTAACTTGTGAAAACCAGATCATCACTTAACCCTACGCTACACAAGTATCAAAAAATCTCGCTATAAATAAAACGCGACGTCAAAAACTCAGTGAAAAAGAAAATTTGAGTGCGGCGGGCGCGGGCGGGCGCGGCCCAGCTCGCCGCGGAGCTCGCAAGATCCCTTGTGTACCCACTCTTTTCCTTATTAACAACGGGATTCTAGGGAGATTTAGGGATTTTGATACTTGGATTTATAGTTAGGAAGAGTTTGGTATCTGCTTAAAGAACTTAAGAATAAACTGCGGCACGCCTATACCTCATACAATAAGAATGCAAACACGCAACTTATCAAAAGTTTACATAATGTTTTGATTCGGAGTTTGTCGTCCTGTAGTATAGCTTATATAGATTTGACTGTAAGAACTTCATGTGACTATTAGAGATTTCCAAATGCATCTAATAGTTGGTACTTATTTCCTGCAACTACAAATACTACAGCGTCGGGGCAGGCAAAATTCTTATATTTGGTTTTTCTGTTATCATATCATGTTGTCAGGCAATGATCAGATTAAAGTCAAAAATATTAAACTACTATTTCATGTGACTGTAGATATTATTGGAACATGTCAAAGGCCTTCCAGGCGGCTTAAACAACTTTGACACTAGGTTGACCACTAACCATACAGCAAAAACAGTTATATAAATTAGATAATAAACACATCACAAACTACTATATTTTATCAAAACATTATAACAGAATTCACTCAATCAAAATACCTCATTTTCAAAGTATCAAATCGTCTAAACCCAACTACACAGACACCCTGTATGCCTATGGCTTGTTTCTTTTTGGCAGGGGACTACCACCCCGTGTATAATGGAGGTAAGTGCGCAGAACCTCCGCTCTCGTGTACACGCCTATGTTTCTTACCTTCTTGTATATAACGTTGCACACGGTGCTTAGGTAATGATGGATTTGGTAATGTTTGGACATTGATTTGATTTGGCATGTATTACGATTGGTTTGAATTGAATTAATTTGTTTTTTAAGAGGGTTGAGTCACAGTTTTTATAGATAAAAGATGTATGTTTTTTGTTATCCCATTACTGTCCCACTGCTGGGCAAGAGCCTCCCAAACGAGGGAGGCCTTGAGTCCACATCCAAAATAATTATGATTTTGTAAAATTATTTACAATGGTTGATTGACGATGAAAAAAAACGCCACTGTTGCGCGCCGTGTTATGGGTTCGATACCCAAATGGGTCTATTATTTGTATAGTACGGTGTTTCAATTCAAACAACAGTTTCAGGACTTGTCGTTGGTTTATTTGTATGTTTATAAAAGGCTTTGCAATACTTTAATAATTCTTAGTTCGGGAGTTCACATATCCAAACTACAGTGTATAAGAGACCACACTTATTTGTAGTTTCGCTCAGGAATCAAACCTACGACAACCTCACAACAGCAGTAGAAGTGACCACACTAACTACCACAGCACTACAAACATAATCCCCACATAATTTCACCACAAAATGTGAGAACCAAACCCAGCACACAGTGATAAAGTTAACCACACTGACTTAATAGTTAACCACTGTACTACTACCATGATCACCACATAATTTCAGCACAAAATCATCCCTTACCTCCATCTCGCTGACTCCAATCTCTCATAAAAGTGCCCTTATCCCTTATCTATGCCCTAGACGTGTTCAAGTGCCAGATAAATTTGCCATCGACTTGAAAAGCCACGCATTACTTTACCCAATAAGAGTCTCTTGAAAAAAAGCTTAAGATTTTTGGCTCATTTGAATTTTATAGACTGCCTCCGTATCGCAGTGGTTTTGGTCGCTATGCCGCTACTATTGTGTTTGGAGGTCGTGGGTTCGATACCCATACGGAACATTTTATATGTGTGATTCACATATTATAATTGTTTTGGGTCCGATTGCATTTTGTGTCCGTTGTTTCTGTGGTTGTAAGTCTCCACGACCCAAAAGTAGTTCGGGATTAAAAAAAAATCACACACGGTCATTTGAGTGACTAAACTAAATAGAGCTTGTACTATGGTAACCACTTCTTGATAAATACACTACATAATAATATATACTTCTAAATACGTACTTATGGCGGCACCAGAAATATTTTATTTGTGAAAATTTATTTCTGATTATCACGGTTCATGAGGTAAACCGCCTAGTGACAGACGGACAGACAGCAATATAGAAATAAGTACTTTTCACCCTTTAGCTACTGAACCCTATAAAATTAAATGTTCCAAAGAACGGTCAAACATTTATTAATTATCACAATATTTTATACGTTAATAGTCCGGTACAATGTTTAATACAATTTTAGCATCTGGCAATAAAAACGCATACAAATGGTCGAAATTAAATAAACATGTCAAGGTTTTGACCAATTATGGTTAACACGTAATAATATGCTCCATAACTTTTGTACTGAGCCTCTGAATAATGTAAAGAACTTTATACACTGGGGTAGATTTCAAGCCGGCTTTACGCTTGAGGTAAAAATGGATTCTTATATGAATGAAGTAGGTAATATAAAGAACGTAATTCTAGTTATTTGATCAAGTGAAGTATTGTCAAACATTATGTCAGTTTCTAGTGCTTTTTAACCTAGGAATGGTGTTCATATACGATTTAAATACTACTTTGATCATGTTTTATTCAGATGGTGGTGCTGTGACGCTGTGAATTGGCAAGTGTGTTAAAAAAGCAAAGTTTAATTAAAATCGCATCGACATGTGTGCTGATAAAATTAATGTTACGCAAATAAAACTTGTGATAAATATTACCATTTTGCTCAATAGATTCGAATCCTATGTGGGCTAAAATATTTGTGTGATACACCTTAATGTATCGACTCAAAATGTAACAGCTCTCAAAATGATTTTTATTTTATTTTATACGCAGTTTTATGAATAAAAATCTACACATTGAATCCAAAAACGAGTGTATATCAAGTATGTCCAAAAATCATTGTCAAAGTCAGTCAATAATTATTTTATTCAAATGTTGTTCACTAAACACCAAAGTAATATTCCGGTTTATAATATAGGCAAATATTTATTTATTTACTCGGTTTATAATATAAGTAAATATTTATTTATTTATATTATAAACTGAGTGGTATAAGTTGACACCTCCCACGCCAGTGGTCGCAGGTCCCTCATTACGGGAGGAGACCCTTGCCCAGCAGTGGGACAGTAATGGGTTAAAGTTATTATTTATATTCCGGTTTAATCTTGTTAAATTATTTCCAATGAAAATACTCCTTAACAACTTATAAGCCGAAAAGCAGTAAAACTCACGGCACTTATTATTCATAAGTTACAAGCAGATGTACAGAGAAAGTTATTGTGCAGTTGTTTTAACCACTTTGTTACTTGCCTCATAATTGTCCATACACCTGTCCTGGTCAATTCAACCTCTGTTAAAGCCGCCCGAAGGCTTGGAACCAATTACGTAAACCTACAAGCTTTACCGTTGTGCCAGCTTGCGACGGCCAGCCGAAACGTCCAGTAGTTATTACCGTAGACGTTTGAGGGTTTCCTTGCTCGGTGGGCATGTGTAAGTCTTATCCAGAAGCGCAATTCTCTACAGTCGGCACTGTCAAGTACGAGACTTAGAAATTTAAAAAGTGCTGTCAGAATAGTTCCTAAGAAGCGCACTAATAGCGTTGATCAGATTTTCGTGCCAAATTACTTGATACCTAGCCGGTTGTCGGTAGTCGATAGTAGTATAGAATCGAGCTGCAGTTGTTGTCAATTAAAATAACAATCGTTAAGCTATGTCTTTGGGCTGCTTGAACATCTTCGATACTAGGTTGAACTAGGCTGAGATTCCTGTATAATATTGGGTAAAAGCCTTCCAGGTAAAGGTGATCGTACCTGGTAGGATGTTGTATATATTTATCATATTATTATTCTTTAACGCGAACACCCATTTTGCCAGGATTTCTAGTATTTAATTACCAGCTTGTGACAACACAGACACGTCAAGAAATTGTACGTTAAAAACCGCTCCTCCAGTCTCACAAAACCTTTGATGATGGCGCCAATATACTATATTATGTTTCTTCACCTTTACACATGTCGTAAGCTAGTTATTTCCGTTCCATCTAAACGATACACCAAACGCATAAAAACTAAAATACCTCATTCCCATTACACAATAATTAACATTTTGAATAAAAAATTACAAGCCAATGACACACCACGTTAAAAACTATCCACAATTTTAAACGATTCTCCCAAACAAATAAACTCGATACTTTATCGATATTTCCTAATCGTTACTAATCGAAACAATCCGACAAAAATAATATATTACTTGTATTCAAAGGGCTTAACGTTATAATTCTGGATATAAATTAACTCTTGAATAAATTATTAGCACCGATTATAATTTAAAAATTCCTAATAGTCAGTCGAGCATGGCTAATCGATTCTCGTAGAGGCGATTAGTCAAATGCTTTCCCATCACTAATGAACGTGATTGACCTATTTTTGTAATCGATAAATTGAAATATAATCGTATGTTGTTGCATTTGTTATGAAGCAAAAGCCGTGAGAATTGGTTTCATTTCGATTACTTACTTCCAATTCTTTTTGATATGTAATTTTAAATTTAAGGTTTTTTGGACGTGTCTCAAAGCCGACTGCATTAATTAAAGCCTCCCTGATTTTCTGTAAGAAGCTACTAAAATGACAGAATTATACGTCATGTAAAGTTTTCGGAAAAATATCGTCCTGAATAAGTGCATGAAAACTAAATAAAATCTAGAAAAATATATAATACTTTGATTTTAGATTAGTTTGCGTACAAGTTTAAAGGTTTAAAAACGTAATTTAAAAGCATCATATTTTATAATTATCTATCTTACTTTTACCTAACTGGTTGCCCCAAAGTACAAAGTTCAATTGCTTACGAGTTAAGTTTTCTAAAAAAAATGTTGCCTATGTTTAAACGTGAAAGTATATCAGACATACATTAACAATTATGTGTAGCACTAGTTCGCTTATTACAGTATTCTATAAACTTAATATTCTCTTTATCAATATCAATACTAAAGCGAAAAATGCATTAAAAATATTACAGTATTTTATTTAAATATTTTATCTACATTTTACTGAGAACGTCATTTTACGACACTTGCGAGTGCACCTGGTTTTATGCCAATAAACATATAATTATAAGTAAACAAAGAAAACCTTTACTTTTAAAACGAATTAATACGTAGTAAATGCAAATAAGGAGAAACAATTAGCATTTTGGTATTTAAAAAGATACCTACTTACCTATAGTTTTTTCGGATGCATAGTCTCTAACCCGCAATATGTCCGTTTGATATACTGATCTGAGCTAGAACTATAGGTTAAAATCGAATAATTACACGAAAAAATATAATTTCACGCAATTAAATTGTGTTCCGACTGTTCTTTTTCAAAGATCTTTGTCAGTCGTTTAAAGTAGTCAAAAGCTTGAAAGTCTGGCAACCAGTCTTCAAGGCTTATCGTGCTATAAACCAGGTAACTGGGTTGTGGAGGTCCGATAATCCATCGCTCCATGTAAAATACTGGTATTCAGCTGCATCAGGTGATACTGGAAGCCGACTACAACATAGTTTGAAGAAAGGCTAGGATGATACACGCTATTAAAGAACACGCATATCAGATTTTGGTGGAACATCGAAAGTCAATAGTGGAAGGAAGTCGCCTTCCTGTTACTAGAGTTATTAGAATATATTACACCTAATATTGCCACTCGTGATAATCATTACAATAACTCAATCTACCACTAGCTCGTAAAAGGGGGTCTAATAAGAAGTGATTTAATACTAATTTACAATGTGGTTGATTCAATATCATCAAATTGTGATGATAGATTAAAGATCATTTGAGAGCGTACCTGGACGTAAAACCACTCAATGGCTATTGAAACCAAAAAACAGTAAAAAAATATATTATTCTTACTTACCTGACCCCTTTTAATACTAAGAATAAAATCACAAAAAAATCTATTATCCAAAAACTTAATCCATTTCGCAACATGCAAAGTACTGCTCCTAATTACAATTACCCCAAGGTCAAATCTGACCGAATTGAGAGTGCATTGTGTTGGCAGCAGCTGTTTACCTGACCCTTGCATTGTTACCTACGTACATAATTTAGCCGTATTATGCTTTGTCAATAAAGGGTCATATTGTCCGTCAACCCTTCTCGGACGGAATTCGGTTGCGATTTTTTTGTTGCACGTTCATTATGAAAGTTTTAGTTTTATTAACTTTGCTAATGTATACTGCTTAATTTTTACATAGATTTCTACAGGGATAAACAGTGATTCAGAGGATTCGGTTGCAATTATTTGGGCACTAAAACGAAACACGGTAAAAAAGTAAGAAATTTGTAAGGTCGTTAGACAGCATGAACTCCAATCGCATTGTTAATAAACATTAAGTAGGTAATCTAATAGTAATCTTTGTTTTGTAACTTTCAGTCAAGTTTGAAACTACTGGTCTCTTGAAAAAGACAAAAATTAGTTTGAGTAATCCGAGTTTACGCTTTGTTTGTAAATAAGGCAGAAAGAAAGTACGAAAATTAAAGACACATTTACATGCGGAGTTCGTTCATTATTTTTAATTTTTGATGATAACTAATTGATTGAAGAATTAATATTCGAGTGAAATATATATAAGAAGATACGCAAAAAATGCTAAAATATACGTGAAAGTAAAAGATAAAAACATACCAATAATTATTTTTAACAAACTAGCTACACACTACATACTTATTCAATGTATACAACTTAATACAAAATAAATATATAAAAAAAAACACTATTATTTTAACTTCACACACCTCTCACATAATTTACAACTCTATCATTCAGACAATAAAGCTCAAATTCCTTCAAAACAAACAAACAAAGAAGGGTCAGCACAGAAATTCCGATAAAGCATTTCATTGATAGTTTTTTTTTACACTTTTAATGGACACCTGGCACTTATTTGAATATAAAAATATAATTATTATTACTGACCGTATTTTGGGGTTATTCAATAGACGTATTATTTGTATGGTCCATTGTGAATGCTGCCCACCCCGGAAGGGACAAGCCGTGATGTTAGAAGGGTCGCTAATCCAACTATCTGTTCAAGTTCGGTACTGCGTAAATTATTTCGGACTTTTGTTCTTTGGATTTTTAAATCTCGTAATAGTTTTTTTTGTAATTAAAATTCACTAATATAATAGTTAAGTAGGTGACCCCATTTTTTATTATTATAATGAGCAAGAGATGAATTCAAAAGTGGTCACCTTGCTTATGCAATGAATTTTTGTTAATTACGTTAGACCATAATACATGATAATTATTAGGTATTTATATTAGTTCAAAATTGTAATTGGCATAACACTGTTAAAATAGTAAATAATGCAAGTAAAAGTTACCTACTTACGTTTTCAAAA
This sequence comes from Anticarsia gemmatalis, assembly GCF_050436995.1. Taxonomy (NCBI): domain Eukaryota; kingdom Metazoa; phylum Arthropoda; class Insecta; order Lepidoptera; family Erebidae; genus Anticarsia; species Anticarsia gemmatalis. Next base: position 10,162,019 of record NC_134758.1, read on the forward strand.
ACTTTGTAGGTATTTCGTAGTTGAGGGATAAAGAGTAATTTATTTTTTTCTTGTTTCTTATTTTTTCCTTAATCTCGCTTTACTTGCATAAATATTCAGTTACATATATAATTATTTTAAATTACATATTATACAATAATATTTATTTTATTTATTTGGATTCTGTATTGACAAGAAGTCATCATTAATTAACATCAAGGTGCAAACATTGCCATCTATGTGTTAACCGATAAAATTCTTACTGTCTCTTCTGAGAGCGCCATCTATGATGCAAAACCATTGTCATAAAAAGTTGACATGAAATACCAACATGACATACTATACGTGTAATTAAAAACTATTTAGTTACGTTTAAGCTTAAAAACAACCCTATCAGTTATCAACTAAAACGTTACTTAAATAATTTTGTAAAATAACATTTTGAAATCTATAATATCACACCGATGAGAAATCTAGTCAGTTTTGAAATTATAAAGTGCTGCCATCTAAGAAGTAATTGTTGCATCAGTGACATTGACCAATATTCAAAACTAACTTGTTACTTTAAATGCAACATAGATGGCAGCACATGTAGAAAGTCGCATACGATCGAATATTTATATACGTGTTATATAGCAAAATAAAACGCATAGTATTCAAAACAATTTATTAACACACTTAAAATAATCAGAACAAACCTTTTTTACTTCTTCGAAACAGATTAACATTTTTATCAAAAAAGTCGTTTTCTCTCAACAATCCTTTTTCTCCTGAAAAGTATGGATAATTATTATTGGTCGCTAAATAATAAATGCCTTGTCTACTTACATTCGTATATAGTCCTACAACATTAGTAACTAAAGGTTTATTATCAAAGCAATTTCTATCCCTTGCTTCTTGGACTGAATTACATTTAATAGCTATAAAACTTTTTGGGTTATTTAAAGCGGCGACCCAAAGGGTTAATGATCTAATATGACTACAGAGTACATTGCAAGGCATCCAGAAAATGTCGCCCGGTTGATATTCACCGCCATTGACGTAAAAATTGACATGGCCGATTGGAGCGGCCATGCCGTAGCCATCGATGTTAGTTTCTATGACGTCTACAAAGTCTGCGTCTGATTGATCCAGTCTATCTTCTGGACCTAGGTTTCTGAAGCATGGTCCTGGAATTCGGAATGGCACGTTAAAATTTAGGTTGGGTTTCTACCTAGGGAAAAGTATAAAGATATTAAAATTGATAGAAAAAGGACAAATCTATTTTCGTATTAAATGGAGGATTTCATTTGTAATTTAATAAAAAATCGATTTATTTAGACAGTGTAATATTTATTTCTATTTTTCGAGCTTTACTTTAAACGGTGAGAGGAATACGGCACAATAAATTGAGATCTTAATAGATACATTCATTTCAATTTGGTTTATGGACCCGGCCTACCGTTCCTAGTCTAAGTGGTTTTTCTGTATTTTTGTTATAAACAAACCCTCTTATTCATAAATATGTATGAAGTTATGAAAGGCTTATAAAGAGTTTTGTTTCTTTCACTCCTTAGCGAAATGAAAAAGGGAAAACATATTATAGTAGTTTTTTAAATAAAATAGATTTAGGTATAGTGTGTTTAAATAAGAGGGAAAGTTTTTTGTACAAATATGGTTCCTAAGCCATAATTTCTTTTTGTTCAAAGCAATTGTTATTTTAATTTACCTATATTGACAGAAAACCCCCATTCGACTAACCTGCAGGATCCAGACCCGTAATCCTGGAAATATTCCGACCGGTCAAGAACTGGTAATTCTTAGCTATAAAGCCGGCAGTTTGAGCTCCCAGACTGAGTCCAATGAGAGACAGCTTCTTGGGGTCCAGTCCGTATTTAGTGAGGGTAACTAGCATCTCAGCCGTGTGTTTTCCCACTGTACGCATGTTGCGTGATGCTCTGAAATAAGATATGGAATACTTATAATATAATAAATTTAACTCATTACTGTCCCACTGCTGGGCAAGGGTCTCCTCCTGTAATGAGGGAGGGGTTAGGCCTTGAGTCCACCACGCTGGCCAAGTTCGGGTTGGGGACTTTGCATGCCCTCAATGAATGTATTAAACAAATTTTAGGCATGCAAGGTTTCCTCACGATGTTTTCCTTCACCGTTGGAGCATGTGATAATTATTTCTAATACACACATAACTTCGAAAAGTCATTGGTGTGTTGCCCAGGTTCGAACCTGCGACCACTTGCGTGGGAGGTGTCAACTTATACCACTCGGCTATCACTGCTCCCTTACTTCAGGCAAAATTGTTTTTATAACATTTCTTTTTACTTTGTTCCATTGAATAGATTCCCAACTTTCTCTGGATTCTACGAATCTACTTTTCTTTGTTAAGATTCTTGCCCCTTGCCTTGATCGTTACATAAAAGTTTCACCAATTTTTTTATAATTAATTTACGGTACTATAAATGGTATACGTTGGTATTACAATTTATATTGTTGGCCCCCAACCCGCAATTGACCAGTGTGGTGAACTCAAGACCTAACTACTCCCCCATTACGGGAGGAGATCCTTGCCCAGCAGTGGGACATTAATGGATTTTTGCTCGTTTACAAATTATGAGACAGAGGTGTATGAAATGCACCCACGTTTCGCCATTATCAATTTAATTCCACGTAATAGGGGCGAGTTTATCACCATTTATTGGTTACATTAACAAACACATACTACTAGTGCAAAAAATTCTGACATAAATTAGAACAAACCAACACTTTACCCGACCCAAGAATCGAACCCGAGACCTCATGACCAACAGTCGAATACACTACCCACTACACCACAACCGCAGTCAGACCAAACAAAAACCAATATATATTTTTCAAACGGATACTTACACTGGATACTCAGTCATAGTGAAACTATTTGTATCAAGCAACAACACATTATACCCTAACTTCTTATAAACAGCCCCTAATACCATCGCTGGGAGGTACTTAGGGTGGTCTAAGTAACCCCCAACGTATAACATAGTAGGTCTATCGAAGTCTATGTTAGGGTCTTTGACCAGCTCTTTCATTTGATAGTAGTTGTATATAGATCTTGGTGTTAACATGTTCCCGTTCCGTTGGACTGATATTGTGAGGAGTTTGAAAGCGTTTGCTGACATCGGTTGTTCGATGTTCGTGCCGGGACCTGAAAATTAAGGGAATGAGTTATTATTATTATTTCTTGATTAAAGACAACTTCTGATTATTATAATTATCACTTTGACATTAAGAATTATAATTGTGCAGCAAGGACTTTACAATTACTTAATATCCTTCTAGCCGATATGGTGGTAAAATTATTTAAAACGGTGCAGGACTGTTTATGTGTCTAAGCTCTACTATCAAACTCCTGCTTAAGACGCAAATACTTGCAAACCTTTGCCTTTAATTGAAAAACATAGCTATATTCTTGTTATCTGAAAGAATCCATAAAACTATCAAAATGCTACCGTTTGTGCCAATTATGTTCCAATTTAAAAAAATTTGAAAAATTTATGAAAGACTTTAGGTGTTCGCTTCCATTTCGGTCAGCCGTCAATTTTATGGGCCAAAATAACGAGAATAGCTCTTCTATTTAAACAAGAGTTAGTCAAATTAAGCTCCACCATTATCAAAATAGAGCATGGTCAAGAATCATATCTTTTCCTAGAAGCAATTCGTTCCTTCCGAAAGATAATCATATTGGTATTTTCACGGGCGCGGTGTGTACAAAGGCTTGACTGCAAACAAAGCTTACTTCTTCAGAATTTATCAAAAACCTTCGAGTTATCGAATGACAAACATTAAACCGGTCAAGTGCAAGTTCGACTCGCGCACGAAGGGTTCCGTACTATCATCTGCTGAATTTGAAGCGTCTGCCTGTTACCGTTTTTAATATTGATCAAAAAAATACGAAAATACACGTATATTGTATGGACCCTCTTAATATTTATATTTTTTTCTTATTGATATATTAAATTTGTTGATATAGCGGCAACGGAAATACATTTGTGAAAATTTCAGCTTTGTGGCTCTCACGCTTTATGAGATACAGCCTGGAGACAGACAGACAGACTGCGCAGGCTTAGTAATAGGGTCCCGTCTTACCCTTTGGGTATAGAAGCCTCAAAACGATAAAAAAATTAGCTTGTAGTATGGGAGCCCTTGAACATTTGTTTATTAGAATTAAATTATCTATTTTAAAGTAAATATCTTCTGATTATTTTAAGCCAAGTCTAATTATTGTCGTTACTATAAAAGCCACATTAAATATATTAGATTTTTTGCATTTGTTGTTATAGCGGCAATAGATATTGTTAATAGGGATTATCTGTGAAAATTTCAACTATCTTACTATCACGGTTCATGAGATACAGCCTGGTGAAAGACAGAAAGCGAAGTCTTAGCAACAAGGCCCTGTTTTACGTTCCGATTACGGAATCCTAGAAAGTGTTTTTGTATGACAAATGTTAACTTTGCCTTTTACGAAAAGTCAATATTTTGTGTGTGTCATTGAACGTTTACAAGAATATTACAGAATCATGTGTAAAAGCTAATTCATCATTAGCCTAGCCTTTCTTCCAACTATGCTAGAGACGGCTTCCAGTCTAACCAGATGCAGCTGAATACCAGTATTTTACATGGAACGACTGCTTATCCGTCTCCCAACCCAGTTACCTGGGTTATAACTCGGTAACACTGGTTGCCAGACTTTCAAGCTTCTGACTTCTGCTAACGACTGTCAAAGATCTTTGAAAATGACAGCCGGGACCCACAATTTAACGTGCGTTCTGCAACACGGAAGAACTCGGAATGTATAAAAATAAAAATACCGTTAACTATTAATATGTAAACATTTAATAGGAGAATAATATATTACAATCGAGAAACAAATTAAATTTAATTCAGTCCTAATTTTTTTTTTGTTTGGACTAAAGCACTGGTATTATCATATTGCATGTAAAATGGAACCGTAAAAAAAAACATTATATTAGCGGTTGAAAAAGTGGCAAAACGTTCTTATTTCATATAGGTACCTCCGTCTACACCGTCAAAGTAAGCCCTGATATTATTTCTGTAAGCATTTATTTTTTCGTACTTTTTTAATAACCCACGTCTGTCCTAATTCTGGGCAAGGGTCTCCTTCCCAACGAAAGAAAGGGTAGAGCTTTGAATGTACCATGCGAAATGATTATTAACTTAAACTCAAAAACCAGCACGCCTACTTTTAAATGAAATACAAAAATTAGCTTACAATCAGCCAACAATCCAGAAGGATAGCCTTCCAAAGCTTTGGAACTGTGCATAGCAAACACGCTAACAATCACTTGATACGTAAAAAACACGAAACAAAACATTTTAAAACTCATTTCTTTGTAACTTCAAACTAAACGTCTTAAAACTCCACCAGCTTATGTACAACTGAATTTCAAAAGATAAGTTTAACTTTACCATATATTATTACTAGTAGGTACTCGCGGATCTGCTTGTGCTAATACGGTAGTTGACTAGTCTAACTTGTACCCGTAAAAGGTTCAGCCAAAATACTCACAGTATGTTTTTTTATAAGATTGAAATGAAATGATTGCACACGTGTCCGCCACCCCCTTCTCGACCTCAAATCGCCCGTAAATTATTCTTCCTATAATTTTTACGATATTTTCATCCCATCCCAAAAGGTTTTATCCTGTTACTATTTTCTTGTACTTTTGACCGCTTGCCTATCCTTAACTATCTCAGTGCAAAATTTTCTCCCAATCGGTAAAGTGGTTCCGCATCAAAAGCTTAACAAACAGACCGACTATGACATTCCTAATATTAGTATGGATATGTATGTCGTTATCTATAACTTAATGACAATTAAAGCTTATCTCTATTTATCCATCAGATAAATATTTTGGGCAATTTTAGTGGAACGTATAATTTTTTCCGGTATTTTTGATGATAATATAAATAGCTTATTATGTGAACATCATACAATAATGATATCATGTTATACCGTGTGTCTGAAATTTGAAAAGTCCAATGTTATAGAAGGATAATGTTATAGAGCTATGGGGAGGCCTTTGCCCAGCAGTGGGACGATACAGGCTCATAATAATAATAATGTTACAGGAGGCGAGCTTATTGCTATTTACGGGCACGTTACGGTACTCCGGGCTGCTGTTAGAAAGAAATATTCTAATATAACCAATAGTTCTTTGTAAGACCTCGGAATCGAACCCAAGACCTCACTACCGCTCATTACGAAGTTTTTCGGTTCCGACAAAAACTGCGAGAGTTAGAATATTTCTCAAATATAACAGGGTGATGGAGCAATAGGCTCGCCCCCTATTACATGGGAATAATATTGTAAATGGCAAATCGTGTATGGGTATATACATATAAGGTATTCTAACCTTTAATTTTCAATCGCGATTAAGACCCGTTACATTATAATATTAAATCGTGTATGTATCGTGGTGTATTTCATACTACTATGTTAAACCTTTGGGTATAACAGGCGTGATATTGTGTATATACATTTTTTTTCACTTATATATACACTGTATTCTAAGTATTATTCTAAATATACATTTTTATTACTAACAATATAATTGTTTTTACAAAAATAATAAGTTGAATCTCCGGTCCATGTAAAATTAGACATCATTAATTTATTTTAAAATTATAGGGAAATAGGTCGTTACATTTGACCTTCATAGTTATTTTAGTATATTATGGTCTATTGTTATCACTTAAATTAGTTCTAGTACAATTTTAATCAGATTTTTGGGATTCCGTACCTAAAGGGATATTATTAAGATTTGTCTGTCTGTTGCCAGCCTGTATCTCATGAAGCGTGATAGTTAAACTGTTGAAAATGTTCACTAATGATGTATATTTGTTGCCGCTATAACAAGAAATATTAAAAAGCAAATTAAAAAAGTTATTAAGGTGACTCCCATGCAACAAATTCAGAAATCGGGCATATGTGAGTCAGTCACCTTTGAGTTATATATGTACCTTTATTTAGATAATGATTCGCAGCCCTTCGTCAGCAACTCCAATTCGAACTTGACGGTTTTTATTCTACATTTTTTAATTTTTAACTAAATTATACATACCGTGAGCTCTGACTATTTTTAAATAGACTGTTATTAAATGAAGCCTCATTCAATATTTTTTTCATCTATTTTTTTTTATTAACCTACATATACTGTCCCATTGTTGGGCAAAGGTCTCCCCCAAACTCTATCCATTTGGGGGGTTTGGACCATATCCCGCCACGCTGGTCCAATGCGGGTTGGCGGGGGGCCAGAGCCTCATTCGTTAATCAGCAGGGTGTACCGCGAGCAGGTGAGGTTGGCTTGGGGTCCTAGGATAGTATTGGACCCCCATACACCCCATCTATTTATGTAAGTTATAAAAAATATTTACTTATTTAGAAGTATACAATTAAGTATGTTTATCAGGTATCTGGTGACTATACAGGCTCAAATTACTTTGGAATTATATGACCGTGTGTGAGTTGTCCAAAATTACTTATTATTTATATAATGCCAGCCTAGACTTTCTTCCAACTATGTTGGAGTTGGCTTTCAATCTTAACGGATGCAGCTGAATCTCAGCATTTAACATGAAGCCAATGCCTATTAGACTTCCATAACCCAATTACCTAAAATTCAATACTCTTCGGTAAGACTGGTCGTCGGTGCTTCAAGCTTCTAATTACTGGTAACGACTGTCAAAGATTTTTGAATTTTGAATACATATATAGTAGTTCAGTATTATTTTATCGTTTTTATTTTTAAAGTCGCCCCCTAAGGGGTATATATAAGGGACGAAAGTTAACTTTTATTTTATCTAGCTTATACGCGTATGGTTTCTAGTATAGTAGGTATGTAATTAACATAAACTTACAATCATCCAGTTTTATCAACTCCTCATTGATATCTTCACATAAAACAGTTAAGACACAAAACAAATAAATGTAAATTAAATGAAACATTGTTACACTTCCCACTATTATCTACCAACTGAGTGAAAACTGCTGCAAAACAGTAAACTTTTACTGCAAGTCATTCGAATATCTATCACATATTGTACATATTGGACATTTCTGCGTAATGTATGAGGGTTTTTTTGTATGAAATAATCAGAGGGTGTTGTGGTTTTTGAATGTTACTTTTTAGGCTTTTCAGCTGTTTGTTGCAGGATTATTGTGTGATAGTATACAGTGATATATTTGTATAAGCTGGCACTTTCCAAGTGGGCGACCGTTCGAACCCGAAGCAACACACCAATGACTTCGAAGTTATGTGCATGCAAAGTCCCCTATCCACTTGGCCAGCGTGGGACAGTTACGGGGATAAAAACAGCAATTAAAAGTATAATGAGTTTAATTTTGAATAACTCGACTTTAAATGTTATTTTTTTCTTTTTACCTAAAAAGTGATTCTGCACAGCCTCAATAGTCCAAAGTCAGCCGTTGAGAGAAGCAGATTACGAGGTCCTAGGTATTTTTGATTCCTTGTCCAGTACTGTAGGGTTTTTGGGTTGATTACAGATATTTATCAGCAGCAGGAAATTAGAGTGACAGAGCCTTATTTCGTAGATAAAAATAAATATAAACAACCCTAATTCTTTGCAATGATCTAATACATTCTCCCCGCATAGTTGACACAAGCCCGCATATTACATAAATAGTTTAAATCACTGTTTTGTCAAACATTGTTGCTAACTTAACTTTCTAATTCAATTATAGACCAACAACTTAGTGTAGAGCCTAGTACGCAAGTCGCAAGGTTCGCGGCTGTCTTTTAGGTATACAAAACTCAGAATTAAGAACCTCATTGATCTGCAAGCTTATGACAATGTAGTCGATGGCAGCCAGTTCGATGGCTACTTTATTTGGGAAATGCTGAGAATTCTCAATTATAATTTAGATAAATTGTGCATGCTTAGGCTCTTTGCTAAGCGTTCGCTGTAACATGACTAACAAATACTGCTAGTGGTTTCGGGTTCGAATCCCGGGTCAAGTGAAGGCTGGTTCCTAAGTTTTCCTGTAAAAACTAGGCTATCATGGTCATATGACCAGAGAATATGATGTGTTTACCTTTGGCTTCAGTAAAAGTAATCTATCTTTTCAATAAAACTCGATGTTAGCTGGTTGTATGAATATTAAAACGCCTGAATTATTTTGTATCAATTCATGTAGAGATATGAATTGTTGCGGCAGTAAAAAAGTAAGGAGCATGCCATTATTATTTTTAAAACATGCCTCTTGAGTTGTTACGATTCATTACGTAATATAAACTTTAAAAATAAAGTTAAGATGGATGGAACTGGGGTTAAAAGCTGGATAAAAGTAGGTACCTATATTTAATATTCCTCAGGCCAAGAAAAAAGGAAACCTATGTTTTTTTTTATAAATTGACAACGCCTGCATTAAGAATTGCTCTTATGTCGCGGGGACTTTTACAAACATACAAACAACTGACACAAAGTAGAATCAGGCCCAATGATAGCGGCGTGACGACCTAAACTGCGCTATGAAGGCAATGTTCTCTATATAAGTAACTCTTATATTTTATTTTTAGTTAACTTTAGTATATTTATTTGTAGGAAAAGGAAAATCTTTTTACCGTTTTGAGCATATTACATACACGCAGAAATGAGACATTTTTCATTATATGTCAAGTTTATGTAGAGCGGAAGTTTATCTGTACGGCTGCAATATTCTTAAATTATAATGAATAATATGTAAAACCTTAAATCATCACCAAAAATAGCCTGAATTCTTGACGACATTGAAACGCATTTAAATTTGTATGCGACACTATGTTGCATCTGTTAACCGTGCTCCAATATAATTCAAGGTAATATGTATATTGCTACACGTCTATATCTATATTAATAAGTTAGTATTTAAATTATGTGTGTGTCTCTTTAGTATGTTATCTCAAAAACTGCAGGACTGATTGGAATGTATTGTTTGGCAAAATAAATTTAGGAAAATTTGGAAGAGTTAGATTGTTTCTTATAGTCCAACAACTAAGTAGAACTTTGTACCATTCTTCCACCATCCACGAACCTTGAAGGTAATCCAAAATTCAGAATTTAGAACATGAGTGACTAACCCCCGGTTTGTAAGTACATTTAGCGGTAGTTTATGTATTCATTAGCGTTTTTTTTTTTATATGACATTTAACGCTATTGAATAGATAAACTACCGCTACATCTCTGGTGGACTTTTTGGAAATACTGAGAATTTCCAAAATTCTAATATAATATCTCTAAATCTATATCTATCTATCGTTCACACCAAGGCTCTCTAGTGAGTTGTTGAATTATGCTTCATTGTGCAATTCTAAAAAATATAAACAGACAGACTTTATGAGTCTATAAAATGTCAATTAATACTTTTTCGTTTTCTTCGTGAAAAGAGCAAAAAAAATGTCTCACTACTAAGATGTTGAATTATGATACTCTCAAATTTTTCAAGAGTAGTTCTGTTTTTTCGTGGAAACCGCAACACAATCTGTTAAGTAGTTTTCAAGATTATGCGAAAAAGACAAACAGACGCAGCGGAAGATCGTTTTTCAATATGTATTAAGTAAGTCATAGATATTATATATTTACCGGAAAGGTGGCCACATTTTATCTCAATAAGGTATTATTTACACGTCAGTTGAAAAGACCTTTAGACGGCCTTGGCATTCCCAACAATAATTGCAACCTTTGAGAAGTGAAGTAAAGCAATCATATAATTGCTTTAGATTACTTATAGTAATGTTATGAATCTTTCTTTGTTTCGTAAATAATAAAAGCTGATGTTTTAGCGTATAATAATATGGTTTAATGGAAATGATTCAGACTTCAGTACAACATAGGTACATACTTTCATACTAATGTTATAAATGCGAGAGTCGTTTTATCTGCTAAGCTTTCGCGGCTAAATTGCAGAACCAATTTTGATACAATTGAGTTTGGAGTATTGAGCTGGGATTAATCTATACTAATCTATACTAATATTATAAAGCTGAAGAGTTTGTTTGTTTGAACGCGCTAATTTGAACGCGCTAATCTCAGGAACTACTGGTCCGATTTGAAAAATTCTTTCACTGTTAGATAGCCCATCTATCGAGGAAGGCTATAGGCTATATATCATCACGCTACGACCATTAGGAGCGGAGTAGTAACGAAAAATGTTACAAAAACGGGGAAAATGATGACTCATTCTCTCTTACGTGACGCAAGCGAAGTTGCGCGGGTCAGCTAGTAAACTATATAAGAAATTAGGTGTCTGCTGTCCAGAAAAACAATCTTACTCAGGTGGAAACTTTTTATAAAGATACTTTAAAAATGAGATCTTCATCTTTCCCTTAAGATTCTGATAAAAGGCAACCCATCGAGTGGCAGAATACAACAAATGTACTTAACTTACTGATTTTTTGACGGCTAGCGAAAGCAATTTGTTGTTGCCACAAAATATTGTATGTTTAGAAAAAAAAGGTTCTATACTGATCTGTGTATTCAAAGGTAAGTATGTAATAGTATGAAAAAATATTTTTTGCTATCAAGGATCAAACATTGTTTTTTTCTCTAAAGCGTAGCGTACGCCAAACAAGCCGTACAGCCTTCTTTTCCATTTATTTCCTATTTCGGTGCCTTCTCCCACTATTCGCTGAGAAAATGGCGGCGTCCATAGTCAGTGCAGCGCGCGACAACAACGCGGGCGCATGCCGCGCGACCGACGTTCCAAATTAAAAAGAACGAAATCCGAAACAGTGCTCTGTGGTGATCGAAAATTAAAAAATCATAAATTTTGTTTGTTAATCTGTGTTCAGTGCTTCTAAATACGTTTGATTATTGTTCTTTTTTTATTATTTAATGGTTTTAAGCGTGGACTAGTGAGGCCTATTGTTGTCTTTGTTGACCATCTGTCAAAATAAACGGATATCAAGGTAAGCCGATTGATTTCCGAAACTGGCCATTCTTTTGTCTTTCTTTAAGTTTTATAGTTTTAAATATTCAAAACGAGTATTCGTTTCGTTAGATATAAGATCTGTTTATGTGTTTATTGCAAAAGTTTTGCGTATGAACGTGTTATTTGTGTTAAAACTAGCATCGTAACAAAGTTAATGCGAGATTGTAAATTATAAGAAAATTGCCTCGTTTTAAAGATTTTCGTACGTTATGTCAGATGTTAAATTTATCAAAACATGTTTGATGTTTATATGTGAAATACTCATTAAAACATTCGGGTCACGGACTGTTTTCATCATACATTACAGAAATGTTTGAAAAATCTCCGAGAACTGCCCACGTCTGTTACGCCCTTTCGGTTTAAAGCAGCTTCAAGCCCCAGAGAATTAGAAATCTATACTTTCGTACTAACATTTTAAAGTGAGTTTGTTTGTCCTTCTTTTACCCCAAAACTGCTAAACACATTTTGATAAAACTTGACAGAATGACAGATTATACCCTAGAAAAGATCATAAGGTACATTTTATCGTAAGCAAAGCCGCGGTCATAACTTAGCTATCTATAAACAGATATATATCCTTTCAAGCTCTACGTAAATGGTATCGGTTACGTTGTATCGAAATATCGAATAAGGCAATCACATTTCGTAATTAATGTATGTCATTATGTTTCGTATACTTAACTTGGTCATTTTGTTCTGACCCACTGGTTTTTATGTGTAATGTGGATAAATTATGCTGAAAATTTAAAAATATATTTAAAAAAATAGTGGTTAATATCGTTAAGTATGTAAAATCATGTCAAGTATACTTTGACCTGAAAGTTTGTATATTGATTACTGATTGATATATACCAGAAAGTACCAGATTTTTAGTGTCCTCTTAAAGAATTACCTAGTATAATATTGACTAATACAACTAATAAATCTCTCATACTACAATCAATAGTCATCTATGAGGATAATCCGAGCCTACCGTGGATATCTCCAAACTCCGGTTTGCTACTAAGCTTTGCTACTAAGAAAAACCCAAGTTTACTTCGGCTTCCTCAAGAAAAGCCGCTGTAATCCGCATACATTACCAAATTATGATTCAGAAATATTGTTTTTAGACCAAGATACTCGAAAACCTTAGTAAAGGTTGCTTTAAATAGCACCCACGATTCGCTGATAAGTTTTGGTCGTTACCAAACTCCGATCAACTAATGTGTCTACCCGAAATACATCAAATCCCATGAAAATTGATTTAACCCCATAACATGGTTCCCATAACAACCCCATGCTTTACTCGTCTCAAGAATCGAACCAGTGACCTTCAGATTCACAGTCACCATAAGTATCACCTCACATGACCCGAGAATCAAACCAGTGACCTTGTAATCCAATTCTCAGTAACTACCAAAAATATTTACGAAACAAAATAATTTTTTGATACACATTTGCGTAAAGAATAAACGTCAAGCATTATTAATTACTCTTTTACTAATTACTTTATGCACTTGTAAAACACTGGCTCAAGATTACTTAATCCTTGTCTATAACATTGCATTCTTGATACTTGTTGCGCTACAGCTGCGATTGTAGTTTTGATACTTTAAAACGTGGCCTTAAGTATTAGATTTCTTAATTCTTAATAGTGCGGATTATTAGATTGATATGTAGATACGTATGCAATTTTAATTAAACTTCTTACAGTTGGTATTACGCCTGAAAAAATAAGCAAATTAGTATGTTTCTCAACTCAATCCAATTTTTTTCCATACTTTATTTAGCCGTGCTAACTTACCTAGCCGGATAGATTTTTCAGTCTGGTTAGCCCTAGTGTTTTGGTAGTTTTGGTCGCATAATGGAGCCTTCCTTGGTATGGAGACGATTTTCCAAGTCATAAACGGATCCACAGATCAAGCTAGGATAAAGGGTTCATACCCCTTCTTAAAATTTATCTTGCTCATCTAAGATCTTGGATTTATTACTATTTATATTATATAGCTGACCCACGCAACTTCGCTTGCGTCACATACGAGAGAATAGGTCTAAATTTTCCCTGCATAACATTTTTTGCTGGTAATCTGCTCCTATTGGTCGTAGCGCGATGATGTATAGCCTATAGCCTTCCTCGATAAATGGGCTATCCAACGCTGAAAGAATTTTTCAAATCGGGCCAGTAGTTCCTGGGATTAGCGAGTTCAAACAAACAAACTTTTCAGCTTTATAATATTAAGTATAGATTAAGTATAGATTTACTTGGATCTACTTACCAGTTTCTAGATGCTTCCGATAGTACATAGATCCGTTTCGAGAAGCATGCTCTTTAAACATTTTCTTATCATCTCCGTGATAAGTCTAAATTTTACTCTATTTTCTAACAATTCTGCAAGATTTTCAATACGTAAGGAATGCAGTTACCTTTACAACAGTTAAATAGTTTCAATAATAAGCAAACGATTGACGTGAGTGTGTAGGCTGACTTCCTCTTCACATTTCTTAGTATTCCTTAATTTCTGCAGAGGTGTTAACGCAAACACTATTATTTACGTGTAATTTGCTTTACAATGTACCATTCTTATGTATTTGCGTCAATAAACATAGTTCTTTGTGCATTTTTTAGGTTTTAGAACATTGTTGGTTACTCTATCACTTTATTATAGCTACATACCTAGCATAAAGTTAAGTAGTTTTACGCTGTCTGTCCCTATATATATGCATACATCTTTAAAACGATCGTATTTGATGCCATCTTCTTTTCTTTAGATAAAGTCATTCTAGAGGAAAGTGTGTAAAAACTTGCAATTTGTTTTTGAAAAATAAAGGCAAAAGCCGGAGCGGGCTGCTAGTTATAGAATAAAGTCCCCTTGCCTCATTTGTCTATTCGCGATGAACTAAAAATCTATGAACAGATTTTGAAATAGTTCTCAATAATAGAACAATTTCCGAGTAAGGTTATAGTGTGAATTATGTAAAGGTTTACAGCAAAATAACTTTAATCTAGGTGAAACCTGTGCGGGCCGGGGCTTAATAAATAACAGCTGTAAATTCTAGTAATTTGTACGATCATGACTTTGAGATTATAAATTGGTTAAAGTATTCGGTTTTTCCGCTGGGAAATTCTCACTAGGTTAGCAGGTAAACGGCAATTGAAAGCCTCCTTCGAGTTGGAGAAATCTCGTCGATCAATACTTGTTTATTTACAACATACTTTTGGCTTCAATTTCGTCCACGCTGGAAGATTTTCATTGTCTGGCATAGTGACTACTCCTTATTTAAGAACTGTCTGACCTGTATGACAAGAAGTATAGAAGCTTATGAAGCAAGGATGCCTTTATCACCTTTATAAGCAAGGATCGTAGCAAGTATTCTTTGGTCCCAGAAACTCCTCGGTAGCGTCCCTTCGTCCCATGGACAAGAAATGTCATAGATAAAGCCTTTACTCTCTAATTATTTTGTAAGGGTATCGTTTCTTTCGAAGGCCAGTCCCGAAAGGTGTTATAACCCAGGTAACTGGGTTGTAGAGGTCAGATAGACATTCGGTCTATGTAAAACACTGGTATCGAGCTCCATCCGGTGACATTGTAAGCCGACTCCAACATAGTTTGGAACAAAGGCTAAGCTAGTAGTATCGTTTCTTTCGAAGATGGTTCCGATCAATTGTCAATTCTATCTTGTAAGCGTCCTTCCAAAGACTCAGAACTCAAAACTGCACCCACCTTGTTACCACCGAAGTCTTTCAACCTTCAAACTTTTACTATTTCAAGTACAATAGTAAAAAGTTTAGCTTATCATTAAATCTACGCACATTACACACTCAGGATAAATCACTGTGTATTGCAGTCAAGGTCTAATCAGTCAGCCTCTCTCTGATCAATTAGATAAAATCTAATGGAATTTGCATAGAAAGTATGCATTGTTTTGTCTGTTTAACGTGATTCATGAGTAGGTTTACGGTTTTTTAAAACTGTTTTGATTGATCGATGGCTTTGAGCACTAAATATGTAGTTTACGATGAAGCGTAAACAAGCTTTGAACCATTCACACTGATTATGATTTCCCAAATGAGATCTTAATAACGAGTAATGAGTTTCAGATATCTCATAATTATGCAGATATTTTGACTTTAATTCAACATTTGCTGTTTCTTTATCTGGCAAATGATTTGAAACGTCCTCATCACCTGTGAAACAAAACAAGCCCGTTTCAAAAGACGAAAGTGTGTTTGAATTTGATAGAATAAATCAAGATACAAACTTTTATGATGAAAAAAACTATACATTCTATGAGATCTTAAATTTTTGATGAAGAAGTCTGCAACCTACATGGCATCTTTGACTCACTGCTTCGTGAGTCCCTTTCAACCTCATACATAATTACATAATTATTGAATTGTATTGTGTTAGATGCAACTGAAAAACAAAAGCACTATAATAATTTCCTCCCAACGAAACCCAATACTACTTCAAAACTCACAAACCAAACCGATCACAAATGATTATTCAAACAAGACAGAAATGAGTGAGTTGTAGAAACAATCGTAACCATCACGCACTACGGTTACCGTTGGTTACCAGTGACCAGCGTCACGGGTCGACGGCCAGACATCTGGCCGACACCTGCTTACTAGGGTGTGTTGGACAATTTTTGGGGATTCTATAGCCTTAATTATAAATGAAAACCAGTAATGTGCCGCTATTTGGCAGGGGTAGCCTTAATTAATGAGAGAGGGAACTAGAAGTGTTTGGCTGCCCTAGTACAAGTTATGGGTGTTTACATAACGCCGACATGTGTATGTAGCTTAAAGAAAAAAACGTGTTCCATTGTAAATAAATAAATATTTCTAATTATCGATCTTTTTATGTAATTCTGCTTCTAATAAAAACTAACCTTAAATTTTGAAAATATACATATAATAATATGTCTCATGTCTCAGTCTCGTGTGATATTGTCTTCTCCGTGTATTATGTGTACGAAATTAAAATAGGGTATGGTTATAATCGCCCTTTTCCACACACGAATTGCTTTTCGAAAAACTATGTTAAACTTCCTGACTTGAAGATTCAAATCCAGTAACAGTAAGTTATTAAATAAATAACAGATTCACTTGCTATTTTGTACAGAATCTTGTAATTCGTATTGACTCTACAACTTTATTTGATAGTAATACCACATGGTTATAAATTATTATATAAACCTGAGGTATTCATGTTATTTAAATATTTAAACGATGACACGGATAACACGTGCGTATTTATAATATATAATAATATGTTGGAACTAACTAGTTTCGAAATAAACCCGAATTTTAAGAATACGATAGTGTGATTTACCGAATCGCAGATATGATACACAAATCTTGCATAATTGATATTGTTTATTTGTTAATAGCGACAGAATTATTCTCTGAATAATAATTGCGAATTTGTTTATAGAAGGTTGCTATTTACAGTAAAAAAAGAAATTGTTATACATGAGTGGAGAAAATGCACATTAAGCAAGGTGGGATGTTCTTTAGTGAAATCAGTTAGAAATATACAGACTCCTATAATACAGGAGGTAGTTTTTATATATTTTTATCTGGTGGTCAATCAAATAAATCTACGGTCTAAACAGAGTTGTATAAAATAGCTTACCCAGTACTTGTTTTATAGCTCTCTAAATTCCAAAAAACTAGATTTAAGATCAATATCTAAATAATCCTAAAACTCCTTTATGACATAAAACCCCATATAAGATGAAATCATACATTTAACACAACGGAGGCGTCAATTTCGTAATTTGGCCGACTCGAGCACCAAACCGGTTGGTCAGCGAAAGTATTACGTAAGCATGAGATCACTGAACACAAGGAGGTAGGTTTTTGCATTGCAAATGAATGGCAAAGAGGTTAAATGTAGACCTCCGTGAGTGAAAAAAAAGTAATAAAATCACTGTCATGGTCTGTGCCGTCAAAAAGATATATTTTTTGTATGAACAGAGCTTGATTTTAATTAAATTATGGTCGTTTTTCACTTGAAATATTATGTTTTTGCTATTCTAAAAATGCTTTTTCGGATGGATGCTTTACACGGTATAATATATTATTTATTACGTAAGTAATAATATGAATATAATAAATCAGTGTTATTTACACGAGGCAACTGTTTTTGCTAATAAGTCTAAAGTAAACAACAAACAAGTAATAAGTTTAACATTTAAGAATTTATTGTAACTTCTCTATCGCATTAGTCTTTGTGACTGTAATGAAGATGTAAATGTGTGATAAACAAATACATTTCCATTAAGAAATGATATTTATGTACCAAAATCGAAATGAATTCTAAATTAAGAACCCAAAACAAAAAAAAATACTTTCTTTCCTCTTTTAAAATAGAAACAAATAAGACAAATGCTCTCATTCATAAACACACTATAAACCTATGTTAGTTAAAACAGTACTAAAATATGTTTTCTATTTTTCATTTCACTAAGAGAGAAAAAAACAAAACTCTTTATACGCCTTTCATAATTTTATATATTTTTATGAATAAGAGGGTAAATCTATGCTAAAAAAATAATAACCAAACATTACTAGTTCAAAATAAATTCAAAATTAATGAATCATCAATTTACATCAATACACAAAACAGCGACCACACATTGCCGATATCCCACCAGGATGTAAATACTAGTACCTATATAAGCGTATGTTGGCGTTTATAGAGGTCGTATTAACAGCTGACTTTACCTTGCTTCCTGTACACCCACGCACTGTATAACTTATTAACTGTATGAGAATATGTGTAGCTTGTTGTTTAAGTTTCTTAGTACAAAATGAATGGAATTATCAAGTGTTATAGTGCTAGAAACTACCAACTAAATGTGGCTTCCAAGATCACGAGGTAAGAGGTTCGCTACCTGTGCTAAGTACAATATTATGAGTAGTATATGCTTTATACAAATCGTGTTACAATAATACTATATTCTTACTTCATATTCTCGTAGCTGCTCTAAGTGAGATTTGTATAAAGTGAAATCAAAACGTAAGAATGGTGATTAAATATGGCGATGAAAAAGAAAGACAAAATGCTACCGAAAAGAAAATATATAATAAGGTTAATTATTAATCCCTTTTGGTTTCACTTGTGGATAAATATAGGGTAGTTTATCTACTACAATGCTGAAAGTTTTTTTTCACACATTTGTTGTATAACGTAGGATATTCGACACTTACACAAATACCGTAAAAACAAAAATGAAGAAAAAGCTGTTCAAAATGTACCTATTCGTACAAATCGTTACAGCTTTTTTAGTCAAAAAAAGTAGAGATAAACTCAGAAAGGAAAGTATGACTAATTCACGTGTCAGAACAACACCATTTTAGTTTTATTTATAGCAATATAGAATTTCAATAAAAGTAATAATTGAAATGGGAAGTGCTTACAATAAAACCGATATAAAAACTAAATAACACAATTAAACAATTATCTTAATGAAATATCGTAAAAATACCGGAGAGCGGTGGTACTTGATGCCGTCAGTTTCTGTTAGAAGATCACCGATAGTTATTATATTACTATCTTATAGTTTAACTAGGTACTTCGAAGGCAGTTTTTTTGTGTGAGGCATATATTTTGACTAGGTATTTTTATTTGAATGTAAGACCTTTTTGTTAGCGTCTAGGTAGTGAGCGTAGAGGTCTTTGCTAAGAAGAATGATTCCTATTTAGTGTCTAAACTCTCCCTAATTGGGGGAGGAGGCCTTGCCCAGTGGCGGGACAGTAACGAGCTGAATTTATAAAATTTCTGCTTGTTAGTTTTCTATTATTCCCGTATACATTTATCATTTTAACTTGCGATACGTCTTTGTTGTGTGTTGCATGTTTTCATAAGAATAAAAAGACTTAACTTACCTACTTTAAAACTTCACTCCTCATCCAATCCCTGCTGAAGACCAGCTTAACGCCTAAGTAAACTGTCTATCAGAACATTTTTTATACACCACTGTTACAACCCACGTCGCAGTATTTACCTAGTTATCTCATAGCAAAGAGTTTACAACAATTACTTATTGTATCATTTTTCACATAGTAACATTTACACCGATTATAATCTCAAACATTTGACGGTATTTGCTTAAACGGTTTGTTGTTATCTCTTAACTATTTTGATTATGGGAATTTTTGGATTTGAGTGTTTTTGATGTATAATGCAAGTTTCAAAGGGCCTTTTGTCAGTTTTTGTTAAATGTCTCACCTGTTATAAAGTGATATTTAAGTATAACTTGCCTATATTAACTGGTATTCCCGAAGGTGTAGGCAGAGGTGTACGAAATACACTTATGTTCCGGAATAAACAACGTTAGACCCATGTAAAAGGAGGCGAGAATATTGCGATACTCCGGGCTACTATTGAGAAATCTATTTATATAAATTAGAAAATACTGATTGTACTTATCCCGACCCAGGAATCGAAACCTCAAGATCGGCAGCCGCATATACTGTTATCTGCTCATCTAAGCACTACAGAAGGAGCTACTTAAAAACTACAATAATTAAAATGATAAAGAAGTCAGATACCATTTCAAATACTAATACTTATTCTCTGAATTCTGCCTACTCCCACGGGAAATAGGCTTGATATTATGTGCGCATATTAATAGAACATAAACTAAAATAATAAAAAAATGTATAACAATTCTTGTTCGCACGTTATATTGTCACTTCTTAATCGTTGACCTACAAACAGATCTAGAATGTCCTTTCCCTTCGTGCCTTTTATAATGGAGGTGATATTTAATAGTAATTGTGTTCAGGAATAGAATTAGTTTGACAAATTAGGCTCACGACCTAGTACACTGTAAACCTGAGTTTACTATAGAATTGTTTAGTAGATATTGACCGACATCTCTAGTGATTGTAAATGTAATCAGGTTTTTTTTAATCTCTTTTTATCAAACAGACATATTAAATATCACGCCTTTCCCCTTAGGAATAGGCAGAGATTTGTTGATTTGTGTGTAGTATAAGTGTGTATGCACACTTCCATGTAAAACCCAATGCAATAGAGTGATAAATAGTAAAATGTAAACAACATACATAAAAGCAATCTTTCTAAATGCTGATGGTAATCAAAACTTATATTAAAACACTGATTCCTGCTCTCCTACAACTCTAAATGAATGTATGTAACTGATATACTTTAGTCAACTAATGCTTTAAAGATACACATCTATAAGTACTCCTACTCTTCTAATGACCCCATAGTCCCATCTTCTAATGACATGGTAATCACATTACCTATCAAATTACATCCAAAAAACCAGCCTAATCAAACATCTACTTCTAAAAGGTTTAAATCACGTCCAAATCTCTCTAATATCCCCAATAAAATAACAGTTATTTTACAGTTTACCGCAATCTTAATTAATTATAACAATAATTGTATTAATAACGGTTTTAATTACTTTGATATCATTATCCATTTCACGGTTCGAAATTGTTCGTAAGCTGTCCATAGGGAAAACTTGTTCGGTGTGTTCGCTTTCAGTTGCATATGCACAACTATGTTGAACGGAGTGACTCATTTGAGTGATGCAGTTTTTGGTTGAATGACAATTTATTTGTGCGCAGATAAATACAATTTAAAGAGATGTGTGAAGTATGAAACCTTTGAAAAGGGGGTTTTCTATTTCTCGTTTTGGTAACGCTTAAGAAACTGGACATAGGAACCTCTTCTGTAGCCTGATTTTCATTTCTTTTGTGAAAGAGTAAGTAAGTGAATTGGTTGATTTTATAATAACTCGACATTTACCTACTACCAACTTTGATAACATTTCTAAATAACTGGCTCCAAAGTAGAAGGAAATTGTCTCTTTACCCTCTTAAAAAATGACCATGTTCGTATTAGTATGTTTGTGCATTAATTACTCCGCTGTCTGTAGACGGATTTTTAGCTGACCCTTTCAATGATAAATGTAATTACTTAAAATAACACAAGCAAAGAGGCAAATATCACTCCAACGCCTTAAACTTTTGCCGAAAATTCGATTCTATTGTTTGATTTGCAGAACCACCCTGAACTTCCAAGTCTTTTAAAAATGTTCATCGAGGAATTGTTTTATCGTAGTTTTTTTAAATTCTCAACTCAAATATCTATAAACAGTGTTTAAATCGGTATTGACACAATCACGGCGTCAGTACTCCATGCGTGACGGAGTGATTCTCTGACCGTTACTGCGCTTGTTCAGAATGTTAACAGGAAAATTATAATAAACAGCTTACACTTGCAGCTTATCACACTTTGTGAAGCCGTTATAATGGATGATCTACTATTATGAACCTGAATGATTGTGAAGAGTTTGTTTGATACGCGTCTTCGCAAGAACTGTGGGACAGATTTGGATGATTTGAATTAAAGTCATAGATACTCTTGTCAATAAATTGTCCCGGTACATGTAAATGACCCGGTATGATAAAGATGTAGTGGTAAAGGTTTATTCGGTTTGTAGTTTAGTAAATACTGCTATCTTAAGATAGTTGTTATATCAGAAAACAAAAAACAGTCGGAATAACACAAAATAATCTTTCTATCAAGTTGCAAAAACTGATCATCTTGATGTTAAAAATCTTCAGTGAACTGGACACTAGTCATATTATTATGCATTTTGCATATTTTTACGAAATCTTTTCCTCTCCACTAGCAATTAACAATTGCGTCACTTACAAGTAAAAAACACACAAACTACAAATAGTTACCGCTATAAAGTTTAAAACTCTAGAGCAATTATCGCAACGATCACCATAACTTTACAACCGGGCCACTATCGTTATACCAAGGTTAATGAAGGAATTAAAACACGCATGTTGCCGGTTCGATTCCCACGGTGAACATATTTAGGATAATGTTTTAGTGTAAGATATTAACCTGAAATGCACTTGAAATTATTTTTCCTGATGTAAAGACACGTAATATTTAAGTCGAATAATTAACTTACTTATTTTATAAAAGATCGTATTTATTAGACTAAGTACCGCTATTTATGTCAGTCCAGTAATTGGCAAGAAAATAATTTTGTTTAAGTCATGAGTCATCTTACAATGTTAAACTAACTTTAATATTAAAGAAAAGACATAAAATTGTGAAGAGTATATAACGTTTTAACATGATATAGAATATGAATAGAAATGGCATTATTTCTAAATAAAAACCAAATAAAATGAAATTGTAATGAATTCTTTATGCAAAATATTGCATTACAAAATAATAACGACAATCATGCCTGCAAAATTTAGCCAAATGCTAAAAAGACTACAGAAAACGTGTTGGTATTTTTTTACAGACTGAAAGTTAAATCAATTTACTTATCACGGAGAAAGATAGTTTCGAAAATTTACAAAATTGGAGAGCGGAAATGACATTTGTATTCGCGAATCGCGTGCATGCATTTCATTAGAAATTCGAGTTTCGTCTCAGTCGAGTGTTGCATGCATATGCACTGAATGAAACTTGTGACGTCATTCGCATGCATCGCATGTCATTTACCGTATTCATAGGTGTATTTCGCACGCATTCAATTGACTTATTCATTCACTTATGTATAAGTGTTAGGGTTGACAATTTTCTAAGAAAACGTTCTTAGAAATTATTTAAGGTGTTGTTAAAATTTTCTTGAAGAGGAAAACATTTTTTAAAGAGGTAAACAAAAATTTGAGCAGCAGAAAGTATTTCGATCATTCTGAGTTCTACAAAGCAACACCTACCAATAGGGTGGACTCATAGTTAACCTAACTACTTCTAATCTAAAAGGATAAGTACTAATTTTATTAATGCTGATGTCTGTCATGTTTTCACGGTTTAGCCGCTGCACCGATTTCGATAGAATCTGATATGAAGATACGATAATAACATAGACTCTTCTAAAATATGCACAAGAGCCAAGCATACATAGATTAGCTTTTGGGTTAAATACATATAAGTATGTATTGTTTACTTGTACAGAGTTATTGATAGTAATTTAAAAAGTCTCAACCCTATTTCTCATCTAAATATGTATATACAATTGTACAGGAAAAGCACAATTACAAGTGAAGTACATCCTGCTTCTATATTTGGTGCGATGAGTTATATACTACTTTGTACAGGATGCACGTCCTTCTATTTACGTATACTATATTACAGTATAGTAAGAACTATCGTAAATACTTTTGAACGAATTATACGTACACCTACTGTATAGGTCACGAAGACTTGGGTTCGACCCTCGAGGTGGGCAATGTGAACATGACTTTTACTAATTACTAAACGAATGTTTTAAAAGGTGCTTGAACTTTAGTAACCCATAATTGTCCCACTGCTGGGCAAGGGTCTTTTTTTTTTTTTTTTTTTTGAACTTAAGTAACGTTTCCGGTAAATGGCAATAAGATTGCCCTGCTACACCTGCGTGTAAAACAGGCGTGATTTTATAAAAAAAATATGATAAATATTTTCCAGCCCCTACTTAGTAACAAACAATAGATCAACTTATTTATACCCATAGTAACAATGACCAACAATCTGTCATTTATATACAAAGTCGTATATAACAAATGCACTGTAAATAGCCAGACGAGTTTCTGAACCAAACAGAGCAATATCAACTCGCTATATTTAGATGTAGGCAATGACATCATAGCACTATGTCAAACACTAACAGATATTTGAAAAAGTTTTATTCAACTTTAGTCGCTGATTAAAGAAAAGAATATATATCTTCCAATGTCTTACGGCGATATGATGATGAACATATTTATATCTTAAGGCGAATATATTGATTAAACGCTAAGTAAAAGAGTCCCTACAAACGCAATTTAAAAAGAATGTTATCTTTAATTTTTTTTTTGTTTATTATTGTAGCAGTTCAAAAAAGAGGTATCTAATGCTGGCCTGGTAAATAATAGGTTTGGTTATGAATCCATTTAGTAAAGCAACAAATCTTGAAAAGGGTAGGGCCTAGATATTTTGGTTATACTGTCTCTACTTGAGTTAAATCAAATATCGATATCATTATTTTTTTCTTAGCATGTTCGAAAGTTGCTATAGAAAAAGCTAAACGCTCAGCATATAAAAAGAAGGCAAGAAAAACAAAAATTAAAACCATTCATGATCGATTACCGATGAACTAATTTCTACTTTAAACGACACATATCAAACGATTATACAATATTAGATTACTTACTACTAATAAAAACTGCACATAACCAAATAAGGTATCATTGACCTGCCAGCACTGTAAGGTTTTAGCTATATTTAGCAACCAGCCAGTGACATCATCGCTTATAGCGTAGGCTTAATAACACTGGTTTAAACCTACATGTGATATTGTTCTTTGTTTAAATGGCTTACGGGAGGCTTTTGTGATTTTAAATATTAATTTATTTATTGAAAAACTGAAGGGTTCGTTTGTGAGTGTTAAACATAGGAGCTTCTGAATCGATTGAAAAAATATTTTCATGTTGAAGAGTCCATTTATTGAAGTCTATTTAATGTTGCGTTATAGCTAAGAGGAGTGAAGCAGCAATAAAATAAAAACAAAGTTCATCTGGGCGAAGTCCAGGGTGAGTGCTAGTTAATAGACAATCGGCCATTTTCCTAAATGTCGGCATTTTGTTTCATTGTTCTTGCTTGCTTGCTTCTGCTTCTCTCCGCCTCCAATCAGCAGATTTTTCCAAGATGTCATCTATTCGTTTTGACGCAAAGGCAAAATGAATAAACAGACTCACTTTCATGCTTTAGAATACTTAAAGGATTAATTCGTCTGTGTAGAAAACAGAAATGTTGTGTGTTAATCCAGTTTCAATTTATAGACATTTTAATAATGCCATGTAACCGTATTGGCGTCAATAAGTATAAGAATACAAAAACATGAATTGTAGCAATAGGTATAAAACATACTATAAACTAGGCGTCTAACGATATGTTTATTGTATACCCTGTCACAATAATCTACAACAACCAAAACAATTTAGCAAAAGAAAAACATTCAAAACTTTTATATTTTGCATAAACTTTTCCTCATAGTTAATTCACCTTTACATCAAAGTCTTACAATGTACGTGGAACGTAGACTATGTGACGATAAAATCCTAAAATACACGATGTACACATACATTTGGTAAACAATACGCAGTTAAACTGCCTACATGATTATCTGAAATAGACTGCCATGTGACTTCCCGTGGGTGACCTGTCATACAGGATAGAATAAATTTTTTTTTTTTTTTTTAAAGGCAACTCCCGCACTAAGAATTGCTCTTGTGTCGCGGGGACTTTAACAAACATACAAACAACGGACACAAAGCACATCCAGACCCGAAACAATTATTTGTGGATCGCACAAATAATTGTCCCGTGTGGGAATCGAACCCACGACCTCCCGACACAGTGGTATTGGCGTGGTGACCTAAACCACTGCGCCACGGAGGCAGATTGTAGATTTGACTGCCTCCGTGGCGCAGTGGTTTAGGTCACCACGCCGATACCATTGCGTCGGATTTGATACCCACACGAGACAATTATTTGTGCGATCCACAAATAATTGTGTCGGGTCTGGTTGAACATGTGTACGATGTTTGTTTGTCTTTTAAAATAATAAAAATAGATCCTGCCTTTGCTTCACGCTTATAAAACTCTTAATATAATATTGTTTTTGTTCACAGGTAAATATCATTTTCGTTCTGAGGTTCGGGAGGTAAGAACAAAGCCTGTCTAATACGTAAGTTTACTAAATTTGAAATGTATATACTTCTACGTCTTTGCGTTCAAAATCGATAATGAACATTATTTTTTATTAAGTCACTCTACGGAGAATTACCTATATACAAGAATCAGATTGTATTTAAAAAATTTACAGATCGGCGTGATGTTTTGAAAACTCTCCACACAAACAACTAAAGTAAATATTTCTTAAAACTATGTTTTTCGAATACATACTCCAAAAATACGTATATAAGTACAATTTTTACATTGTCAGAATTATAATCTGTTGACACATTCTGTCATCTTAAAACACCAAAACCCAAATTGTAACACGACAAAATATACGATAAATAGCAAAATATAATTAATAAAGTTGATATTTCAATGATAAATAGACTGGTCAGCTGTCAACAATGTTACATAGAAATGTACATATAATACATGTTTCTAAGAATCGTAACGATCGTAGTAAACGAAGATTTAATTGCGTCTTACTGATTGATAAGCGCGTTTCCAATATGACTAGAAGGCCGTCAACTGCGAAAATATTATCAAGTTAATAATGTTCTACGTGATTTTACAGAAAAGAGGTTTATTAAGATCGTTTCCGTGGCGTAGTGGTAAAGTCGCTACGCGTAAGAGGCCGCGGGTTCGATTCTAACACGGAACAAATATTTGTAGAATTGTCCTTTCAAATTTTTGTATTGATATAAAAAATCTCGAAAATTCTATTGTTTTTACAAGTCTAGTCTAATATTTAATAACGAAATTTTGTCTACGAATAAAGTTTTTATGTGACCTTCCTCTATTTTATTATCATCACCCGTATATGAGGCAGTATTGGATAACAATAATAATTGTACAACCACAGTTTTAACAAAAATTTGATAAGAAAAGCACATGTTTCATCAATTATTTGTTATCAATAAATTAGGCAAAACCTCGAGCTGTTTGTTATTTTTGTGTATTTACTCATGGTCCCTTAAAACATTAAAAAAAATATTTTCTGAGTAATAAAATGATATATCTACTACTATCTATACTATATTACTAATATTATAAAGCTGAAGAGTTTGTTTGTTTGTTTGTTTGAACGCGCTAATCTCGGGAACTACTGGTTCGATTTGAAAAATTCTTTCAGTGTTAGATAGCCCATTTATCGAGGAAGGCTATAGGCTATATATCATCACGCTACGACCAATAGGAGCAGAGTACCAGTGAAAAATGTTACAAAAACGGGGAACATTATGATTCTCTTATGTGACGCAAGCAAAGTTGCGCGGGTCAGCTAGTATATCATAATATGAGTAAGCAAAAACATAACTCACTTTGATTTATAAATAATAATTTTGTCTCTCATGTTACACATCATCATGCTAACTCACGAATACATACTCCAAACATATTAAAATTAATTTTATCTTTGAAAACATAAAACATTTTCTCATGTAGGTTAAAGACAGGTTAAATTAATACAAAAATAAAAAGCACAAAGAAGTTTATTTATCTTAACATTTTACTGCAGTTCTCGCAATAATAATTTGCAAAGCATTTAAAATGAACCATAATTTTAAACGTAAACAATGTGTATGAATGTTATTTTCCGTCAAATATTTTAACAATAACAAAAGCAATTTTATTTTTAATATAGTGATGAGTAAAACAAGTATTATTAGATTTATGTACCTACCTATATTTTCGCATACCTAATAAATTAGTCACTAATATAATATTAATGTAAATGTATAGTAATCAGAAGTTTGGGCTAACATGCCTATATAATTTCGTTGTTGCCGAATATCACGATAGAATTAATTAAGATAATAAATCAGGTTTTTATTATTTATATTACTTAGCGTTAAGAAAAAGCGTTTTTATTTATTTTTTTATGTCGTAGGGACTTTGCAAACATAACCAAATACAATCAGACATTAATCAACCAAATATTTTTTCTTTTTTCTTTAATGCAACCGAACCCACGACCCCTGCGTGTAATAGTAGCAGCATGGTGACCACTTTTAGCACTGCACCACAAATATATCTTGTCATCACTCACATATGTTTATCACTCCAACCTTCACAAATTTTTATTACCATCACAATTTTCACGTAAATCATCGTACAATGGAAACTCCCTGGCTTGGATCCAAACGCATTGTTTACCCACATGCCAATCTGTCATGGCGTACGAATATACGCAAAACATCAATATTTTACGACACATTCATTTATGACTGATTCATGGTTTTACAGAATTACTAAGATGTTAAGGTCCACTGCTGGGATGGAATTTCAACGATTCGTGATACTTGCTTTGAGGAATTCGTTACGTATGTTTGTCTTGCTCACGCGTTACTTGCTTACCCCCTCCATTTAATAGTAGTTTATCTTTTCAATAACGTTTTTTATATGAGTTTAAACGCTATTGATTAGATAAACTACAGTTAAATGTACTCAGAAACAAGGTATTAGTTATGAAAGAGAAAATATATCGTTGTCACATAGATTCATAATGGGCACAACTGATACTTTAGTAACCAGAGGCTTTATCAACAAAAAAAATATTCGTTAAAGTGTCGTTTGTTAAGTGGGATCAGAACAGCATGCTTTTTTTCTCAAAAACCAGCTGTCACGGGATTTAGTTGATGTTTTATTACCAGCCACCTGTCTGACTTCAAAAGGGAGGGGGGTCCTTTGGGATAAAAATATACTTCTAAATACATATTTAAATGAAAATCCAAACTCGACAGATACTGACAAATATATTGGCCTGGGTAGAAATTTAGGTTATTGTAGCAGGCCGTTATCCACTGTGTTAAACGTGCAGTCAATAAAAAATCTATTATTTATCCAAAGTCAAATATGCTTTATTTCATAAACTTTAACATGTATTTGAAATCGTCAAAATATTTTTTTATCTACCACCGTTTCGGAAAAGCTGTTGCTCGAGAGAAGAAATGGCAAGAAACTCACGGCTTGCTCTTATTAAATGTCAAATCATTGCTCTACTCTTAAAACTTTTTCTTGTCCCATCTGCTCATAGAAATAACGCAAATAATAGAAAAACAGGATTATTAATATATTATTTTACAATTAATTAATATTCAGTTATTCATAAAACAGGTTTATCTAATTACAGCGAAGATTACAAACTGGCCGTTTTATTATAATTTTAAACAGATTAGAATATATTAACTCATATGTACCTATAGGTAAGTGAAATATTATTTCCATAAATTTCTCGCGTGACAACTATTTTATGGTTTCCTTGATAACTTTGCAAATCACTGTCACGTTTTCAAATAACTATTATTTTTTAATATGAAACCATAACAATTGTTGTTTTTCCGTTATAAATATCTATGAGTAATAAAGCTATATAATATTGTGCATTATCTAACTGCTATCAAATAAAACGAAAGAAGCTCTGTTCATATACTTCCGTTCATAGCTACATGTACGAATTATTTTGTTCGAGTATCTGGGTAGAGACATAGACTATACTCTGAAGAAAAAGAAGGCCCAATACTTATAATATTATGATAAGTATATATGATAAATATATAAATATATAACTACATGACGTGATGCTCGTTCATATCGACAAAAAATAAACTCCCTAACGCAAGTAAACTCAAGGACCTTGCACGACCTTGCAGGTCAACAACCAATCTCAAAATAACCTACAAATTTCGAGAATTTACCAAAAAATGTACACACTCACCTAACCTGACCTCTGTTAACGCATCCATGGACATAAGAAACAACCTATTTGACCTCGAAGATCTATCAAAACCCATAATCTATACTAATATTATAAAGCTGAAAAGTTAGCTTGTTTGTTTGAACGCGCTAATCTCAGGAACTACTGGTGCGAATTGAATAATTCTACTCTTGGCCTATTTATCGAGGAAGGATATATATTATCACGTTACGACCAACAGGAGCAGAGTACCAGTAAAAATTGTTACAATAACGGGGAAAATTATGACCTTTTCTCACTACTGTGACGCAAGCAAAGTTGCGCGGGTCAGCTAGTAACCTAAAAATTTCCAGAAAATCAAATAAACCAACAATGTTTACAAACCATCTCTACATGTGCTAGGTTTGTATGACTAACATACATAAATGTATGAATAAATACAAAACTATGCCAAGGTGTATGGGTCCATTCATAAAATTCACCCACGTGTTCTGAATAATTGACACGTAATTGGTGAATTAGGTGATGTATGTTATTTAATTTATCATCTTTATTAAGATTTGTGTGATTTGAACCTTGAATTTTGGAGGTTATTAAGGTAGAGATTTAATTAAACTTATTAATACCACTTATTACTAAAAATAATTTATTTAATTGAGGGCATGCAAAGTCCTCAACCCGCACTTAGCCAGCTTGGTGGACTCAAGGCCTAACCACTACCCCTTGTTTGGGGAGGAGACCCTTGCATGTAGTGGGACAGTAATAAGTGAGAAAAAAAAACACTTAAATACAAGCCTGGCTAGGCATAAAAATCTAGCCATCCACTCCTGATTTGAGAGAGGGGCTATAACTACGCTGGCCAAGTGCGTGTCAATGACTTTGCCTTCCTTCACCAACTGATATAACTACTCTCGGTTACTCTTTTTGGTCATTTAATAAGTACGGAATTTTCAATTATTTATAATTAAATAAACACAAAAAATTAAATCTGAATTGAGCGCCACACAATGCATAAAACTACATTAAGGTCAAAAAAGAACCTCCATGCATTTTAATTCCACCCATACAACACAATATTTGAAATTCTAACCACAAAGTACAGCACAATTACATTAAACAATGTGTACACAAAACTATGTTATACATACCCAAATACGAAACACTTGAAGTACCATACAAATCTACACACATGGTTAAGCATACAAAAACAGTATGTACATCAAAGATGTAAAACTATTTTGTCCAAAGTTTAATTGATCATAACTCGAAAACTACTAAACAGATTTTGATAAAATTTACATTGTATAAAACCTTATAAAATAGTCTACAAATTGATATAAGTTTCATTCAAATTAATACATAAATATTGGAGTTACAGGTATAATTGTAAATCGCAAGCGTAATTTCAATCTCAATAAATTCAAGCCACGTTACAAGGTTGTATGTAGGTGTATCTGTAAATATTTACTCATGTTATTGAAGGTTCCTCGTTATTAGAACATACTGCCTTCATTCATCATCGAGGTGACATAATATGTTATTATGACGTGCGAATCCATTGTGACTGTGATATTATGTCGTTGGAAAAGAATGATGTAACTGAGAAAAACAGTGATTGAATTTGTTTTATTTTTGCTATGTATGTTTTAGCTGAGTGTTTGCGAGTATTACAATTTCATTTACATACATACATACATACTTGAAATCACGGATACTTCCTATAGAGGCAGACAGAGACTAGAGAAAGCCACTGAGTACAATCATTACAATTTTCTTTTGTGAAAACTATACCATCTGGACAAATTCCTAAAAAGATGGAAGAAAAACAATCAAAGGGTCTGGAAGCTTACAGGAGAGGCCTTTGCTCAGCAGTGGGACACCGATTCTAGGTTAGCAAAAATGAAGTAAACTGGGTGATTTATAAACGAAATAAAATATTTTTTATATTTGTTTCGGTACTGAAGCTTATACTAGTTAATACATCTGGCGAATTTATTAGGTTGAGCCAACGAGGAGAGCTGGTGAAAAACACTTGAAACTTAACTTAAGTGCTGTATGTGTGTTACACAACAATAGACAGATTATGTATTCATAAAAAGGCTATACTCATATTATTTCAATGATTACGGACGACAAAACAAGAACAAAACATATTTATTAATATTCACGTATCCAAAACATTTTTTGTTAATTAAAAAACAAACTCAAAAAGTAGTCGAACCCGTACCCATAGCACCATAGTGTCATCATTATTATTTGTTATGTTAATTACACGAATAAAAAATAATCGTTTTCCATAAAGAAGTTTTTTGTAAAACGAGTGTAATCATGTTTTTAAAACGTGTTATTAATTATTATAAATATAGATATTATTTCCCTATATTCGGTAATTATGTAAAAGCTTGTAAAGCTCGATTCTACAAGGAATTTGTCCTTTTTGAATGCGTGATCAACTTACGGGCTTGTTTTGATGTTTTGAAAGATAGTGTACGGAAAATCGTTATGTTAGTCATCTATACTTATAATATTATAAAGCTGAAGAGTTTGTTTGTTTGTTTGTTTGTTTGAACGCGCTAATCTCATAAACTACTGGTCCGATTTTAAAAATTCTTTCAGTGTTAGATAGCCCATTTATCGAGAAAGGCTATAAGCTATATATCATCACGCTACGACCAATAGGAGCAGAGCACCAGTAAAAAATATAACAAAAACGGAGAAAATGTTGACCCATTCTCTCTTATGTGACGCAAGCGAAGTTGCGCGGGTCAGCTAGTAGAATATAAAGTTATGAAAAGATGGAT
This sequence comes from Anticarsia gemmatalis, assembly GCF_050436995.1. Lineage (NCBI taxonomy): Eukaryota > Metazoa > Arthropoda > Insecta > Lepidoptera > Erebidae > Anticarsia > Anticarsia gemmatalis. The sequence goes on from NC_134758.1 coordinate 10,195,187, forward strand.
ACCGACAAATAGAACTAGTGATAGGTATGGAAGAAGGTAGGAATGGAAGTGCATGAGAAAGGTCCAGCGATGAGACATACATATGTAAAGGTTAAAAAAATAGCGAAATGTCGTAATTATCTAAGTACGAAGACCTGCATATGTTTTATCAGAATATTCCGATTTTTACACATATATTTAAGTCATCGGTAGTATTGATATCTAATATTATGTATTAATATTATACGAGCATTATGTATTTGATATATAATATTAATACATAATGCTCGTACAATATTAATACATAATAATATCCTTAGCTAAAGCACTAGTCACCCAGCTATATGCTGTCTGCATTAACATTGCTTACCATACTGAGCGTTTACCGAGCTATAAGCCAACAAGAATCAAAACATAACATTTTATTCCGATTTAATTCTGAGTGAGATATAGATTATAGTCTGAAATAGACTCTATGTAATTCTATAAGCCCTAATAGGAGGTAAATTCCGATATAACCATGGGGTATTTTGATATTCCAAGAAAAAGGTCATCAAGTAGATATACAAGGAAATTCGTCACAAAAATATACTGCACCTTCTAAGAATGACGACTGAATTAATTATAAGTGGAAGTGGTTTTTTGTTCTAGAGTCCAAAAATGGCATACAAGTTATTTTTCAAGGTCGCATAATTGTGGCCATAATATTTAATTACATGAATAGGTCTTACTAAGTTCTAAAAAGATAGATTTTCTGTTGAAAGGAAAGTAATTTTTAGACGTACATGGACGGGCAATGAAGAAGCTAGAGAAAATGAAAAACGTTTTATATTTGTTAATAAATTGCATCTAAAGTTTGAACTCTACTATTGCAGGCAACTAAATTATATTTTATGGATCTTAATTTTAATATGTGTAAAAAAAGAAAAATATTATTTATTAATGTTTTATAGGTGTGACTTTAACACAACTTAATAGTCGAGCAATTAATTAAAAGCATTAAAACAACTAAAACAAAATAAGCGTATACTAAAACAGTAAAACAAAAAAGTTTTAACGTTTTGTAAATGTGAATCAGTGGATATAAAAGTCAGAATAAAAAGAAATCGGTGTTAAAGTACAGGCCTAAAATATGTGACATTTACAACATAGAAAACTACCCTTGTAATAAAATCTCTTTGGCTTCAAGAATCACAAATGAGTACACGATTCATTAGGTTTCTTTCAGTGAGCTCGTGAGGTACCCAAATATCGAGCTTTTTTGTGTAGAGAAAAGATTTTATTACAAGTTCGTACATACTTTAATGCGAAAAGACTTTTTCCCTGACCTAATATGTTGCTCACAATATTGATCAGCTAACAAGCCTGATCAACAAACAGCGTCATATCAATTCTAGTTGTTCAACAATTTTTGATGTTGACATGTTTTTCAATAATAACGCAAAAATAAAATCGAAAAGTCATCAGAAAGACTCGATGTCGTCATACCATGGTTTTACATAAAGGTGAGCCGACCGGTCTCTAAGGACGTTTCGGCAGACTGACCTACAGGACTCGTTTCAAAGAATATATTACACGAACTGGTTACATTATGTTGGCACGAGGGACTTGGCGGATGAGCCGGTTTTTGTTTTTCGGGATGTTTAAACGAGAAATGTAGAAAACTTGTGTTAAATTGTTGTTTAGTAGCTTCTAGATTATGTTGATTCATAATTTTAATGAGCTTTTTGAAATATCTATTCAATATTTGGTATATTTTGAATAATAGTTTAGATAATACGAGGCGTTAAACCTTTGCTTAAAATAAAAAATAAACTTTACGATACGTTACGAAAATCCCTAGATATTTAGAAATTTTTCACTTTTTCTAACATAAAATTATATTATTGAAATCTTAAAATTGCTTCTATTCCTTTTATTTATCAAAGATGCGGGCTCTAGATTGTACCTTTACATATGTACATTTTGGCAAGCAAAATACAGCCAACTAAAGAACCTTCTCCTTATTTCAAGTCGGTAAAAATAAAGTAGGTATTGAGCAACAACTGGTCGTCTCTTGACATTTACACCATAAAGAGACACACAATTTAACACTCATGTTTTTAAGTACCCACCTTAATGGTGAGCGAAAATTACTTGAAGATTTAAAAAACCTCTTTTTCACTGAATTCCAGATTGAATGTCAAGAAAAGATCAGACAGGGATTCATTACTTACGTCAGTTAAAACACAGGTATATTTCTTTTTTCTTAATAGGTATAATGGTATTTTGAAGTAAATCCGCTTCGTACTAATATCACAAAGTCAGTAAGTGTGTCTGTTGCTGATTTTCTAATTTACTGGAGTAATACATTTTACGATTTTGTAATTTGAAACATATTATTCTTCGATCGGAGAAGGAAGTAGTCCCCGCAATTCGAGAGCATTTCTTAGTGCGTTGAGTTAAAAAAAATCTTTAATACAAAACATAGGTTAGGTAATAAAATACTTTAACCCATTAATGTCCCACTGCAGCGCAAGGATCTCCTGTAGGAGTCCTCCTTGAGTCCACCACGCTGGCCAAGTGTGGATTGGGGAGTTCAAAGTAAACTCAAGTTTAATCGTCTTTACGGAAACATTTCTACGTTTCACTTTATTACACAGGCAGCCTAAATCTACAACGAAAAAAGCCCGACTAAAGTATACGAAATATGCACTTTCACTGCAAATACAGTGTAACGTCCTTGTCGAGTACGATCTTGGGTACTTAACATTCAGCTCAGACATTCAGACTGTGTGCAGTGTGGAGAAATTCGCAATAAATGTAAACAACGCGATGCCGGAACTTGGATTGCAATGACACGAAGAGATATTTTTAAATTGTATGTTTTTTGTAAACTACTCAGTATGATACAATATTTACTTACGGGTGCTTAACAAAAAATAGTTTAGCAGTTTATTAATAAAATTATTTAAAGTGAATTACATTAGTAATTACATTAGGCTGATGACGATGATGGTGTCCCATCTAGCCTAGCATTTCTTCCAACTACGTTGGAGTCGGCTCATCTCATCGGGTACAATATATAAATAAATTAAACCCATTACTGCCCTGCGACAGGCAAGGGGAGACCCTTGAGAGGAGACCCCGTAATGAGAGACGGGTTAGGTTTTGAGTCCATCACTCTAGGGAAGTTCCCAGGTTAGAATTTTTTCAATAACAGGTTTTATCACAATGTTTTCTGTCACCGTTAAAACATAAGTCAATCACTTAAGTGTTAAACGAATGCTTACATCAATCAGCTATCAATTTAATATTATTGCTTCCTCGCCACTGTTAAAATGCTTGACAATATGCCATAAAACTCACAGTATCAATAGGTCACTAAATCACCAATAAAACTATTATTCAATTCAAAGATGCATTTAAAAACTTGTTTTGTGAATATTTGCGAAATTGCGTCGAAACAAGATGCTAATTCGCAGGTGACCCTCGTTTGACCTATTGGTGAACAAAAAATATATATTTGAGGTAAAAAATTGCTAGATGTTAATAGGATTTTGTTTAAAATTAGCTCTTTTACGCAAGTCTTATCTGTTTGAAGATTGATGACGTAGTATATTCTTCATGACGATAATATTTAATTTATTTTTGACTGTCAAAACCTATTTTTTGTAAATAGTTGGATTTTTGTGCTAATTGACAATGTTGAGGTTGTGGTGTACATAATTAATAAATTATATACATTTTACAGCAATTAAACTATTATTGTAACATTATACATTAGTACTTGAAAAATAGCCTGAAAAACTTTTCTTTGGGATAAGTTAAAAGCGTAAAATATTGTATGAATAATGTATCAGTGATTCTAGATTATCTGTCATTAAAGAACTTATTTATGTCAAAACGCAAATATTGATCAAACCCATCCCATCTCTTACAAGCCAAGGTTATTATGTTATTCCAGTCCCGATTGAAGAAAAACGCGTAACAGTTGTCAACTGCGAAACGCAACAGTTCTTACGTCTGTATGTGTAGCATTCTTCATAGCTTATCTACGAGTTAACTGCCAGCTAATACGTTGCCACGCGGTGATAATCACTGGAATGTGTTCTAAGAACCGATCGTTATAGCGGGCCTGTTGTATCACACATTGATAGTATTGCTTACTTTGTGTTGGAAAAACTAAAGCTTTGACAACAATGTAAAAAATTATAACGTATGTTTTGAACACAATGCCCCACAGTTGGTATTGTCGACTATACTCCAAATCTCGCAATCGAGAGTCATTTTTGTTATAACTATTATTTTTAATTCATCACCATTAATTGCATTAAGCTCTGAAATGAGGAGAATTAAATGTTACATACATTTAATACTCCCTATTTCAGAGGTAATAAAGTAAGAGGCTAAACATAATAAAATATCATTTCTGTTGTTTCCATTAGGGCGACAGTTTATAAACTAAATATGTTAATGTCTAAACATACAAATATGTTAATGTCTCTATCTTTAAAATTAATAAGTAACGCTTGGAAGATTCAATACGAACGGCAAACAATACTTTCAAAGTCATAAAAAAATTACACTACGTATAACCAAGGCACCAAAAATAAATAAGTAATTTATAAAAATCTTCAACAAGAAATATTTGAGTTTTAGATGATGACAGTGTTGAAACGAAGTTAGACTATCAATCAATTAAATTAATTAGTTTTAGTCGTGACCGGATCAATCGCAAGTGAATCAGGATTATTCAGGATGTATTTAGGCGACTTTTAGACTATCATAATAGTGCTTTGTTGCCAAATATTTGCATAAAACGCTTCCGTGAATTTTGACTGAGTTGTAAAATGATGTCAGTCAGATAATTGGACAGTTATTTGCGATATTTTAAAAAACATATTTTGGTAGGTTTTTTTACTTGATTGTGATGACTAGGTCAAACTAAATGTTGACTGATAAGTTTGTTCACAGTTGAAGAAATTAAGTACAGTTCATTTGCATTTTTTTGCGTGAATAACAAAAACGAATATTTAACTAAATTAAAATAGCTAAACGTAGAAGTGTTAAGCTTTAAATGTGATAGTACATTCATTTAATTATCTTAATATTTTCATCGAAAATATTCAATGAATTATTTTTATTAAATCCCCACAAAACACAACTTTACATCATAAAGAGTATTTTAAGCTTGCATTCAGAAGTACGATCTTCCGTTAAAGATTTATTTACTAAACTGCATTAAAATCCAAGGGAAAATTCACACTTTTGTAACACAAACTTAAGCAGAATAATCTTTACTTCTCTATCATTTCAAATCATTTCATGCACATCCATCATAATAGGCCGTCAATATTGATGTACTAAGCGATCGGTACCCGACGCGTGCCCATCTACTCACAATATAACGGCGTATCGGCGATAATCTTATATGAAACGATTTGTTTAACTTACTGTATGACGCTTACCGTAACTCAACTGATCTTAACTAGATAGGGAAGCGGCGTATGTACAAAAGTAGAAGCGATTTTGGTTCATTTGGATTAAGACATCAAAGGAGTGAAGGTTTTGTTCAAGACCTTGTATTGTTAATGACAAAATTGTAATGTTTGTTCTTTTGAGACTGCATGGACGGAATTTTCTTATTGACGTCAGTATTTATACTGAAGCTGAAAAGAAATTACTTGCTGAAATCTTATTTTTAAGCAATTGTGTTACGATAAGAAGCTTTATTCAGGCATTCCAAATTAACTCAATTAGTTTCACTGAGGAATGACTATATCGAACACAAATTAAAGTTGTTGTTAAAGCCGATGTTTGATCAACAATCAAATCTATTGACTGTCGATCGATTAATTTCAAACGCCACATATGTTTTCCAAAAATAAATCAATATCGCTTCCTCTTTTACCTTGCTCTGTACAAAGTCACAAAGTAACGGAGATGTTCACTCATTACACGGCGCTCAGCGATTGACAGCCTCATAGCCTACCTATTACACTGTGCGGTTACCTACTGTCATACTGTCACTATTACAAGACACTATTATGCTTTACTATAGTCAAACCTTTAACTAGTGTTCGTTGGGAACAGGTCATGTTTAAAACTCCACACTACGCCTGAGAGTCGTCGACCTGTGATTTTGTTTTGAAGGTGGTCTTCAAGCCGCCGTCATCGGGGCGTCCACTTGTATCGGTAGGTTGGCGGGTTAATTGTGTAGAAGGCTTGTCTTGCATAGGCCAAAGAAGACCACCAGATTAGAATACATTTGAGACGGATCCGGAACGAAAATACAGACACGAAAGATATGATAGAGTATCTGTATGAACTAAAGGTATTGCCAAATGACTGATAAGACGATTTGGGAAGAAAGGAAATAGGTTTTTGTCCAGTAGGACACTCAAACAGTCTAAGCTGCGGAAATCTGGCTCTAATCTGCCACCTGCGGTAAACTGAAGCATGTATAATATACTTTACAAGTAAACACAAAAAGGTAACTAATGGGTTCTAATAGCCGACAATAATATATCAAGACAATCTGCCTCTTGTTCTCGTATAGATATCGACATGATAAAAATAACACAGTTCTAGCAGCAAGAAAGGTTTCTTTGTCACATTAAAATGTCTTCAAAACATAAACCGAACAAGCGTCATTATTCTACAAAACTCTTAAAGCATAACTGATTAACCATAAGACAATCCCGCTAAGATAATAACAGTACTTGGAGTCAAAGTGCGATGCAATTAATTAATAAGCAAATCGTATGCGGGAACTTATTAACCGGAATGTGTGAACGAGAGGGGGGAGCGAGGGAAAGAGAGCAACGAGAGTTATGAGCGAATTGTTGTATACTGTTGAAGTAAAAAATTGAAGAGATATGCTACTTTGTTATAAGACTTTGTCCTTAATAGAACGCGGTTATACGTGACTGCTTATAAACGACGACATTTGTTTGCTAAAATAAAATTTTACTTAGCAGACTGACCCGACTTCTTTTGTCCAATTTTATCCCATTAATTCCATTGCCATGGGAATTTCGATCCCATCTATTGCATACAAGCTTTGTCCCGACATTTACAAACAGATTTAAAATAATTTAATTGTTTGTAAATGTCGGAACAATTTGGTTTAGTTGTTTAAAAGTTATGCGTGTGCATACATTTCGGTGAACAATCTTTTTTTTTAATAGATAGACTAGTGGCCACTACCGTCTTCGTCCGCCTGGACTTTAGTTTTCCTATTTTCACAACATATTTTATTGCTACCCCTAGTAGGTGCACCTACTTAACTAGACATAGCATTATATCATATAGCCTATAGCTTTCCTCAATAAACTAAACGGACGATTCACGACAGTTAAAAAGACCCAATACTGATTTTCATTGTTACGATTTCAGGTGACTACTGTGACTAGTGCAATGTTTCCTTCTCCGTAAATATTTATAAGTTATTTAGTAATTATTTACCTATAAACAGAGGTGGCCCTTTACCTAATCTTCGGTATCTAAACAGAGTAATCATTAAACTAAAACAGTCAATATTTTATGGAACTACTTAACCTGCCTCACCCCTATAACGAAGTATGTAGTAAAACGCAACATTGTAGGAATCTGTGTTAATAGTTCGAGCTTCGAATCACTGTTTATGAGGTCACGGGTTCGATATCCGAACGAGACAAAATAAATTTGAAAATCCACTGTTATACCTTATTATTTTACATGCTTTGTGTGCTTTATATATTATGTGCTTAACAACATTGCTATGACAAAATTTTGCGTTGACATTTTGACTATAGTAACTTCGAATCCTGATTCAGATAATGTTTAGGAAAATCTTAATTACTTTAAAAAAATATAAGTTGGTACCTCCCACGCAAGTTGCCGCAGGTTCGAATCCGAGTTAACACACCAATGACTATTTAAAGTTATGTGTGTATCAGCAATAATGATCACTTTTGAATGTGAAGGAAAACATCGTGATGCAGAGATTCAAGAGATTTTAACTTAGAATAGAAATATTATACATAATGAACTAAAGACACTCATTTCGCTATATTAAGGTCAAATAAATGTATTTTAGCCTTAATATAGTAAAAAGTGTAGTTTATAACAATGCTAGTTTAACAGCCGGCTTCACATATAGGTCGTGTCAAATTGTGCTAAGAGAAATATGCTAATTCACTAGTACATTTGCTTTATATTGTACCGCAGAGTAAGATATTACAGAAGAAAAGTTAAACATTTCTTATTTTTCTTTCCGATTTTTGTATAGCAGAAACACATTGAATCGTTTCGACTTTAAAACCAAAGTACTCTATCTATCCCCATGCGATAATCCCATTAGTTTATGTATGTATAGGCAATGTAATATTAATAGAAAAGGATGCAGATTCTTTAAAACTGCATCTGTGATATTTTTAAGAATAAATAAGGTCTTTTTTTATAGTGATTTAGACGAAGATTCGATGTACTCTTTTAAACATAAAAGCCTTAAGTCTGGCTGACACCTATGTAAGTCCAGACTTACTAACTACAAATTAGTCACGCATAGTCAAGTCTGTCTTCGTGTAGGTAGTAGATTATTTTGTCTATGATACTCTTGTTTGACGTGTATGACCCTTCATATATTTTTTAAAGCAATTTTCTGCCTTAAGCTAATAGTGAATATAGTCTACAATCAGCCTAAACTGCTATTATAATCAAACAAAGAGACTTTCAGATCAACTCTGTATTTCTTTTGTAATGAATATATTGTAAAATAATAAATATAACAGAAAATTTGTAAAATGGGTAGATACAGTTTAATCTTACAAATAATAAAGGCATTACAAATTCAGATGTTGAAATTAGCGATGCTATTACTTTTTGTGAACAAGACAAGTGCAAGACTTCTGTATCAACATATTCTGTGACCATATAATCTCAGTGAAATGTGCGGGAACAATGATAACGGTGTGTTTCTATTGTGTATCATTCACATTGATATCAGATTATTGTGATAATAATCAGACTTAACACCTGCGTATAAGTGTTTATTCTTTAACACTTTTATGAATAATTATATTAAAGAGATAGTAAGGATTAAATGTACGTTATTGTTCTTGATAAGATATTCATCATCAATTGATATTTTCCTTGCGTGGGGGAATTCACCGATACACACAATACATTTACACATAAAAGGAAAATTTAAAACCATTTTGTATCAACTATAGGATCTGTATTTCATTGAAAATAGATCCCGGTACTCTACACAATTCTTAACTTACTTAATTATATGTGACCATATTTTAACGAAAATGCTTAAGAGCTGTTCATATACTCCCATATCTTTAATATCAAAACCAAATAAAGTATGCATCACTGTAGAAAATAAGCATCACTTTAATTCATTAGAAAGGAGATATATTTACTCAAACGACAAATTCTTTAACGTCGAAAATATACTTTAAATACCTATGCTGTTTAATATTTTCTCAGGTAGATATCAGCCATAAAGTTTGCATGCAAAAATGCGATAAAGTACACGTGCAAATCATACCATTTGCCCACTTCCCTAATTCACAGCGTTGCGATTCGCATTATGAGCTGTGTACACACTGACGCTGCACGAGGCAAAAGCTCGGTATCATATATTATATCTATGCTTGAATGAATAATGTGCTTAAGGATGATCGCTGGATTACAAAAAAGAAATGCTAATAATTCCTTTAGTCGTAAAGAAAATAAGACGCGTATATTTATGCTCTTCTAACAATTCCTAACAAACAAAATATGATTTAGTTAACAAGTAATAATTTAGTTAATTGCTACGGACGGTGACTTTTCTACATTAATAGTTTTTTTCCACAACATTCAATTCACGGCATTCGGATGCCCACACTTTTTAAGGGAGATATTTGGTTTGTGAACGGAAAGGCTCTTGGACCTGAAACCCTTTTCTGACTTTAATAACACCTACCATTGACATGAAGATTTAAGGGTTTCGGTTGTAGGATATTTTCTGACTTTATTTATGAGTACTTTTCCAGTCTTTCCAAAGACGGGTACGGAAGTTAAGACAGCAATTCAACAATTCTATTGCCTTGCAAAGCTTATGCCCGGTTTCTGAGTACATTAAGCGGTAGTTTATCTATTCAATAGCGTTAAAACTCATATAAAAAAACGCTATTGAATAGATAAACCGGCATTTAGTCAGTGTACACACAGCGTACTAGTGACTCGATGTCACGGCCACTAAGTGCGGTTCAAGTTTAACTCGTAAGCCATTACCGTGCCACTTGCCAAGTGGAGTGTAACGCCGAAATTAACTTAAACCATAACAGTGCCTTACTTGATCTTGTTTTAACTTGTTTGTCACAGTTACAAAAGTTATGGTTTAACTTGACAGTTTGAGTTGGTTTTCCGGGTTAAGTACTTGTGGTACACTGTACCACAGGTTTACAGAAACTGTCTCAGATTTTTTTTTAAGTATTGTTTTCCAGATATAAACGGATTTGTTAAAGCTCTATGTATTTTAAAACGATATCTTTAATTGATATTGTAATATCACATGAACCCACATTTTTGTTATAGTTCATATTTTGACTTATTAGCTGAATCTGCATACATATTATACCTACAGTGTTGTATTGCCACTCAAAAAACAGACATTTTGGGCATGACTTAAGGTTAACGATCCTACCATAGGCATTAAAATAAAAAAACATTTAAACAAGGAAGTGATGAAAATTACAAAAGAACTGTTATTAAATAGAAACCTTTTTTTTCGTCAGGAAAATGCATTACTGCATGTCCCGCTCCAGGGAGGTAGCGGGGGTCTGTCGGGCTCTCCCGCCGGCTAGGCGTTCCGGCTTTTAAATTGGGGCAAACCGACTAAAAACCTGACGGTGTTCCTTCAACAGTTACCATAAAGTGGCCAGGACGCGATACCTCCAATTGGATACTCCGCGTCCCATGAAACCTGCCCTTTGAACTAACATCCTAACGAATAAAGGCATTCAAAAGCCAGTACCTACTAGAGAAAGTTAAATCAACTGATTACGACATCCAAATGTCACTTTCATCTATATCAATCTACCCGACCACCCACACACAACATTTATACGTAATAAAATAACAAAGAGTTGAAATAATTAAACAACAATACCAAAAAGAAAATCTAAAGTGAACCTCCCACGGAGCTGTCAGAAATGTCAGTTTGACAACTCAAGCGCATATGTCATGACGTCACTAGTGACGTTTGATTAGTGACGTCTAAATTGTAGTGGACAAGAGAAAAGTATTGTTTGTTTATAAAATTATTAAGTACTTAAATCAATGTTAGATCATTTAAAGTATATAATTAGGTATTTGAACCGGTGATAGAGAATTTTGTTCTGATTATGGAATAAAAATATTCCTGAGTCTTAAATATCGGATAATGAAATCTTGTTCTTACAATAATTTGGGACATCAGCATTTTTATACATTCTTCTGCGCTTTTAAATACTTGTAATCGGGCCATCGAGACAGATTTACAATTTTCAGCCAGTTTTCTTACATACTTAAGCAACGCCTTTACTGTCTAGTGGACAGACTTTATAGGTACTCGTTTATGTAGTTTTTTGTAGTTGTATGGTAATAAATTATATAAGTTGATAATAAAACACAACAATTTCCCATAATAACGTTTATTGATTAGAATAAAAACCAATTGATTAGAATAAAAAACAATAATAAAGTAAAAAATACAATAAGAAAAAGCAAAATACCCAAAAGATTACACGATTAATATATTGTAGTAAGTATAAAAAAAACATCATAGTATACAATTATGCATGTTTGTATGTCATCATTTGCTCTTTAGACGCAGTCACAATCCTCACAAACGACAATATCACCTTTTTCATTCTTGCATACGCAGATGCAAGACTTTCCATCAGTAGCAAAACATTCACAGTCAGTCTTATCGCAATTCTCACATTGACAATCATCACACTTGCAAGACTTAGTACACTTACAATAATCGCAACGCACAATCTTGCCTTGCTTATTCTTGCATACGCAAATGCAAGACTTGCCATCTGTTAAAATGCAAACGCAGTTCGTCTTATCACACTTGCAGCCAGTGCAAGCGTTAGACTTGACACACTTGCAGTCATCACAACGTACTATCTTGCCTTGCTCATTCTTGCATACGCAGATGCAAGACTTACCATCTGTAGCAAGACACACGCAATTGGTTTTGTCGCAGTTGTCACATTGACAATCATCACACTTGCAAGACTTAGTGCACTTGCAGTCATCGCAACGAACAATCTTGCCTTGCTCATTCTTGCATACGCAAATGCAAGACTTGCCATGAGTTAAAATGCAAACACAATTAGCCGTATCACACTTGCAGTCCGAGCTGTCGTTAGATTTGACACACTTGCAGTCATCACAGCGGACAATCTTGCCTTGCTCATTCTTGCATACGCAAATGCAAGACTTCCCATCAGTAGCTAGACATACGCAGTTAGCTTTATCACAGTTGTCACATTGACAATCATCACACTTGCAAGACTTAGTGCACTTGCAGTCATCGCAACGAACAATCTTGCCACCTTCTTTCTCGCATACGCAGATGCAAGACTTACCATCAGTCAAAATGCAAAAGCAGTTAGCCTTATCACACTTGCAGTCAGTGCAAGCGTTAGACTTGTCACACTTGCAGTTATCACAGCGTATAATCTTGCCGTCTTCGTTCATGCATACACAGATGCAAGACTTACCATCAGTGGCAATGCAAGAACAATCAGACGTATCACAACTTTCACACTTGCATTCATCACACTCGCAAGACTCAGTACATTGACAGTCATCGCAACGTACAATCTTGCCATCTTTCTTGCATACACAGATGCAAGGTTTCCCATCAGTCAAGACACAAATGCATCCAGCTTGGTCAGCCTTGGCTGCTTTTTCTTTAGGACTGCAAGTGCAATCTTCACAGACTTTGATATTTCCTTTACAATCGCAGCAAACGCAAATGCATTTCGCGCCTTCGCTTGAAACGCAGACACAGGTCTTGTCGCAAATTCCAGCTTCATTGCACTTGCAAAGAACTATTTTCCCATCCTTCTTGCATACACAAATGCTATCCTTTCCATTAGTAGGAATGCAGACGCACCCATTCTTGTCGCATTTCTTGAACTCCTTCTTGCATTCTTCGGCGTTGATGCAAGCACAGTCATCGCAAGTCTTGATTCCTTCGTCATCGCAGACGCAAAGGCAAGATTTCCCATCAGCAGGAATGCAAATGCAAGAGGAATCAACGCATTTCCACTCGTTTTCGTCAGTTTTAATAGGCTTGCAGTCTTGGCAAGGAACTATTTTTCCTTCTGCGTTCTTGCTCACGCAGATGAAAAGCTTGCCTGCAGTTGGTATGCAGATGCACTCAGTCATGGCACAGACGGTCTTCTTCATTGATACTTTGCAGCAAGGCATGTTGGCTTCTTCTTTTTATCTGGAAAGAAAGAAAAGGGACTATTAATATCATAATCTTTTACTATTTTGAACACAATTTAAGTGTGCCAGCGGCCAAAAATATGTACGTATTTTCAAATTTATATTATTAAGTACTAACTTTAAGGTTTATGATCTCAGACTATTGACATAGTTATTAGGTTTATTATTGTTATGCGTTTCACTGAATGATCAAAGCAAAGTTCGGTTGTATTACGATTAGCAAAACTAATATTATATGACGAAACGCAGAGGCAATTGCGTTCACTAGTCTGTAAATGATTAGAGTCTAGGTGGTCTTAAAATAGATCAAACAAAAGATTAACTGGTCGTGTTGATTACTTGCAGTCGTAAAAGGCTGTTATCTATTTATAAACATGAATGGTTATATACATGATTATATACATGGTATAGTATATACATGGTTAATTGATCTAAATATAATGGAAACATTAGATACGTATCTATTTCTAAGATTTCAATAAAGTAGAGCTAGTTTTTTCTTAGAATATTTGAAAGATAGATTTAAAGTTTCAATTTCCAGTAATAACATTGGGCTTGGTGTTTTAAAGTATAAAAGCACTCGTAAAAATAAAAACATCTCTTCTTTGTTTTGTATAAATGTAGTAATGAAATGACTCCATATTGACATAAATGGATTGTCACTACACACAGCAAAATCATTGGGAAAACAATCTAACAAATATTGGAAATATCCACACCTTACTAAACACTTAATACTCTTAATTATCCAATCGAAAATTTCAAAAAAACATTGAGTAACTAAGTAAATTACTAAAAAACTAACTAATTCAAAACCAATAACTCACCTTTCAACTTCAAAACACAACAAAACAATTATTGTTTTTAAACAACCGATTGTTATCAACGTAGGAAATAGACTGATAACACGGCTGTACTCTCACTGGTATATATGTATATGTACTAGAATGAGTGTCGAGCGCAAACTGATAACAGTAGTGTCGTTTGCAAAGTACCGAGTGCATAATGACTCATAGTGCCGTGTGTATGTTGTTCTAGAAGTAAAAACTTCTAGGAAATTGAAGGGCTTGTGGGGTGATGAAATTTTGTGTATGATTAAGTTGTTTTTATGGGGGTAGGTTTTGGTTTTGTATTGGTTTTAGTGAGGGGTTGTTTTCGTGTGGTTTAGGTAACCACACATAGTGTTTTGAGCGTAGTTATAAAAGTGGTTTTTGCTGGAAAGTCTGAATAATTTTGAATGTTATTGAAGTTTAGAGTAATTATAACGGGATAAAAGTCAGAATTACTTATTAACATCACTGTTTAGGATATAATGAAGAATATTGAGATTGAAATTAATTGAAAATTGTTTAGGACATAATAATGTATAGTAAAAATAGCGACAAAAAAGAATCTCCTACTTTTCCTAAGTCGGTTAATCAAATATATCAATTTGATCATCAATAGAACCAGTATTGTAATATTAAGATATTGAGTGTTACCTACCTCCTTAATAAACTACCTACCATTAAACCTTCATACAAGTCTATAGAAACACATCTTAATCAAACTAATACCTTACATTTTAAAATGACCAGCCCACATAAAGAAACTAAATAACACTCGACCGGAAACTTTGAACAAACAAAATAAGCCTTGGACCATTTACCGAAAAGGCTCTACCTTTTCGTCATAGTATATTGCGAATATATAACACTAATGTGTAGATACGAGTTCGTTCACGTGATATTTTCGTGGTCTTTTTGCTATTATTTTTGATAAAAAGTATCCTAATTTAACTGACAAGCGCGAAAGGTGCGAAATGTGAAAGTTTGTTCAGTACTTTAAGAGTATTTTTTTTAAAGTGTACCTTTGTTGATTTCGGTCTTTAAAAATATGCATGTCAGATTTCATCGATATCGTTCATATTTCAATGGTTTACCGCACGGCAAATCACTAAACTAAGCATACCGGACACTCAAACTTTCGAATTTATAATATTAAAATAAAATGGATACCTAATATAATCTCTAATCTATAAGATGTTTGCAAATCGGTTCAGCAGTTTCATAGATAACATTCAACAAACAACCTTACATTATTTCTTTGTAATATTAGTAAATATTTCGCAGTCCGCGTGGGCGATGAACCAACTCACCTTGAAGTCTAAATATGGTGGAAGTGACAGTAAATGTGTTCGATTATTACGAATATATTCGGTCATTGGGCTGATTACATACAAATGTATATTTAAATTATAATCTTAAGTACTTTCGTTAAGTTTTATTCTATTAGTTGTATCTGAGGCCCATGCCAAATCATGCCATGTCATATAAGAGTAGTATGTTAGTAACTGCAAACTAACGTGAGCCACCCAAAGACTGATTTAGCATTTTATTGTATAGACAACACTGAACTCAGTCTTTTAAAGTGACCTGCGATATTCAGTGACTATCAGCTCAAATAATAGATACTCGGTAGGCGAAGTTAAGCTATAGCTTGCGTCCTCTAGGATTGGCTTAACTTTCTGATCCTGTTAATTTTACCTTCGAAACAAGTTCAATTACTACTGAGTTTTTCTACAATTAGGTTGATCCCAATTGTTCAGTTCAATCCCAGTTGCTTTTTAGACAGAAAATTAAGTGAAACTGGTTAAAAATAGAAGCATACTAATTTATGACTAAAAACAAAAACAAATTTGTACTTTTTACACAAGCCACTTCTTTAGTATTTCGATATTTCTAAACTCTAAATCAAAGACATGTTTAAAAACTTAACCAAGAAATGACATCACAAAAACTATGATCGTCACAGTAAAATAATCAAACGTGAATACATTTTCTAAACATTACATCATCATCAAATATTTGCATCATCATTCTGATTTAACTAACTACTCAAGTTTTCTTTCTTAAATAACAACTATATCTAAGACTGTATGTATGGATGTGAATGACGCAAGGAAAGTTTGTAGGGATCGTACAAAGTAGTGTTATGTCTCTGCTTAGTGTCTATCCCTAGATAAAAAGGTGTGACAATAAACACTGCCTGTTTAAAAGACTATAAATAATAAGTAAAATTTGACTTCGTCCACGGATCTTCAATAAGTAAGTAGGTATAATGAGTTATGAAAAATATCAAGATTTTATACGATCACACCTAAGATTTGTTTAAAGTAAAAGACAGCGAAAAAGAGAAATTAGACATTACAGAGAAAGTCCAGCGATACTGCAATTTATTTGCATTGTAAAAGTATGACGCAATTCCTTCCTACATGCGCATGCGCATTGCATCCTTTTAGCTAAGTTCTATAGTCTGACCACTTGTTTGAGTGCCTTATTGTACGATCTACCTTCTTTTCCTGAGCCTGATTGAGTGTCTCACTGCTGAACAAAAGCAACCCTCCCTTTCCTCCTAAATGAATCTGTCGGTGGCAATCTCCGACCAGTCAGAGTTGGACAATCTACCCAAACTGCAATAATATTAATTAGCACAGTCGTTCTACGTATTTCCAAATTTAAGTAGCTGTATCTAACAGGCTACCTTCACTGTCATCAAACGTACGGGTCTCTGATGTTCTAAATTCTCACTTTTGTATACCAGACGCGAATCTTGCATACAAGACTCTCTACTAAGTTGTTGGACCATATGAAAGTGTTTGCAAAGCTGTTAGATTTTTCTTTTACCAGACGTTTTGACGCAATGGTGTAATGATGTAATATTATGAGTGGATTATGGTAATTTTAGTTATGGTATTGGGCTTGTGCAACTTTTTATTTCGAGAGTGATTAGCGACTTTAAAATAAGCATATTTTAGTTTATCAGGTTTTACCGAATTTCCTTCAATCAATGTAGGAAATCATATTTAAATATCTATTTATAGACTAACATACACACACGGGACCCTACAACTAAATAAAAGTAAAATCCTCTAAATGAGTCACACCAGCACATCAAAATATGACTATTAAACATACTGCATTTAATTTGTGTACTTATGCTAATAATAATAGTTTTTGTTTTATCAAAATCGGATCAAAATTACCGAAGTTACAGCGTTATAAAGATTCACTGCTTTTTTAAATTTGCGTTGCTTCGCGCGCTATGCGCTGACGTCACGACGCAACAGACACGCTTGTTCGACTGCGGGCGATGCGGAGTTTTGATTTGAAAAGTGATTTGCATTTAATATTTAAAGAGTCTGTGTATGTGTATGTGTTATAAATTTAATCATCGTGTTTTTTGTAAAATAAGATATCCTCGATCTCGATCGCCACGCACACAATCATCAACTAGACCCAGGTAAAGAAAGTTGAACTCGTATACTACTAATAATATTTTTGTGTGTAGTTAACAATAAAATTGAAAGTTTGTTAGAACTGGCATTACAAATAATGAGTGTTACGTACCTACCAAGTGTAAATTTGGAAAACATAGTTTAAAAATAATATTATAAAGAAAAAAGTTGTCACCCCTGCCTCTGACTTTAGTCAGGTTGATGGCTA
The DNA here is from genome assembly GCF_050436995.1 of Anticarsia gemmatalis. NCBI lineage: Eukaryota > Metazoa > Arthropoda > Insecta > Lepidoptera > Erebidae > Anticarsia > Anticarsia gemmatalis. The sequence continues at coordinate 10,213,123 of NC_134758.1, forward strand.
TCATATGAACGCATGAATCTACTCTGTAGATAGGTAGTCTTATATGATTGGGTGTGTAATGAGAACTTTTAAACTAACATTTTAATTTTGATATTATTAGATTTAATAAACATGGGTTCTTTTTTCAAAACAAAAAACCAACGCCAACTCAACCGCCGCGCTCGGCTCGCCGCCGCCTGTGAGGTCATTGAACTGCTTATTAAATAGTATCAACTGTTAGGTAGAAGTTCATTGCTAGGTATGTATGAACATGATATGGCATCTTGATCTTGAGGAAGTGTTCAAAAGGCAATAAACTTCTATTTAACATTTGCGCTTGACAGTATCAGAACCGGGCTTTAAGTTTTAGATTAGGTGTCTTTTACAAAAATATAAAACAGTTTACATGGTACAGAAAAAAACTATTTTTGGGGTGTTTTTTCACTGGAGTTAGTACACATAGGAACAATACAATATTTTCTAACCATTTTGTTTGTCCACTATAAGCAAAACAAATTATTTAAAGCGAAACCGCGAGAGCGCAACGAGCCTATGTAGGTATCGGCAAGTACTAACGAAATAGCAGTGTCACGAGATGACGTCACACGTCCGTGCGGCCGCTTCGCCGGAGTTTGGCGCGAGGGCCATACTTTGACGTTTAATATCTCGGTCATTTTTGAAGATACGAAAAAAATAAAAACAGATTTTTTATCCTTGAAGTACCTAGTTTTTAAATATGCTCATAACAAAAATCATTGGTGTGACTCATTGTAGTTTTCCGCACATAAAAAAGTAGTTTAATAACAATTTTACAAATTTTCCATGCAATTTCAATTGGAGTAATTAAATAAACACTTAAAATCTAAACCGGTTAAGAATCAAATTGCATACTCATAATTATCCGTATAGATTCAAAAGATTAGTCACCCATCTTTAAAAATAAAACAGCGGAATAGAAAATACTTTCCTTCCCCATTTCTTTTTTTACTTCCGTACGTGACATTCTAGGAAACGTCTAGATTCTTAGCCTATACACTACCTAGTATAATTATAAGTCTTTATCTTCAATGGTTTAGCCGACAAACACATTACTATAAGGAAATACTGCGTGGAAAGACTTATATGGTTTGAAATGGTTTTCTAGATATGTAAGTAAAGAGGAGCGTAGAGATTTGTATAGGAAAAACGGCGTCTTTTAACAAGACTAGTGTATTTCTTTGACTTGGCTGTTTCGATTCATGGCTTTGGTTAACTTCTATAGTATCAAAGTTATTCTGGGAGATAGAAGATGACGTGTAAACGGTTAAGGGGACCGCTCATTAATGCTTATTTAAAAAAAAATACATCGACTTTAATAAACCCCGAGAACTAATATAGCGCTAACCAGTCTCTTTTTCATAAACTATATCAAATATTTTATTGTAGTATCATGTTCATGATTTCAAAATTAACATTTTACATAGAAAGTTAAAGTTAAATAATTCAAGTTTGCAGATTGTAACTGGTCAAGTTTAACAGAATTTTCCAACAAGAATATTAATGTTTTTCATAAGAAGACCCAGTAGTATAAATATAATGTCTTTGACATTGAAATAACTACCTTAACCAACAATCCATCAAAACGAATGAGACAATACAATCAATATTGATCTTGACACACAGTATGTATCATCTGATGACGTCATTTATGTAAATCGCAACAATAGTCAACTGTGAACCATAATTAGTAGCGCGACCTTCCAGTAGAGCCTTCAACAGCCTTGTTGGGTGACGTTCATTCATGAGTGTAGGCATTTTAGTGATATTTTAGTATTTAGTACATGTTAGACTAGAACATTATGTCACAGTTATTGTATTGTTATATGTAGGAATGTATTCAATATAATTTAAACTTGTTTATCAAAACTTTATCCTTTTTTCAAAGGGATAAATAAATTTTACCCGTTAACGTCCCACTGCTGGGTAAAGGTCTCCTCCCTACCTAATGAGGTAGAGGTTAGGCCTTGAGTCCACCACGCGGGCCAGTGCGGGTTAAGGACTTTGCATACCTTCAAGAACTGTTGTAGAGAACTCTCGGGCATGCAAGATCGCATCACGATTTCCTTCACCATTGAAACAAGTGATAACATATTTTTTTACATATTATAGGAACCTATGAACTTAGCTAGTATAGATCTATTCTATACATAAAATCCTTACTAATGTGTTATTTTTCCTTTGTTACAGGTAATTTTCAGTACAGTTCATTCAGTTTATCGTCAAATTGGTAAGCAAAAAATAACACATGATTCTTAGCCTTAAGGATCTCGAGAAAATCTTCAGCTGAATGTTTTAATTGCGTCGAAAATTGAAAAGGCTCTATACCCGAATCATACGGACTTAAATAGTTACAAGCATGAAAAATATAAGTTCTATGTAGGTACGTTGGACAGTCAGTGAGACTTCATTATCCAGTAAATTCCCAAAAACTAAGTATGCTTACCTTAATACAGTATCTGCATATTACATCGGGGAAAAAGTCTTTTCGCATTAAAATTTGTATGAATTTGTAATAAAATCTCTTTGGTTTCAAGTATCACAAATGAGTACACGGTTCTTTCAGTGAGCTTGTGAGTTACCTAAATTTCGAGCTTTTTTATGTAGAGAAAAGATTTTATTACAAGTTCATACATAATATCCCCGACCTAATATAAATCAAGTACTATACTAAGTAAGTAGTATTTGAAATGAGTTTAACAATTAACTATTTACGACTATTAAACTAATGTGCCACAACAAAGTTTCACAATGTTTTGTAGTGTTTATTTACGTGACACATAACAATGTTTTGACAGTCGAAAATAGGCACACTGAAGGTTTCTGACCTAGTTTAAATATTACTCAGGTGGACTGAATATAGAAGACATTATTTACAATTTCACGTCAGATTTATTAATAGTTTGTTTGTTTGTTTGTAAGTAAGGTAAAGTAATCTTAAAAAGTATTAAAGTAATTTTCCAAACTATTTTATTGAACAAAACTTGTGCTGTATATCTCTATAGGCTTAAAAGATGCTGAAATGTTTCCCTTTGTCAGTTATGCATGAAAGCGAAAACTTATAATGAACGGACAAATCTGAAAGAAAGTATGACTAAGATGTCTGTTACTCTTCTATAGCTAATCGACTACTCTTATTTAGATAAAATTTGACATGGTAGTAGACTGTACATATACCTCATTTTATTTTCAAAATGTCCCCACACAAATGAACCAGCGGAAAAACTATTTAGTAACCATAAACATTTTCAATGTTATTTAAAAACCGGTCACAAATCACCGCCTATTTTCCATTTAAATCCCAAAGAATCCATCATTACTCTTCAATCCTGAGCAAGTAGGATCCTGAGGTCACATCGTGAGGTCTTGCGATGAAAGTAAGATGGTTGCTCCTCCACGACCCAGTTCCTCTGATGGCCGTGACGACATCATCTATACTAATATTATAAAGCTGTTAGAGTTTGTTTGTTTGTTTGAACGCGCTAATCTCAGGAACTACTGGTCTGATTTGAAAAATTATTTCAGTGTTAGCCCATTTATCGAGCAAGGCTATAAACTATATATCATCACGCTACGACTAATAGGAGCAGAATAGTAATAAAAAATGTTACAAAAACGGGGAAAATTTTGATACATTCTCTTTAATGCGACGCAAGCGAAGTTGCGTGGGTCAGTTAGTTCAAGATACAACAGGAATTAGCTGTAAGTCACTTTGTTTTTATGGGATTACGGCTCAATTTTCAATGGCAATTTATTTGTAGTTATAGGTATATTTTTAACACAGACTGCTCCGAACTTGTCTTTTTTTTTACGTAGTATCGTGTTTTTGTTTTTAGTTGAAATTTCCGTCGGAAAATTACTTTATTTGGCGAATTACTTTGACGTATATTCATATAAGGATAATCGGCTATTGTAAGATTATATTTACACACGAAAGTACGATAAATATAATATATGTATTTGTAATCAAATCAATGAATTACATACTGTCTATTAAATCTTAGCTCTAATCACTAGACCCATTTGATAAATTTATAAATTTTCTCTACTATCAATTAAATAGTTAGTGATAGTAATGATAACACTCTATCTTAATTCTTCTTAAGAATTTAAATCAGCTGATTAGTTAATCGTAGTTTGAGCCCTAAATCAAACCACCCTAACGTTCTTAAAACCTTATCCATACTAATATTATAAATGCGAAAGTAACTCTGTCTGTCTGTCTGTCTGTATGTCTGCTACTCAATCACGCCTAAACTACCGAACCAATTCGCATGAAATTTGGTATGGAGATATTTTGATACCCGAGAAAGGACATAGGCTATATATCATCACGCTACGACTAAAAGGAGCAGAGTACCAGTAATTAATGTTACAAAAACGGGGATTTTTTTTTTTCATTTCACCCATTCTCTCTTATTGGACGCAAGCGAAGTTGCGCGGGTCAGCTAGTGTATTTTAAACCACATAATAGTTCCCATAGTATCAAGAAAACCTCATCTAATAACAATGTGTCTCAACGTGTGTGGAAAACCTAAGTACTTAGATGTGAACGAATGCGAGCGTGTACGCAACTAGGCGTTAGGCTGGAATACACGCTACGACTTTTTTGTCGCACCGATTGACAGGCCGACACGTTTTTGTTCGAATAAGGTGTAGTTGAACTAATTATGAGCAATTGTTTGTTGAGTAATTTGGTTAGGAAATCAGTTAAGCGTGGATTGTGTCGTTACTTTGTAGTCATAAGGACATTTCGCAGCTTAAAATAATTTAAATAGTAAGGTAAACTTGTGTTTGGAATTATCATGAAAAATTGTATTTAAAGAGAGCTGCTGCTCTAGACAATGTACAAAACATGGCTCTATCAATTATGAAAATAATGAGATGAATTACAGTCTATTATTACAAGGAAATTATCACGAAAAATCTATTAAACATACTTTGCTTGACGTCTCGGCCCAGATAACATTCATCATAGTCTCACAAGTGACCAAGTATGTTTCATGTCTGATCCTTAATCAGTTAAAATTACTAATTACTAGAACCTACCTTTGAAAATATGTAAAATAACACATACGCTTCAGTTTCATCGCACTTTTACACCACTTCAAACACGAAATATGACAACACCTTTCATACCATTATTTCACAACATTACTCCACTATTACACTTATAATAAAACTCCAAAAAGGAGAACGAAAGTGTCAATTAGAAAGCACATAAAATTTTACTGCCAAAAATAATCGCAGCAAAAAATCGCATTAGATAGTCGTTCATCTGTAGGAATCCTTAAGTGTTGTGAAAGTATAGGCATATATTAAGATCTGATATAATGTAGTGGTTTATTCCTAGCCTAGTTTTATAGCTAAAGCAATTATATTGCGTAATGCAGTGATTTTCTTAGTTTATAGACATTTTTTGCATTCATTTGCGTAAGAGAGAAATAGTATGTACTGTATGTAGTTCAATAAAGTAAAGATTCGTTTTATTCGTTAGGTGTTGTATGTGATTGGAGGTGACTTATGTAAATTAAAGGTATTTCTTGTTGTCGATAGAGAAGATCGCGTCCTATCGACAATACATATAGGTATGTACCAATAGAACATCAAATTATCAAAACCTTCGAACGATCAAGATTTTTAATATTTTGTAATGCTAACCACTCTTTATAAAAAAAATGCTCGGAGAAGACCTTTGACGGCGTCGTTTGCAGTCGATGGTACTGTATTACATAATTATGAAAAGAAATCCCTGTCACAGTTCTATACTAAAGTCCCTTCGCCGCACATGTCTATCTTTATCTTCGCGATAAACTCAAAATGTACGGAACGGTCTTTTATACGGTTTTCACCAAAAGATAAAATAATTTTCAAAAAGTTTTTGTTCAAACCAGCGTAATCTGGGTAACGCTAATGGGGCTGGCCGTTAGTGAAGCTTATTAATGCAGAAATTACATAGAATATTATTTCATAAATTAATTCAATTTAAATATCTTTTAAAGCTAACCATTCTCCAATGCGAGTGCCAATTATGAAGTTTTAACTATAACATACAAAGAACAAATAGTATAATAAAAGTAAACACAGCCTATTAGACCGTGAAAGCGGAACATAACACATTAGCATTCATAGAAGATGATGTGATGATGACACAAGGAAAATGATCACACATGCACTTACGTAACTTTGTATAATATTACATATGTACCTATTGTAACACATAGAGATGGTAGCCATTATGTATATACCTTTAGGGAAGGTTCATATCTGACGGAACATACGTCGCGTATTATCGGCGCAACGCCAGAACAGACAAATGTATAGAAAAACACTCGACCGTTCACACTCAACCAATGATGCGTCGGTGCGAAGCCCATACAAATTAAGTTACGCCCGACGCATCTTCCGTCAGATATGAACCTTTCCTTACTTTTAATGAGCCAGTTTCTTCATACATATCTAAAGTAACTACTAAAGGCATTGACTTTGACTTGACATTTGATTTTTGTTTTCCTAAAACTATCAGTAAATTTGTGAAGAATTAAAGCTTTTGTTGAAATTTAGGAGCTTTGGTCAGTTGACAGACCGTTTAAGACAGAATTTGCCAATACTGCGTTGGGAGATCGTGGGTTTGATTTACTCACGGAATAAATGTATGTACGATTCACTTATAGTTATTTCTTGTCTGGTTAAACTTTCTTTAGGTTCTTTGAATGTTTGGTAAAGTCCCCAAGAAACATGAAAAATTCTTAGTGCAAAAACTAGTTGCCTTAAAAAGAATTTAACACTGTCACGTATTAAAAACCACAATTCGAATTTGTATCAATTTCAATATAAAATACGTACTTCTATTACTTACAACTTTATTTCGAAAAGTGATTCTTAAACGGCCTTAAGTCCTAAAATACAAACTAAAATTCCTTAAATCCCAGTATACCGCAAACGCAATTTTTGCATCAAAACGCATAATTTTACGTTCGTTCGTACTATTCCCTACAATGTAACCCTAAACGCAAACCGTGTATTATGGTAATGCGATATGGTATCGCGAGGCTGTAGTTTGGAAATCGAAAGTAGACTACATGTTGCGAACGAGATTGGTCTGTGGACAGTCAGGAGCAAAAGTGTTATAAATTAATTAAATTATTTATGTTCAATAGATCTAAGTGACTGTACTTATGATTGTATAGTCCAAAAACCTAGTAAAAGGCCTTGTATACAAGGTTCGTGGCTGGTAGTGGTATACAAAATTATAAATTTGCAAATAAATTGACCGCAATTTGGAAGGGTACCAATAAGAGAACAAAATCTTAGCGATTCCTTTTTGATGAAGTGTTTTTTTTTGTATAACATTACTCGCACACTAAAAACATTAAATTAGACTTTACAACTTCAAATCGGTAACAAAATGTTGTTAAAATATTTGCACGCACATATCACGAGGCCTAATAATTGCTATTATTGGTGTTACATGATAATCCAACTAAAACAATGATTTATTAGACATGTAGTGTTGTACTATGAAATAATAGACTGTAACACAATAATACTAGAAGAACGGCGCGGCTTCGCTTGCATGTAAATTTAAATCCTAATAACTAATTTTGTTAAAAAAATGAAAAGATTGAAAATAATAAACTTTAATTAACTGATCACAATAAAGCTAAGGTGTTTGTTTGTTTGGACGCACTTATCTCAGAAACTACTAGTTCTATTTGTAAAATCTTTTTGTGTTAAAGAGGCGAAAGATAGTATATAATATTACGCTAGAACTAATAGGAGATGAGCTGAAGACTAAAATCTACGAGGACTAATTCGCCGGCGGCCACTAGTTGAAAATAAAAGTAGCATCAAGTAACCATATAGAAAGATATCTACATTAACTTTCTCTCGCCAAGTACCTCGTCCCAATTATGGCAGACGAACCAGACGGCCATCAGACATTATGACGTCATTCCCCTCCCAAATATGGACACCCTGTCTATAACTGGATCTCGCCCTGTTCACATTTGGGCTTATGTACTTTTTTGTGGCGACCTAAGAAAGTATTACTCCATAGCAATAATGAACAGGTTTGATGTGCAACTTTCTTATGTAAGGCAAGTTAATAAATAACTATCATTGGGTCTTATTAGTTATTAAATATGGCGATTTTGATGGTACATTCAACTTTGTACTTTATTCTGCTGTCGCCTTGATTAGCATGTTTTACAAAGAACCAAATAAAACAATGTTAAATCTATTTCTTGTTTATAATACTTTTAATAATTAACTTCTAATGTTCACGTTCCGAGTATACGGCCAACACCACATTTACCTTAATCATATAAGTTCAAAAGGTAAACCTTTGTAAATAATAATATAATGATAGAAAAAATTACCTATTACTGTACAAAGTACGGCCTAATTAAATATTCTCCCGGAATGAGGGAGTTGCTAGGCCTTAACTCCACTACAATCGCCAAGTGCGGGTAAAAGACTTTACACAACATCTTCAAGTTTTATCTAACGTATGTACATACAAATCGATTTTATGCAAATTTTACCTATTACTTATCACACTAAACGCTTATATTACATGCTAATTTGCGTTTAAAAATAACTAACTTTAGCGACAATAATAAAGCAATTTTAACACTTATCTACATAATAGTACTTCCATTTAAGGCATTCTCTCATAAGTCTAACATACCAGACGGAGGTTTGCATAACTTTGCCTAATCTATTGCGTATTATCGTCCTAAGTACAAGATAAAGTTGCTTCAATGAATTAATAGCTATAAGGCTTGCTATACAAATATTCGGTTCGACAACAATCGGCCTTGCCGGGCGGCAAATCCGAATTTGTGTAGAGGAAATTTTGGGAAAAAAAACAGCTCGGTATCGCCGCGACTGAATATTTAAACCGAATTGTGAACGATCGGGCCCGTACGAACTACCCAATCGGCACAAGCCAAACGTGTGCAGTGGCGCAGTGGTTTACTGCGTCGGGAGGTCGTGGGTTCGATTCCCACACGAGACAATTAACTAACTCAAACGACAGTAATAAAGCAATTTTAACACTTATCTACATAATAGTACTTCCATTTAAGGCATTCTCTCATAAGTCTAACATACCAGACAGAGGTTTGCATAACTTTGCCTAATCTATTGCGTATTATCGTCCTAAGTACAAGATAAAGTTGCTTCAATGAATTAATAGCTTAAGACTTGCTATACAAATATTCGGTTCGGCGACAATCGGCCTAGCCGGGCGGCAAATCCTAATGTGTATAGATGAATGTTTGGGAAAAAATGCCGCTCGGCATTGTTGCGCCTGAATATTTAAACCCAATTGTGAACGATCGGGCACGTAAGAACTACTCAATCGGCGCGACCACAGCGCCACTGCAGGAGGTCGTGGGTTCGATTCCCACACGGGACAATTATTTGTGCGATTCACAAACAATTGTTTCGAGTCTGGTTGTTCTTTGTGTCCGTTGTTTGTATGTTTGTAAAAGTCCCCGCGACACAAGAGAAATTCTTAGTGCGGGACTTGTCTTTTAAAAAGATAAAGATTAAGAATTACTTCGAGTTGTTGTTCGGTAAAAATTGCCGAACGGAACGAATTGAATATGTGTGTAGCAAGCCTTATAATGGAGGATAAAAATCTAAAGATTGACTCTCGTTTGAGATTTATGTCAGAGTAATTGATGTGAGACGATTACTTTTATAAATCACTTATTACTATTTAGATATTATCTATTCTACAAATAGATTTTTTTTTATTGCGACCATTTTGAGTCCGATTTGTAAAGGTCAATTTTTGGTTTAAAATATCTATTACCTATTTAGAATAATATTATTGCCTCCCTATTCAACTAATTCCAATTAATTTGTTCGGCTATAATCTTTCGTTCTCGGTAATTTCAAATATTTTAATACGTTAAAAAATTCTCACTTTTCCAAGTAATTATTACGTCTATTTAATAGATTACTAGATATATAATGTAGAAATAAATCAGTTGTTACGACACAATAATCTTATGACATAATAATCTACTTCTCGTTTAACCACATTACACTAAATATTTCCTCCTTAAAATAACAAACAATATTCTAAAAACAACTCCAGTATATTACATCATAATTAACAAAACAAAAGTACTTGTGTACTCATATGTACAAAACAAACACGATCAGTGAAAGTGTCGGTCCGATTGTCTACGCACGATGACCGTTTACTGAACATTACCATGTGAATGAGTGAGTGAATGACATCACACGAGTCTGTGCGGGAATGAGCGAGGCTTTGTAGTAATTTGGTTGTAAATTAAGGAAGTTAAAATAATAAGAATTTTAAGATTTAAAATTATGATGAGAATAAGAAAGGGAATGATATCAGACAGATAAGTAAAAAATTTACGTGATTTTATGATCAATGTTATGTTTGGGAAATTTCGAGCAGTTTACACAAAATTTTAGCAAATTCAACCTTTCCTCAAAAATCGGTCTATCTATTGGTGAAAACTATTTCCAAATCCTTTAGCGGTTATGGAGAAAATACGAGTAGAAAAAGACAGCTAATTATTCCTACCGCTCACGTCATCTTTACTAAACAGCTAGTTTTTTGTCCAATTCATAAAGACTATACGGTCGTTTCTATAGTAAAAAGGACACGAAAATAACCTAAATCTATTCCATTTTGGAAGCAATCGCAGAAACAATGAATTTAATAGTCCCGAGGTCAGTTCGATATGTAATCAGAGTAAGTAATAGTGTCTAGGTACAATCTGTTGCGGCATAAATACTATGGATTACATCTGCCTTCTGACCTAACGGTAGTTCTTATCGTATAGAACTAATATTTGAATGTGCAAGTATCAGGAGTACATATCGGTTCTACTTTTATTAACTTCGATTAAAAAAAAAGAGTATTTAGCAGTGTTATGATTTTTGGAAAAAGGCTGTCATAATGGTAATCTATACTAATATAATAAAGCTGAAGAGTTTGTTTGTTTGTTTGTTTGTTTGGACGCGCTAATCTCAGGAACTACTGGTCCGATTTGAAAAATTCTTTCAGTGTTAGATAGTCCATTTATCGAGGAAGGTTATAGGCTATATTTCATCACGCTACGACCAATAGGAGCGGAGTAGCAACGAAAAATGTTACAAAAACGGGGAAAATTTTGACCCATTCTCTCTTATGTGACGCAAGCGAAGTTGCGCGGGTCAGCTAGTCAATAAGAAACCTAACGGGTATTTTTAGAAAATACAACTTTTAAGCTTTTCTTGACGTGAAACAGCGACGTTGAAATCAACTCAGTCTACGTACAGGTAGTAAGGGTTTTTTCTGTTCATAAGGTCTCGGGTTCGATTCCCGGATCGGGTACATTTACATTACAATATCTTCATTTGGAAGTCCGGCGTCAGGTAACGTTCCAGGGAAATGGCAATAAGATCGCCCTATATTACATTGTAATGGGAAAACGGGTATAACAGTTGTACTATATTCATATAAATGTATGTAAACATTGTGCTGAAAAAAAATGTAGCACATTAACAGTTTAATAGGCCTTGTACATCATAGAAATTCGTTTCCAACAGCAAAGTCTCAGCTATCTCAGCTGAGCAAAACACAGCTCATCTCACACTGTAACCTCACACATTAACGCTTAAACACTAAATAATAATGATGCCTTTGTTTCCACAAACTATTGTTTACACATTTGTTTTTAAGTTTCTCTACAGATGAGGTATTCGGAAGTTATTTACATAATATTACATACTTCATACACATATTCATAATGTTAGTAAAAGCGTTTAGTAAACTATTGTGAAGGAAAAGGAAAATTATTTAACAGTATATTACTAATTTATTACAATAACTATATTATAAATGTATTTTTGGGAATTTTAGTACGTATTTTATGTACCCTTACAAAACAATTGTCCCCTCCCGCTGCATCTGTATATTTGTTTGTTCACGATAAACTCAAAATCTATTGAATGGATTTTTTTTACTAACCGATAGAGTGATTCTCGAGAAAAATTTAAGTGTAGAATTTGTTAAGATTAACTCAGTACGAACCAGGAAAGGCCTGGGTGTAATTTCCATATAATATTTTTTTTATAAATTAACATACAGGGCAAAAGTAAAAAATTTAGAAATATCCCTAGTCATCATAGATTTCGTAAGTCCGCCGTTATAAATTAATCTAATCATAAATACGATTTAAAATCTTCAAACTAGTTGTTTGATCTTTCATCTGTCAAAACTAATAAATCATTTTACATCTGCGCAACACCGCATTAATCAACTAAAATAAACATTTCAAAATACAAATGTCAACATTAAAACGTACCATTCACTCATCGTAGTAAACACGAAATTAAAATCTGCAATTCATTCACTCGCTATTGTATCTTAAGATATATCTTTGTTCTGTAGCTCGTATGTTTCAGGGTAATTACAGACTGCGTTTTTTTAACGCAGCGACAACGCACGTTTTTGATAAGTAATTTTTCTGCACGTGTGATTTTGCAGATTCTATGGGTGTTTGTATCGATACGATCTGTATATTATACAAATTAATGTGGATGTCTTTATATAATAATAATGTTAGCCGATTTGACTTCGGCGACCATCTCGCTCCTTGAATACAAAAGGGCCACAAATCGAAAACTATAAATTTTACAGGACAGCCAAAACAAATTTTTGAAACTGTTTTTTTTAAATATTTTATATATTTATTGATTAAATATAAGATGTTAATATATCATTAGATGCGTATTTTTTAGCTCTATCTATCTACAATATAAACTTTCTAATATCTGTTACCTATTAAGAAAAAAAAGCATATAAGTCCGTTTTGCATTCAAAATTTGAACCAATATCATGATAAATATGTCAAAAATTAAACACAGTTTTGCAAATAAAAATGGTTTATTGTACATTTTTTGGTAAAAAATCGTACCAAAAAGTTAAATCTTATTAGTGTATAAAACCATGAGTGAATAGACACCAGGAAAACATTGTATTAAACAATCTAAATTAAAAAATCTTTACTTATTATTAAGTAAGTAATATAATAGAGATCAACTTTGTGCGTAACTTTCATTATTCAGTAAAATTAAACATCAATCATCATGATCAATCAATGGGTAACGTGACGGGTAGACTGAGTGCAACAGGAGTATTAAAGAAATAAGATAATGGAAAAGTTTTATTAGTTTAATAAACCTTTATATTTAGCATTCGTGGATTATTCCAAAGCTTTTGGCAGCATCAGACATTCCGCCATAGAATCATCACTCCATAACCAAGACCTTCTTAAAGATACTATGTAGAATCGAAGCTACATACATCAAACTCATCAAAGCAATATACAACAATCTCTCTAAATCCAAAGAAGCGAGATACAGGAAGACCCAAATTACTTACCAGCACCCTCGAAAAAATTTTCAGGAGCCTGGCGGCAATCAAAAGGCATTGTTGTTAGTGGCAACCAGTTAACAAACCTCGACATTGTCCTCTTCTCTTCCTTTGCATTGGAACTCGAATCAATGCTCAAAGATCTGAGCACGGCAAGCCTTCAGATTGGACTAAGTAAGAACCGTACAAAAACCCAAGCTATGACCAACAACACAAAACGTAGGGTCGAGGTAGGCGGGTTCACTTACTTGAGCCAGATAACCTCTTTTAACAACCGACGGGACAAAGAGTTCGACAAACGTGTCACAAGTGCCTGGAAGAGCTCCTGGTCCATGAAAGAGCTAATGAAAGGTACTTCCACTGTCACTAAAGCGGAAGCTCGTCGAAATGTTTATACTACCCGTCCTAACCTACGGTACCCAAACATGGTCCCTTACGGAAAACCAAAAGTAGAAACCGAAGGTTTGCCAGAGAGAAATGGAGCGTAGTATATCAGATGTAAGAAGAACAGATCACGTCCAAAATTCTATACTGTGCTCCCAAACTCGCATAGCCGATTTAGGGAAGAAGACCGCCAGGTTGAAATGGAACTGGGCCGGCCACATTATCCGCATGCATCCGGAAAGGTGGGCCCGCATATCTACCAACTGGATGCCAGAGGATGGTCATCGCAGATGCGGGAGACCTAAACGGAGATGGCGGGATGACCTAGACGCATTTGAAAAGGACTAGTCGGATCTTGCCGCTAAAAGGGCGACTTGAAAGGGAAGGGTCCCGCCTTGTCTTCCCCTGCATCAAAATGTAAAATTTTATTTCGAAAATTTTAACGAAAACTAAAATTAATATCATGCCAAACGGCCATATTTATGGCCTTCCCATTCTAGCATGCTAAAAATAATTATTTATTCCACAATAATTTAATGCAAAAGGGACGTATTTCAAAATATGCTACTGTTATATTACAAAATATAATAACAAATACTAGTGTTTGAATGCAAAACGGTCGTTTTTAGAAATATGGCACTTTTGTATTACAAAATATGGTAACAAATACTATAGTTAGAATGCAAAAAGGACGTTTTCCAAAATATGGCAGTTTTGTATTGTAAAATATAATCACATTAACTTGAAATTTGGCACCCAACACAGACGTATTTTGGATTGTGGCACTTTTTCACGCAACTGACGAGCATTTGCGTTGAATCTCCGGGCGCAACTCACAAAGTGGCTGTTTTGTACTGACATTACCTGTCGAAGTGAGCTAATGCAAAAAGGGCAGTAAGTCAGTGCAGCCATAATATAAGCAAAAATGATGGGGGTTTTTTTTTTACTATAAAATATAGGCGGTTCAGGTGTCATTTTTGCAATAAAACGATTTTCATTTTTTTTTGAGTTGTGGCCCTTTTGCATTGAAGGAGCGATCTGTGCAGTCAACTGTGCAGGAGTTTGTTTATAATGTTTAAGTGTGTGCACAATACACAAGTAAACTTTCTTATCATTATTCTCAGAGGTACTCATTTGTCGTGACCAAGGACCCTTTTATTCGTCTTTATTGAATGAAAATATAAGTGTTTTGCGCTGTCCAAGCAATTGTCTATATTGAGACTACAATGCGCCAACAGTTCTATGTATGCTTCGCATTGCGTTCAACGTGCGTTGTCGTTGCGTTTTACAATGTTTTGTGTATAAGGGCTCTTACGTGCGTCATTGTGTCGTCGCCTTTGAAATATGTGTGTGATTTGTTTGTACGTTTGTTACGTACAATGTTATGTAACTTGACTAATTGTTGTGGGAAAACTTTGTTAATCTGTGCTATGCGTGACGCGTTAAGTGAAAATCGTGTTCGCTTTTGTTCCGTAGGCTTGTTTTCTATGTGACATTTTAGGTCGAGTTAGTATTGTGTTATGTAAGAAATATTAGCGTGTATTTATTTATCCAATTGATGGTTATTTTGTTTAAACAATTTGCTGTGTGAAAATGTCACTGCATTTTGAAACTGCATTGGTTTTAAATTACCTAAGTGTACTAAATGAAAAGATTTTTCACATATACATTAAATGATATCTGTTTGAAATATCCACCCATCATTATAATTTTATTCTTCATTAAATATTTTGTACATGAGGATTTTGATGTTATTAAAAGGTTTTCCTTTCTTCATATACATTTACTTGACGCATGTTATACCTGAAGGCATACAGAGTTGTATAATATAATTACACTCACATTTCGTCATTTACAATGTTAGTCCAATATTATAGGATTCGAGCCTACTATTTCCTTACTATATTTGTCTAAATCATTACAAAATCGATAACAATCTAAAACTCTCAAAAACAATTTTACAAGTTAAGTACATAAACTGCAATCTAGTAAATTGTTCAAGGAATAAAACACTAAAACGGTTCAAGGAAACCAGTAGTTCCGAGAGAGATAACATCGAGTTATTGTTCTTCGGAAACCGCAAGGAAAGAAAGAAAGAATGCAACAAAGGTGGGAGGGAAAGTGCAAAACAATACTTATTAGGAGTTGAGTTGATGTGCGTTGTTATGTGGGTGTAGGGAACTATAGTGTGGTTTTTGAGAAGAACTTACATTTTGAGTGTTCGTAGATCGTTGTTCAATTGTCTCTACTTGTGACTGTCGAAGTGAAATATCAACTGGCTCCTGTCATTTCGACTTTTGTCTCAGTGTTTTTTGTGTATTTTTTATATCTTTTATCAATACTGTGTTATTTAACGGCATTTCAAATGCAATTCAATTCATATACAGGTACGCTATTGAGCCAAACAATAAATGCTATATTGCTTTGATAGTTTGATAGTTTAATAATAAATTTGTCCTGCATAAAAATACGCTATAATTTGCACTTTTGATTTGACTGCAGATGGTAATATTACTTGAGGCATTGACAGTAAATCAATGTACCATAACTTTAAAACCTGGAATATAAATATAATCCACGAACAAAAAAAATCTAGTATTTTTGTAAGTGATTAAGAAATCCTTAAACAAAATTCAATGCCACTACAGCTTTTAAAATCTGCATTATTTACTAAAGTACCAAAATTTCTCAACCAACATCCAACATACATACTTTACCCAACATTCTACCACAACGGTATAACACTCACTTTACCCAACATCATACAAGCACCTCCATTATCAGCATAGCCTTACAGTACCAAAAACACTGCAATGAAGAAACAAATATCTTAAGACATATCTCGAGTAAAAGTTGCACTTGCATCAGTGCAGTACGCATGCGTAATGCGCATGTTGACGTCGCATGCGCATTGAGTTCAGTTACAACCGGCTTTTGTTAAAATAACTATCGAAGGAAAAAAATCTAGTATTTTGTAAGTGGTTAAGAAATCATTAAACAAAATTCAATGCCACTACAGCTTTTAAAATCCACATTCTTCACCAAACTTTCAAAATTTTTCAACCAACATTCCACATACATACTTTAACCAACATTCTTCCAACGGTATAACACTCACTTTACCCAACATCATACAAGCACCTCCATATCAGAAAAAAACTTACAGTACCAAAAAAACTGCAATGAAGAAACAAATATCTTAAGACATATCTCAAGTAAAAGTTGCACTTGCATCAGTGC
Organism: Anticarsia gemmatalis; assembly: GCF_050436995.1. NCBI lineage: Eukaryota > Metazoa > Arthropoda > Insecta > Lepidoptera > Erebidae > Anticarsia > Anticarsia gemmatalis. The sequence continues at coordinate 10,230,176 of NC_134758.1, forward strand.
AGTACGCATGCGTAATAGTGCGCATGCGCATTGAGCTCAGTTACAACCGGCTTTTGTTAAAATAACTATCAAACGAAAAAAAATCTAGTATTTTTGTAAGTGGTTAAGAAATCCTTAAACAAAGTTCATTGTCACTACAGCTTTTAAAGCCTACATTCTTTATTAAACTACCAAAATTTCTTAACCAACATACTTTACCCAACATTCTTCGACAACGGTATAACACTCACTTTACCAATCGTACAAGCACCTCCACATCTGCATAGCCTTACAGTACCAAAAAAACTGCAATGAAGAAACAAATATCTTAAGACATATCTCGAGTAAAAGTTGCACTTGCATCAGTGCAGTGCGCATGCGTAATTAAATAGTGCGCATGCGCATTGAGCTCAGTTACAACTGGCTTTTGTTACGTCAGCGCTATCATAACGTGTTTATTTGTATCGAAATGTGTTGTTTATTACGAAAATCTGTGAGAAAAACTATTGTTCACGTAAAATTTTGGCCGTCAAAAGAATGGTTAAGATGTGGATGTATAATTGGTATAATAAAGAGGTATATATTGCCATATGGGAGTAACATTGTTAATTGCGTAAGTTGAGGGTACAATAATACACCTTTGCCTACTTTGGCTTCAACATTTTGTTGTAGTTTTGTCTTACATTCTCCATCTAAATTTTGCTAACTTTGTGTAGACAATATTATGATGATTGGAATACACCTTAATACCACCTACACAAGTAAGTAATATACCTGAATCTATCCCTATTTTAAAGAACGTATTTTTAATAGTGTCGAGTGAGAGGAAATAGCAAAAACTCGCAGTCCCTCATTTCAATATTCAGTTAATTAACTATGAGTTTTTCAATAATATTATCAGTCATGCAGGGTTCAGTCAGCGACGTAATCAGCGATGTAACCTTCGAAGGCTTCAGGTTTTTAACTACCAAACCTAAAAAATACCAGTTTTAAATAATGAGGTAATTGAGATCTTATCATTAAAAAATACTAAAGTCCTTGATTAAAACCAGCCCTATATCTTTACAACTTATTTAATACTTAAAAAAATGCACTCTTTTTGCATATTCTTGTTCTTTTTCTTAACAAATGAGTGGACATTACTGTATTCTTGCCAAATAAAGAATTTTGTTTTGAGATTATCCGCGAATATGATCGTTCGGACGCCATTTTGGTGAAACTGTTATTTTTTGACATTGTTTTGCTAAATCTGGCTTGGTTACGTGTTTCTGGATTGTGAAGATAATGAAGGATGATATAATGCACATTTTTTTAAAGTCAGACGACTAAACTTGCAAGTCAAAAACGCCAATTTGGTTTTAGAGTAAATTTTGAGCCATGCAACTTTTCGTTTCTTTATTTAATCCGTTTATATGATTTATAAGCTTTTTGAACTTTTATAAATCATGTGTAGTTTCTTATGTATATTTCAAAGCCCAAAACTACTGTATCAATACAGACAAATTTTGCAAATGTATAAACATTATAAATTGAATCGCCACAGATTTACGTCCATGGATATACAAACTTATCACGTGTATTCATTTGCAAAATTTTTCAACATAGGAAAAAGCAACTCGTTGTTGCCTCGGGTGTAAACTATTATAAAATAATTGACAGAAGTCCTGTTAAGTATATGTTTACGGAAACAGACATTCGCGTCGGTGTTAATTTACACGGTTTTTACATTCGTTTATCATTTTTATCATACCGTACGGAACCGTACGCGTTTGTACCGGCTCGCGTGTAGCCACGGCATCCTAATTGTGAAGGAAGTCACGTTGAAATACTGTTTCTTATGTTTTTATTATGACTCTTAAGAGAGCATAAACATTTTAATATCACACGGCATCTTTGAGTTTGTTTTAATTCGTATGTATAATGCTTGTTGATTTTTTTACTTGAATTGTATTTTTAATAACGTTTACTGTTAAAGGAAATGTGCGAGGAATTATTTTAAAAGATTACCTTTAAAACTAAACTTACTAAATTATCATATTTTATTGTAATTCTTACTAACTGTAACTTAGATCATCAGGAAAACTGTTTCGTCTTCGAATAAATGTATTGACGGACCCTGAAAAAAAATAACAAAAGCGGAGTATAAACTCGAGTATATTAATTTAACAATTAATACCGACATAAAAGAATCTGGTCGTAAGAACAAAAAGCAGCGCAAAATGATTTACAAAAAATGTTTTACATTCATTCATAGACAATCTTAATAGAACTCCTTTTTCAAAAATTGAACGTAAACAAACTCGTATCTTCCGCGATACCGCGGCCATATTTGAAATTTGAATACAAGAAAACATACTTCATTCCCTGTCATAATATCAAACATAACGTTAGGTTAATTTTAATACAAACACCACTACTAATTCAAAATGTTGTCTGTTTCGCATTAATTTCATTGCAGATACATGCCCGTTAGAATTTAATTCCGTAAATACATTACTCGGGTTAGTTGAACGTGTAAATCTTATTAGCGTGTCTATATAATTTTACATGGGATTTTGCTAAGGTGATCGTTTGGAATGTTAGTTTGTTATGCAATGTAGCTTACGGCTTTTGAAAATAGGGTATTTGTAGTAATTTCAAAGACTGTGACATATTTTTTATTCTGTTGTCATTTATGACGGAGGAATTGTGGAAAATTGTTTTTTAAAATGGCCATTTTCAGCCATTAGGGCGTATTTTTTATCTGTGAGTCAAAGCTGCAAAAAGGCTTGATAGACTTTATACATATTTCTCAGAACGTTTCAGTTGTTGCTGTTTTGTAAGCATAGATTCGACGTTTTACCGAGAACAGTAACTGGTAACATTGGTGTTAGAAATAGTTTTCATTTAATAGATAATCCATGTTTTCCAATACTCTAAAGGCCATAAAAAGCGCGCCAATCGCCATCTTGGAAATCCGATCTGTCACTTTCTTCCATGCGTTCCGATTCACGTACATGTCGTAATCAGTCAAAGTACGTAGACATAAATACAAAAAATAAATCAATTCCGAACCAAGCTTGTCACTATAATAGGAAAGAAAGTGAATTACTAATAGAAAATGAAAGTACGGACGTGTTGTACGGAAATTATTAATATTGAATGTATTGCGATGTATTTGATTGAAATATTACTAGCTTATGCGATACTACAATTTATTCCATGGGAATGTATTAACTTATGGATTTAGCTGTATTTGTTAAGTTTACTATTGATTATTACTACATCTCTCCAATAACTTGTAAAACACGAATGAGAGAAAAGAGATATATTTTTATTGCACATATTAAATTGAAGCTTTTATATACTTTTGCTACAGAAACTGTAAAATCTGTGCATAAATTCAAAAAATATTTAGGAAATAAATATCGTCGAAATCATATCATTAAATTTACTACAATTTATTATTCCGTACCGTAACACATTTTTATAAACACAGTCAATATACACAGAACCAAATTCATTCACGAATACAAAATTTCACACTATCTTTAAAACAAATGAATTTGAATGCACCGTGTCAAATAAAAATCAATTTGTATAATATTTATGTATTTTAAACAAAATTATAAAAAAAAACGTGATTTGCCAAATTCATTATAAAATCATTGCATCATATTATTCGGCGTGCAAATATTTTAATTGATAATTTATTCTGTATTATTGAACTGAAAATCAATGAATTATGAATTCAGGGTCGATTGATTTGAGCGCAATGTAATCACTGTTTATGCAGTAAGGTTATTTAATATTCATTTGAAGTTGGAGATGCAATGATCTTTTAAAGTACGTTTTTTATTTATTTTTGTTTTATTGTTTACATTGTAGTAGTAGTAGAGCCATGTTACTGGCTCGAAACGATTTCCTAGGACCAGCAAGCTTGGTTTTTAACGGCGTGTAGTGATGCATTTCACAAGAGGTGTGCTTTTCAGCAGGTACATAGGAAAACTTTTGATAGCATTCAGCGGTACCAAAGTTTCCCTGATTAGTGCCGTAAGCTGGTCGAGGGTGGTTTTAGTCGGTAGGAATCCGACATAACACGACTTTCGATAACCCATTTTCGATAGCAAACAAATTAACCAGTCAGAATCATTAAAAACCCTAAACAGGTACTAAGCCTATCTGCATGAATACCCCACATCAAAGCCATTACCATAACACCAGCGATGCATTTAAATACCATTGCATAACTCTATTGTAATACAAGACCTGTCAAGGGCTCACATACATACAAACATACAAACAAACGTGCACCTCACGTTTCATGTCAATGCCATTACCAAATTACAACCAACCCACATCAAGGTGAAAGGAACCTTATTTTTAAAGTGTTAGAGTTGATTTTCGTTTGTGGTTGAACGTGATCTTGGTAGCGAAATGTCTGTCAGCAATTATTTGGCGCGATGACCCTAGTTATTTGGTAATCACGGAGTTGCTGTGTAGTATGATAGTGAATTATTGTGCTGTGAAACTTTTTGAATGTTTTTTTAGTTAGTTTGCCTTTTTTGCTTAGAGTTTTTATCCATTACACGTGTTACTACGTTAATCTTACGTATTACTGAATGTACCACTACATCGGAAAGGGAGTAGAGCCTTATGAGAATAGCTAGCAAGAAACTCACGGCCAGTCTTTTGAATCTCTAGATGATTTACAATGTGGTTGATATTATAATTGATAAAGCGAGGAGCTGCGAACAATCAGTAATGTAAACTAAACGACAAGGCATAACTAAACCTCCAGAAATTTTTTTCAACAAGCTAAGTTTACAAAACGGTTTCTAGAAATGCTGTTTTTTATTTTCTTCTGTTACCAAAATGATGTAAGCCAATCAGGTGACAAACAAAAAAGAAGAGTAATGTTCTTTCAAACATAAAAACCGAGCGTAAAGCAGTAAAAAGTAAAATAGAAACTGCGTAATAGCGCGTAAAGTTGGTTTTATTACTGGCAATACGTAATGTGGACTCTCACTATCACTGAAGATAATATATGATTTGAGAACTTCTGATATATTCCAACTGCTAGCCCGCTACTTCGTCTGTTTAGGAAGTTTTCCGGGGTAAAAATATTCATATATGTATTACTTCAGATTATAAAATGTATAACTAACTTGGTGCCAAATGTCACGCACAGACTTAAACTGACACTTTTTCATAGGAGCTGGCAGAAATCAAAAACTGCCACGCCGCTACCTCGGGAGGTCGTGGGTTTGATTCCCTTTGTACTTTGAGTCCGTTGTTTGTGTGTTTGTAGAAGTCCCCGCGACACTAGAGCAACTCTTAGTACGGGAGTAGTCTTTATTAAAATAAAAAGACAAAACTCTACAAACTTCCCTTACGTTATTCTTATCCATAAATCTTGTGATATAGAACCACCGTTGCAGGTACTACCTGATTTTTTTTCAGGCCGCCATCACCGATATGATCTTTGTATGTCTATCTAGGGCGTTCTCTCATCTAGAAGGTGTAGCCAACGAAACTAAAAATTCATTCTAACAAACTTTCGCATCAATAATACTAGTAAACGAAAGGAAAGATTCTATCACAGATCATTAGTTTTTATTACCTCATATTACCTGCAATTCACTTTTACATACACAGCAATAAATCAAAGAAACATCGTTCTTTACTTCGCAAGCGTATATCTCATTGTTTACGACTTACAATCACTGTCGGTTTTAACGTGTAAATTAACTGGTTCAAATATAGGTAACAAGTTTGTTTCAAATTGACAGTGGAAACTAATAAAATTTAGAAGTTAATTGTCTGTAAAGTTGATTGTTTCCTTGTCATGTTCAGCTTCATAAATATGATGTTTGTATTGCTAGAATGTTTGCCTGCTACTGTGAGTGCCTTAACTGAATAATATTTTGATGTTTATCCTGAATGAGGTGATGATGAAAGGTAGTTTTCAGAGCCCTAACTATCTAATGATTAGCTCCTTAAGCCCTATCTGATTACCTGAAGGACATTCATAAGATTTTCATAAATTTACTGTACTTTCAGGATCGTAGCAACTGGCGTTCTTAGGACTCTGCCTACCCCTTAAGGTTAAATGGCGTAATTTTATGTTTGTACGAAATAGTAATTCTTGTGAAAAGTTCTAGTGTCAAATTTGTAAAGGTTCGCCCTTTGTAATCTGGCTGAAGGCTTTGGTTTTGCCTTCGCAAAACCAAAGCCAGCCAGATTATAGTAGCTCTAGTATAACAAAAAATAAACCCGTGTTATCGCATTGACATCTTCAACAGTAAATAATAAGAGCAACCACTTCAAAATCAATCCATTTACCTCCTTGCCTGACTATAAACCTGACTTTACACAACAAGTACCAGTTACCACTAACTCTACAACTCGTAACCTATTTACGCCAGCTTCAGAATTAATGAGGTTACACTGAATGCTATTATTAACTAAGTGATGAATGCTGTGGTCCAAAACCAGTCCTTTACGAGTTCCTATGAAATGCTAGAAGTGATGTAATTGGTTGTTGGTCGATTAAACTGAGAGCTGAGATAACCGATACATATGTATTCGCCTCCTAAGTCTTACGAAAGAATTTGAGGATTAAAAACTTAAGATTTAATAATCGTTTGTGCGTTTTAAACTTTTAACACCTTTTTATATGACTGGGCGAGAAAATAAATAAAAAAATCCATGTAGTTAATACAAGTAGAGCTTGTACGATAGAAGAACTAATAAATAATTTTATACTTCTAAATATTAAGCAATATAGATAAATGGCACAGAACAGATACTCGTGTTCGTCATACAAATATTTTTCCCAAGTGGGTTTTGAACCTATCACATATGGCGCTACGGTTATTGCGGCGAGATCACCTGTAACCACTGAGCTAAATATCGAGAGTAAACAGTTTTTTTATGTATATAGAGTTTCCTTTATGTCCCTAACTTGACCCATGACCATTTTGCTCGGCGATGGAAATACAAGTCAACAAGTCGGTAAGAAATAACCCGTAAGCTGGTCACATGTACTGAAACGTAATTTCTTGGGAATAATTCTGATTCACTGCGTGTAGGTACTCGTAGTACCGTGTACTGTGACTCATCAATCATTAAAAGTTATAAAGAATGTCGTGCCCAAAAAATCACCGATTTGGACAGTAAAATAAATTCTGGGCACGCACGACAAACATATCGAAGTTGAGTGTATATGAATACTTTCTGGAATAACTGTGCGTTCTCCAAACAGTTATTGGAAGTACAATATGACATTTGCTGTTATCGAATACTCATAATATACTTACGGCCAGAGAATTTTTCTGTTATACACTTTGATTTTATCTTTAACAAAGACATAATTATATTTTAGTTTATTTATACAAACGCTAATGAATTATGAAAAGCTAAACCTTTTTCATTACTGATTGATGAAGTGAACCGAACAGTGAAGTAAATATTAATATAGTCACGAACAGACACATATTAAAGATCTTTGGTTTCATCATCATTAGGCTGTATCCAACTATTGCAGTTGATTCAAGTGGCGTCAGACAGAGGAATATTTGAAACCAATGAACATCTTCCTTTGTGGCTTAAAAGGCCTATGCGAGAGTAACAACCGCGACCGATTTTTGGCAGATGAAATATCATGGTCGATTCTGGTTATAATCACGATATATTCTTTAAGTATGCAGCATCAACGCAAACATTAAAATAAAGATATCATGCAATCAATCGGAGCACATTTGACCTTTGCGTTACGAAAACAAAAGAACGATCTATTTCCTATTTTTTTAACCAAACTTCCTCTAATACAAAAACCAAATATTTATTTAAACACTAAACCAGATCTTATTTAACATGCGTTTAAGGCAATTTCCTTATGAATTGAGGTCAGAATTATTAGTGCAGTGCGAAATAGACTTGTTATTAGATCATAGTTTTATTTGAGAAAGATATTTGTTCTTTGTTTTTTCAAACCTTGAGATTGAAAATATGCATACATACATAATTTCTCGCACGTTCTACGCGAAGGTTTAGACAGAGGTGTATAAAATATTAACCATGTTAGTCCCATGTAATAAATCTTAGTCCTATGTAATTGGGGGTGAGTCTATTGCCATTACAGACACATTATCAAACTCCAGGGTACTTTTGGGAAACATTTTAAATTAAATTACAAAATACGAATAGCACTTTTCCCGACTCGGAAATCAAATCCGACATCTCATGATCGTCACTTGCATTCACTACCGACTTTGCCATCTCTGCTTAAACCTTCGAGTATAACAGCCGTGATAATATGCATATAACATAGGAAAAATTTCTCTCGGCCCGAGAACCGAACATGAATCTTCGTAATGCGATCGTTTACTCTAGTCACTAGTCATCTCTATCTCTACTGAACAAAGCATTAGTTGCCACTGGCCGACCATACTTACCGTCCATAAATTTTATTGCCGAGAAAATGATACTCGTTTAAAAGCTTTTATTTATCCCAGATCTTGCGAGTCAATGTACACAAATAACCGGCCAGTGTCGATAAAAGGAATCTATCTAGATATATACTAACTGACTGCCATACAAATAAAAAAAAATAGTGTCACTTAGGGGTTTGAAAAATAGCATCTCATACCTACTCAATATGCTCACAAAATTTCATGAGAATTGGTCAAGCCGTTTCGGAGGAATACGGTAACTATCATTGTGACATGGAAATTTTAGATATAAGATTACTTGTCCTGCATGATTGACTGACTGATAATCATCGCACAGCTTAAACCATATAAGTTAGAAACATGAAATTTGGCCAAAGGATGCCTTTTATGATGAAGGCACCTCATAAGAAAGGATTATTTAGTAATTCACCCTTAGGGGGTCAAATAAGGAGATGAAAGTTTGTCATTTTCCGAGCTAGAGGCATGAATTTTCATATTTGGAGTTTTCGTTTGAAATAAATAAGCACATATTTCAGGATTTTTGGAAAATTATTACGATTTAAATTAAAGCTGAAAGTCAACTTTTATTTTCCTAACTTTTACGCGAGTGAAGCCGCGTAGGTCCACTAGTCGTTGTATAAGCACTGTTTTTATGTAATAGGAAGCGGTGTCATTCGTGAGGTTCCGTAATATGATTAGCGCCTGCCGAGTGTGACCGACGGTATACACGAAGTTAAGTAAATATTATGAAGGTTTAGCTCTGAGATGAAAAGGGATTGCTTGTATGTGCTAATTGGTTTTCTAGTGGATTTTTTCTATGGAATGTGTGGTTTTATTTGCTATTGAAATGGTAAGGTTAAATACCTTGACTTAAACCAAAGAGTTGATGGTACAGAGTTCGATTTCAAGTCTAGAGTAACATGAAAATTATGCAAAGTATTTGTACCAAAATAGGTTATAACCACACATAGCTACGTAACGAAAAAAATATTGCCAAGAACCTATTCCTTTTTATTGAAGTCTGTTTAGAAATCGTTTAAAATCTGAAAGTAAAGATCTACCTTGAATATGTTAAATTAACGCGTTAATTCCCGTCATCTATATTTTAAACATGTAACACAAAAGTTTAAAAATTAATAATAATATGTACTTTGAGAAAAAAAACATCCGTCTTTTGTGGGTATTAACTCCCTACAGCAGAATATTCCATAACGAAACATATTTTATTCAATTAAAAAAACAATACAGCAACGCTATGATTGGTTTATTATCTGGGGGCACGGAAGTGCCCCCGCAAGTCGAGCAAAAAAAAAGCGACACGGCCGTAACATCCTTTTCTCGAAGCAATTCGGGCTATTTTGACACCCCTATAATTTCGTTGTGGATAAAACAAGAAGCCTGGATTTTCAGCAACTAATTAGTCATTGTATAAACACGGTATATTTAAAATTTCAGTCAATTTGAACCAGTAGTTTAGGAATGACAACTTGTTAAAATTTTGAATTTTGTCACTCACTGATTCACTGACCCACTGACTCACCGATCATCAAAAGTCTAAGGTACTTCTAGCAGACTTAGAAGCTTAAAATCTAGAATACAAATAGGGTTTAGTGTCTTAATCATGGGAAAAATTTAATATTTTCTAATTTCGGTCCAGTTTTCTAAATACACCAACTGCAACAATAACTTTGTAATCCCATATAAATGTATAAGATTACAAGGTTACATTTGCAATTAATGAATTATTATTACAGTAGAAAATAAAATAAATAGGTGTAAATAGTAAATAGGTACCTACTATATGAGACATAACGGGGGAGGGGGTATAGGGTGGATAAGGGTGTTTAGCCCATGAAACTGAACAACATTCCCATAGGAAAATATGTTGAATTATGAAAAAAAAACGTTTTTCCATACAAATTGAACTTATGTTCGCTCTACAAAAAGAAGTGAGATGCCATCAAAAACATTCTGTAAAAACCTCAAGTCTCGCCGTAAAAAGTTGTGAGATCGATATAATACCAAGTCGATTAATCTATTTAGTCTCTACTTAAAGGACCTTCTGTCTTAAGTTATTACGTATGTTATTATCATGCCAATTTAATAAAAAATACCTTAAAAACAATTAGATCGACTTGGTCATCGCAAGAAAACACAAATTCGCCATTAACATTTCAGGAGCATTAACTTCTCGTCGTGCTGTGTAGTGTGATACATACTAATAATTAAATCATGCGATGGCCAGGTCGGTCTAATTGTTTTAAAGGTATTTTTTATTAAATTGGCATGAAAATAACATACGTAAAAACTTAAGACAGAAGGTCCTTTAAGTAGAGACTAAATAGATTAATCGACTTGGTATTATATCAATCTCACAACTTTTTACGGCGAGACTTGAGGTTTTTACAGAATGTTTTTGATGGCATATTTATTGTCAAGGAAACAATAATAAAATAAATCAATCATAACAATGTCCACTGAACTACAAGTGTGAAATAATTACTACCAATGTATAAAGTTTCACGTAACCGACACTAGCGGGCGCCACGGTCTCATATCGAGTTACTCACCGCATCCTCGGAGCACGCGCTCGCTTCCGCTTGTAATGTAGCCTCTACCTTATTTATTGTGCCACCTTTGAACTGTGGAAGATTTAAGGACCCTTTTAGACAATGCTGGAAGTATAGGGTTACTTTAAAATGGTGAATTAGAAGCTGTTTAAAGTTATTTAAATTTTATAATATTGTTTGGTACTTATATCTATTTTTATTGGTTTTTGTTGTGTCGGTCAATCTATTTTATTAGGTACTTATTATTTTAACAAAATGACCACAATTTTGGAAAACTAAATTTGTTAATGAGTGCAAGGATTTGAAATTTTCATAGCACAACCTGCCTTTTGAGGGACTTTATTTGGTATACCTGGTTTCATCACGGAATGACATCTATGCGATAAATAAGATGATACAAATAATTTAATACGGACAGAGCCAGTCTTCACCTTGCAAAACTTATGAATTTTGAATTTTAGGCAAGTGCACGACCTACTTTATCAAAAAACTCTGTATAAAAATCGTGCCAATAAGATAATATCTAAACCTTAAACTTCAACAATAGCAACACATAATAAAAGCCTTTAATTTGTCAAAATAAATAGATCAGATAAATCTTTAACACCTATCAAAAAGTATTTAATAAGAATGATCGAGTTTTTTGCTAGACTCTTAAATGTCAAACTTTAGCCTTCGTACAGCTCAATCAGTAAGCCGCTCTGATTGCTTGTTATCAAGGTTGTATATAAAATGTCAGTTAGAAATAGATTAAATGACCGGCAAGTAGACCTTCTTATATATAAATAGGTAATTTTTGGTACCACTTCATTCTTTTAAAGGGACAACATATTCCTATCCCTTTGGCACATTTCATCACACTAGTAAAGTTTCAAGTAATCTTGTTGTCATATGTCGTGTTGATAACTAAACTATATTCTATTTATAAGAATATTTCAACAGAAATTACACTTTGTTTGACTCGGGAATCGAGCCCGGATCACACAAAAGTACAGGATCAGCCACCACACCACAAATACTACGAAAAAAGATTTCAAAATAAATGTACCCGGATCTCATAAAAGTATTTATAAACGACCATTTGTCCCACACATATCACCACTACGAAAAACGCTTTCAAAGTAGTCAGTATACTAAAACTTGCTGTTCAACATCATACGATCCCTCAAAATATTACTAATCATACCTAAATTTTTTGTAATAATCTCTTTCACACCGCAAATGGCAGTATATAAGTATCCAAAAGTAATTAGTTACTTATGAAAGTTTTAACCTTGACTACAACCTCGATCATTCACTCCACCAATTATCTTATCGAAAACCCCTATTAAAAACCATTAATGAAAACCTCACACCATTGATAAATTCCCACGAACTAACGGACGTGAAAATGAGTAAAAAAATACTTTTAACTACTACCGAACATTGTTCTGTCCGAACTTTAAACCATCACATGACAACGCTCTAATTTACGACATGTATAATCATCATCATATTTCAATTAATTTACACAAAACTAAGATAAATTATACACCAAAACTTTCCTTATTAATCAGCCTATCTATTGGTGAAAACTACATTAAAATCCGTTCAGTAGTTTCAGAGTAAATTGCGAACAAACAAACAGACACGAACTTTAATTTACAATACTATGTAGTGAATGTTTGTTCGTAAGGTCACTTGCCCCGGTAGCTACTTCTTAAAACGGATCTTAAATTATAGGCTCGGATTTCGATAAAAAATTATCAATGATGGTTTTAGATATAATGAAGCCAATATTGGACCACCGGAGGTTTTTTTTGTTACTTTATTGGTTGTGAGCCATGGGAAAACGATTGCTGGCAATTAACACAGCTGTAAAGCCTTTCAAGGTGTTTTTTGTATGTAGAGTTCAAATATAAATTGGTAAAAAATACTGTGAAAAAATTGTCACGCCAAATAAGAACAAAAAAAATACAAAAGAATAATGATAAAAAAATCTAGTTTATGTAACAAGATGAAATATTTGCGCTAAAAATAAATTAGAATCTATACATATTAAATCACTTGTTCTGACTAACTTGTCAATATTGGGGTCTTGATTGCGAAAATCACAAGTAATTAATTTGCCGACAAAGTGATTAATTTGTCGGCAAATTAAGGAGAAAAGTAAGTAAAAAACGGTAAACCAATAGCTGAAAAATTATTTCAAGCGCTAAGCAATAATTGTTCCTCCATTCCATTAAAAAGTGTTAATAAACTACCCAAGTAGCAACCTACACAGTAAGCAGCAACATTGTACAATTAAATTATTAGCATTATAAATATTAATAACCATCAATATATAAAGGGCAGATGCTACAAACATCAAACTAAGAAATTCTTGTTAAAACTAAAAAACATAACATAAAATACAGTCGGCGTAAAATTCTCACATAGCATTCAATATAGATGTACTTATTTTTTTCTAACTCCCTCCACCACTCATGTAATTATAAACCTTAAGTTCGAAGCGTTAAGGTTGATTTTTGTTTGGTCTGTGTGAGATTTATGACGTTTTGTCTATGAATGCGCACGCGCAGGTGAATCGTGCAAAAACGCAATGAGATCACCATCGCGTTGTCATTTAGACGTGACATGTTCCTCTGTAAGGTATTACCGTAATGCAAGTTAGATACAGAAGTATCACATGAGAATGAATTAGTTTGAGCTTTAGAGAAACAGATCAACGTTGTGTAGTGTTGTTTATGAATGAGGAACGGGTGAATATGGATTGATAGCCAATAAGTAATTTTAAGATTGGCTGGTTATGTCCTGAGTTGTTACGGAAAGCCAGTCTTTTAAGGCTAGTTTTCTGGACAGGGAAGTTTTGATAGGACTGAAATCACTGAAATATACTTAATAAAAAATGATTTCATAATTCATCTCTAAATTTACCGTTTGGGTAAGCAGGAATTTCCTTTTAGTTTCCCAGTCATCAATGTCACTATACTTACAAAGATTTATTTATATTCTTCTTAAAGTTGAAGACCAGCCTAGGGTCTAAATTGGTTTTCTAATTGACAGCTCATGAAAGAATACTTATATAAAGCTTTGGTTACTGCAGGATAATGCTACCTAACTATCACAACCATCAATCGTAGTCTCTCTACGCCATATTTATTTACAACATTTTAGGCGCCATTAACTATCTCTTCTTGTACTCCAATTTAAATAACCTTTGAATATTTCAAAAACGTTTCTACTCTATACTTCTGTCACTCTCCTGGCTATCCTTGACTGTCCATACGTGACGTATTCAGATCTGAGGCACGGATCACGATCCATGGCCACGATACCGTGATGACAGATAGGATTGAAAACTCAATGAATACCACGGATTGCTATAACGCTGGTTAGATAGGCTCGTTAGATTACCCGTGTGAATAGCTGTGTAAGGAGAAAATGTTTAACTTAGTATAATATTTAAATGTGTACATTATAACTTAGTAGAAAGCCTCTCGTGCGAGATTCATGGATGGCGGAGGTATATATATAAAACTAGCTGATCCGCGCAACTTCGTTTGCGTCACATAAGAGAGAATGGTTCAAGATTTTCCCCGCTTTTGTTACATTTTTTATTGCTACTCTGCTACTATTGGTCGTAGCGAGATGATATATAGCCTATAGCCTTCCTCGATAAATGGACTATCTAACACTGAAAGAATTTTTCAAATCGGACCAGTAGTTCCTGAGATTAGCGCGTTCAAACAAACAAACAAACAAACTCTTCAGCTTTATAATATTAGTATAGATATAGACTAGCTTTTACCCGCGACTTCGTCCGCTACCTGAATTTTCCCATGGGAGTGCTTCATTTTCCCGGGGTAAAAAGTAGCATATTATGTCCTTTCTCGGGTAACAAAATATCTCCAAACCAAATTTCATGCAAATGGGTTCAGTAGTTTAGGAGTGATTGAGTAACAGACAGACAGGCAGACAGAGTTACTTTCGCATTTATAATATTGGTATGGATTCATGGGTGGCGAAGGTATGTATATAAAAATCATAATTGAGAACATCAGTGATTTTGATATAACAGCTGATGATGGTCTGTTTGGTACAGCTATTTTAGAAATAAACATAATATTTTATATCTAGATTAATCGCGCGTACCAAGGCCCTCTACAAAGTTTTCGCACATAAATAGCATTTTTCTAAGTTAATTTTCAAAAAGACATAGATAATTATTTTGTCTCGGTACTCTTGAAATGCATTAATTGTGGAGACATAGTCTTCATAGGACACACAAAAGTATTTGTCTGTGAATCATATATGTACATATTTATGTACACAAATTTTAGTTTAAGTGATAATAATCAAAGCTACATAATAGGTGACTCTTCGAAACAGTTATCGTAAATTTAAATATGGATAGATCTTCAATGTATTATATTTATTGTAATGGTTCCTTAATAATAACACAACACATACATTTTCTATATTAATTATTTAGATCTCAGAATACATACACAAACAAGGAACCTTTTCATCCTAAACAATTTTCAACCTACCATTAAAATTTAATTCCTCAAAAGCGTTCAACAACCCATCTACCAGGTCTTCAGCTAATCAGATCTGAATATTACGACCTGGAACAAGCAAGGGACATTTACTAGCCATAACAAAACGATTGTAGTACCGATTGTCGAGCTGGACTCGTTTTTATCTGCCATCTCTTTTTAACGAAGCACACCGGAAAGGGACATAATATTACTGGTGAATTTAAAGGTGTGGTAATCTAGGTTTTAGTATTACCACCCAGTTGAGTAGATTTTCGAGAAATGAGAAACTTATGCTGGACAAAATGTATTTTAATTATAGTTTTCAACTTTACATATGTACACTATTTTTAACATTATATTACAGATTTGTGAGATTCTTAACGATTTTACCGATGAAAAGCCTTCGCAACTACGAGAAATCTAACTGTTAGACGACTTGTGACAATTCGACAATTTATTTCTTTGCTCTCTGCCTACCCCTATAAGAAAAAGGAGTGTTTTTTTGTATGTATGCAAATCCTATGCATCAAAAGCCTAGTCTTATAGTAAAACATGATCATTATGACTTTAAAAAGTCCATAAAATAATTCAATGTCTTTTAATTCATGTATCCATATATTAATATGATTTACTATCTATTACTTACTTATTATTATATAAATCATCATCACCCACACACGACCTATTAAACTAAATTCTGATCCAACCCTTAAGACCGCTATCTTAACCAGTTTTCACAATATATGCAAACTGCTCAGAAATATGTAGTCAATTGGCACTATTGTACCTTAGACCATAAAAGGGCTGGAATATAGTGACCATTACATTGACAGCGTATCTTTTGAATAAGGCTTCGTTAGTTACGAAGATGTACGAGGTAGCGAAGCGAGGAGAAAGCCTATCTGAGTTTGACTGCTTTCGTGGCGCGAAGGTCGTGGGTTCGATTCCCACAAGGAAAAAATATTTTTGCGATTCACAAATTATTGTTCTGGGTCTGGTTGTACTTTGTGTTTGTTGTCTGTGTGTTTGTAAAAGTCCCTGCGACACAAGAATAATTCTTAGAGTGGGAGTTGTCTTTTTAAAAGTAAAAAGAAGTTATTATTTTTTGGATAGCTGGTGGTCAGCCTAATGTCAAAGTTGTTCAAGCCGTCTGTAAGCTTTTGACATAACCTAGCGGCCTTTATCTAAATTGACAAGACCCAGGACTACTTATGAGCCCTCCGGAACACGAAGTTGCTCAGGTCAAGCACCATTAAGCGGCTATCCATCTTTGGAAAGTCCGCGCTAAGATCGCTTGACCCTGACGCTTACAGGTTTGTAAGCGAATAATCGTTGCTTTAGGACATAGCAGCGTTAAGCATAGCTTACCCTTTTAGGGCTATTCCTCGATTAACTACCTCGCACATCTTCAGTCAAAACACAGCCTAACCCTGTTATGCGTTTGCCAACTAGCTAATGGCATCAATAGGCAGTAGGCTGGCTGCAAACTTGACGTATCTCCTCTGTCATCTCAAATAAACTGGCTTACGACAACCGTCAATGTTATTATTTTTATACTGATGCTGTTCACTGGTATCTGCTCTTTTTTACTGAAAATATGAGATTAACTGTATCAACAATCCTTTCATCAACTAAATATCACAATATTTAATAGATAACGCACTTACCTCCGGTTTCTGAGGTACATTAAGCGGTAGTTTATCTACTCAATAGCGTTTAAAATCATACTCTATTGAATACATAAACTACCGCTGAATGATCTAAAATCAAAACATTTAATTTAACTCCTCAATAAAACAAAAATATTAACAAACTATAGTCCAACAACTTAGTAGAGAGCCTTGTGTGCACGGTGCGCGGGTGACGGAGACACACAAATATCAATGTCATTTGCCCACAGACTTACTACATTAGTTGCCTATTAGCAACTTTTTCGGAAATACACCTAAATCTCAATAACACTCTAAATTCTATATAAACTATACATTCGAAGGCTCTCAAAGGTAGACTATAACTTAGTACCTATAGTCCTATATATCTAGTAAAACAAGACCGTAACTTTAAAGTCGCGTAATGCCGTCAATGCATACATGAGCATGCGCATACCCTCCATTCAGATGGAACGTGTACATCGCGACCTAGGTATAGCCTAGCTATAGCCTAAGTATAGCCTAGGTACTGCCTAGGTATAGCCTGTGTACAGAATTTGTGTACTGTTATTGTATTATATGGGCGCACGCTTTTCTCTATGTTTATTTTCTCGTATAGTTTATATATTATGATGCTGTTTGGTGTGGGATGGCTCAATTTAATTCGATTTTGTGATTTGTTAAGGTTTGAGTGTTTGGGAAGAAAATATGCAACAGTTAAGGAAAATTGTGTGTGTATAGGACAAAAAGATGATACAGAGAAAAATTTAAGAATATTTGACATTTTAAGAATTCGAAATTTCCCTTGCTCTATGTTATGGACTATAGCTCACTTACTTAATGTTGGTAATTTTTGTTACAGATTCGGAACCTTGGACTTGGCCTTAAATTATAAAGGTAAGAATTAAGATAAAAATAATGACTACAAACTATTTCATACTTGCGTACTATTTATCTCTTGATAACTAGTTTTTTACGTTAATTCGAAATAATGCAGTGTATATTTTTCCTTAATGATGAATATACGTAAGTATTAAATATCTTTCAAATTTAAGGTTACTAGTTGTCAATTGAATACACAATAACTGTTATTCTAATAAAAATCGTGTAAGCTCTGTTTAGTTAATGTGTTTTGTCACTTTCAATCAATATTGAAAATGTATTTGAGTGAAAAAGATAAAACACTGCAACTTATCAGAGCTTACACGTTTAAAAGTAAGACAATACGCATGCAGCACGTTTTAAACGAGCGACTTTATATCAAATTGAATATAAGATAATGAGCTCAGTACACAGTTGGGAGGAAATAGTCGAAATAGTTTAAAGCTTACTAGTACCTCTTTTGGGAAGTGTAGTGAAGCATTCTCATCACGTAAACCTTTAAGATGGGACATGATGATTATTTTGTCTATCCCATTAAGTAGAATATAAAAAAAATTGAAAAACAAAATCTTATTTAGACTATTAGACCAGAGATTGACTGCCTCCGTGGCGCAGTGGTTTGGCAAATATGTTTTATTTCATAAACTTTTGACAAGTATTTTAAATCGTCATAACTAGTATTTTAAATCTACCGAAGCAATGTGCTTCGGGGTTGACATTTGAGCGATGTGAAAATATTATGTGTCACATTGGTTGTATTTTGTGTCCGTTGTTTGTATGTTTGTAAAAGTCACAGCGATATAGAGAAATTCGTAGAAAGGTAGTTTTTTTTTTAAGTAAACAGAACAATTTCTACCTAATTTTGTTCAGGTCAAAAATCATAAAATCACTCCTTCTTCCTATAGGGGTAGGCAGAGACCAGAGAACGGCACTTGGTACGATCCTTTGCTTCATCTTCATCCATGCATCTTGTCATACAGAAGTAATAATCATTTATTTAGACTATGACGGACCACTGACCCTATATTTCCAATAATCTAAAGAAACCTATCAGTAAGTCCTAGATATCACTAATAAACAAAACGCCAAGGCAATTTCAACCTTTTTGCTAAACAAATAAGTTTCAATTTCATTTGTATACTGTGACGAGAAAGTACAAAGAACAGATTTGAAACAGTGTTTGTTTGTTTGTTTGTAAGATTACTTTCTATGTAGTGTAGAAGTTCAGATTAAGAGATTGGGACCATAATTATGATTTTAATTCGTTATTAGATTGTAGATAGAATTGATTTGTCAATGTTTAATGGCGAAATTAATGAAAGCGAAAGATAGCACAGTTTCTTTGACAAAGACGTTACTGTTGGCTTAGAAACATTGAAAAAATATTGTTGTTTAAATGGAGTATAACAATAAATAAAATAAATTGAATCCGTTAATGTCCCACTACTGAAGCGTCTCCTCCCGTAATGAGGGAGGGGTTAGGCTTTGAGAGAAAAACATTATGTAAAAACATTATCCAGCGTGTTTAGCACGTGCTACATTTTTTTTGCGAATTCATTCAATAAGGCCTGCAACTAGATGGTCGGACGACATCATAAAAAGGGTAGGGCCGAAATGGATGAGACAGGCGGAGGACCGTATAAAGTGGCGTGCTGAGGGGGAGGCCTATACTCAACAGTGGGTGGATAGATAGATAGATAGATTCTTTCAAAGCAAAATCTGCTTTAAGACTAAATAAAAAGCACTATTTACCAAAGAAGTGCGATAGTATCAAAATATCACTTTTATACTCTATACAATAATTATAACCGTTAATTGCAAAATTTGATCAATGACTACAAGCCGGCCTTCTAATTTCAGATAAATTCATAAATCAAACGCGCTACCATTTTCTACAGGTCTGTAATTTAGTTCAGTATTTTGTAATTTCAATTTCAAGACAAGTTGGACTATACCTCTAGATAAAAGAATGATAATAAGGTATAATTCTATTATAAGTAGGTATTTACACTCAATAACTTTAAAGTAATAGTTTAAACGACTGCAAATCATGAAGCATCGGATTTGATTACCGGGTCGATCAAAGTTCTATTCTCTTCTGGTTTATATTAGATTATTTCTCAATAGTAGCCCGGAGTAGCATAGTGACCATGTACCAGGCAGGTACATAATCTATTACCATGTACCATGTATATAGAATTATCCCCGTCCTCTATTACATGGGACTGTCGTCGAAAACTGCAAAACGTGGATATATTTTGTCCATCTCTGCCTACTACTTCAAATATAACGGGCGTAATCTTGCAAAATAAATAAATGATCACTTAAAACCTCTTCAACAAAAGAAATATTAATATAACTTCAACAAAATAAATATTAATTATTCAACAAAAGAAATATTATTATAATTTATTTGTAAATTTCATATTTAAGAAACAATATGCGTCCGTCGTATTCAAGGAGTCTAAACAAAACTCTATCATAATATAATTATTGATACAAAACACAAAGACTTTTAATAAATCGATCTACTATAATTAAGTTAGTAAGAACAAATTATCTTACACAAAAGAACATCTAAACAAGTCCTTTTATATATTTAAAAAAAAACAGCCAAGTGCGAAACGGTCTCGCGCACGTAGGGCTCCGTACCATTACTTATAAAAATCGCGTTTTGCTGGACGTGTGCCGTTTTAAATATTAGGTCGGGGAAAAAGTCTTTTCGCATTATACTTTGTATGAACTTGTAATAAAATCTCTTTGGCTTCAAGAATCACAAAAGAGTACACGGTTCATTAGGTTTCTTTCTGTGAGCTCGTGAGGTACCCAAATATCGAGCTTTTTTGTGTAGAGAAAATATTTTTTTACAAGTTCATACATACTATAATGCGAAAAGACATTTCCCCCGACCTTATATGTAATTTATTCTGTTTTTAAGTTATAGCGTCAATAGAAATACATCATCTGTGAAAATTTCAACAGCCTAACTATCACGCTCCATGAGATACCTACAACCTGATGACAGACAGCGAAGTCTCAGTAGTAGAGTCCCGTTTTTACCCTTTCAGTACGGAACTCTAATAAGGAACACATCCATGATCATGCGCATCTCTGATTGACGTTTCAATAAAAAAAACTAAAAAAATCGATATTAATCTTTTGTCGGCACATCACTAGTGCATCTCTATGAATAGTGTTGTTACTGTTCTTTTGTTATAGACAATTATCTATGGTGCATAGAGGTTTTGTTATTAAGTTATCTTTATTAGTTTTTAATAATTGTGTTAGTTTATTTTTTGATAGGTGAGTCGTTGAAGTTTAATTTGCTTTGATTAAGAATTATACCTAAGCATTTCGTTAATTAGTTAAATATTATCGTTCGTAAAATATTTATTTTTAACATTTTATTTTCACCTTATAATATACTAGCCGACCCGCGCAACTTCGAGCAAAAGAATTTCTGAACTTTTTGCCCCGACCCAGGATTTGAACCCGAGACCTCTCGCACGGTGTTCACATACACTACCGACCACGCCATAGAGACAGTCAAATCGTAAACATATCGCTGTCAAAACGCACCAATCGCAAACACAAATCTAACATCGATATAATCGACTATGAATCGATTGAAATGCAAAATTAATCGACTATAACGTCAGTTAACTATTCGATATTAAACGGAATAGTTCTCTGTTCCCACGCGTGCGGCCTTGTGACTAATTAGGTAGTGTGCTTGCATAAGCGGAAGCGACAGCGGGAGCGATTTAATTGGCTCACGATTGGAATTCGTAAACGTTTTCGTGACAATGTTACGATAGGTGAATGGTTTCGCACGAAAAACTTGAGAATGATTGGTGAAATTTGAATAAGTATTTCCGTTTGTCGTACTGCACGTTTTTAAATTAACATCCATATTTCCATGCTAATATAAATGCGAAAGTCTTTCTGCCTCTTTATAACTCTTGCACGATTTAAAGGCTGAATTGATTTCGATAAAATTTAACACCGAAACAGTTGAAGAACTAGATTCAAGCAGTTTATGATTTTTTTACATTGAATAAAGGTTAAATCACCGATATTAAATGAAATAAATAAATTTCACCATTTCCCGGGCTACTGCTGGACAAGGGTCATCTCCTGAAATGACTGGATACATAGACCTAAGAACGTTAAAGACTATATACCTTTACGAACTGTTTTAAAGAGATCTAATACATGTAAGAATTGATCACCATGTTTTCCTTTACCCTTAAAATAATGGCTAATTATTTCTATCACACATAACTTCGAAAACTTATTGGTTTGTTACCTTAGCTTTGAACCCTTCCACTTGCGTGGGAAACGAATATTTATACCACTTAGCTATAACAGCTCTCAACAGTCCTACTTAATTTTATTGATCTATAATAGAGGCTCTAAAATATATCCAGTTTCTGCGTTATAAGCCATACTTTGCCGATATATTATAGCTATTGTTACGATGAGAAAATTAATAAACCTACTTACTTTATCCGCTTGTAATGGTACGGCTTTGGCATAGTTAGTCGTAACTAATTTGCACATGCCTACAGTGACATACATTCTATGTATATTATTGTATATAACTTATCGTCATCCATATTTCAGTAAATGCAAAGGTCCTGTCCGTGACGCTTTAATAGAGAATCCAATGTTAATAAAATTCTCATGGATGGCTTAAGACAGAAGATGAAACGTAGACTTTGTTTCATAAATTTATATCTGCGACTAAAATGGGTTATGCAAGCGATCACAGCAGCTATAATTAATATAATTTACTTTTTAAATAGTAAAATCAATTTTCTGGATACCTCAAGTTTTTCCGAAAATTACTCTGCTTAAACCGCACTTGGTCAATGGGTTTGACTCAAGACCTAATAGAACCCCTCCCTCATTAATTAATCCATAAGGACTGGCCTACAAGGGCTCCCTTGATCAGCAGTGGGACAGTAATAAGTTCATTTTATATTACTCCGCTACATACAAACTTGCAAAATCCTTACTTCATCTCTATAATAATAGCATATATTGTGACTATTGCTTTCAAGATGAATATTAGTGCCACGTAAGTGTAAATAAATGCAAATGTAAGTGCTAAAACAGTGTTTATAGACTTTGTTGAGACAAGCATTATTTTAAGGTAGGTACTCAAGGATTAAAAGCGACGTTCTCTTGTAGATGTAGAATCTGTAGATTAAATAACGAAATAATTGTGTATAGAACAAAGACAGCTTTATGAGGTGTTGTTTTGCTAAAATATATTCTATGTTTTGTTGAGCAAAGTTTAGTAAAATAATTCGTCGCTTTAGTTATCACTTTTCTTATCACACATAATTGTCATTTGAACTAGGCTGCATATATTTATCTATCTCCCAATCAAGTCTACACAGCAGAATTACTCGATCAATTTTGATGAAATTAAGCACAGAAATAGAATAGAGTTGTAATTTTTTCCTAAATTACCAGCACAGTAAATGAAAATTGGCATGAACTTAATTAAGATCAAAAAAGTTAATTTAATTAAATATAATACTAATAATACCTTTCTATACACAACTGTATTTCACAATTCACACGAAAGGAAAACTAGTTATACAATAATATAAATTTAGTTGCGTACAAAATATTGTGTTACACACAACGTAAATACACATCGTAAATGTTCACGACTCTCGTTACGCAGATAGTTGTCCGCTGTCGCTTATCGCTTCATCTTGTTAATGTATCATGAGGTTTACGATGTCCGGGTTTGTACGGTTGATATTGTAAATATGTGTAGGGTTGATACGACTATATTATTATGTATTTTATTGAGATATGTTGGTCACTGCTGTGTTTAAATAGAGGATCTATGAAAAAGCGTGTCATATTATGTTATGGATTTTTTTAAGAAAAATATTGAACTTGGCCAGCGTGGTGGTCTCAAGGCCCAGCAGTGGGGCATTAAGTAATTTTAAATTGATTAATCAACTTCACATAAAGAGTAGGACAGGTTCAATACTAAGCTCATGTTAGTTAGGCTGTAGGTGAAGATGTTTTAAGTAATCTTGTCCAATGTAGTGGGTATTAATATAATTTTATATAAAAATTGTAATAGCTGAGATTACAATTAATTAATCATCACATAGTTTTCAAGCCTGATTCCGGAAGCTTAATCTCCTTATAAACATTTCACAGGAATTCGTCCAAAATACAGTATTAAAATTACTTTGAACACAAAAGCCTGTATCAGGTTCTTTTTATCAACCATTTTTTTTTCTAGCTGACTACAAAAATGTTCTGCTAGTCAACCCTATACAAACTTAATTAGAGCATACTATAAAATCTAATAACTTCATTAATACTACTGAACTATGTTTAGTACTTACAATATTTACCTTCCCATTGTTTTACATTACATATATAAGTTTAACATATAAGGAATAAATAAGGGATCCCACTTATAGTTTATATGCGAAAGTTTCGAAACTACTGCAGATATTTTTTATATAATTTGGTACACCGATAAATATACGAATGGTGTTTTCAAAAATATATCATACTAGCTGACCCGGCAAACGTTGTTTTGCCATATTAAATATAAATAAAATTAGCTAACTTATATTTAACATAAAATTAAATAAAAATACATTGTCTAGCGGACACAATTGTGAATCTAAACCATTCTCAGATCAACACACAAAAAATTTCATCAAAATCGGTCCAGTCGTTTAAGAGAAGTTCAGTGACATACACATTTACAGAAGAATTATATATATAAAGATGTATTTTTGACTGAAACAAAATAATATATTCCCAAAGCAGTGGCTGAAATTGTTTTGCTGGTATATTTTTATTATGGTAATTTATAATGAAGTATTAGTACTTACATAAGAGGTAATGTTAAGTTAATGCAAAGTTTAGCAGTGTATCTTTATAATTGGGTGGTGAAAAGTTAAGTTAAGTTTCTTAAATTTGAACCAATCAACTTATAAAACGCAAATTTATATTATGTTCTTTGGTCTCCGCCTACTTCTATGGGGAAAAGCCGTCATTTTATGTACGTATGTTTGTATGAAAAATGTATACTGTCAACTCTCTCAACAAATCTTTCACTAGACTTAACTGTTCAGTAACCCTCTATAAATACGCAACCCCTATAAAAGCCTGCCATCTATGAACGAACAGAGACAACAGATCAAGGGTTGGTATAACAGCGGTGGTTGCATTCAGAGGGTGGTTCCATCTCCTTAAAAATGAGACAGGTGGCATCACAGGAAAAATTAAAAGTCGGTGTTAAGATTCTCCGCAACTGAATGACCTGCCTGGAGCCAGTTGGTTTACACAACGGGCTCAGATACCTATCCATTGCACTACGGATAGGTAAGCCTTACTCGTATGTACTCACAACTTCAATGCTAGTCGCTCAAATAAAGCCACAATTTTTGGAAGTAGGCATTGCGTACGGATGCCTACTTAATTAACATTTGAAATATCCTTCCTCTATATATGTATTTATTAATAGTATAAATGCGATTATTTGTAAGTATGTATGTTGGTATGGATGTTTGTTACTCTTTCACGCAAATACTACGATTACGATGAAATTTGATATATAGGTAGCTGAAGATCCAGAATAACACATATGCTACTTTTTCCAAATGTTCCGGAGTTCCGGAGGGATTGGGATTTACATGGGAAGGGTTTCCACGCGGACGAAGTCGCTACCGGACTCTAGTATTACTAATAAACGTTGTGTAAACTTTGCAGGCTTATATTGTATCTCAGTTGACAACTAGTGTACGTCAAATTTATAGCCACTATGCAATACGTTACAAAACCTCGGACTACTAGGTATTGCGAACTAATCTTTTATAAATTAAAAAAGATGAATAGTACTTTTGCTAAAACAGGGAATCAAACCCAAGCCCAGTCGGCTACACTAACGCGCTACAGAATCAGAGTTACAATTCATGTGTAATTCAAACTCGATTACAAAACACGGTAAAAAATATTGCCAGTGCCTCGATTCTCTACTACTATCGACTACCGACAACCGAACTGTCATCGAGAAATTTCGTATGAAAATCTGATCAGCGCCTCTGACGGGTGTCGTAGGAAACATTTTGGCAGTACATACTAAATGTCAAAATTTCGATAGCTAGCCGGTTGTCGGTAGTCGATAGTGGTAGAGAATCGAGGTACAGGTTTCTAAATACGGTACCAACCAACGGATGTTATATTTTAACGTCACATTGACAGTTGACACATAATTTAAATTATTTTAATTATATTAATAAATACAAAGAATTTGCTCCAATTAAGCCTCGAAATAATAAATTTTATTCATAAGTTGTTTCTTTTCTACATTGCTACATAATTTCGCCATTATTTTTTTATACTGTTTATTTTTCTAATTCTATAGCAGTAAAAATACTGTTTTAAAATGTTTTATCGTTATTATAGAAGCTAATTAATAGATTTTTGTGTCCATTATGCAAAGACAGAGTTACGAAGATAGTTTTTGAATTAATTACCAGATTTTTTGTGGGCCTACCAAAAATGTCAAAATGGTGTCCTTTTTTATTTGGCAGCAGTAACAGTCAAACACTAAACAATATATTTTCTAATGGAAAATGCTATTCGTGCGTGCTGGCTTCATGTATAATTTTATCAACAAACTTTTATTGTTGTACATTTTGCGTTATTGCGTTTTATTATATTGAAATAACGATATTATGAAACAAAGACAGTTAAGTAGACAATGGACGAATCGATTTAATATAAAAAAATACACTGTGGAGTTAAGTTTACGTTATGTTTAAATAATATTATAAGTTCATGAAATGTATACAAACGGTGGACATAAAATAACTACAATAAAAATATTCAAACATTTTTAAATAACTTTATGTATCGCAAATTATGACATAGCTAGCCATTAAATCAATGTCAAATATAATCGGTGTCCAAGTAAGGACATATAAAAATATATTTCCTTATAGGCTATCGTTATTAATCAAAGTAGTTTTAAAATAATTGTTCGATAGTTTATTTTGAAAAAAAAAACTATACTTAAAGTACGAATAGAATATGAAAAGATTGCCGTATAATAATTTAGGAAATTATTTTGTTTATTCTTAACTTTGAATCAGAAATGAGACGCCGGCGTTATAGTCTTTAAAACTTTAAGGTTTTTTCATAAATAACTATTGTAAAATGGATTATCCCTGATTTCAAAGGTGAGAAATGAATTATATATCTGTGTTCTTTAGTACCACAAACAGAGCTTGAATATAATATAATAATATTTACTTTGGATGACAAAGCTTTGAAAATGTTTTTTTTTTATTATTAGTTACTAGCAGCTCCACTCGGGTAACACTGGGTTAACCTTAAAACCGCCTAAAAATTAGTACATACGTAATATCACGCCTTTGTAGGCAACAATGAGAGCTCGTACCACTTGGTGCGATCCTTACAAATTTCCTTTACCGCATTCACATCCACAGACCTGAAAATCAGTTCAGTTGATATTGAGTATGTCGTGAAAGTAATTTATTTTATGACATGAAGTGATCCTTTTTGGTACGGCAGTGCATCCGCCATAGTTCAATATACTTTTAATTCTATATCCCATAACTCTGGTTATACTTTAATTTTAAATAGGCGTGTACATCATAAATAAGTCAACTTATAATGGAACGAAATAGGCGTTACATGTCTATATAATAAATAGATATAATCAAATAAATGATCAACTTTTGACGGGAAGTCTCCGTCACATTGTTTTTGTGGTATCATTAACAGGAAATGTTTTTGATCTCGATCTACATAATACCATGAATTAATCTAGTTAAGTATTATTGTGTCATTAAGAAATAAGATTTATTGATGGAAAAAATGTAGCCATTGACATAACGGAGAATGAGACGGAGTAAGAATATTATCATTATTGTTATTAAAATTTTATATCTGAACTTTTTTAATTTCTACTTTGGCTAAAATCTCACCTAATTCAGAAAGGCGTAATTGCAATAAAGCTTTCATCAAAATTTTTGTGTATACATTATTGTTTTTGATCGGTCTATGTATTCAATATGGTAATTCAAACATATTAGGTTGGGGAAAAAGTCTTTTCGCGTTATAGTAAGTATGAACTTGTAATAAAATCTCTTTGGCTTCAAGACTCACAAATGCGTTCACGGTTAATCTTTCAGTGAGCTCATGAGGTACCCAAATATCGAGCTTTCTGGGGAAGAGAAAAGATTTTATTACAAGTTCATACATACTATAATGCAAAAATACTTTTTCCCCGACCTAATAGACCAGCTTAATACGGCCGTATTTTAAGACAGGTTGTCAACTGGTGGCCTTTACGGCGATGTGGTCAGATGGTCACAAAGATCTCATACTTCTATCACTACCCCAAAAGCGCTTTGACTCCCACACGAAGTTATTTTGGTGATGTACATTAAATTTTGAGTTTGGTCGTGCTTTGTATATTGTCTCGGGACTCAAAATTGATTATTAAGTTTAACTGTAGACTATTTAGCAGCCATCTCATACTCTAGAATTTCACTCTGAACTTTACGATTCACCGTTATCAACCCCATTGTGAAACTAAAACATCATTTAATCTAAAGCCCATCATCGATTGAACTGGCTCTTAAACTATCGTTACTATAAGCTCCTAAACTATTCTCTTAGTAGCTGGTTTGGTTCCGACCCAATTCCGCGACAGTCAGCCGTTCTACACCGTGTAAGGACAATTAGAAATGGACCTTAATGAGCCGTGTTAGGGTCGATATTAAGTCGGGTTTATATTAAAAATAGTCTACGTTCTATGGTGCAGTTTGTACAATGTACAATGTGTACGGGAGCGAATAGGGCTGCTGTGACGACAATGATTTTTCGCACTAAGTTACTGTTTTTTAAAAGATTTTTGTGGGTTTTCTACGTGGCCTTGTTTTATGAATAAGCGTTAGTCATTTGCATTGTAGCCCAACGCTAATTAAGTGAAACTTTTGAGTTTGTAGTAGCAGTTTACGCTTTGAAATTGTCCATGTCTCTATAAGCTACAGTATTTGTTGTTGACAGCTTTCTACCATCTCACTTCTCAACATCGTTTTCTCATCAACTATTGCTTAGCAGAGTTTATCAATATGAAGCTTAATCGATGGTCTTTTGATGATCCTATATTTAGCTCTTACCGTATTAAATTATTAAGCAGAACAACCGCCGCCCCATGACTACACATCAAGCCGAGCTTGTACTATAGTAACCGGACAACTGATAACTGATGATGATGACTGATGATCATCGCACAAACATTTATTCCGGATGGGATTCGAATCCGCCACACGCACGGTGACCACTTTAACCACTGCGCCAAACGTGCTATTAACAAAATTAAGTTGTCAACCCAAAAATCGAACCTAAGCGTACCTAGTATCGCTGTATGTCCTGGCAACCCTAACCAGCGCAAACCCGCGGGGCAGTTTATCATTTTGGTCCGTTATCTCAGCAACAGCAATCCGCTCGGCCGCTTCACTTGTTTTAGATTCGCAGGTGGCCAGCCCTTCGCTTTACACCGAGTTCAACGCCCTCCCAGCTACTTACGATTTATATCTGATTATAATGTCCGATTAGTACATGAGAAGTTTTTAAGTGATAGGATATATCCTCTTATTTCTGTACTATTTAATATAGAACGTTACGAGACCTCTTTAGAACTTAATTTTATCCATATGAATGTAAATAATATTGCACAATTTGTTTCTAAAGCGAAAATAGAAAAGAATTAGGTCCGAGTCGGCTAATCTTATTACCACACTTAAAAACTTAGTTGTATTTTTTTCTTAACTAAAATAGAAAGAAATAAGCACACGAAACGTTTAGCATACTAAAGTTAACTGCATCGTATAGAACATTAAGCGAAGCTAAATAAGATA
This sequence comes from Anticarsia gemmatalis, assembly GCF_050436995.1. Classification (NCBI taxonomy): domain Eukaryota; kingdom Metazoa; phylum Arthropoda; class Insecta; order Lepidoptera; family Erebidae; genus Anticarsia; species Anticarsia gemmatalis. The sequence goes on from NC_134758.1 coordinate 10,260,165, forward strand.
TTTAATTATTAAAGGTACTCTAATTAAAATTGCATACCACACACGCCTCAGTAGCGCAGTGGTTAAGATGGTCGCCGTGCCAGTACGTCGGGAGTTCGTTGGTTCGATTCCCACAAGGGACAATTGTGCGAGCCACAAATAGTTGTTTCGGGTCTGGTTGTACCTACTCTGTGTCCGCTGTTTGTAAGTTTGTAAAAGACACTACAGCAATTCTTAGTGTGGAAGTTGTCTGCTGTAAAATAAATAAATAATATAAAACTTATGTAATAATATACCTATTTTAATTAATTCATTATCCTATCGTATCCTAATCAAAATAACTTTGAATATTACAGATTTCCCCGCGGCATGTTATAGAGCATATTCAGTGTTTATTATACACTTTAACTATAAATTCCAGCCCCCAAGCTATTGAGAATTATATAGCCATTACTCGACCTAGAAATCGAATTACGTACCTCATGATCGGTAGTAGCCACTATACCCGCTGGTCTTATTGTTACTGATTGTAAATGTATCACGTATACTGCAACTCAAAGAATGTGATTACGAAAATGTGTGTGTATGATCATTTCACATAAATCTCTGAACTGATTTGGATAACATTTTGCCGGGTGTCATACTGATATAATAAGAAGATGCTTTTTAAACAAATAAAACGAATCTGCTAGACCAGACTGCCTCCTGTTGCAGTGGTTTAGGTCGCCACGCTGCTACCATTGCGTCGGGTTAAAGGTCCCCGCGACACAAGCGCAATTTTTAGTGCGAGAAATGCTTATTTATATAAAAAACCTTCATCTTTCACCATGTTTTAACTACACGTTTGGCGCAGTGGTAACCGACGGTCGGTTGGGTTCAAATCCCACCCGGGACAAATATTTGTGTGATGAGCACGAATATCTGTTCTGACCCTGGTTGTTAATTTATCTATATAAGTATATATTTAGAAGTATACATATAAGTATGTTTATCAGTTTTTTTTGTTACCATAGTACAAGTTCTGCTTAATTTAGAATCAAATGAACGTTTGGGAGTTATCCACTATCTAAGACATTTTGAAGGAACAAAACAAATACAAGACGTTGTGAACAAATACATTTTGACTCTTGCATTTATTATATATTAGCACTATCCATTAGCTCAATATTTATTATTATTAGTTCAATCCATAACTGAATGAGACTGACAATGAAAATTAGATCACATTCTCAACCTTAACTTTACACCTACATATTTAAATTATTTTTCTAGCTATATCAGTTACATTGTTCTGCTGGCATTTAGTTCTCCAAACAGTATTGTAAATAAGGTGCGACCATTTCGCAATAATAACTCTATGTGCTTGTTCACGTTGGAACTCGCGGGCGCGGTGGCGGTCGCGAGCGCGGGGACGTGGCGATTTGTGTTCACGTTGGCCGCCAGGCGGGCGTTTGGCTCAAACTGGCTCAAACTGGTTGATCTTACTTGACGTCGCTAGTGAACCGCGCCCGCCACCGCTAGTTCGACGTGAACACACACGAACATCTTCACTTGTTTGATATTGGCGCGAGCGCGCCACGCGGGCCGCGCGCGACGCCGCTAGCTCGCCCGCGACTTAGACCGCGCGAACGGTTTGTACGTGAACACTTCGGTACATCGCCATATGTTTGATATTTCGCGACCGCGCCCGCCACCGCGCCCGCGAGTCAACGTGAATGAGCACTATATCACTTTGAATGCTCGGAATGTGAACAACCTGACAAAATTAAGGAGTGCCTTTAAATAACGATGTCGTTTGGGAAATGTTACTTCATTATATTTGGTTGGTTTACCTAATAGTTGAACTACTTATTAAGTTGTCAAGCAGAAATTATAATATATTATTAAATGAATTATCTAAAATAATAATATAAAGCCGAAGAGTTTGTTTGTTTGCTTGCTTGCATGGTTTAACGCGGTAATCGTAGAAACTACTAGTTCGAATAAAAAAAATATTTTTGTATTTTAAAATCTAATTATTGTGAAAGTTATCATCATTCTATGACTAATAAAATTGGAGAGGTAATAAAAAAATGAGAAAAGGGATTTTTAATTTAAAACATCTGTGCGTTGTGTATAATATTATAACCCCATAATAATATGATAGTGGGTGATCCTATTGGCGATTATACCAAATCACACATTACCCAAATTCTGTGCTACTGTAAAAAAGATTTCAAGGGAATGTTTGCAGCTCCTCGCATGATCAATTGTAAACAACCAAATTGTAAAACCTTTGGCGATTGAAAAGAGTGGCCGCGAGTTTCTTATTAGCTCTTCTCATAAGGCTCTACTTACCAAGCTAGTGGTAAATTCAGTAATTATATCTATCATAAGTGTCAATATTTGACCTAAATGAAATGATTTGATTTTCATTTCAAGGTAAATTGGGAAACCAGCGTTTTACCCGACCTAGAAATCACACCTGCGACCTTGCAAACACTACCTAGATTACATAGTAAGTACTTAACTACTTATATTAAAACCGCGTCAAATACAATGTTGCATGACAGTTGGCGGTACATTGAATAGCTAATGAATTAATGATAGGCCTATTACTTAGATATCTAAGATAAACTTGATCACCACTAATTGACAGTCTGACGTTGTCATTCTACAAAGTTATACTTCCTTACCCCCGGTTTCGGAGTATATTTATCGGTAGTTTATATGTTCAATAGCGTTTTTTTAATATAAGTTTAAACGCCATTGAATAGATAAACTACCGCTAAATGTACCTCAGAAACCGGGGGTAAGATAGGGAAGTACCTCATAAAACCAGATTTTTTCCTCTATTTATACAAACAAGATAAGAATAAAAGTATTTTTCTATAGAATACCCATTCATATATCCTAAAAAAATATTTTTATAGCCCATTACTGTTCTAATACTGGACAAGGGTAACTTTTCAAAATCAAGCTAGCTAAAGTGGGTTGAACTTCATTTACTCACTTTACATACATATTTGTACCTTCAAATTCACTTAACCCACTTATTTTCGATTTCAAGGCGAGGGTTTCCAGATTGAGAGAGGGTTTGTGCCCTAAGTTCCATGTTAATCATGTGCTAGCTGGGAGCATATCTTCAAAAACTGATTTCAAGTACTCTAAAGCAAAAGTTTTTCTCGATCTTTACCTACACGGTTAAAATAAGTAACATTTTTTACCTGATATTTTCTATGATGTCGGTAAATACTTCATTATTTATGACGCTGTTCTCAAAAATACCTACTCAAAATAACATAATCAAATCCGTAGTCAGTATTCCCACTGATCGTTTGTTACTGTGTAGTCAAATACCACATTTGGTACAAAGCCCATTGTATACGATAACGGTAATAAATCTACTGGCCAATAACTTAAGAACTGACACACCATGTCTAATTGTCCAGTCACTAATTATGCCAATTAGTATTTAGAGTAATAGTAACATTCAATAACGTTTTAAATGTCAAATGTAGGGTTTCAATGAATTATTTATCGAAGCATTTATTGAAACAGTCAAAGAAATTACGTATTTATTTTATAGATAACTTTTGAACGCGGCTTCTCTCGCGTGTATTTTGTTTTTTTTTACTACCTTAATTCTACGTTACAATATAAACTTTAGAGATCCCGGGCGAGGCTATTTTGACATATTCAATGAGTCACACCAGCACATCAAAATATGACTATTAAACATACTGCATTAAATTTGTGTACTTATGCTGATAATAATAGTTTTTGTTTTATCAAAATCGGGTCAAAATTACCGAAGTTACAGCGTTATAAAGTTTCACTGCATTTTTAAAATTGCGTTGCTTCGCGCGCTATGCGCTGACGTCACGACGTGACAGACACGCTTGTTCGACTGCGGATGATGCGGAGTTTTGACTTGAAAAGTGATTTGCATTTAATATTTAAAGAGTCTGTGTATGTGTATGTGTTATAAATTTAATCATCGTGTTTTTTGTAAAATAAGCCTCCACTAAGATATCCTCGATCTCGATCGCCACGCACACAATCATCAACTAGACCCAGGTAAAGAAAGTTGAACTCGTATACTACTAATAATATTATTGTGTGTAGTTAACAATAAAATTGAAAGTTTGTTACAACTGGCATTACAAATAATGAGTGTTACGTACCTACCAAGTGTAAATTTGGAAAACATAGTTTTAATATAATATTATTAAAAAAAAATTGTCACCCTGCCGCTGATTTTAGTCAGGTTGATGGCTATCATATGAACGCATGAATCTACTCTGTAGGATGTCTTATATGATTGAGTGTGTAATGAGAACTTTTAATTAAACAATTTAATTTTGATATTATTAGATTTAATAAACATGAGTTCTTTTTTCAAAACAAAAAACCAACGCCAACTCAACCGCCGCGCTCGGCTCGCCGCCGCCTGTGAGGTCATTGAACTGCTCATTAAATAGTACCTATCCACTGTTTAGTAGAAGTTCATTGCTAGCTAGGTATGAACATGATATGGCATCTTGATCTTGAGGAAGTGTTCAAAAGGCAATAAACTTCTATTTAACATTTGCGCTTGACAGTATCTGAACCGGGCTTTAAGTTTTAGATTAGGTGTCTCTTGCAAAAATATAAAACAGTTTAGGTACATAGTACAGAAAAAAACATTTTTTGGGGTGTTTTTTCACTGGACTTAGTACACATAGGAACAATACAATATTTTCTAACCATTTTGTTTGTCCACTATAAGCAAAATAAATTATTTAAAGCGAAACCGCGAGAGACAACGAGCCTATGTAGGTATCGGCAAGTACTAACGAAATAGCAGTGTCGTGAGATGACGTCACACGTCCGTGCGGCCGCTTCGCCGGAGTTTGGCGCAAAGGCCATACTTTGACGTTTAATATCTCGGTCATTTTTGAAGATACGAAAAAAATAAAAACTGATTTTTTATCCTTGAAGTACCTAGTTTTTAAATATGCTCATAACAAAAATCATTGGTGTGACTCATTCCTGGGTCAAACAAAACTAGGTCACACAAGCTTTTTAATTGTATAAAGAGTACTAAATTATTACATTAGTGTTGCCTTCAATTAATTTGTAGCTTTAGCAAACACTTTATGAAAAAGTTATAAAAAATTAACCCTTATAACGTAAAAAAATATTTAAAAATAAACCTGGCTTGCAAAAATTAGAAGAAGAATTAAGAGTATTTATTAATTCTTTTTCTTAGGAGGAGCTCGTGGCTTAGTTAACTACAGCCGCGCGGATCGATCTCTGAAGTTAAGCTACGCTTGCCGAGGTTGTTCTGTGGATGGGTGACCATCTTATACATATCGAGTTCCTTCGTGTTTCGGAAGGCACGTTAAATTGTGGGTCCCGGCTGTCAATTTCGAAGACTTTTGACAGTCGTTAACAGTTGTCAGAAGCTTGAAAGTCTGACAACCAGTCTTACCGAAGAGTATCGTGTTAGAACCCAGGTAAGGGGTGTGGAGGTCAGATAGGCAGTCGCTCCATGTAAAATACTGGTATTCAGCTGCATCCGGTGAGACTGGAAGCCGACTCCAACATAGTTTGGAAAAAAGGCTAAGCCATGATGATTAATTATTTTTCTTATTTATATTTTATACTTCTATTTTATTATACATCGTTGATATGCAATCATCACCTGGTGTTTAATTTAATTCGTTTTTAATTATTCTCCCCTTTTTTTCTAGCTGCCAGATTTCGATTCTACAATAAAATCCCGAGTGAAATTCAAAATTTAAGTCTCAAAAAATTTAAGTTATTAGTTAAAAGTAATTTATGTCGTAAGGGATATTATACTATTAAAGATTATTTAGATGATAACAAAGCTTGGGACTGTGCTGCTTCTACCAAGTCTATTTCAAAATAATGTATTACAATTTGATATTATGACGTTGTTATTAATTTATTATGACATTGTTATTAATTTGTTATATTTCATTATTATGACATTGTTATTAATTTGGAAATATTGACATTTAAAAAGAGCAAGCCGTGAGTTTCTTGCCGTTTCTTCTCACGAGCAACAGCTTTTCCGAAACGGTGGTAGATAAAAAATATTTTGACGATTTCAAATACTTGTTAAAGTTTATGAAATAAAGAATATTTGACTTTAACTTTGACGATCCTAGAATAAAATTGAAATTCTCAGACCACACGTTCCGGCAAACTGGTAATTACTTTTATCTAACACAAAATACCGTCGTAGCCGATACGCTGGCGATACGGCTACATCGGCTAGCACTGGCTATAGTGGCTATAGTCACTATATTGGCTATTACTGACTATTGGCTACCAATTAAGGAGACACACGTGTTTCGCTAATGACTTATTCTAACACGAGACCACCACGCTAGGAGCGTTTAATTAAAATGTGATTTTATATATCTTTACTGGCTGAAAGTATTTGAATGCTTCGCTAAATTTAAGTGTAATTTATTTTGAAACGAAAATATAGCATTTTACTTTTAATATTAAGTACAACTGAAGTTAAAATGCTTGTAACGTAATGTAGATAAAATCACGTCTTTTTGGTGTATACTTAGAAATTTCCCTTGCTTCATTCACATCCATATATATAATAATATATCTTGTCATACAGAAAAGACCACTCATATTTAACTGACTGAAATTTTATGACAATCCAAATAAAATGTTATCTCATTCTATTCAGCAATTTAGTGATGCGAGATTAATATGTTTTTAGTATAAATTTGATTAGATTTGCACTTGCTATTTTTCTATCTATGTAGATAAACTAGTAAAATTACAACAAATCGATGCCTCGTTCAAACGGTCGAGTGTACTTGTAAGGAATACTCGCCTCACGATGTAACAGTTGCCGCGTAATAAAATGAATATCTAATGACTACTGCACGACATAAATATCTAATTACAGATATTTTCTTAAGTAGTAAGAGCGTGTTTTAAAATATAGTTAGCTGTCAAGAATAATTATAATTTATTTATTAGTACACATAATCTATGAAGATGTTAATCGCTGCATCTCTACTCAGTAAATGTGATTCTAGTCGTACATAAATAAATTTTGTTTGAAGTGGAACGTAATCAGATAAATTCTAGACAGGAATAAATATTTTTAGTAGCAAAGTCGAATCTAACTACTCTAAGACTAAAAATATTGCACGAAATTTCGATTGATTTTATCATAATTTTATGAATTTTCAAGCTTTATTAGACACAAAATACCGTAAAAATTTTAATTAAATTGTTTTCCATTATATGTACATTAACCATTCGTCTAGCAATGACATTGAACATAAACTGCAACCTCCTTGTCAAAATGATTAATTAACTTTGACAAATTATTGACCACTAACCATACGCTTAGATTGACAGCCGGATTGCTCTTATTTCATTACATCCGTGCATCCATAGTAACTAATAGTATAAAGCTAAAGATTTTGTTTGAACGCGCTTATCTCAGGAACTACTAGTTCGAACAGAAAAAATATCATAATAATAATATAGATTTCTTTTTTAAAGTCATCTCCCGCACTATGAATCGGTCTTGTGTCGCGGGGACATTTACAAACAAACAAACAACGGACACAAAGCACAATCAGACCCGAAAAAAATATTTGTGGATCGCACAAATAATTGTTCCGTGTGGTCCATCTATTGAAGAAAGCATAGCGCGAGCGTAATAATCTATATAACATCACGCTTTAAACCGAGCCTTAGTCTCTTGCTTCCAAAAACCACATTATAATGAGAAAACAAAAAAACGCAACGACAGTCATGTCTTATCGCGTGTAGGCATGTTAATTTGTAAAGTTTCTCCCCGCGGTACACCTTACAAGGAGGATTACGGTATAAGACCACAAATTAAGATTGTTATGCTTCATTTGAATATTTCATTCTGTTGATGTTTATCTTTATATATTTGGGATCATGAGGATTGGGAGACGCGGTCTGTTTCTTCTGTTTAAGTCTGTTATACCTTAAACATTATTTTTGTAACGATTTAGGCAGACTAAAGCAATGAAGACTGGCAGACATTAGTTCATGATCTAAGCGATTAATTAAATGAAATTAAAGCTTTTACTCAGCTGTAACACATACACATATGAGATGTGTAATGGACACCAAATTCGATTGTGTGGCTACTACATGCATGCAAATACTTACACAAATTCACGCTTTTCACATAGGGCATAGGTAGACAGAGATTAAAGAACCTGTTACTTAAAGTTTTAGAGATTTTGAATTACATGCGTAGTGGCTGTCATAAAGTCAGTTCAAAAGCGTGCGAGAGTCATAAGCTCGAATTAACCCATTACTATCCCACTGCTGGGCACTAGTCTACTCCCGGAATAAGAGTGGATCTAGGCGTGTATTCACCAACAGTGATTTAAAATCGGTTTGGATTTTGTGCCCGTTGTATATTTGTTACTATTACACTTAGTACAAGGTTGTCTTTTTATTAAATAGTAATAAGAGCTTTTTTTTAGACACTTTAGTCTTATCAAAATTGTACCTACATACATTTACTCTAATAAACAAAATTCCTTGCACTCCCATATAATCAAATCGACCTATTCAAACTCACAGTGGCATTCTACAATCTACTATCATTGATACATAGCAATGTCTTACCGCGCCCTTATTCAGCTGGCGATAACTAGCGTTACTTTCTTGCGAAATATAAGGCCATTGGGCAGTTACCTATTGTCGATAGTTCAAGACTCTTTGCTTAGTATACAACAGCCGCCATCGACGTCTGAGGTTAAGCTACGCTTGCCGAGGTTGTTCTGTGGAGAGGTGACCATATTATACATGCCGTTCCTCCGTGTTTTGAAAAGCACGTTAAATTGTGGGTACCGGCTGTCGTATTAAAAGATCTTTGACAGTCGTTAACATTAGTCAGAAGCTTGAAAGTCTGACAACCAGTCTTACCGAAGGATATCGTATTATGTATTGGTACTCAGCTGCATCGGTGAGACTGGAAGCCGAGTCTAACCTAGATAAAAAAATAATTAAATATCATTGGACAACTCACACACGGTCATTTGATTCCAAACTAAGCAGGGATTTGAACCCACCACACGCGGCGCTATGGTTATTACGGCGAGGTGACCGCTTTAACCACTGCGCCAAACGTGCAGTTTAGATAGAAAAGGCTAGGCTTATATGAAAAAAAAAATTAACCCATTACCGTCCCACAGCTAGGTAAGGGTCTCCTCCCATCATGAGGGAGGGTTTAGGCCATGAGTCCACCACGCTGGCCAAGTGCGGGTTGGGGACTTTGCATGCCCTCAATAAATGTATTAAACAAATTTTAGGCATGCAAGGTTTCCTCAAAATGTTTTCCTTCAACGTGAGCATGTGATTATTATTTCTTTAAGACACACATAACTTCGAAAAGTCATTGGTGTGTTGCCTCGGGTTCGAACCTGCGACCACTTGCGTGGGAGGTGTCAACTTATACCACTCGGCTATCACTGCTTATATACAAATATTTAAAGCTGTAATATAAATCTCATAGTCAAAACCCAGCTTTATTTATCTGGCGATAAGTAACCATGTTCTTGCGTAATAAGGGCACTGGGCAGCTACCTATTGTTTTTCGATAGCTTTAAATGTTAGAAATTGGGCAATAAAAAACATTTGAAGGTTGACTTCGTAATGGTAGTGTAATGATCGATTTTAAGCCTTTTGTTTTTGTTTGTACTGTGATTAAGAGAAACTGATAGGGCTTGAAGTTATTAATGTCAAAAAAAATAATCTCAAAGGGAAATGTAGGCACTGGTGGGGATGTTAAAACGAATCTGTGATATAGATGGGGCGGACTGTTTATTTAAATAACAAAAGATTTGGTTCGCGTTGTATGTTTTGATGATTTGTTGAAAGAACTGTCTTTATGCCAAGCACTTAACAAGGTTTCGGTAATTAGAAGAGTGGCCAGGAGTTTCTTGCCACATCTTCTCATTAGCCCTACCTTCCGAACTGGCGGTAAATTCACTCTCTGTATCATTGACTATCATAAGTGTCAGCACTAGACCTAAATGAATAAATGATTTGATTTTGATTTTTGATTTTAAAGTTTACTATTTGTGTTCCATAAATTATTGATTGTCAGCTCTACTAAAATGCTTCGCTTGCTTCCATTGTTTTGTATTTTTATTAAAGACAAAATTCGATTTAGCATAATACTATCAACATTACATATTATTGGAACCTCAAATTTAACATTTTAAAGGGTTACAAAAGCAAGAGTCATTTGAAATTAAGACCTGGGTGGTCGATACACCTTATAAAGTACCTATGAATGTATAATCATGCTCCTAACATCCAAATCATCTCGCCACAATACGACAATACATATTTAATTCAAATATATTGAGATACAGTGATAGTGTATCTTCACGCGTGTGCATTATGAGGCGTGGCAGTAATTATAGATGTAATATCGTGTTGTAATGTATAAACAAATGGTTCGGGTTTGATGTCCGGTGGGAGCGATAATTTAAATTATATGTTACTTGAGTGAACTTGAGTGAACATGTGAAATACATCGGCAAGCTTATGTTTCTTAAAACTATATCCGTAGTATTAGCCAAATAAATTCAGGGCCGACATAATATTTCCTGATACTTTTAGACAATACTTTTCATTACTGTTACGACAAACAAATTTTGGTTAGTAAAAGTAGTTTGGAAACAATAAGAAAAATAACCAAACGTAAACGTTGACTAAGAATATTAAACAGAAATTTAAGAAAAACATACTTCGATATTTTTAAGACATTAGTGCGGCAAATCGCGTACACTCAAAAACAAAACCATTAATTTAACTTCAATAATAATCTCTTTAAATTCGACGAAAAGCTAAGGCATTCAATAAAAATATCTCTCGCATCCCACTGTATCACAAACATATGATACACATGATCTTATGAGATGAGAATAACTCAAATCTAATTTTAGTGTGATGGCTTTTTGATTAGTTCTGTAGCGTGACGGTACAGAAAGACGGAAACATATCGTCACACAATGGAATATAAAGTAACGTATACATTAGACCACGAGATTTATAGGTGCAACGCAGTAGCAAGTGCTAATTAAGACCACCTTCCATATATGTTTACATTTTAAATAAAAAAGCACTTCCTCTTTAAGCATTACTTCGTAGCGTAAAAAAAATGTATTTTAATTAGTGTCCGTTATTTCTGTATGTGAGAGTAAATGCGGCTAATTGTTAGGAAAAGAATTGATTTAATCATCTGTCAGCCTGTTTCCTATGATAAAATTAAATGTTTGTTCTAGGTTTTAATCCAAGTTACAGGCCGCCTGTGTGCTAAATTTCATTTAAATATGGACAGCATTTTTGCGTGAAATAATGACACATTTTAAACTTAACTTGGATAAAATATTCAAATAATTGTTAGTTATTTTAATACATATTAATTTGTATATTGTATTACCAACCTATATGTTTGTGTGCAGTGTGATTACCTAGTTTTTGCTCGAAGTAAATATAATTTACTTTCTTTCTTCTTGTATAACTAGATGTTTGCAGTCTGAACATTACCACAAACACTGAATGTTACAGTTACATGTTCTCCCCACAATATCAATATCATGTTTTTATCTAATGTGTAATCCCCATAACATTATCGACATTGTTCTATATGGATTATGTTATTACAGATTACTGAGCTTGTCCAATAGAGTTCCGTACTAAATTGTATTGTATTGTTGAAAGAAACTAGTTGAACATTTGTTTTACTTTCTTCCTGTCATAGGTAGATTGATTGATTGAAGATTTTTCTACAGCTATTTTCAAATAAACAATAGGTTTTTCACCTCGGTCGGTCAACGTGGTGTTGTTCTAGATAAAAATGTTTTTTCACTATCTGTACCTACTCTGTTTGTCTGAATACAAACAGATAAAATCATTACCACGTAGCAAAAAATCTATTATTTCATCTATTGGTTAATATTTTCTAGAAATTAAGGATATTTTCGCAAATGAAAAGTCGTCTTAATAGAATAAAAAGGATAAAATATAAGATATATCCAAATAACTGTTGTTTTTATAACTACTTCAGCTAACAAACTTCAACTTCAAAAATAAAACGTGAGAAATCCACCGACTTAATTGCACCGACTCCAATTATGGTCAAATATCTCAGTTATTTCACGTTCGAAGTTATACCCTACTGTATTCAAATTACACCGCCTTATACGGGGTGCTCCATTTGTATTATAATCACATCGTGACCATGGTACTTACCTCAGGCTACATGAACCTAGTACCAAGGTATCTAGTACCTAGTCTACTAGATTACTAGCAACTTAGTAAGATAAATGTGCCGATTTTATGGTCATTTTTATTGGTTAGTAAGCAAATAACTTGCAATCATTGCAGTATTTTCTATTTTCATATAGAATATGTCCCTTTTAGCGGTGAAAAATATCATTATTCTAAGGTAAACTTTGTGTAATTATATACACTTACCTACTTCAAAAATTTAAGCTGTCTTAAAAAAAAATTGTTGGAATAAAAAGATCCGAGTTAATCACAAATATTTTTGACACTTTTTATGAAGTTTGAAGCTATTTATTACTTAGTAACATATAATTTTAAACCAAATATGCAATATAATAGACAAGCCATTGCATAACCAATAAGGTCTTACATAACGTATGTTGATAAATTGTTTAAAACGTAAGATACTGGGTAACTAGGCTATAATACAAATATACAAGAATATTAGCAGTCGATAATCCCATAATACATAACTAAAACATATTTTAAAAATTCATAGTATTTTACAAGGATATATAAATACAGTCATATACATTAATCACTGTCCTGTGTGAGAAGACTGTACAATGAGTGAGATCAAGGCTGCTACACTCAAGTACACGGTCAATACAGCCTGGCTAGGTCGAAACACTGATGCGTGAAGATATAATATAAGTTTTATGATTGTAAAAAACTGACACACTAAATTATTCTAAGAAAATCATTGCTATTAAAGGGTTTTTACCATGGCCAAGATTTTAGCTTTTAACACTGATAGAATAGACTTGCTTTTGCTCGCGACTTTGTCCCCGCGGTTTGAAACTTAATACAGAATTTTCAAACAAACTTTCATCCCCTATCTTGTACCCCTTGGGGGAAGAATTGATCAAAATACTTTCCTAGCGGATGCCGACGTCATATTAACATCTACCTGCGTTACTGTGCATTGATATATCACTATGTCAGTTTGAGTTATGTATGTTTAGATAATCCATAAAAAATCAATTTTTGAAATTATCGATCTATGTAATTATCACTTGCTCTAACAGTGGATGGCGTGGTGAACTCAAGGCCTAAACCCTCTCTCGTTCGGAAGAAACCAACCATGCGTTTTAAAAAAAATGATGATGTGACGAATCGCAGATATTATATAGACAATCGTAACTTAAGCCAAAATAGCACCTCGTTAAAGAAAACTAAGTTTGCCACAGCGTTTAGTTTTACAGCTTCTGAGTATCGTCATATCATAATTTCGTTACCAACAAGGTAAGCAAGGTGCTAGGTAGGTAAATGTGAACCAGTAGTAACGGTGGTGTTGAACGAACCACCTCCGAGCCAGTACGTCCAAAAACAATGGGTCGTTGCAAATACCCTGTTACTAAATGGTACAAGATATAAAAGACCCTCGAATTCCCAATTCCCATAAATCAAAATTCTTAAGTCGTAAATATTACTTGTAGTGTAGTAAATATTGTTTGATAAGTATTTTGTAATCGTATATACAGTATTCTCTTATTCTTAAAAACTGTTGCGAAACTCCGCTTGTTCTATGAGGTAAATTAAGAATGATACGATGGCAATAGGCTTGCCACCTATTACATGGGACTAATATGTTCACCGGCGAAATACGAGAGTAGTTCATACAACACTGTCAACACTTTCTGGCTTATGAGGCGTGATGTGTTCGTAGAATACAAGTTATAGTAATTTTCTGTTCTAAGTTGTGAACGCTATCGCTTATATCTTGTGCCTTACTCATTCATTGAACCAAGAATTTGTGTAATCCTGACAATGGACCGTTGTGAGCTATTTCCTGACCCGGACTAGAACCTGGGACCCTAAGGCATTATGTAAAATACTGTTTACTATAATTTATTAGAGTAGATTTTTAGTCTTGATAGATACTTATGAAAAAGCCTTATTTTCTACTTTGATAGTTTTTAAAGTTATACCGCCGGTTTATGGCATATTCAACAATAAATTTGTAAAAATCTTTATAGTCTAACCACTTAGAACCTTGTTTATAAGCAAGCTTCTAGTGGGACTGGAAGCCGACTCCAACATAGTTGGAGGAAAAGCTAGACTTATAGATTGTACATGAGTACTCGCTTTTTAAGCCATGTCAAAGGCCTTTCGGGCGGCTTGAACAACTTTCACACCAGCTTCACCACCAACCATACGACAGAAAAGAATATAACACAGTCCTCATAGCCATAAAGTAGTCTATTAAGTCTACCACTATCCAAACAAAATGTAGCAACGTTCACAAAAACAAAACGTCCTAAGTACATTGCAATGCTATACGACATACGACCTTCACCTGATTTTTTATATCAGTCAGATAAATTAGCCGCGTTTATACTATGACATGTTCGTTCATCCATCACGGCTGATCAGTGTGGCACAATGGGTATTGTGTTCGATTCCCGACTCGGTTGAGCAATGAATTAGGGTAGAGAGTTTAATGTTTAGTAATAGCCTTAGATATATTCAAAAGTAGGCATTTTTGTAAGTTTGCTAAGTCAATAAATAAAATGTATTCAAGAAAGAGGAAACTCTATTATATAAATAAAGTTTTTGTTATAAAACTAAAGTTACCATTTTCAGCATCTTGCTATTACAGAATTTCTAAGCTACAACCAAATAGGTAGCTATTTGGAAATCTAAATTATAAAGTGCATTGAACCATAAAATTACAATCCACATAGAATTACATAAGAATCGCATTATGTAAAACTACAAAATCTTCATTTTCAAACAACCTATTGTTGTTCCTTATCATCGGTTAGCTAAATTTCCAAAAGGCCTTATCACGGTTACCCTAAATACATACCTTACTAAAACTCTCGATCACAACAAAAATAAACAACTAAAATAAACTACAATTATAACCGCTCTACATTTAAACACACAAACTAAAAAACAAAAACAAACACCTCAATTTTTTACCTAACACTTTTTCTAACAGGAAACGATTTTTTTCAAACTACCTTCAAATAATCGATACTATCAAACATTACATGCAATTTACCAGGTATATCGATTCAAATCGATTCTCGATTGCGTCACTAATCGACTAAGATCGGCATGCTATTGTTTCATGTGCAATAATTTTATGAGCTCTTATATTGGATTGTGAACTCTATTTTTAAGTACATAAGGTGTGAAATAAGTGGTTGTGTTAATTCGACCAAGGTCAGCAAATGGCTTCGATTTCGTAGCAGTAGAACATATTTTTGATAGTGTTGTGGTTTTTTTATTATGTTGTTAAATGTACTTGTAACGGAATGAAGATGAAATTGAGAATGCAGGAGATTTTATGCACCATATTTTTACTAGTATAAAAGCTTTTCACTACAGTAAAGTTCTAAAAATAAGAAGCATTATAATTAACTTTATGAACGCTAAACTCTGCGCGCAGAAAGTCAGTGAAAAAATAATAGAAGTCGGAAAAGCCGACTCTGCAAAGAAAGTGGAAAGATGCTTTAGATTTCCGTGTTGAGTAAGATAATTAACAAGAAAACTATCTAAATAAGTACGGAACTTCACGGTAAAGCAATATCTAATACATTTAATTATTGAAAAAACCCCATGCTCACATTTTACATGTCAATGTTACATGTTGATGTTTTACCAAAAAAATATATCGGGATATTAAGTACTAGTCCAAAGAATACTGAAAAGACTATACAATACATATATTCAAACTTTTATTCAAATTATTCTCACTATTAAATTATTACAAATTTTAAACCTAAAAGCCTATTAACAGCCTAATCTAAATACCATCGACCTCGGTCTAAGCTGTAGTGAGCCACACTGTACCACAGTAATAACATTAGTTTAGCAATGCAGTTCATAGGTGAACAGCTATCAATCAAACTGGCGAGGTAAGAACAGTATTAACTTGATTATGTTAGCGGCAGATTGAATAGTTCATAACATAGTTAAAATTATGTTTAAACTATTCATTTATATAAAAAACAAGTTAATTATTTATGGAGACAATAATTTTACAAATAAACAGTCAACGGACACAAAGTACAACCGGACCCGAAACAATTATTTGTGGATCGCACAAATAATTGTTCCGTGTGGAAATCGAGCCTACCAGTTCCCGACGCAATATAGTGCCTGGAAAAAATACCGCTAGATGGAAATCTAACGTAATAAGAATTATAAGTAAGCTACAGTTTCTGTTTTAAAATCTCTTTGAAGTATTTTACAATAAGAATGAACTCTAACAAACATTCATGTGTATATTTACATATGCTTTACATGAAAATCCGAGCGACGACCGAGTTATAATAAAAATATAGAGACTGCTTTACTCATCGTATCACACAGCATCAACATTTTAATAATAGTTATCTACTCATTAAGAATTTCTTTAAAAAACACTGCATTTTTTGCTTAAGATTATATTTTGTAAACACCTTTTAACAACAAAATTTTCTTTTTGTTACAGAAATCCACACACCCGAAAAACAAAATCAAAACATGCCAAGGACGATCCAACATTAAAAATGAACGTTGATTCAGTGTACCAGTGATCCAGTGTACCAGTGTATTATGTTATAGTGTTAGTGACTGGACAATATGGCTCATAAAGTGAAGAACAACCATTACGTGGCCACTCACCGGTCCGGTGTGGACTCGCCCTCGTCGGGAGGGTACTTGCATAGAGCCTCGTCGAGGGATGAGAATGATAGTCATAGGGCGCCTTCGGAGAGAACGTTGTCGGAGTATACGGTGAGTAACTTAATTATTTATTAAGATGCAAGTGGTTGAAAGAGTCACAAACATACATTAATTCGCACATACTTACCTATATCTTCACAAACTTTTGTATTAGCTTTTACTATCGCGTCATATCTACCCACATATTTTCATTAAAGTTAGTTTTGACACCATCGGTTATAAATTTGCTAAATAATTATTAAGACACAAATAAATCAAGTGCATTGACTTTGAAAGGTGACTGTACCTATCAAATTATTTTAATGCTGCTGTGTAGTTTATTCAACCGGGGAAAATAATGTAAATAATATACTAGTTGTGCCATGCTGTTTCACTTGCATTTATGATTACTCTGCTTACGCAAGTATATATCAGCTTAGCCTTTCTTCCAAGCTATTTTGGAGTCGGTTTCCAGTCTCAACGGATGCGGCTAAATACCAGTGTTTTACATGGAACGACTGCCTTTCTGACCTCCACAACCCAGTTACCTGGGATAACACGATACCCTTAAGTGAGACTGGTTGTCAGACTTTCAAGCTTCTGACTGCTTTTAACGACTGACAAAGATCTTCGAAAATGACAGCCGCGACCCACAATATAACGTCCCTTCCGAAACACGGAGGAACTCGATATGTATAAGATGTCACATTAGTCACCCATCCACAAATCAACCTCGGCAAGCATGGCTTAACCTCAGAGATCGACCCGCGCGGCTATTGTAAGTAAGGTGTATAAATATCGTCCAAAGTCGTTGTCCCTTCGATCCGGCTTTATGCCGGCGACAATATTTCTAAAGCGATACGCAAGTTGCTGACAATACTCTTGAAATAAAGAGCTCTTACACTGGCAGACTACAGAAGTGTTAAATAACGTCTAAGTTTGTTTAAACCTTTATTAATATTATTGTTATTTCAAACAGTAAAGGAAAGCGTGGGCAAATACCTTTATGTACAACAATGAAAACTTTCTACACTTTGTCACAAAGGTGTAGAATTGAAATAAGGCATTAAAGTGTGTTTTGAGCCATATTATATTATTATATACTATTCTACAATTCTACAATTATCACATTGCCATGTATAAAAAAACGCGTTAATTTACTCTATTTATTCAAAAGAATAATGTTGACTGATTTTTTTAGTAACCCAAAAGTTTTTAATTTTCGTACGAAAATATATCGATAGTTATTTAATAGTCATTAGTGATAGGCAATCACCTTAGACATAATATAATAGATAATTAGATATAAGATAATTTATAACACTTTAAAATAATGTAAAAAAACAACGTAGAATAAAAATAAGTAAGTTGTTTATCATTGAAAACATCATCCCTTTTCACACGGAGTTAGGCAGAGACTACAGAACGCCACGGTTGAGTTGTTTAACTTACATTTACATGTTATATGAACATCGTATCTCAGAAAAACAGTTTTGATATCCAGACGCAAATAGATTTATTTCATTACATTAAAATAGTGTGCGTATTTACGTACAGTCCATATCAATTAAAATGATGTTTCGAACATCTTGCTCGGTATGCGCAGCTAATAGCGGAATATGAGTTATTTTGGTGTATAGTGTAATGTACAAGCGATTAGCGACTTTATTACTTGTTTGTTTAGATCTAAATTGGGTCGGCAGTGTAATTTTTTAGGTGTTTAAATGTGTACATATATAATATCATGCTGTTATACCCCAAAGTGTAGACAGTGGTGTATGAAAAACACCCACGTTTGGCTATTAATAGTGTTAGTTCTGTGTAATAGAGAGCAAGCCTATTGCCATTTACCGGGCACGTTACTAAACTCTTCGTTACTAAATCTTCTATTGAGAAAAATTCTAAATTAATTTTGAAAAAACCAATATCACATTGCCCGACCCGGAAATCGAACCTGAGTCCTCGTGGTCAGCAGCCGGATAAATAACCGACTGGCCACAGGAGTCCACTAGTAAATTTACTTAGATATTTTTTGTTGAAAATATTACAGACATTGATTTGTGCTTACATCCTTCAAAATATAACGTAAAAGTTACATTTTCGTAAAATTATCACGCTAATTAAAAGCCTAATAAAATTCAAGAACAACACGCATAATTTTTATTTATAACTAAACGGTACTGGTGTAACATGTGCAAACGCAGAGACATTACCTCTAGACATTAAACATTTTATAGCGAGGGCTCACGATAAAACACTCATTAAATTTAGTCAAGCAGTTTTTGAGGAATGCGAACACAAACAGATAAAATTTTCTGTTATGAGCTTACATTTATTTTTCGCAACTCATGGGTTGTAACATAATATAAATGTTATTATGCTCGATGCTTTTGAGGCGGTCCTGTATAACAAGTTGCATGGATGAGAATAAAGCAAGGGAATTTTGTAAGACTCGTACCAAGTAGCGTTCTCTGGTGACTGCCCTTACGGGAAAAAAGCGTGATATTATTTACTAGCTGAGCCGCGCATATTTTATGCCGTTTTTGTAACATTTTATTGGTATCCTGCCCCTGTTGGTTGTAGCGTGATGTTATATAGCCTATAGCCTTTCTCAATAAATAGGCTATCCAACAGTAAAATAGTTTTTCAATTCGCACCAATAGTTCCTGAGATTAGCGCGTTCAAACAAACAAACTCTTCAGCTTTATAATATTAGTATAGATGTATTCATTTTTTTTACTTTTAAATCGATTACTTCAAATACGAAGCAGTCTCTCATGTATTTATACAAACACCCCGTAAACGAACTCAAAAATGACTAAACCAATGATTTAATCTGTATATCCTAATTATCCTATTTTTCTAGAAAATCCAAATAACAAAATATATGTAATTTCCGGCAACAAACCCGCTACCTTCTACACCATACACAATAACATTCCACTACGTGAGCCTTGAACTGCATTGTTCGATATTTTCGCGTGTACAATCAAACGCGAAACATAGCGGGATGTAAGGCCGCGTTTATAGGCACGCTAATCTTTGAGCGGAATTGATGCTTACGACTAAACAGTATATTAAATTTAATAATAAAGAAGTTTAATACGGCAAGGTACTTTAATATTTCAAGGTTTAAATGAAGTAGGCATTTTTCTGGATCGCTTGTATTAATTAATTTTCAGTTGTGTTAATTATTTTGGTTGTAAATTGGTTTATCGCGCCGCAGACCGAACATTGCTGCTTTATTACAAAATTGCTAATAAAATAAGGTTATTTTTGTCACAATTAAAATTGCTGATTTCAATCATTCATCATTTGAATAATTCTAAAGTACAATTTATATTGAAACAAAAGGAATTGTAAATTAATTCGCTTCTCAAACATCTTACTTACAAACATACAAATACTTATAACCGGTTACAAAAACCGATCTAGCACCTGATTACCCTTGAGTCTATTGGGCTATTCCCTGAGTACCCCGATCCCGGAGGCCCCCGTCCGGAGGACCCCGATTTATTTTTATCTTAACATACTATTTTAAAAATAAATCGGGGCCCTCCGGGACGGGGGTTTCGGGGATCGGAGTACTCAGGGAATAACCCAGTCTATTGAGATTAATCGCGATTTTAGAAATGCAGCAATGAAATCTGCACTAAATTTCGGCGCCATCTTAACGTGCCTTTAACAGCGAATTAAGCGGTTGTAAACATATGGCGAGATTTAGTGCGACATTGATTGATTCAACGTTTCTAACTGACTTGTATTTTTGGATTCGCAATTGTAAGTTTATGTGATTGCCTTTTGAAATTACTCCGCGATTGCTGGACTAAATTGGATTAAACGCTGTTATTCGGTCAGTGTGAGCTTAGGTTCTGAATCAATTCCCACAGAATAGATGTTTAAGATAGTTTATTGAGATGTAGAAGTAGGACTAATGACTACCAACCATGAGTATATTAAAAAGCTGATTTTTTTCTTTGAATATTTTTTTATTAAGTCAAATATTCAAGCAGAGATCTTTTGAAAAATTAAAACACCAGCATACACACTAGAAACTAAACTCCACTTTAAATCGGATTACTTATATACGAGATATGTTCTGATGCCACAAACACACACAAATATATAGAAAATAGACGAAACACTGTAACAATAATAAAGTTATACCATCTTATAAACCGTACCAATTAACAAACTTACAAGAACACGAACATTTTTTATTTTCACATAGTTTAACAAAAACCTATGAATATTTCAGACAATGGATGAAAGGACGAGGTCTCCCTCTGGAGATCACAGGAACGGTCGTCGACCTCACACGAATGGTTCACCAAGAGCTGGAGACTCCGGCTCTGAGGTGTACGTCACCAGCGCTGCTTACAGACCACCTTCTGAAATAAGGTCAGTATACCGAATCACTAGCTATGCCGTTTTACCAGGGGTAATTCTTTCGCTGCGCGTACTAAAGTCGCTATGTGTTGAAGTTTTCATTGTTATTTTAATACCATACTGTAAAACAATTATGTGATTCATTCAGTCCTTAGAGTTCTAGACAGTTTAGAGTTTTTTTTTTTTTAGAAATGCAGTTTTAGTGACTATTGTAAAGTATTTAAACACACATCAACTCATCATCATTACTATGATGTAATATGGAAGTAGCTAAAACCACCTCGAAGGGCTTTTGACATGACTTTAAAACTGTTATTTTAATTAACAACAAACGGAAGCGATTTTTCACGTGTTCGCAAAAGCACGCATACGCTCAGTTCAAATACCACTCGTGTATAGAATGAACCAATGGTTGCTTAACGTGCAGAATGTTTGAACAAAATATGTGATAAGTAGAGTTACTTTAATTTTAGATTCTAATTTGGAATTATGATTAGGAATAATTGTATTATGTAGTAAAGCAAAGAGTGTAAGATTCACAACACAACTTATAACTTTAACCCCACAAATAGTGCAATGAGAATAAGACTATTTCGCTCCCTAGCGAGAGCATTCATTAGTAAGACTTAAACTTTCTAACCTATGTTATAAATACAGAAGGAGAAATGCTAAGTCAAAGGGCAGCGGGCTAGCATTCACAACTCATTTATATCAACTTTCACGTTTGTTATATTTAAGAGGAAAGGAATATTAGCTATCTATTGGTTTTATACTTATAGACATAAAATATAAGAAATATTTTTATTTTTTTATGCTCAAAGACAAGAGGCGCCCATAGCCTAGTTACGCTCATCGATCGGTAAACGATCTACAGGTGAAGCAAACCTTGGCGCAGACATTCCTTAGACTGGTGACCGCATAGTGGTATTTGAACTTGATGTCTCCGTGATTCTACGTAACGTACCGTTATACGTACATATTCTCATGAAACTACGATGTTTACAGGTTTATTAAGCCTAGATGTAATTGTATTGATAGACCTTTTACATTTAATTTTTTAACCTAACACTGAGATATATGTGACCGTGGTTAAATATATTTTTCAGGACTTTTTCATGAATAAGTTACGTTCAACAAGGATCAAATATACAACCACTTACCTTTCTCATAACCATTACTGAAAACTACAACTTAATTACACTACTCGGAAATTGAACCCGTTACCTTCAAAACGATGGACCAACCGTCACATCTGGACATCGAACCGAACAGTAACAAACGTTACTTCTTAAAATTCGCCTTTCGCATGACAATCCGTTATTAATCCCATGGCGAAACTGTATCATGGTTTAATTGCCCCATGGTGTGGGGTCAATGACCTAGGTACCGTTGACTAAAACCTAAGTAATACGGGGTTGTACTAATTTTGTTGAACGGTGTTTCGATACGTGGTGTATTATTGCCCTAAGTTTACTTTAAGTTGTAGACGAGCGTTTTGAAACAAAGTTGAAGTATACTCATATAGTTTTACAGAAGACTTGTTGTCTATGGATAGTAAAGTTACTTGAATAGAATGAATGGTATGGTCTTATTTGTTAATCATTATGTATGTATAAACCTATCTATATTTAAGTAGGTACACGTACATACATGGCCTTATTTTTATTTATTGGTAAACCTTGTTCTTAACGTCCTTTATTTTTATTTTTTTTAAACCCGTACTTCTTTCAATCTCTGCATCACCCTAAGGTAGACTGGTAGATAATGCCTTTGGCATTAAGTCCGCCTATATACACATGTATATGAAGTTTAAAAATAAATAAATAGATTGAAGACATAAATTAATTATGCGAAATTAAGTGGAAACCGCGATTTGTATGTTTTTTTGACTATCTTTTCTATGTGATAGATGTGGCTTGACTTGCCGAGTTTTCTGTCGAAAGCAATAGCCAAAATCCTATGCCGAGATATGATCTCTTACCCTGTTAAATTTAATCCATATTGGTACAGATGTTTTCACGCAGAATAATTAATACAATCAAACACATTATTTTATTTACACTTAATTCTAGTATGGATTGGAGAACGGTGGGTGTGTAGATTACATGTTGCAACGTGAAAAACAGACGTCATTTTGATTATGTTTTTACATCAATCTTTTAGTAATGTAAACTAATTAACACTTCGTTAACAAAGTAATTGATATAAATCAACACAGTCTTGCAAATAACAAAATAAACACAAAAGCTTTGAAAATCCACCGAAAAACAGACATAACTTGCAAATAAAAATAAATAAATATTCTTTTGTAATCAAAGACAACTCTCGCATTAAAAAGTAAAATAAATACATACTACGAACATTTTTATAAACTTCGCATTTATTTTTATAAATATTTAGCTTTTTGAAAGTCTTTCAAGTTTATGTTACCTGATTTGTAGATCAAAACAAAGTTATAAAATGTTACGCACATTCTTGTTATGTTTAAAGTTATTTAATTTTAAATAAGATATCTTTAATTTCCTCGAAACAGTAACAGTACATAACGTTTCTTTGAAACGTTGAGGCGTTCATAGCCAGTTGCAACTTGTACTCACCGGTCAGTAAAAGGATTAAGGAACCTTAGCGGGTGCAATCTGTAGATGGGTAGCCTATTAGATGCACTGAGCGTCTCCGTGCTTTCCATAAGCAAAGGTCAGATAAGAGTTGTTAAACTATAGGCCTTCAGGTGGCTTTAATAACTTTGACACTAGGTTGACCACTAACCAGACGAAAAATGAAAAAAAAAGTGTTTTATTATTTATAAAACAGATTTTAAGATTCAAACAATTGTACGTGAATAACAAACATACAAACATAAATCCATAAAATATAAGTAAAGATGCAAGGAAATCATATTCCCTTATGTTCACCAAACAAATACATAAATATTGATTGCGCATACATACAAATAACTAGCTAAACATATAAGGAAATACACACTGCTATAACAATGTTTATTAACAATAAAATACAAGAAATATGTCACATTGAAGCCTGACAAACATTTGAATTTATTTTATGACTAGTTAGACTATGAATTTCATGTTAATTTGGAATTGCTGAGTCATAGAATACACCGGAGATTTAATTCAAATCTTAGTTACAGTAAAAGTTATCTATATCTATAACCCCGCGGTTTCTTAGATACATTTAGGGGTAGTTTATGTATTCAATAACGTTTAAAGTCATATAAAAAAACGCTATTGAATAGATAAACTACCGCTAAATGTCCTCAGAAACCGGGGGTAAGACGTTATCTTTTAAACTGTGTCCTAAAACTACTAGCAAAGTACAGTCATTAAAATTTGTATTTTTTAAAAGAAATAAAACATATTTTACACGAATATATGGAATCATGTCAAACTACTTACGAAAGAGCATTTTAGCGTTAGATATTATGCTCCAAAACAGCAAATTTACATAGATCACACAAATATCTTGAAAATTGGTCGCAAAAACGGTGTGCTCTTATTAAAAAAAGTAGCACATAAGTAGTTAAATAAATAAATATTTTCAAATAATATATTTTCTATACCATATACTTAGGCCTGACTCTGCAACCCCCTCTATTAACATAATATCTGGCGCTTTACTATAGCCAAATATAATGCCACGTCTTATTATCTCCTACTGCATATTTCAAACAACAATCTTTTACCAGCTCGTCTGCTCAGCCGTCCCGAACAAAACCATTGCATTAAGCTCACGGATTGATGGAAAATTACCTCCACAATAGCACACGCATGACTCATACACATAGCTCATCTGAATACGCTAGCCTTAGCCTTTGTAGCCTATCTTTATAGCCTAGCCTGTTTACCTTATACAGTTATGGGTTTTATACTGACACATATTCAAGAGTATTGTTTTGCGATTAAACGTCGTGTAAGGTCTGTGTTCTTAGTGTTTTGTCTTTTTCACCCTTATATAGTTTAGAAATTGATTGAAAGTGACAAAACACGGTATATCTGTTGTTCTAAGTTCTGTACAGCCGAATTGATTTCATTTCATTGTCCAAAATCTGACATATCTCTATTAAGTTTATCCATTAGGATATTTTAAGTTGTCACGCCACTAATTATATTATGTTATTAATGTGACATAGAACTACTTAAAACATATCTGCCTACTATACCTAAATTCGACTCTAATTTAAACAGCTGAGAATTTACAAATAACTAACATTTCTATAAGGAATACAAGTGCATTTTTGCGATTAATCGAAATTCTATTTCGTAAATTTTCATCAACAAAAATAATGTACTAACAGCGGGAATCATCTTCTGTAAATAAAAATACATTTTAATCTATTTTAATATTTCTTTAGGCCCTAAAAAATCTTTTAACTCCTACCTGAAATAAATTCTCTATACTATTATCACAACTATATCAAACGAACACATAAAACAAGCAAATACAAATACAAATTGTACTACAAATACAAAACTACAGTTAAATCATAAATCAAAAGGCTTATAATTCAGCCGCGGTTTGCAATGCCGACAGTTCAATGATGTCGCGACTCGGGAATCGAACCCAAGCATCTGGGCCACGATTTATTAGCTGGCAACTTGGAACTTGAACTAACACTTGAACTAGTTAAGGGTTAGTAGTTTAAAAGTTATTAATAGTATTTAAATGGGGTGAAAATTGTTTAAAGTAATAGGGATTTAGTTCAAAATGTTATTTAATAAATTGACCCATCGGCCGATAAGAATTTAACCTACTGATTAACTATTCATTATTAAAATAAAGTTAATATAATAATCTTTCGTATTTATTATATAAGTAGGAGTTATTTTACATTTCTACTAAATATACCTATGTATATGTTTATTGTATTTTGTTAGTAAACCAAGCGTTCGAACATTTTTGGAACAGTCTTTGTCCAAAATAAATAAAAATTTGACTCATAAAGAGTTTTTTTTTTCGAACTATAAACTCAATCATTATTCAAAAAACTATCAAACAAACTCGAAAACGATTCAGAACCGTGTGAAGTTACAAATTCATTCATTTCAACGGACGAGTACGGACAAAAACTATAATAATTCGGTTGAACTCACAAAAAGTATAGTTTGAAATAAGAGAAAAACTAGCCATTAGCGTGTCCTGACCGCAACGAATTTAGTTTACTTTCTACTTACGTCCTTGACGATGACGCCGTGATGTTATGATGTTCAGGGCTGTCTAAAATCCCGGGACAAAATATAGCGTGATTTTTTCAACACAATCAAGTATTCAAATTTAATGTCAGATATTATTATGTTTTATATCATAAACTTTAACAAGTATTTGAAATCGTCTTAGTATTTTTTTATCTACCACTGTTTCGGAAAAGCTGTGACTCGAGAAAAGAAAGGGCAAGAACCCACGACCTGCTCTTTTAAATATAAATATTTTCATATAAAAATGTCATATTAATGATTTACTGTGTGCAGTATTGAGAAGAAAGAAAAAATATTGAATATTAAAAACAACAACAACTGTAGCTGAAATGTTTTGCGATTCTGCGTTCGATACCCCGGTTGTACAGTAAAATGAAAAATACATATTTTCGATAGTGATACTAATTAGCGAATTTGTAAAAAATTGCGTAGTTGCTGCTACACATATGTACATTAACTTGACCTCAAACTTGTTAAGCAAAAGTAATTGGAGAATTTAATTAGAGAGAAGACAATTTCAATAATATCTACAAAAATATTTGGCCAACAAAGCACTTTCTTATTTTCAGTCTAATTCTCAAATATTAACATTTTCGCTTTCAAATAGTTTCGAAGGCGCCTCTTGAATTAATTGCAGCTAATAATACTAGTCATATTTACACATATTTACAGTTACCGATAATATTAGCAGTGCGGTATCGACAATAAATATGAAAAAAAAAACCATTTTAGGCACTTTCATTTCATTTATCCATGAAACTACAGTAATCTCCAAAAAATATGCTTTATTTCTTTGTACAAACAAACATTACAATTAGTGTTCAAGTAAACTCGCCAAAATTTGACATTTGATGGGGAGAAGCGCACTTTTACAAAAACTATAACGTAACAATAAACTTTATACAGAAAACAATATCACATATCATTTCATATCAATCAATACTATCTATACTAATATTATAAAGCTGAAGAGTTTGTTTGTTTGTTTGAACGCGCTAATCTCAGGAACTACTGGTCCGATATGAAAAATTCTTTCAGTGTTAGATAGTCTATTATCGAGGAAGGTTATAGGCTATATATCATCACGCTACTACCAATAGGAGCAGAGTACCAGTGAAAAATGTTACAAAAACGGGATTTTTTTTAACGCTTACGTAACGCAAGCGAAGTTGCGCGGGTCAGCTAGTCTATACTAATATTATAAAGCTGAAGAGTTTGTTTGTTTGATTGTTTGTTTGTTTGTTTGTTTGTTTGTTTGAACGCGCTAATCTCAAGAGCTACTGGTCCGATTTGAAAAATTCTTTCAGTGTTAGATAGCCCATTTATCGAGGAAGGCTATAGGCTATATAACATCACGCTACGGTCATTAGGAGCGGAGAAGCAACGAAAAACGTTACAAAAACGGGGAAAATTTTGACCCATTCTCTTAGGTGACGCAAGCGAAGTTGCGCGGGTCAGCTAGTTACTTATACATAGTGCCAGCCCTATCCATCTTTAGGGCAATTGAAGCCACTATATGCTTCACATTTTTCGATAATTCAATTGCATGACTTGTCCTTTGACGGGACCCGACATTTTGTTCCCGCGGTCCCCGTGTAAGTATTTTATATAATTAGTTGAACTCGAAATATTTATCGGACCATCTTTAAAAAAGAGCAAAAAGTTGTCATTTGAAGTTTCGTGGGAATTATTAATCTTTTGAAAGAGTAAGTTACATTATTTTAATCAAATATCTGATTTCGGAATTATGTAACAATGCTTGCCAAGTCTTCTTAGAAAGATGTTTAAATTACGAAACTTCACTTGCCAAGTGCGAACTTACGCTGTAGAATTTTCGTTTTGAAAGAAACCTTGCTAACCCTCGGACAGTATTCTGAATCTTTGGTAAAATATGACTTAATAGGTCCGTATTACAGTGTGACACCTGAGTAGAGAGCCTTCGCAAGCACGATTTATCTAGATTATAATGAATTATTCTGCGTATTTCCAAAATATAATAGAATTAAATGTACCACCATCAGCTGCATAAGCCTGCGAGTCGTTGATGTTCAAAATTTAGAATTTTGCATACCTCTGACAGCTGCGAACCTTGCATACATTAACTCCCTCTAATTAGTAATTGGACTACTATAGTTCTATTGACTTCAAATTTGTTAAAAAAACTAACTCATTAAGAAATAAATATACTTTTAAGATCTTCGCATTTCAACACACCCTATTTTCCTGCACAACAAAATCTAAATACAGGAGCTGTCACTAAAAAAAGGAATACAAAAAACACACCGTAACAAACAGCCTTATTAATTTAAAAGTAAAAAAAAAACATCTCCCGAAAAAGTAAACGTTTCCCGAACGTCTTATTCAATATATTTTTTACTCCTGACAACTTATTTAAATCGTCAAATATTCTAACTCACTGTGACTAAGGGTTTCTGGTCTTATTATAAAGTTTTTTGGAACAATTTGAATGTTGACTTTCTCTATAAACTGTCAATGAGGAACAAAAAACTTAAGAGAGGAATGTTCGGTATTTTTTGTGGTACTATTTGAGTTAATAGCATGTTCCTAAGTATGTTTTGACAGGTTGTTTAAGGTGTTATTTGTGTAGAAAGGGATTATTGTTTTGATTGTGTGTTTGTCTTATTGATTTTGAGGATAATAGGCTTGTCAGGAACACATTGGTTCGTTAGGATTAAAATCTATTGAATTGCGTCGATTAAACCGACTAGTGTGGTTAAGAACTATCTTTATTTTAGTATGTATCCTTCGAATCGAAAGTTTAACATTTAAAATTGATGTGTCATTGTGTGAAAAGATTTTCCTATGAATACATTCTATTATAAACCCTCCTTTGTGCTAAATTTTGTCAATAGCTGTTTGCATCAATTACATTGTTTTCTCCCCTAGATTATAACGTTACAGCAATCTAGATACTGAATAGTGACGACCAATTTAACAAACACTAGTTGTCATCTGAGATACGTTATACTGAGATATGAAAGAAGCTTAATAAAGTCTTCTAAGATCTCAATAATATAATTCGTGCTTAACAAAAAACAAGCATCATTCACCATTCACTAAAAAACATTTATATCTAACAAAAAACAACAAGTTTTTATTCGTTACATAACTCGATAGTGACATCTGTCGCATCGACCTTGATTCGATTATACCGATCGATTGTTGAATCGATGCAAGAATCGTGACTCGTTTCGACTCGATGTCTGTTACACAATTATTTAGTTTTTGTTTGCAACCTGATTTACTAAGCTACTTGTGAGCTGATTTAGATTAAAGAACAGTTACAGCAGATGAGATTCCTTATCTTGATGCCGTTAGATTGATAATAGGTGACGTCCTTAGAGAATAGAGTGATTTGAAATGGAGGTAAATTGTGTCTTCAGTCCACAGTTGACTGCTGAAATACTGAGATTAGTGTACTTAATATCTAACATTTTAATGATAGTTAGATCTGTTTTGCCTTTGACTTAACTTGTTTTGCTCACTCACAAAAAATAAAAATATTTAAGTTAGTTATTTCCTGATTTTGCAAATTGGGACTTTATTTGATGTTTGCTCGTTTTCTGTTTTAGAGATGGATTAAATTAATTGTATCTCTCTGGAAGAGGTCTCGTTCATTCATAAAATAAAACTAACATTTTGATAGCCAGAGCATAAGATCTCCCTTTAAAATCTGCACTTAATCATAACTCATTTCTTTATCAGTAATTATCACGACTATCATAAGCACTTGACCTAAATGAATGAATGATTTAATTGTGTCCTTTTAAAATCCCTCTTAAAATCTATCACCAAACAGACATAGAACCTTGAACCGCTGTCTGCCAGGTACGCTCTAGATATCTAGATACACTCGTGACATACGTGCAGACAGATTACAGTGAGAAGCACGGACATACGACACGCACGGAACGAATGCAACTGGCAACACTGACAGACATTGTGATGTAGATTTTGTACAGAGTAGGGCAAATTAAATATATAAAAGCTTGGCTGCCTAAAACAAAATGAAGTAGGTAATCTCTGACTAGTTAATTCATGCTGTCTTATTTAATCAAGTTTGAAAATAAATAAAACCAGCCAAGTGCGAGTTAGACTCGCGCACGAAGAGTTCCGTACTAAAAAAGTACGAAAAAAACACGTTTATTGTATGCACGGGACACCCTTAATATATTTTTTTTTAAATCTTTAGTATTTTGTAGGGAGCTTTTTTCTTTGCGGCAAGACTAGTTTGCGTTTAAATGAGAAGGTTGTATTGTATAGAAAAAAAAAATAACGAACTATGATGAACACCTAAAGGTTAAGAAGTATAAAGTTAATTCACTGTCATGTACGCTGTATTTTGTAAACGATTCTTCACGATTATAATTTGATTATTGAACGACCTACATTTCAGGTAACCATCATAATATTACTAAGGAATCTCGTCTCTGCACGAAAATCGTTAGGTTTATTATGTATAACACTTATTTCTTAAGAGGTAGAGCTTTTATCTGCATATTTGACGCAGTGGTTAACGTGGTCACCATGCAATAACAAATTTTCAAAATTTCTGAAAGTTCAAATCTCTCCCGGGACAAATATGTGTGTGCTGGGCATGAGTAGGTATCTGTTCTGAGTCTGATTGTGAATTTATCTATACAGGTATGTTTATCAGGTATTTGATTACCATAGTACAAGCTCTGCTTAGTTTGGAATTAAATGACTGTGTGTGAGTGTCTCGTAGAGCACATAAAGTCCCGCGATGGGTTATCCGTTCCACCAGGCTATGAGAGTAAGGGAATAGTCTTTCCCATTGCACCCCACATGTAGTCTAGATACCTGATTAACTTGTAAATAATGATAATCACTAGTTATTTTATGTGCACAAGTTGCACATTAGAGAGCGATCTGATTACAAGCGAAATACTGCCCGCGATAGTCACGAGAACTACCAACGAATTATGCAGGTAGTTTGTTCTAAATTACTGTTAACGAAGGCTAAAGAACCTACATAACATGCCTGGATTCATTAAAATACGTTTGTACATAAGGAGTTGGAAGTAGAGTATTAACTTTCCTGATCGGCGTTATCCAATACAAAGTGGTGAACTGATATAAAAACATACGTGATGAAATCACGAAGAATAAGTAAACTGCTATCTTATTTTTTTTAAAGACGACTACTGTATTATGAACTGCTCTTGGGTTGCGGGGACTTTTACAAACATCAAACAACGGGCGTAATTTACAACTACACAATTTTATTGATTCTTAATTTATTACTTATAATGTATATTTTTGTTGACAGCCGGCAGTCCCGCGCTCCACGAAGCGTGTACTCATACCGAAGTGCAGTGGCGCCCTCTGTAGCGTCTACACACAGGTCCAAAGTCTCCCGAAAGGTAAGACATCCCAACTTTCATGTCATTCTATGTACAAGATTATTCAAATCACTAAAAAATATTTTACATTACAGCAAAATTGCGTTGCACTGCACATATTATGGTCAGATAAGCTACACCATTTTACATAAATATTAACCGTTCAATACAGATCGCACTAACAAAACAGAATTTCCAACAACTTTAAAGTAATCAAGTAACAATCCTTGTTCCATGGTATTCCAGGCTGGTGTGAAGGTAGACGCGATGGCAGCTCCGAACCCGTTCTGTCCGAACGTGAAGGGCATGTGCTGTCTGATGCTGCTCCTCAACCTGGGGCTGATCCTCGTCACCCTCGGCTTCGTCATCGTGCTGCAGTTCTTTGAGCCGCTGTTTGTTTGGTGAGACTTATTTACAACTACCTACACGTATAAAAGACAGACGTAAGAAAATAGTTTGGCGAAAAGTTATGCTACTAGTTTTTATAGGTGGAAACGGAATGTAGGATGTATATCCAATTTTGAGTACTTACTTAACAATCAAAAAGACTTATTGTGACCCCGGGGTTTCAACTTTTATTTCTAATTATAATTGTTTGTCGTGCTGGCCGATTTCGGCTACGGCAGCCAGTTTTACTGAAACTAGCCGAGTGTGCAGGATTTTGTTTATAGTGGCCAAGGGTGTGCACAATACACACGTACACTCTCTATTCATTTACTCTCATAGTCTGGTGCGACGGCTAACCCGACAGCACCAGAGAGAAAGAAATTATACTGATTACGTACCTTTTTTTAAAAAATAAGACAGTTATTTTCGAGGTTACCCTACAGATCAAAGTTTTGTTCTTTTTATTCATTATAGTTGTTTAAGTCAGTAAGTTAATTTTGCCAAGCTTATGGCCAAGCACTTTACCGTAATCCAACCAAATAACTGGTTCCAATGTTAAACCCAAACAATAAGTTCACCTAGTTTTTACCAAGAACCGTACAATATTAGGGACAATCGTACAAATGCGCCCAGACAACGACGAACTGACAAAAAATCGCACATTTACAAGAAAGCCGACAAATTACGTGAACCGTTACTTTAAAATGAATGTAAAGCGATTTTTAATGTCCTATTCATAATAATTTTCGTTTTTTGATCCAATTGTTGCGATTTATGAATAAAGTTCTGTAGACGGAGTGGCGGCGGCCAGCAATCTTTTATTTTTTTATTTTTACAAATAAAAGACTCTTTTATAAGTTTGAACGTTTTCGCAAAATATGTATTTGCTTACTAAGATATTTTTTATTTAATTAATATTAAGCGACTACTATCCTACTGCTAGACAACGGTCTACCCCCGAAAAACAATAAATATTGTTTCAATTCAGGATTGATTAAGATTAAATGTTATATTTTCTTTTTTTTTCAGGATCCTAGGCATAGTGTTCCTGATTTTCGGCTTCATCACGCTAGTGGGCAGCCTTATTTACTGCGTAGTACTATGCCGAGAGAATCCCTACCCACGATACCCAGACGATTTCTACTGGACGCATCACTGGTCTAAAACCATAGGCCCATCAGAAATTCACTACAGTGCGAGTGAAAAACAATACATCAAAAACGGTCACGGTGACCGGTACAATAAATATAATGGGAAATATTCCGACCGGGAAAGCGCTAAAGGTTATTCCGACAGAGAAAGTAAACTTAGTAGGTATTGAAAATTATTATTTTTAAATCTGGCAAGAATTTTTTTCAATGTTGTTGACTTCGATTAACACTAGATGTCGCTAGGAAGCGATGTAATAATTTTTTTCGTATTGTGAATTCACAAAATTAGAAAAGAAATACTTCGTTATTTTAATTGTATTATTTGATTTTTATTTGTAAAGCAATGGAACTTGTAACTTCGTCAGCGTAGTTATAAATTATCTTGACAAATCTATTATGTAGATTTTTTAATATTACTACGTTGTTATTTACGAAATGCCAGCAATTACAGTATTTTTCTAAGAATATTTCTTATTACCATGAATCTTTATATCAAATTCTATAAAAGCCTACTAATTCATTAAAAGTTGTCGAATACTTTAGTATAATTATAAATTGTTTAATATTGTACCTACCTAATTTCTAGTAACAATGTACTTATAAAACTTATAAAAGATTTTAATTTAATGTAAATAATATTAGTTAAGGCAACACTCTGTATTAAATGCCATATTAATTACCTGTTAATAAGAGTGTCTAGTTTATAAGATAAAAGGCCAGGGACCTATTTGAAAATAAATGAAAAATATTTTAATGCATGTGAACGATAACAAAATGAAAAATAATAAAGATAGAATAGCAGAGCCGTATATAATGTGACTTACTTGACAAAAAATAAAATTATTATTCAATAAATGATATTGTTTATGTAACAATTTGGCTGTTTTATTTGCCTGTTCTCTGCCTACCTTCATTGGCACAAGTACATAGTAAAGTACTTGACTAGGTTTACGAAAAATTCAATACTTGTACGCGTAAAAGGTTCATCTAAATGCTTAGGCTAATTTATTTTTTCTTTCGCATGTTTGTCCTGGGAAGTGGATAATGGACATTAAATGAAAGGTTTCAACTAAACTTGGCATCAATCGAGTATTGTGCCAAACATCAGCTAGTTCAAGAGGTTATCGTAAATCTTGAATTTGGATGATGTGTTTGACCCCAATCAAATGTTTTCTATGATGGAAATAACCCATCACCATTGAATAAAATAAAATTTTAATTACAGTCAACCTGGGTAACTTTGAATCATTTGGGTAACATTGACTGGGAATTTGAACTAGTTTCGATTACATATTTGTTCATATGAAACCAACACAATGATAAAAGTTTGCAAATCTAAAATATACCTTTATCGATTGTGTTGGTTTCATATGAAAAAATAATCAGTTATTAAAATATCAGTTTTTAATAATGATTTAGTAAGCATTATGCTAGTTCGCGTACGCCGTCAGTGTCAGGATGGCCGAGCGGTCTAAGGCGCCAGACTCAAGGCAACTTGCCCGAGAAGAACGGGTGCAGGGCGTTCTGGTCCTCTCTGAGGGCGTGGGTTCGAATCCCACTTCTG
This sequence comes from Anticarsia gemmatalis, assembly GCF_050436995.1. Lineage (NCBI taxonomy): Eukaryota > Metazoa > Arthropoda > Insecta > Lepidoptera > Erebidae > Anticarsia > Anticarsia gemmatalis. The sequence continues at coordinate 10,295,209 of NC_134758.1, forward strand.
ACATATATTTTGCACATTGTTGTAATTTTTCTGGTGAATTTGACGGAGGGGTTAAAGTAATATTCGAAAGTTCACAAATGTCAACCAGTCTTATTTCAAAAGCTAGGTTTATAAATGAAAGAAGAGGATTTTCTGCAAATTGTATTTATTTACAAATTGTTAAAAATTAACAAATTATTCGAGACATTACAATTGTAACGTAAATTCAAGAAAAATAAACAGAATAATGAATTTCATTGTGATGTCAGATGTACATTGAATTTTTAAATAAAACATTCACAAACAAAGAAAATGCAAGAAAAAGTTATCAAAATGTCAGAATAATAACTGACAAAATTAATAAGAAGAAATGAAAAGATACATTAAGAAATTGGAACTAGTTTTCAGTTATTTACAATTTGTAATAAAAAATACTTGGGAATTTTGTTCAAAAATTCTTACAAAACATCTACTGTATTCTCATTTGAGCTGTCGTGCGATATTTACTAGATTTATTCTAATTAAATCTATTTTATAAATAACTATAACTTATTTATTAGGTTGAGATTACAACGCTGTATGCCTATGACGGGTTACGTTCATAGGCGAAGGGATGTGTAGGGATGTATAAAAATAGCGTATCAACGCAGTCGGCTAACTTACTCCCAAAAATATCAAATTCTATATCGATTGATTTCGATTCGAATTAATGCCAAATCGCGCTCATATAACAAAAACTATTGTACTCTAAATAAAAAAAATAAAGAATTACCCTCTTATTCATAAACACTCTATAAACCTATTTTAGTTATGAAACTACTATAATATGTTTTCTCTTTTTCATTTCGCTAAGGAGTGAAAGAAACAAAACACTTTATAAGCCTTTCATAACTTCATGTGTTTTTATGAATAAGAGGGTTAGATTATTCGATTCTGATTGTTACTATTTCAAACTAGCGTAGGATCATGTTCTACTTTGGAATGTAAGACAGTAATTTGACATTAGTTTGAATCAACCTCGATTGATATAGAATTTGTTTGTATGTGTAATAAGTCAGTTGTACAATAAAACGATATAAAAACAGTCGCTGTTCAACCTGCTATCTTACACTATCGGTCACCGATAGTTCACTTACAGTTTATCTTTCACAATACTGGGAGGATCTGAAACAAGAAAATATCTAAATAAAGCAGCACACAACTTCTTGTAAATTATCAATAAATAATTATTTTGGGACAACTCAGACATGGTCATCTGATTCCAAACTAAAGAGCTTGTACTATGGTAACTAAATAACTGATAAATATATCTATCTAATCAGCACGTTTTCACCCCAAAATTATTAATAAATACCTACTTATGTAGAAATAAACAATCATGCTCATCACACAAATATTTGTCCCGGGTGGGATTCGAACCCGCCGCACGCGGCGCTACAATTATTGCGGCGCGGTGACCACGTTAACCACAGTCCCAAAAGTGCAGTTAAATGATATACCCCCGGTTTGTAGTTTATCTATTCAATAGCGCCGCAATGTTTTATTGGCATTTTCTATAGAAAACTTGTATAGACATACGTTTTTTAAGTCCAAAAGCAATCATCATCGTCATCATCACTGTCGACTTTCTTGTGCTTGCCCCGCGCGTTGCCTTGTTTCCGCGGCGGCACGGGCGACCCGCTGTCAGACAGATCCGATTCACTCTCCTCCACTTTCTTCTTTAACTTCTTTTTAGGGGCTGCTCTCTTTTTAGTCTCCTGTGATGATAAGAAATATTATAAGTCTCTGCATATAGGGAAAATATCGACAAAAACAATACGGAGCAAATATTTAGGACTATAAACATATTTGAACTTAACTAAATAATCAACTCTTTGATAAAAGTAACAACCTACACACAAATCAGAATTAAAATGTCATTTTGTTATTAGTACTAGTCAATATAATGTCCAAAATTTTACAGGTTTTACTTCTTTCATGGAAATCTATTGATATAGCAAGATTATTTGAATACAGACATGAATCATTAAAATTTAACCCATATGTTTTCCTTCACTGTTGAAGCAAGTTATAATTATTTCTTTATACACACATGTCTCAACTACGATGTCATTGGTGTGTTGCCTCGGATTCGCCCTGCCACCACTTGCGTGTGAGGTTCCACTAATATCACTAGGCTATCACTGTTACACACTGAATCATCAATAAATATCATATGATACAAACCTTTTTACTATCAAATATGCTATCATCATCATCATCACTGAGCATTTCCTTGGCTGGTCTCTTTTTACTCTTGGGCTTAGTCTCCTTATCTTCATTCATCAACTTTCGTTTTGGTCCAGGCTTCTTTTTAGGCGGTGTGTCGGGGGGAGGGGGAGCCGGTTCTTCTTCGTCACTGGACAACACCGTGGTGGGGGGATGGGAACCATTCTTGGCTCTCTCTTTTTCCTCCTTCTTTGTGTCTTCGATTAGAGAGTCGAATAGGCAGTCTGAAATATTGTCATAAGTGTCAATAATGTCACCGGTCGGTAAAAGATCTGTGGATTAAGCAACCGTTGGCGCGGTCATTCCATAGATGGGTGACCGCATAGTGGTATTTGAATCGATTAAGATAACAGTCGTTAAGCCATCCAAGGCCTTTCGGGCGGCTTGAACAACTTTGACACTAGGTTGACCAGCAACCATACGACAGACAGATTTAATTTCAAACTAAGCAGAACTTGCACTTATACTAAATTTTTTACCGCTTACAGTAAAAATTATAGAGAATTCTTACCCGAGTCCATCTCAGCAGGTTTCTTGTTAGCATTCTTCTTGATATTGAAGTCGTCGTCGTCATCACTAAGAGACATGGCTCGTTTCGCCGTACCCTCCGTGTCAGACAACTTGTTGTCCAGCAGTTCCGGCTCCGATTCTGAACCTGATGCAGCTCCAGGTCCCGATTCCGAGTCCTCGCCATCTTTGTACTTTTGAACCTGTTATTAATTATAAACATTTATTTTTATACATTGACATTCCTGTAGCTCGATTCTGTACAGTCGGTACTAACGAGTCCCGAGAGTTTGACATTAAAATGTACTGCAAAAATAGTTTCTACGACGACCGCTAAAGGCGCTGATCAGATTCTCATATAAAAAATGTTAGATAGCTAACCGGTTGTCGATACTCGATAGTGGTAGAGAATCGGGCTACTGTTTAACACCAATTCTACCCTACAGCATTAGAATCGAGAGGTTGTCTGAGGTCTGCACATACCACAACATTAAAGATTGAGAAACTTCTAAACTTGCTACTAATATTATAAATGCGAAAGTTTGTGAGTACAAATGTATGTTTTTTAACTCGTTCACGTTAAACTACGGGATAGAATTTCATGTAATTTTGTACACTGATACACTGCTTAATATAACCACGATAACACATAGAATACTTTTTACCCCGGGAAATCTATTCACGCAAACGTAATTACCTTAGTAGCCGCTCTCCTAGCATTGCCTCGTTCCCTCGGCGCCGGCGGTTCTACCATCTCTAGGTCTGACTCCGACATCTCCTCTGAACTGCTACCACTGTACGTCGCTCGCTTCTGTAACACATATATGTTGTGAATTATACTTGTTACGTTCATACATACATAATAGCACGATAGCCACGAATGCCTCAGAGGCAGGCAAATTTGAAACTATCGGTGAGTTAAAGACAAAAGGTAACTGCGCACTTGACTGGGTTAACGAAAAATTTTAAATTATTAAACGAGTACAGGACTCGTAAAAGGTTCATCTTAAATGCTCAGGCTACGATATTTTCGTCGTAAAGTGATGCATTTTAAAGAAATGTATTTTGTGAAGCATTTAATTCTAACAGAAATACGTTTTCGTGACGTCACTACAGTATATTTCTATACTAAAATGCGTGTTTGACATTTCATAAAGAGTAGAAGATTTGACTGTTGGCCAGTATATAATTACGCGACGTTTGTTAGTTAGGACAGTAAAAGTAATAATGTTTACCTTCTTAGGTTCTTTCTTGAAAGTAAGTTTGGTTTGTTTCAGTCCCTCACCGGCCGCCTTCTTCGCTTTCTCTGGCTTTTCTGGTTTTTCTGCCTTCTCTGGTTTTTCAGGTTTCTCAGGCTTCTCCTTCTTTACCCTAACAGCTTTGGGTTTCTTCTCGGCACTTATCGGGCTTATGCCTGTTGGGTCATCCTGCAAATGAAATGATAATGTGTTAACCGCTGTACACAAGTGGATTGGCTTTTGAAAGGAACTAGAGATTAAAGATATTTTTTTATTTCATTTGGCATCTATTGTTTTGCGATCCACAAATAATTGTCTGGTTGTACTTTGTGTCTGTTGTTTGTATGTTAGTATCCCCGCGACACAAGAGCGCAATTCTCATTGCGGAAGTTGTCTAAAAAAGTGTCTGTAGCAAACCTTACTATCAAATACATACATAAATAACATCACTTATCACTTACCGGATCATATTCCTTCTTGATTTCTTTCCGTGTCTTGGCTTTCTCCGCTGCCTGTATTCTCTTGATGAGGTCTTCCGATATCTTAGGTTCCACTCGTCTGCCATTATCCGCGGGTGTCGTGTCCATAATAGACTTGCGACTCTTCTTGTTTGCAGCCTACAGAAATACAACATTATCATGAAGTGCTGTACAGATATTGATCCTATTTTATGTTTTTAATTATGTTTATTTGTAAATGAAATGGTATGTTACCTTCATTCTTTCCCTCTAGGCAGCGTGTAAAAATATAATCTGTTGTTTTAACAATGTTAAGGCATTTTTAAATACGCTTGATTAGTATATACCTAAGTGATGTCTATTTACCGTCTAATCAGAGGTTAATATATGCAACCTGTCACTAAACTAACTAAAGTTAAAACAAATTTGAAACCATAAACGAACGAAAAAGACAAAACAAAACTAATCAGAGCTTATTTATCTATTCTTTCATCATGTGCAAAAAGTGTCCTCATAAATTTTCATGACCGGGCCGTGCTAGGGTCTCCTCCCCTAATGAGGTAGGGGTTGCCTTAAGTCCACCATGCTGGCCAACGGCGGGTTGAGGACTTTGCATACCTTCAAGAACTGTTTAAAAGAACTCTCAGGCATGCAAGGTTGCATCACGATTCCTTCACCGTTGGAACAAGTGATAATTATTTCTAATACACACATAGCTTCGAAATGTCATTGGTGTGTTGTCTCGAATCTGCAACCTCGTGCGTGGGAGGTACCAACTATATTACCACTCGGTTATCACTGCTCTCGAAAGAAAGACTAATCACTAAATAAAATAAAACTCACATTAGCCTTAGCAGTCTTCTTGTTAACGTTGGCCTCCTGATTTCTCTCTTTCTCTTCAATCTCTTCCAGTTTGACCAACAACTCGTCCAAGTCATCGCGCCATAACATTGAAGGCGTTTTGGCTCTGTACAATAGATAATTTTGTGATGAGTGTAAATAAAGTATGTAATACAAATATAATTTGACGTACATTTATGTGAACGTACACACACGTGCACGTATTTGTGCGTGCACGCTTGATAACTAGCTTAGTAATTAAAAAATTAACCACAACTTTTTAAATGCTTAAAGCTTTTGGAATGTGAATATTCAAAGTGAAAAATAGAATGTTACCGAATAAATCGAATCGAATAGTTTATCTCGATCGACGAAACTATCCTATTTATATTCTAAATTATGACGGCCTCCGTAGCACAGTGGTTAAGGTGGTCACTACGCCACTACCAGTGCATTGGCATTTCGTGGGTTCGGTTCCCACACGGGAAATGTTTCGGGTCTGGTTGTACTTTGTGTTCACTGTTTGTACGTTATCTTACTGCAGAAGTTATCTTACAAAATAAGTATTGTCTACTTACTTAAGAGCATTAAGTTCAGACAGTTTCTGGTCCCTCTGCTTGAGCAGTTCGTCTTTCTTCTCTTTAGTGAGCATCCACATGGACATGCCCAGCAGGTAGTTGAACTTCTTTACCTCTTTCAAATTCTGGAATGCCGCTTCTACAATACCAAGAGAAAATATTAGAGCTGATTAATTGACTAGCAGCATGTAATTAATTTGAAGCTAAAATAATCTAATATATAAAATTCACACGTCACAGTTTTCGTTGCCATACTCCTCCGAAACGGCTTGACCGATTCTCATAAAATTTTGTGAGCATATTGAGTAGGTCTGAGAATCGGCCAACATCTATTTTTCATACCCCTTAGTCACACTATTTTTTTTTAACTTATTTGGCAAAACGACGTTTGCCGGGTCAGCTAGTAAGTTAATGAAAAAATAATCTTGTTCTATTTTAACCCCATTATTAAAATATAAGGTTATGTTTTGCTCTGTTGCGTTTGTATAAACAGCCCATAATTTTAACAAAAACATGATGATTTTGTCAAAGAACATGTTTACCATTTACTTTACTGAACTATGAACTGCTTAACAGCAAATGTCGACGTAAATATAGCGTCGTGAGCACGTTCTGATTTGTCGAGTATATATAGCCGACCGAGGCGGTCAATGGGTTAAAATATCTAACAACAATTTTCTATAGTATTATATTATTTATAGTAGTATAGTCTGTATTAGTATTTGTAGTATATTTTTACCCATTCTTTCTTGCCGTATTCATACAAAATTACTAATGCATAAAGTAAGCTTATCTATACTAATCTATACTAATATTATAAAGCTGAAGAGTTTGTTTGTTTGTTTGTTTGAACGCGCTAATCTCGGGAACTACTGGTCCGATTTGAAAAATTCTTTCAGTGTTAGATAGCCTATTTATCGAGGAAGGCTATAGGCTATATAACATCACGCTACGGTCATCAGGAGCGGAGTAGCAACGAAAAATTTTACAAAAACGGGGAAAATTTTGACTCATTCTCTTAGGTGACGCAAGCGAAGTTGCGCGGGTCAGCTAGTAAGTCATATATCTCACCAGGATCAACAGGTTTGCCCTTATCATTGTGAGCTGGTTCAGGCTCGTCCTCCGACTCCTGTTCAGCGTCATCCTCAATAGCGTTCAGTCCTTGCATCTTGATAGCGCGCTTCTTCCATTCCGTTATAGGATCCGGTGCGTAGCCTGAAAGAAATCAATAATGATGAGAATATAGTAGTAGTATAGTTTGACTTGTTTCATTTATAAAATTCCTCAGAGTTAGATAGAGGTTCATCAGCTTTCTTCGTCTAAAATTATTTTGGAAAGAAAGCACTTCTAAAACGATAGTTCGTTTCAGATTGGTGAAAACCAGTATAGAATAAGCTATCTTGTATCGTGTAGTGACAACATTAAACACTTTCATAATAAGCCTAAGGACTTGAGATCTCTTACCCTCTTATTCATAAAAATATATATTATGAAGTTATGAAAGGCTTATAAAGTGTGTTGTTTCTTTCACTCCTTAGCGAAATGAAAAAGAGAAAACATATTATAGTAGCTTTTTAACTAAAATAGGTTTAGTGTGTTTATGAATAAGAGGGTTAGTGTTTTAAATCGTCGTCCAAGAAAAGCTACCATTACGATATCACCATTAATTTGTTATCGGTTACGCGTAGAAGGCACAAACACGTGTTGTTTCAGCATTTGGTAGTATACCACTCAGAATACTAAATTTAAATCTTATAGATCGTTCAAATTGAAATTACCTCTCTTAATAAGTTCCTCGACCATAGCCTTCCGTTTCTTGTTCTCGACAACGAGTCCCTTGTCGCACTTCTCCAGAATGAACCTGGCTTGATTGGACAGCTTGTCTGCTTCAGCCTGCAACTGTCCCTCGCGGTACTCCTTGCGTCGCGCGTAGTATTTGAGACGTAGCTCGTAGAAGTCGCGGAGAATCTCTTCTACTTTCTCGTATCTGTTGAAAATAAAAGAGGATGTCACTAATAGTTGACTAGCTGTATGGAGCTGTCGGTAGTGTTTACGACAGCCTCGGAGAGGTCTCGAGGTCGAATACAGGATCGGGCCAAAAATTGACTCCTGAATTTTTCCTTTCCTGTCATGGAATGCTTTGTAAATTGCCCGGAGTTAGGAAGTTGATGTGTGTAGAACTCCGTGACTCGGAGAGAACATAAAGCTGGGCCTGTATAGTCACACCTATTTTGGCAAGGATTATTGGGATCTGTGACTTAGTTTTTACCTAAATAATTTCTGTGAATTGAGTGATTATCTGATATTATTTTCGAGAGATAAGCAAATGTTAGTTAAAGCGGAGGTAAGCGTTAATTCCCGCATTTCAGAAGTCGGAATACTTACTTTTTAAGACACAGATTGTGGTCAAAAGCATTCATACAACTGAGTGATAATGTAGTCTGTAGTTTGAACACTTTGTGCACGCCTTCCGCTTCGACCTCCGGCAGTTTACCCGGCAATAGCGTCACTACGAAACGGACCGTCGTGTCTGTGTTGTAGTCCTGCAAGTATACATACAAATATTACTGTATTGAAGTGGAAAATGTATTTACGTTAGACGTAAAGACATCAAAAAACGCTTAAAGCTTCGACACTTGTTCAAAGCTTGGAGCGACTCTATCAGTGTCGAACGGTATAAACGTTACAATCGCGTTTTCATAAAGCAAGCTGCAGTTGAGTATACAAGCCTACAATCAAAGGTATTATTGAAATATTTTTATAAAAAAGAAATCACGTCTAAGAATAGGTTTATGTACCTTTAATGCCCGGTTTCTGATGCACTTTTAGGGGTAAATTATCTATTCTAAACTGTCATGATTATACCAGCTCAAATGCTATAGAATAGATAAACTACCGCTAAATTTACCTCAGAAACCGGGGAGTAAGATTTACGAGAGATTTTGATTGAGATTTACTTAAGGAACACTACAATAACTTTACCTTATACTCAGATATAACCGGCTTCACTTTATCAGTGCCAAGCATAGGTTCTAGAACATTCTCCTTGTAGTTCTGCGTCCACGTGCCGACCGGCAGCTCAGTGATCTCGATCTTCTCGCCGGGCAAGATGGCCGCCTCGCCGGATATCACGTATTTGTCGCCGAAGCCTTCGATTGTGCCGCGGAAGTTCTTGTACCAGGGGTGCATGGGCTTGGGCTCTTCGCCGTCTAACATACGTCTGTAATTTTGAACAGAGATGTCAGTTATTGTTGTGATGTTTTTGAGTAAAAGATATTTTATCAACTTTTTTGTGGATACGCGGCATAAATTAGGGTCTATCCGACTAGTCCCGTTGAGTTGTCCCGTGACGGGACAACTGGCACTATTTTGTCCCAGTTGTCCCGTGGCGGGACAAGTGACACTGTTTTGGTGCCAGTTGTCCCGTTCCAGAAAAATCACGGGACTAATGGGACAGACGGAAGGGTCAAAACAACTGGTTCCATTGAGTTGTTGTGTGACAACAGGTACTTGGTACTTTGGTAAGATAGCAGATGATGAATTGTATTTGTACGCTACTCTATGTAAACTTTAAATTCACAAGAAGTTTTTTTTACTATTTAGGCTTTTCACTTTATAATTAAATTGACAAGAGTGTCGATGTCTATGACCTTCCATACCATAAATGTAAAATGCTTATCCGAAATTCCTTGCTTGAAAAAACATAATGTAAGGAAACTAAAATATATTGTTAACATGCCCCCGGAGCAGCTCAAACACTCAAGTCAATTCAACATGTACCTTATGTAATTTCAACTTATCTACTATAAATTAAGTAAAAATGTACTACAACACAACGTATAACGTCTGCTATCTTACCAAAGTACCCAGTACCTGTTGTCACAGAGCAACTCAATGGAACCAGTTGTTTTGACCCTTCCGTCTGTCGCATTAGTCCCGTGATTTTTATGCAACGGGACAACTGGCACCAAAACAGTGTCACTTGTCCCGCCACGGGACAACTGGGACAAAATAGTGCCAGTTGTCCCGTCACGGGACAACTCAACGGGACTAGTGGGATAGACCCATAAATTATTGTACTTATAGTTGCAAGCTGTTCGACTTACCGAAAATGTAATTACAGGTTATATACTTAGAACTCTTCTAGGACATAAGATAGTCAGGAATAAGTGGCTCGATACTCAAGCATTATCGACTAGCAACATCGAGAGCACTATCGAGAAAAAATGTATGACAGTCGGTTGAGCGCCTCTAGCAGGCATCTTAGAAACTATTTCGGCAGTTAATTTTGAGATGTCAAGCTCTAAAGGTAACCTAAGGTAGTGTAGAGTGATGTAGTGTGAGACCTATCTTCATTTTTTTTAATTTTCTAACTTATAGAGTAGTATATAAATAAGCAGGGCCCAGGGCATAATGTAGGCAAAGGTTTACTAAGTTAAATATTAATATTATGCTGTGTAATATTTTGAATGAAAAGAAAAATCTACTTGTTCTTATAAAATAATGTAACTAACCTCAAGTTTTCACAGATATCCCTAGGGTTGTAGTTAGGTATCTTGGTGGACCAGCCAGTGCCGATACCTTCTGCGCCGTTCACAAGCACCATGGGTAAGATGGGTACATACTGTGTCGGCTCAATTTTCTGGTTATCTTCAAATTCATGCTACAAGAAAAGCTCAAAATTACTCATATTAAAACTGTATAAATATTATCTGACTTATATGAATAACGCATTGTAAAAGCACATTAAGTAAAAGTCAGAATAAAGTTAATCTGTATGTTGCTTAGTTGAAAAACTGAATTAAAGTTAACACAGTTATTTGTAGGGTTTACCACGATACCCTTCCCCTCCCTTCGTATTGTATAGTGGTCAACCTAGTGTCAAAGATGTTGAAGCCGCCCGAAGGCCTTTGACGTGGCTTAACGACTGTTATCATAGACAACAACCGGGTCAGACTTTTAACGTGCGCTCCGAGGCACGGAGACCGCGCCAACGTTTGCTTAACCCACAGATCGTTTAACGAACGGTGAGCGCTACTGGGCGCCTCTATTTACCATGATACTAGCAGCCCTGATATTAAAACTAACTGGTGTTTTGTGTACTGCTAACTGAAGACTACTCAAACATAACTCACAAAATACACCAAATAAATAGTAAATAACTCGAAATACAAAAAGTTTAAACTTACAATAAGCAAAGGATCATCATGTGGATGAAATATAAGCCTGGTGAGCGGAGACATGAGGGTGTGGATGTAACGGGGGCTGGCCGAGTCCTTGCCGCCGCAGAGTCGCGAACCGAACTGACCGTGCGGCTCTAACAGGTTTATGTTGTTCGAGCCCACGTAGTTTTGCGCCAAGTTTACTATTGTCATCGCTAGGGACTGTTCACCTGTGAATATAAGATTGTTGTAAGGACTGTATCATATACATAGGTAAAATACTGTACCCACAAAACAAAATCTAATGGACATAAATGTGCCATAGATGTAATAAAAGGTTTTATAGGCACCACTTGGTTATTGTTATGGGAAAAATAAGCTTTAGTTAATAGATAGGTACAAACTACCCAGTATTATCTTTTGTTATTCTGATTGTCCTCAACTGATGAATTTGAACAGCATTTTTTATAATAACTAAGCATAAACAACTGATTCCTAAGATAGACAATAATCAAATAATAAGTGCTAGTCTTTAACTTTATCATGGTTTATGAGATACAACCTGGAGATAGTTACCCGTTTTACCCTTTGGGTACGGAACCCAAAAAAGTAGGTAAGGATTTAGAAGTACATTATTTGTATAGATACGTACCGTGATGATACGCGGAGTGTTCAGCTACGGAACCAGCCAGCTGAGCTACCTTGACTTCACGTTTGTCGTTACGTTTTATACAAGTGAAAATCACCTTACGCTGGCCGGGCTTCAAGCCGTCCACCATTGAAGGAATAGACCTAGAAAGAAGACAACATTACATCCTATTGCTATAGATTTAGGAGTCATTTATACAATACCCATTTAAACCCTATAACCATTAAAATATAACCCTGCCCATTAAACTTAGTGCCATATCTAATGATAGGCCGAAAATAACTCAAAAGCGTTGTCTTGTCAAACAAAATCGTAAGTAAAAATTAATTCCTCACCTCACATTATCACCATTTGAAAAGAGTACCAGCTCCAAATTAACGAAATCTGAATACGAAACAGCCTTCGTATCTTTAGTATACAAATATCTCTCCGGTAGACCAATCTCCTTTCTTCTCTTCACTTCGTCCATATGATTGGTCAACCATTCTTTACGTTGGTCAGCACCTTTCTTAGAGAACGCCAACTCAATGTGATGGTCGTCAGTAGGCCCGCCATATTTAAACTTGATTCTATGACGCTCCATATTCTGAAAGTATTCTTTAGCCTCGTTCGAAGTCGAGGTACCCAAACCTTTGTAGTACTTTATAGCATATGTGTGATGGTTCTCTGTATTATTCTTCCACTCCTCAAATTCTGGTAGCGAATAAAACGAAATTTCTTTGTCTTTTTTCTTTGCTTTTACAATCGGAGTAATAAATTCTTCTAAGAATGGCAGTTTTAAAAGTTCTGGCCAGTTGTGATGTATAAAGTTGATGATTAATCCCTTGATGTGAGATCCGTCCTGATCTTGATCAGCCATGATCATCACTTTACCATATCTCAAGGTTTTCAAATCATCCACTGTGTTGTATTTCTTTTTGTACTGAAGTCCAAGGATTTTGATCAAGTTGTTGATTTCTACGTTTTCTAGAACTTGTTTGTGTGAAGCGTCGCGAACGTTGAGAGGTTTACCCTTTAGAGGAAAGACGCCGTAGTGATCTCTGCCGACGACACTGAGTCCTGACACAGCCAAGGTCTTGGCTGAGTCTCCCTCAGTAAGAATGAGTGTACACAAGTGCGCGTTCTTAGTACCCGCGTCGTTAGCGTCCTCTAGCTTCGGTATACCTTTCAGTTTACTCTGTTTCTTACCAGACGCTTTCACAAGTTCAGTCTGAGCCTTAAACTTAGCCCAAGTAAGCACAGACTCCATCAAACCAGACTTTGTCACTGCCAATATGAATTTCTCTGAATAATTACATTTGGAACCAAAACTTTTAGCCTGTAATGTCATGTGCTCTTTCGTTTGCGAGTCAAAGGTCGGGTTTACAATCAGACAGTTAATAAACAACCACATATGATTCTTGACCTGCACAGGTTTTATATTAACACCTCCCTTATTCTTCTTCTTTAATATTTCTAGAACATTCTTAACAATACTGTCGGTTACTGTATCTACGTGTTTACCACCCTTTGTGGTGGCTATCGAGTTTACAAATGAAACTTGTTGGAAACCTCTATCGGAAATCGTAAGAGCAATTTCCCATCTATCATTAACTTTTTCATAAACAACTTTCAATGGTTGCCCATTCTCGTCTTCTTTGCCTTTTATGTATAAATCTACATAGTCTTTAAACTTATTTATCTTCAGCCTTTCTCCATTAAGATAAACTTTAACGCCTGCCGTCGACATAGCGATGTCGTACGCTCTCCTGCACATGAGTGCAACAATGTCATCTTCTAATTTTTCCATTTTAAACTTAGCTAAATCTGGGCTGAATGTCACTTTGGTAAAATCGTCATCTTTGCCGGCGTCCTTAACCTTAGGTTCGGAAGCTTTAGTCATATTAGCGCCCCATGTTTGTTTAAAATGTTTCTTGTACTGTTTAGATGCAGTTTCGACGGTAAACTTTGTTGAGAAAATATTACATAGTTTGGCACCATAGCCGTTTCTACCTCCCGTTACTTTTTCTTCTTCGTCATTATAGTTAGATGATGTCAATAGATGACCAAAGATCATCGTAGGTACAAACATTTTCTCTTCCTTATGCATCACTACTGGAATACCGCAGCCGTTGTTGTACACAGATATCGTGTTTTGTTCTTGGTTAATGTCAATTTTAATTACGTCCATTTTAGGGTCTCTCTGCTTATTGTCAGCCGCGTTTACTAATATTTCGTCGTATATTTTGTACAAGCCTGTAACATAATTATATGCAGCAATTAGTATTACGAAATTGGCAAACGTATTATTTAAATCCTAAAAAAGTGAGTCATTACTTTGCTGTGTTTTCTGAACTTTTGCAAATGTCGACCGTGATGTGTATACGCTCATACGTATACGTAAGTATGTGCACGCAAATAAATATTCTTACTCGGAAAATGAGTCGCAGAACACTAGTCAAACGTGTATTTTAAATAACTCAAATATACCATACCTGGCACAAAATTCAATTCTTTCTGGACCATACATTCTCTGGTCTTGTCAAACACCCACATCACCTCCACGGTCCGCTCAACAGACCCGATATAAGTGTCGGGACGGAGCAGAATGTGTTCCAACTGGGTTTTCTTCTGATAAATCTTTTCTATAGTGCCTTTGCCGCCTTTGGCTGGAGGCGCCGCCTCCGCCGTACCGTTCTGCGGCGCGTTATTCATTTTGTTGAACATTGCCTGAAGATAAATAGGATAATATTAACAGAACGTCAAAATGATTAAGTTTGTTGTAGTACTAATACTCTGTGATTCATGTGCATTAAATTACAAGTGTTTGCGCAATCTTAGCTGTGGTAGATAATATAAAAGCAAAAATGACGTAAGGAGAAATTATAATGCGATCACTTACGACTTTTTACCACTGAGTACAATGAAGGAAAACGCCTAGCTTAGTGGAAAAAGGTAATAAGTGGGATTAGTAATGCACCTAATTGTGCCTTTCTTGCAATATTGCAGAAATAACCTTGAAGATGCTCTGTGCATTACTAGTGCATGAGTCACATTCAAAATCAATAATACTACTGCTATGAAACATTGCATTAGTATTACTATTAGCAACAAAATCAATTGAAAATACGTGTTGTAGGCATTTTATACTTTACAAACAACAAATACCTATATTAAGGCTGGCTATAAATATGCCATTCAGTAAAAAACAAAGTGAGAACAATTATTGTTGCTTTTAGAAGCAGTTTTACAAAGGAAATTATAATCTTTATACTAAATGGTTTGCTTATAAATGTTGTATAAGCTCTGATAAGTTATACCTACTTAGTGTTTTGTCTTTTTCACCCATACACAAATTCTAAATCGATTGAAAGTGACAAGACACTTAATCAAAGCTTACACATAATTTATAAACAGTATAGATGTAGAATATGAGTAAGTATTCCAGTCATGATTTCTATCCTTATCAATATGTAAATCAAAGGCACATGTTAAGAGAATTATGTTGAATAAATGTTATATTCTTTATAATAATGTATTCACTAATCATGCATTGGCACTTAATTGATAAACACATAAATCTAATCTATGATAATATGGCTGATAAACTACCATACAAACAAGAATGCAACAAATAAAAGTAAAGTTTGTAATAAATTGATAGTGATAGTAGACTGGTATAATTATTTGCTTCCTATTTAACAAGTGGAGAATCTAAGACTATGATTTTGGGAGGAGTGATATGTTTTGGGAAAACTTTCAGTAAATTTACTAACTAGGTATTAATGATTAAGTAAATCATGGTAGACGTGTATATTCATAAAGGCAAAAAAATTATGTATTTTACAAGTCAGAGATGTGCAAGGAAAATACATTAAAAATTTAAATATTAAAAAAAAAATTGTTTCTTGGAAGAATAAAAATACCTTTGCTTAGTTAACAGGATAAAAGTGTGAATTTAAAATTTTATTTACCTGTTATAAAAAGTATATTTTTCTATTATTATTAAATACAATGTAGTTACTGTGTAAAGTAATTAAATCAAGTAAAAACTCCTTACTTAACTACTAATTTATATTCCAAGGTCATATTTATTATTGACTTCATGCCTCAACAAATGAGTTCATTGACCCACTCACCCAAATATTATTAATCAACATGTGATAGATATCAACAAGTACGTAAAAACAATTATTTAAATTTAAAACCTATTTAATTATCTTGATACCACTAAAGATAATTTTAATGCTACAGAAGTATGTTATATAGCAAAAGAGATCAATAATACCAGTTTTTAGCCAATAAGAACTTAAAAACAACATTCTACAGGACAACAGCATAATAAAACAAGACATCATGTCAGCCAGTTACAGTTACATTTTCAAAAACAATGACCCCCTAATTATGTAGGTACCTTCTTAGAGAATAATCATGCAAAATATTGTTTATATTAGAGGGTAGATGACTCGTAGTGAGGAAAATCAAGCGAATTGAGATCTAGAACGTACAAATAGTGCAAACATAATGTAGACACACAGTAATTAGAAAAAACTCTATACATGTACCTATCAAGGAAGTACTTTTTACAATAACATGTAAATTGTACGAAGATTTTAACAGTTGATACGTGTGTTAGTCTGAAAAGACGATGAGATTAGTACTTAGAAGCTATAGAACATATTACATGTGCAGAGTATAGTCGATAAACAATACAAATTTGGCCGTTAACGATCAAAATGCCGCCAAATGCTCCACTCACCTTTATATCAGCCATCTTGTAAGAGGTACTTTTATAACGCGTGCGATCAACGCCAAACAGCGTTTGTCTGGATACCAGACCAAGACGTACTCTAACAACGTTCGTTGGCGTGAAATAACATTTTAAATATGTTTTATTTTGTAATTACACGACCGCGATGCAACAACGACGACGCCAAGAGTAACCATAAACAATTTGTTTGTTTTTTCTAAAATGTCGTTTTTGGGAGAGTTTGTCACTCGGTTTTTGTCTATGTAAATTGGTTTCAAAAAGGCTACCTATGTCTTCCAACGGCAATCTATTTTCATTGTTTATACTAAGTTAATCTTAATCTTATTTCCATACCACACATAAGTATAAACAGTCTTCAATACCAAGTACACTTGATTGAAATACGTTTTAAGAACGAATCGAACGAAATAATCCATACCAGGCTCGATCAAACGAAAATAATGATAATAATGCTATAAAGTGTCGAAAATTAGAAATTATGTTCCAACGTTACGTAAAAATAAAAAGCGAATTAAACTGGCCTTCTTCTTTTTGACTTGCAGTTTTATTTTACTGATTCAAATTCCTATGGCTCAATATGATCCAGTCTATGGCACCATTCATTAATTTGACATTGACAGTTTTATTTGTAGGTTATGTTTACTGAAAATAGAACTTATTGCTGCATTTATTTGAAATTAAAATAAAATGTCTTTATTGGCATATGCTTCTACCGCAATAAAGCGAGTTGCAGCCTTGCGTTTAGCTACGAAATGTAAAACTTGCGTCAACAACATAAAACCGGCAACTTACAGTACAATCCCTACGAAGACTATTCATGATGTAAATACGAACGTTATTAAGGATGTGATATTATTTAAGTACGAAAATCCTAAGTTTTACATGTATATGAACTTGTTTGCCATACTCCAGTACGCATTTTGGTCATATTTGGGTATATTTGCGTTCACCACTCTGAGAGATGCACCGGTTGACAAATCTAAGATTGACGAGGATACTCCTTGGTTTCGAAAGATTAATCTAGGAGAGAATAAATACAGGAACACGTTGGGAGCTGTGTCTTTGGTAATTGGTAAGCATTACATATTTTCATACTTATTTGTTAATGAATTAGAATGTTATAACAGCATTACCTTCTGTCTTAAAATAATATGTAGGTAGAGTAAGAAAACAGTTCTGTCATATCGCTCAGTAGTAAGGATATGTTCAATTTACTATTTGAAACTACAATGCGCTATTGTATTTATAGTATAAGCTGTAAACCTTCTGTCTACCTAGCAGCAATGAAAAGGATGCAAATGTAATATTTTTAATATATCATGTGTAAATCAACTTATTTTCTATAATTTCAGGTGGAGGATCTCTCGCCATGATATGGATGTACACTCTCCGATCTGTCCGTTACCTAGTCCTAAACAAAGGCGGCAAGCATTTAACTTTCATCACTTACTCGCCATTTGGCAAAAACCGTCTCATGAAAGTCCCACTAGAAAACGTTTGTTGTAAAGAAACTAGAACCGCCGCAAAAGTACAACTGCCATTAAAAATTAAAAACAGATGGATGCACTACATGCTTGATATGAGAGGCGAATTCAAAAATGGTTTGCTGTTTGATTGTACCGCAGGGCTGAAGAGGACTTGGTGAAATATTGTTGATTTGTATTTATTGTAAATATAGCCCTAGTTTGTTATGATTGTGTTTTATTTGTAAAGAAATACCTAGTTTTCAGGCATTGTTTGATAACTAGGCAAGATTTTGTACCTCGTAATTCTCCATATAAATAATAAATTTAATTAACTTCATTATTTATATTTTGTAATGTTGTTTTTCTTTCTTCTCAACACTGCTTACAGTAAATCATTAATATATGTAATCTTATGGGTGGGGGTGCCGGTTAATGTTTGGCTGACACGTCGACGATTCCTGGTCTTTTGAAGAATTGGATAAGATAGGAGGAATTAGGGATTTCTTTCTGCTAGTACTTTATATATTGGATAAGTCATACGACATTAAATATGTAGACTGTTATTCACTGCCAATAGAATGAAAATAAAACGAAACATTAAGATTTATCAGAAAAATCTTTATTAATTGTTTATAATTATAGTAACGGAAATACGTTCGTCTCAACACAAAAATAAAAGAAGTACAATCAATAACAAAAAATAAATTTCTTTTTATTTACAATATCCTGACTTTATTTTATGGTAAATGCAAATATTGTATTATTTGTGTTTAACAGTTTGACCAGCCAATATCACTAAGTCCTAAACCTATATTTGCACCTACCAAAAACAGTAAAATAGTAATAAAAATGAAAGTCTTTCAATACCATAGACAAGTCATTTTACAATCAACTTAATGAGATACATTAGAGTAAAGGTTGTTGTACACTTGCAACACATTTTATGAGTTTATTCTCCTTACTTTTCTCATACATATCTGTATGAACGACACTTCTCGAAAAGTATGCATAAGTACACATTTAAAGTAGGAAGAGAACTGATTATATTACAAGTGTATAGCCACCTTTTCACTTATCACTTCTAAGTCACCTACTGTCAATTTTTGATTAAATCTACAAATGCTTTAACTAGCTTGCTAAAACAAGCTACAAAGGATCGATGAAGTCTAATATCAATATAAAAAAATACATCTAGTCAAGGTAAAAATAGGTCTTCTACTTTTCATTATTCCTAGTTCCTTAGAGAAAAAAGAAAAATTATATACAATTTATTCATAGAAAGTCCAAACGAAGGTAGTTCGATAAAGACATGAATAGTGTTGCCAATTACGAAAATACAATTTACAAATAATACAGGACGTCATCGATCCTCGAACTATAAAATTAAGTACAATATTATTTCTTATTTACATTAAAGTCATAAATATTTAACGTACTATAAATAAGTTAATGTTAAGGCGTTGTGTAGTGACACACGGAAGCAGTGCGCTTGTTCTTGGGTACATAATTCAAGATGGCGGAACGTAGACTTTACTCAAACACAACTCTGACAAAAAATCTATAGTTTTGTTAAAAACTTACAGTAAATTAAACATACGTCCATCTCGAATTATCGACCTTACAGTTCGGCCATCACAGGTGTTAAACTAAAATAAAAATATATATTAAAGTTTCATTCATTGCCACACACTGCATTGCAGTTACACATACATTCACATCGTCTCATTGATTTCAGTTTTGTTTTACCCTAAGCTAATGAGCTAACCATGTATGTTCCTATTTTATTAAGATATATAAATACACATAAATATTATATAATGTAGGTAATATTCCTGAATCGTGAAATTTTAGTAAATTTACTAAAAATAGTCCTTAGGGAGATTTAATTATTCTGGCTATATGAAAGTTAAGATTTTATATTTTAAAAAGACACTGCTGACATCTATCGGAGAATTATATAATAATGTAGTTACCTATATTTTGTTCATAATCAGTTTTTAAGATTCAAAATAAGTACTGTTTTACCCTTGTTTCAGTCAATAAGGTGTTTCTTGCCCCAATTAATCGTTTACAATACAGTATTTAAACGTTAAAAATTGTATTTAAGTTTACAGGTACACCACACCGACACATCGAAGTACAAATAACGCCGTTTACTATTTACTCTATGACGAAATTATTATAAATAAGTTTGGTGTAGCGACACTGAAATAAGTATATTACAACAGTTTACAGAAGGTGTACTGTTTTGCAGTAGATGGCAGCACAATCGAATTAACATGGCGGTCGGGAGAATAACAAAGGCTTTACATTTTTTCCCCTGTTGTTTCTATTTCTATGAGATCTCACATAGATGTATATAAGCCACATTTTCGATTTAAAATAAGTAAACCCTCAAATAAAGATTCGTCATTAAGTCTCAGTCAATATTATGGAAAAAGCAAATCAATTCGTTTTTCGCAAATAAGAACGTTTGAAACGAATCTAAGCAGTATATTTAACATCGATTAAATTACGCAATTTATTTCTGAATCTTACAAGTTCATTATTGAATCTGGAAACATTTTTTACTTATCATAGTGTTGTTGAAGACTAAAACATCACAAATATCGACTAAATCCAAAAGATTTAACTTTCCACAGTAACACAGATCATTTGAAACAAACCAAAAAACACATTGATGGTTTTAAAGTAAATTTTGCGCGTCACTATACGTAGTCTTTTGCAAATACCTGTTTAAATTAACGTATTATACCTCAAAAACAACTTGCATTGAAAATATATCTTTCATAGATTATTCCTTGATGATATATTTAATAGATATAAGGATTTAATGACTAACAAATAAACGTCGTGAAAACTTTGATTAGTTTTACAGTGTAATTTTCAAACAATTTTAAAACTGTATATGTGTGAAAAAGACGAACCACTGTATAACTAATCAAAAATACTCTACCCTGCCTTCTTTTCGTAAGACAGATAAAATAAATTATTTTTTAGTCGAATCTATCTTAATACTATACTAATATTATAAAGCTGAAGAGTTTGTTTGTTTGTTTGTTTGAACGCGCTAATCTCAGGAACTACTGGTCCGATTTGAAAAATTCTTTCAGTGTTAGATAGCCCATTTATTGAGAAAGGCTATAGGCTATATATCATCACGCTACAACCAATAGGAGTAGAGTATCAGTAAAAAATGTTACAGAAACGGGAAAAATTATGACCCATTCTCTCTTATATGACGCAAGCGAAGTTGCGTGAGTCAGCTAGTCATCAATATAATTAAGAAATCTAAACGAAATGTGTCATCATTTTTGAAAAGATAAACAGGTGTTTTACAAAGACCTTTTTTACTTGTAATTTAAGTTTCAGAGTAGCTGCTGTTAAATTATTTACAAATATTACTTTTAAAAATTATCCTCACTAAACTGTTAGGCACAGTGTAGCCAACGCAAAAAACACTATTGTATCAGATATACACTATTTTATAGAATTTCCAGTCATTTTATCACTTCGGGTCGAGCCGTAGGCCAATGTCTATTTCAGAATTATTTGTATTATTTTTCACTTCACAGTTAAAACAATTCACTCATACAAATGGGTCAATATTTGTCCGGTCATATTATTTTGAAGTCCTTATGCTAGTAATGAATACTAGAAGTCATGAAAAGAAAGAATTTTTGAATAGACTTTCAGTAACTTTCGAAGGTTTGAATTTTTTTTTCATTTACAAATTTACCTATTGCATATTTGTACGTTAAGTACTTTTCAAGATTTCTCACAACTAACGAATGAGTGTCGGTTTATCTATTCGTCAGTTAAATGACAGAAAGAAACTGTCAAGCTTCCTACGGATAGGCTAACCAATACTTATTCATAGGTGATGACAAAAGTCATTACAGATTCGAATCAAGACACGTTAAGATATAATTATGATAATTTAATAGTGAAAGTCACTGAAAAGCCTCTATAACTGTTTTTGAAAGAGTAGTACACTCAATATTGAGTCCTCACTAGTCACAACGGCTACACACATCTCACTTCTCACAATATTTTATTTACGATTACGAACTGTCAAAACTGTCATATCGAGCGCTAGACGTTTACAATTTTAGTTTTGATGAATACTCTAGAGGGCGCCGACTTCCTCTTTAAAAATCATTATTAGGAGGCAGTAACTAATTTTGTAATTTATATCCAAATCAATTTGTGTTCTAAAAAACTTTGCGATGAAAATTTTTGTTAATGATTTAATTAATTTAATCCAACAAGGATTAAATTATATCGTTTAAACAAATCTTTAGAAAACCATTCCAGATGACGCGGGCTTAACTTATAACTTTTAAATACTCATAACTCACGCTTTTTGCACCTCTAGTGTAACCTACGCCATTAAAAAATCTAATGAAAATTGCATTCGCATTCCCATAATATAACATAACAAACATTACAACGCAAGAGTTTAAAAGTCACGACACTAGATGGCGCTGATTGTCAAACAAAAACAGTCGTTAGCGACTCGATATACAATCTCATATTAGTTCGTAATCGCATATCTACGTGGTGATTGCAATCTATTCACAGTGCTGTGTTGTGTCCAGTTTAGAAGCGGGTCGTGCGTCAGTCGGATAGGTATCGGTCGGCGCGTGTGATCTCGTTGTCGTCGTCGTCACGGCCTGGGGTTATGCTGTCTACCTCGTCCACCTCCTCGAGATTCTTCGTGCTCGGGTTGCAGAGTCTGGAAATGAGAAAAAATATTTTTGTTTATTAAAAAACAACTAACATTGGTAATACGGTAAGATCGTAAGAATTTAAGAAGTCAATAAAACTATGAGGATATTTTATTTGTTTGATGGTGGCGCCATCTAGGACTTTGACTTTCCCACAGAAAATTTCTTTAGAATGCCAAACTAAAACGGAAGACCGAAAACTTTTACAAGTGCCCAAACGCCCATTTTCTTTAACTAGCAACTAATATTTTGAATGCTACACACCTGCATTTACAGCAGACGATGCAGGGTGCAGCAAGCAGTAGTAGCGGACTGGCGACCAGCAGTAGAAGACCGAAACCAGCAAATATACCAACCACCTGAAAAAAAAACATAACATTTAGCCAAATGTGTACTAAAAAACGAATTATTAATGAGTGAGAATAGGTTTGAACGGTTTAAGTTCACAATGACTGTAAATATACTCTCCCAGTAACAGTCTTAGTTTTACAGTTTATCACTGAGAGATGCCATGTAGTGTCAAGGGGCTCAAACTTTCCCCTTTAACAATACAAATAAAAACAATTCCTGCTCCTTAAATTGTGTATCTTATACGAAACTAGACATCTGTAGTGTGAACTAAAGCCAATTCTATCGAGTATCGAGTGATAACAGTTTGACATTTAAAATGCACTGCTAACGGTCCTTACAGTACCCGCTAGAGGCGCTGATATTTCATACAAAATTTCTCAATAGCTACCCGGTTGTTAAAATGTACTATATACTTAGTAGTAGTACCCTGTACTTATTTTAATTTCAATACCATGTTCTTCCCTAACAACGTTTTAACGTAGTTATTAGGTACTTTAAGAAATTAGTTTCGTTGTATACCACAAACATATAAAGCTTTCAACCGCACTAATTAGCCAGATTACGTCGCCCCTTGTATACGAATAATACGGTCAACATAGTATAATTTCCTTAGTATGGCTTTTACACTGATAGCCCTTAAATATATAACACTAAGGTTTTTATACATCAAGTTATTATACCCACTTATTTAGAAAATATACGTTTATTATGTTTACCCATTTCTGTCCCGCTTCTGGACAAGGGTCTTTTCCTGAACGAGGGAGGGGTAAGGCATTGAGCCCACCACGCTGGCCAAGTGTTTTATTTGTGTAGGTGTCAGAAAGCATATTTCTCAATTTGATATTAAAAATTGGGATTTATTATCCCAATTTTTAATATCAAAAAGTATTTGTTCAGTTTATTTTACAACATATCACTCAACCATAACTCAAAAGTAATAAATAAATAATAAAGTACATACTTGAGCACGATGCCATAGTACGGATGCGCGTGAGTGTCCCAATTTGTTCTTGCACGGACCTTTGTCGTAGTGACGTAGAAGGAAATCGTCCTGGAATAGAGAAAAAATACCAATTAGTAAGAAACCAAACAATGAACGTCTTTAACAACGAGATGTTTCCCTAATTAAGTTAAAAATATTGTTAAAAAATCCATACTTATTATAAATGCTGTATCTTAATGTGTTATATAACGAAGTGCCAAATTACTTTAGTTTAAAATTATGAAATTTTGCCAGAAAATAGTTGAGGGGCCGGGAAAAACGAGTTTTTTTTTCAATAAAGCAGCCTTTGCCAGTTTCAACCGGGACTGTACCTTTAAAGTTTAAAAACGTGCAAGCACGGGTCAGGCAATCATTAGCAAAGGCTAAAGACCTCTCGTCATACTAACGCCATCTCACGGCAAATACAAAAAGCGATATTATCGCCTGTTACTGCATTAATCAATATAATTACTCAATTATCAACAATGTATGCAAAAGGTAGGACATGCACAACAATAGGTGTCAAGGGAGGCGTTTTTGCTTGGAGTTTAATTATAAAACAAACATTGTCCCACGCATATACTTGTTGGTCAAAGTTTCTCGTGTGTGGAGGGAGACCTAAATTGTTTTTTGTTTAGTTTTCAGTTAAAATGTGGTACATATACATCCAAATTTTATGTTTTTTTTCTATATAAGAGAAAATGTATTTATTTACAAATGACGTGTAACTTTCTGCACAAGGTAATGAAGTCTTTGACAGATTTTCGTCCTCGGAAACTGTGTGTAAAAATGATGATTGTATCACAAATCACTTTCACAAAGACTCAGGTTAATCTTAAGCATTTCTGTCCCCCATAGCTCCAGTGTTAGTCAATGATTATGCATCCTTAAATGACCGCTGATCCGACTCACAGCCGCAAGAATACTGGTAGCCCTAAGATGCCAATTTCTAAAGAACAGAGAAGTTCGAAATTACCCTTAGACACCGCAGTAATAAAACTTACTTAAAATCTCTTAAATTAATATTGATACTTACATCAAGCGACGCGAGACAATACCAGCAGAAGACGTGCTTGCACCGCTTGCACATCATCTGCGCGCAGCCCTCGTCCTTCTCAATGGGCACACGGCACATGGGACACAGCTTGATCAGCTCCGAGTCTGGCAGAAGAGGAGCACCGGCCCCGGCCGATGATGACGCCGCAGCCGCTTCGCAGGACAGGCTGCCGTGCCACTGGAAAAAGAGAGAGGACATTTTGAAGTATTGTTATATGTTGGTATAATATAAGTACAAACTATTACATACTCTATTAGGTGTATGTTGTAAATATGTAGTTGACTAAAATAAATTTCCGTAGTGTTATGTATATGTCCCTTTTTTCGTAATTTGGACAAATGTTAATGTGATCATGTGAATTGAAATCGGGCACGTAAACTGTTAGGCACAAATCAGTAGTTAAGGGAGTTAGGAATACTCTTTACAATAGACTTCAATATTACTTCATAGCAACGTAATAGAACAATCAACTGAACATTTATTTTAACGTTGTATTAAACAAAAAATGCAGTAAAGCAATCACTCAACCAAATACTGAAGCAGACTTTGTATAAAAATAAATTCAACGAATTTAAAACCATATTTTCTAAGTCGTTCAACTTCAAAATGAATAGACAAAACACACGAAGTATCCAAGCATTGTTAAAAGAAAAACATTTTAACAAATTGCACGTACCAAAAGAATACACGGACAATTTCAATTGAATGCAGTATTTTTCAAAAATACATAAAGTTTTTATAAATGAAACAAGTGTGTGAAGACGATATTTATTTTTCATTTTGACGTAGACTTTACGTAGTGGAGATATTCCCTCGAGTTGCACCGCCTTGATTGATGTTAATGTTTGATACGCCACTCTGTTAAAATCGCTTCAACCACGAGAGAATTGCGCTCATATTTGCCCAGTTTTTCATCTTGCATTAAATCATTTTCAATTTTTTTTTAGACCTTTTATAATAGGTTGCCTGCCCCTTGAACTGCTCTGATAATAGAAAATATAATTTCTATATGAAAATAAAACAAACCTTGAATAGTATTTTCCATTATTTATCATTTGATTTCGTAAATAAGTTTCGGTAACAATCACTACTCGTAAAATAAGGCCCTTTGCCGTCAATTGCCGTGTCCGTTTCTCTGACTGTTCGCAAAAAACTGAAAGTGTACTGAACTAATTTTCATGCGGTTGCCACTATATACTAGGTAGTGATTCAATGTATAATTTGCGAAGATTTTGTGTAACCTGTTTGGACCAGCATATAGGTATATATTAACAGTAATAGTTGTTTCCTATAAATTCTGCCTGGCATTATTATAGTATTTATCCATTTCAACGTTTATTTAAGACTGAAAGGTAACAAAGGATTTATTTTTAGCTCTCGGCCTTTAATACCCAAGTATTTTTATTTGAATCCCAAGTAAACAATCGGTATATAAACAAAAGATTAAGCAAACAAGAAACGTTTAATTAAAACTCGGATTCCTATCTAATTGTGAACTCAAAGTGATTCAGGAAAAAAGATTCGCTGAAGAAAAGCGGTTTTTTAATTTATTTATGTCTTGACCTTTTTAGTAGTATTATAAGATTAGGTATAATAGAAGAAGTAATTAAACGTAAAACGTACCTTGGTAAGGTACATTTTTATGCGATTTTTAATACACAATTTTTTTAACGTTTATAACTAGCCCTGTGATACAAGCTATAGTATATGCTATTGTAGTTCACGAGGCCTCATTCGGTTACCGAATGGAAAAGCGAGGGTCTTTCCTTTTTACTGCTGAAAAGTTTCATAAATAATAGCCCGAAATTTAATTAGCCTTCTATATTATCCACAAACGCGATTTACATGGCGAAAACTTGGTGAGTATTTTTTGATACGGATATGCGACGGAGGTGAATAGAACATGTGTAAAGTAATAAAATAAATCTTCTTATACAAATATTTTTTCCCAAACAACACAATTTAGTACTTCCAGTATCTAGAAGTAGAACAGTACAAAAACCTTACAATCATTATCATCCACTTTCCCCTATTAAACTGGGAATTGGGACCCAACTAGTACCTGCGGTAATAAATACATGAATACGCGAAACTTCACAGTAATTGCATTTGAAATACAAATTATCACCCCGTGCGCTGGAAAACCTCTCCAGACCACTTACTTTAATGATGTACGGGGTTCGATCCCAGGGAGGGAGTTGCGATACAGTTGGAGTAACGAAGTGAAAATATTTTATGCAACTGTGTATTTCAGATGAATTGAGGAGCTCGTGGCTAAATAACAACCGCCTGGATCGAATTCTCGGGTTAAGCTACGCTTGTCGAGGTTGTTCCGTGGATAGGTGACCGTACTCGTAAGTCTGCTGAATGGAGAACCTGTGGCTAAGTAACAACAGCCACGCGGTTCTAATTCTCAGGTTAAGCTACGCTTGCTTAGATTGTTCCGTGGATGGGTGACCGTATTATATATACTAAGTTTAACCAGATTACCGAGGGGTATCGTGTTAACATCCAGGTAACTGAGTTGTGCAGGTCCGATAAGCAATGGCTCCATGTAAAATACTGGTACTCAGCTGCAACTGGTAAGACCGAAAGCCGACTCCATAGTTCGAAGAAAGGCTAGGCTGGTGATAATTTTTTATTGCAGACAATATGCTTTTTTTGCCTAAATACAATGCCTTGGAATGTGTCCAACCTATACTAGTAGGCTACACATGACCAAGTTCAAGGGCGGATCCAGAACTTATTTTGGCACATGGTATTGGGGATGAGTGAGAGGGGGAGGGGGGTTTACGCCAAGGGATTCGGGGTCACGGTGGTAATGCAAGTGTACTGGATGTCGCATCAAGTCCGCTATAAACTTGACAGTAAAATTCAATGTTTTCGAAGGTATGCAGTGCGTAATTTGATCCTCATTGGAAGATACAATTTTAATTACACACATACATACCTAATATCACGCCTTTTTCCCATAGGGGCAGGCAGAGACCAAATAACACCACTTGATAGGATTACAAACTTGAATAATTTAAATTTATTTTGTTTCGCATAAAATAGGTTAAATAATAAAATGTCCGTATAGAATCGTTATTACTGTAAGTATTTGATACTGTGTCACCCAAAATGTGTCTGAACCAAATTAAAATAAACCACGCAGCGTTATAAAGCCGGAATTTTCCAAAATCGTCGAAAATGAGGGACAATACGGCACCGAGGTCTTCATAAGGCATTCGGTTTCAAATCCTGGCTCAAAACGCAAATCCCTACATCAAAGCGAGGCTCACGGCCGAATGTAAGGATAAAAAGACTGTGTTTTGAATACGAAATGAATTTAGCTTGAAAACGTTAATTTTCTATAGAATGGCGTATACTCTCACGTTAAATTACGGGGTATATTATTTGACTGCCCTTTTGAGCGTTGGTGTAGGCTGTTGATAAAGAGGTCTCGGGTTTGACTCCCGGGTCGAACGACTTAAATATATTATTGGGGTTTTATAATTTCAGTCCGTAGCATGACAGTTGTGACATATATGGCAATAGACTTACCTCCATTATATGGGACCGACCAATTAGTAAAGTTATATTTCATACACCTCTGTCTAATCCTTCGTATATATAACAGGCGTAATAAAATAAGTATATTACAGGATTTTTTAAATTTTATTTACACGCTGGAATCCCCCGACATCGATAATGGAATCTCGAATTGATTTTCATCGTATCCCCGATGGCAGTTATTCGATTAACCGAAAATTTTTAACAGATTGAAAACGTAATTTGATATATCTGTAGGTGAGTGTAAGGTAATAAATAACTTTTGATTTATGGAGAAAATCTTATATTGTAATTGTTAAAATATTAACATCCCTATAAATATATTATAGAGACTGGATATACTTGAACAGATTTATATACTTCTTTATTTTCTAAAATGTGCTTTCTATGTTGCCTTCACCGACTAGCAAAAAAATAGTTGGTTAAACAATCTTTGTTGGGTGACCGCTTAGCAGCAGATGACTAGAATGTTCCATGATTCCCGTTGCTTACAGGTGTTATCAAGATAACAACCAACTCATGTCAATGGTCTTCATACGGCTTGAAAAACAATGTTACCTTAGCACATAGCAGAAGACTAACTATGAGAAAAGAAATAAAATATAAAAATCACACATCCTTTAGTTGTAAGTCAATGACCTGTGGGAAGCACTTTGTCCTATAATTACATTTTCTTTAGTTGTATATTTATTTTGTATATCATAGAAAAGTGGGATCTCTAAAGAGAGCCTATATAAGACCAATTGTAGAAGTTGTACAAGTTACCGAAATAAACATATTTATTTATTTTATCAAACAATTTATTGGACATATAGAACACTCAGTGAAAATATATTGTTTGACCTCAACGACCTGGCGATAACAAGGGAGGCTTCATGTGAACGCCTCTGAGGTCAAATGTCAGGTAAAAGTCGTAATTAACTTTCTGTACGTCGGTGTTCTTTTTGTATTTTTATTATTGTTACTATGAAGATAAGTTAGAGGAAGCTAAGTATTAATAAATTATTTGATATGGACTACACCTGTACTATAGGTATATCACTGCATATATCCCGTGTGATTCAGTAATTCGAGTGAAACACTTCTTTTTTCTGTTCTAGAAAGAACAAGGGTCCGTAGTTTCTGTTAATGATATCTAAAAGAACATAGGCAAGTATTAAATCAAAACGGGCGGTTTTTAACAGAAAGATAAAAGCTGATTATTTGTATTGCAATATTGGGCGGATGATAACTAGCAACAGATTTAAACGACACGAGAGTCGTTGCATTTCAGACATGTCACGAGTTGAAAAGAAAGTCATTTTCGCAAGTTTCAAAGATAACCTGGGGCGCTAATACCTTTTAAAACAGTATAATAAACGTACTGTGCATCGTTTTTTTCTCAACGAAGAATCAGAAGGCAATAAAATTTATTTTCATACTGTTTCAAAACACGATGTTAATGCTGACCTATAAAAACACATGCCACATTCCCATGAAATATGGCTACATTTTTTTTAACTTAATATTTTTGTTTACCAACAGTATTTTCCTAATAAACACCATACGTAAAAGAAACGAGGTACGTAGCTGTAAAATATGAGGAAATAAACGTATTGTACTGAAGCAATAACTAACGTTTAATACTTTGTTCACGTTTATTACCTTTGCGAATAAAGGCTGTAGACTTGTGAATTTTAACATAGATTGTACTAACAGAATGTAACTAGTGATGTAAGTGTTAGTTTACTGATTAAGTTAATTAGTAAGTTAGTAATAACATGAAGTAAAGATATGAGTTTGTGTTTCCGAAGACGATGTCCAGGATAGAGCGAAGTGTATGAAAAAGACGAGGAAGACTGACCGCACTACGAAGAAAGGGGGGAGGGGAGAGTAAGTTTTTAATAAAAAAATGTTGATTTAATAATAGGCCAAGATGGTCGGCGGCGAAGAGGAAAGCCTAAACGGAGATGGCGGGATGACCTGAATGCATTCCTGGATGGATGCCCAGACGCAACAATCGACCGAGGGGACTGGAAACTCAGGGGAGATGCCTTTGCTCAGCAGTGGGACATAGAAACAGGCTAAATAAAAAATAATTAATAAACGTTGATAGTCGAGTGACGACAGAATTCACTGCCTTACGTCGATTTAAATGCAACACATCATTGATTTTCAAAATTTTGTATGTCTTTTTCGAATTGACCTCATTGAGAGGGGTCGGCACATGTTGTCGTTCTCAGAACCATAAGGTTCATGGGATTTGGTTAATATTTTACGACTGACGCTTCGTTCTTACGCCTGATGTCAATTCTCTTTGAGACTTATTAGAAATAATTATTACTTCCACTAACAATGGAAAAAAAACATATCACTCTCACAGCCATTTCTTTAAACAGTTCTTGAAGGTAAGTTGGGCAGTGCGGAGGGTTCAAGGCCTAATCCTTAATTCCGAAACCCTTGCCCAGCAGAGGGTCAGCAATGGGTTAAATTTATAATTAACAAACTTTGATGGTGTGTTCCTGTAATCATGTGATTAATTTACCTTCGGGTGTTAAGAGTTAAATTCATAGGTCAGGCAAAGTTTAATGTCCTCCTAGCTGATATACGGCTACGGCGGTCAGTTTCATTGAACCTGGCCATCTGTGCAGGACTTTGTTTATAGTGTCCAAGTGTGTGCACAATACACAGGTACACTCTCTATTCCATCACTCTCATAGTTTGGTGGGACGGATAACCGACACGACCAGTGAGAGGTCAGGCGCAGGACCGACGGCTTTACGTGCTCTCCGAGGCACGGAGGTCTTCGACCTCAACTTCCTAACTCCGGGCAATCTCTAAGAAATTCTTAACAGAAAATCTCAGAAAAGACTTTTTGGCCCGACCCAGGATTCGAACCCGAGACCTCTCGCACCGCAGTCGCATATACTACCGACCGCGCCACAGAGGCAGTTAGAGGTAGGCAAAGTTTATCAGTAACTTAAGCTATTAGAACTCCCGGTTGAAACTTTAGGCATTTAAATCTCTGAGTAGTGCGAAAAACTGCTGCTATAGCCGGCGCAATTAACAAATATGAAGACGTACGAAAGTTGACTGCACTTTTCAGACGCACAAAGATAAATGGCTTCTGTGGCAAGGCCAGTAGGGTATCCGACTAATCATACGTTTCAGGGTTCGTATCCCGGGTCAGGAAAATTAATTATTATTAATTGAACATACACCTCTGCCTAAGCTTTCGGGTAAATGGTTGTAAAAATTTATGTCATGTTCTATGCATCATAAGACAACAAAACAAGGCAAGTGTCCTAGTACGGAGTCATTGTTCCCATCTCGACCCAGTTGCCTTCGAGTAAGGCAGGATACTGCAGTTGCACTTGTAAAATAATGTACCACAGTGATTATGGTTTACTTATATTTAATGGGTGGAGAAAATTGTGCCGTAGGTAAGAGTGATGAGAAAATTATGTGACGATTTCTAATGGTTAAGAAGGAAGGAATTTTTATTTTTTGAATTATACTGGTGTCGTTAATTCCTGTAAGGCTTACAGTAGAAATATTTATAATTTCCTTCAAAATTTTCTTACCATATCCAAACAAAATGTTGGAAGCCCTTCTATTCCACGTAGGTATTCAGTTAGTACGTAAAGTGTGCATAATTTACAAAATCTTGACCCCAACCTAAGATAAAAGCTGACACAGGATCTGTCGGAAACAACCACACAGTTTCCTTGCCCCCGCTTTTCCAACGAAGACAGTTTTTCTTTATAACAAAACTAAATGTCACAATAAAGGTGTAAATGTCAATATCTATAGTGTAAAGGGCAAACTATATTTATCTAATGCGCCAAAATAAGGGTCTGAAACAATGGACCTAAGGTATAAAGGATTTTAATATAGTGTTTAATGAACCGTTAAATATTTACTGGCGATGAACCTTTTGTATTTATTTCCTTGAAGGGTTATAAAGGTGTTTAAGGGATATTTATGTTCAAGTAGTTTCGTTTGTAATAGGGGTTATTATATTATTTACTAAATTTGGCGACCTTCGTGGTGCAGTGGTTAAGGTGGTCGCCACGCCACTACCATTGCGTCGGTAGTCGTGGGTTCGATTCCCACACAGACAAATTATTATTTGTGAACAAATATTTGTTTCGGGTCTAGTTGTACTTTGTGTCCGTTGTTTGTATGTTTGTAAAAGTCCCCGCGACTTGCCTTTTTCAGGAATTTAAACTACAGTTTGCTATAGTTCAATGTTTCTAATTTATTTATTTATTATACACTTGAACGTCGTTTTATCGATGTTTTATAAAGATTTTGAGATACTCTTGCCTGTTATATCACATTCACATTATCACACTCACACTCTTTCTTAACTCACTTTACTTCCTCTTTTAAACACCTTCGTAATTATCTCTGCATCACCCTAAGGTAGACTGGCAGAAAATGCCCCTGGCATTAAGTCCGCCTTTATACAAATTTGTATATTAAGATTAAATAAATAAATAAACCGATTTGGATAATATCACCAGCATTAAGGCGTCGAAAACCTTCTGTTCAGATTTTTTTCCGTGTACAATGTCTGAGTCTAAGCTAGTCCTAAAATGCAATATAATTGCCTATCAAATAACTATAAACAACGATAAATTGATTGAAGGGAGATTTGATTAATTACTTGTATTTAAAATAGATATTAATCAAGTTAACAATACTTTAGTAACTAATCAATAAAATCTTGATTAGCCTAATAAACGGTTATTAAGATGAGATAAGATTAAAAGATCAATTTAAACTAGATTCCGAACTATGGTTTAACAAAGTAATCGAATAATAATTACACGGTCGCTCGTGTTAATTTATCACTTTATTTTTAGTTAATTTTGTGGTTATACTATTAAGAAATTGATTGGATACTTTGTACAGTAATTACAGCTGGCGTAATGTAAAAAATACATCGTTATTGTGTTTTTGAGTTAATGAGAGACCTGTGTGTTGTAGGGTGCCTTGGCAGCGGACTGGGCTCCCGCTGTAAATTTGAAGCGAGACTCCAAGGTCCAAGCTCAAGAAGGTTGAAAGCCGTAGTGTCCGGTCCATCGAGCCAGTCGGCCTAGGAAGGGCCCCCATGGAAGAGGCAACCGCGTGGCGTGAGATTTGCGGCTCTAAGCGCAAGCAGTCATCCCGTATTGATAGACACTCGTGGGGTTAATGTAGGTATGGGATTCTCCCGCCAGTAAGGCGGGAGAATCCCATACCTACACATAACCCTGCACTCCACCCAGAGTGCAGGTGTATGCTTAATGCATTAGCCACGTAAAAAAAAAAGGTGTCTTGGTTTCGATATGGAAAGAGTATTTTACGTGTTTCATGTATAATTGTTTTTACCATGGTTTGCTTAAAATTATATTAAATCCATGAAAATGTATGTTAAGTCTGTCTATATACTTCAACAACTTAGTAGAGAGCCTTGTAAGCAAGGTTCGCGGCGAAGGTGTACAAATTGCCGAATTAAGAACAGTTATGACTCCTAGGATTACGCAGTTGATAGTGGCCTGTGTGATACAGCTACTTACGTACTTTTGGTCATACACAGAAGTCTACGTAATATATCAGACTATAGTAATACGTATTGGTACATATTTGCGATATTTTCATAAACAAAAGAACAAAGCGATCGTCTGACATTAAAAATGCCGAACATTCACACCGAAAGCGTGAACTTTGCCATATCGTATTCATATACGTGTTATTGTGATAGACGATACGACGGAATGTACGCCCTACATATTGTATTGAGGTATATATTCGGCGTATTGAGGTAACTAGGACTTCGCAAAAAATACTACGTTATTGAGATCGTTAGGAATCTAAAGAAAACTAAATAGGGCATGAAAGTAACTAATGGGTTTCATTAAAATCAAAGGACTGGAAAAAACTTTCGTCTATTATTTATTTTGAAAAGATTTCGGCTCAATGAATATGGGGTCCAAACTATGAATAAGTACATGAAATTACGCCTTCTTCCCATAGGTATAGGCAAAGACTATAGAACGCCACTTGGTAAAGGCTTTTGCTCTCTTTACTATGAACAAACTATGAATTTAATTCAGACATCAGCAGTCATCAATCCCTGATTTAAAAAACTTCATTAAAGTCACAAACTCAAATCATATTCCAAGTTTGTTTTTCATATAACTGAAACTAAAAGCGTGTCTAAAAAGAGCTGTTAAGCTCCTAATTACAATGTGACAGGATAGCAAAAAATATTTTCGAAAACCCGCCGGAAGCTGCATAATACAAAAATACAAAACAAATACAATACATATAGATAGAGAAGGCTCGATACACAATACACAGAAACTTTTGTTGTCATTGGCAGTCCTCGATATCGACACGTATTTTGTTACGTTTCAATTAAACACTCCAATGTCGCGTTGTTTTCCGAAACTCTCGTGAAAGTATCGATGGAAATTGTATGTTTGGAGAAGGTTCGAGAAATAGGAAAATGTTTTCAGTATAATTAACTTTGCTAGCTATAGTTTGGGAGTAATTCTATGAATCAATTCTACGTTTTGTAGTTATAGTAAGAACATTTCTTATTTTTGGTTACATTGGTGTTTCCAAATTTCTAACCATATTTAAATAAAGTAACCCATTCCTTACCAATAATCTTAGTCATTTCTCTGGTATTTTTACCACATCTTCCATCGTATTTTACCAATAACCTTTAAAATTAAGTTTTCTATAAGCAACACCGACCTTTCCCAATAATTATCTCCGATATTTTCATAATATTTACATCGAACGGCTACACTTCACAGATAAATCAATTACCTACCGTGGAGCATTACACTCGGTCCCTTAACAATTAGTTCCGACCGAACAGTACAAAACAACAAAGTCTGTTTCATTCGATTAGTCTCGGCTACACTATACACCTCGAAGGGTATAAGAGCGTATTTACACGGCGTAGTTTTTTAACCTAGATGACGTTTAGCGTATTTTAATAAAATTCAACTGCAGGCATTATAATGCACGTTCAGATAATAAGAGATACCGTATATGAACAGATGACGTCTGTTTTACATTACGAGTTCTCATCATTGCAATCGCCAAAAGATTTAGAATAATTGTATCAACCACATTGTAAGTCTTTTGGCGATTGAAAAGAGTGTCCCACTCTTTTCGGAAAGGGGGTAGAGCCTTATGAGAAAATAGCTCTTCTCATAAGGCTCTAACCCCTTTCCGAGCTAGTGGTAGATTCAGTAATTGTAACGACTATCATAAGTGTCAATATTTGACCCAAATTAATAAATGGTTTGATTTTGATTTTGACGTCATCCAATTGAATAACGAATCCAATGAAATAAAAAAATAAATACTTGCAAAAGTTATGTTGCACCTGTTTAATTTAATACAAACGCAACTTGCGTTTCGTTTCACAACGCCGCAAACATTTCCTTACGAACGGCGTGTTACAATACGCCATGTACATGCTCCTTTATAGGCCGGTACGAGTAATGTACGTTGGTATTTCGCGGGAAAGCGAGACTGCAGCCTTTCTGTTTTGACAATGGCCGTGCGGTGAAAAGACTCTCGTCATGCCGTATTAAAAGGGAGTGATGTCGAGAATAACGGAGCGGGAGCGGGCGATGTTACTTTTTATTTTTTGGTACAGGAATTTTTATATAGGTGAAGGAATTTCGGGAACATTTTTGGATTTTAATAGACATTTATATGATACATATCTATCACCCAGTTGAGATCTGCCGCTTTACGCTAACCGCTTTTAGAAGCTATAGCGAATAATAGAAGGATTTAGAAGAAGCCTGTACTCAGCAAGAGTGTATTTCATCTGCAAAATCACGAGAATGTTTTAAGTTATTGCCGGACACAAACTTTTGTGCGTATGTTGAGATTTGGAGGTAATGTTTATTTTTTATTTTTCTGCATCCATTTTGTTATATCTATGCAAAACAGAAATTCGTCTAGAACACTAGTATAAAGACCGCAGGGCAAATCTATACCAAAAACAGCACGCGATCAGCGATTACATTTCAAACGCTAGTTTAAATTCACGGTTTAAACATTACGTTGTTTCGAATTACCCATGCAAATACTTGTTACAGCGAACTATGGAGTTATGTACAAGTTTACTGTGACGTATATTATGTAGTTTTACTCATAAATGTGCTAGCAACGCCCCGTGGCGTTGTTCACGTGTCACACGCGAACTCCACCGAATAGTATCTGAATTAAAAAGTTTATGACATAAATGGAACACAATGTATTTTATTCGAAAGTTACGCTTTGTGACTGGTTTTTAGAGCCTTTGAAGGCTTTATGCTTTGTGAAAGCTTGCATTTTTGAGTCTTTGAATAGTTTGAAAGGCATATTTTGACTGTCATAGGATTTTTTCGTTTGAAATTTATTGTTTACAAATAAACGCTTCATGAATCAATATTTGAATTGTAAAAACCGTAAATTGTTGTCGCTTTGTCGTAACATATGTATGTGGTGGTTGTCACGCTTGCATTTGCTTGCTTTAGAACTTAAAAGTATCCTTGAATTGAGTGAGTAGATTTTTAGAAGTTAATTCTTTAGATGCAGAAGTACAATTTCTTTCTCTCATTTTTAATGATAGAATCAGTAATAAAATGATCACTATAAGTTTTCATTAAACTAATTATTATGTCAAACCTTTTAGAGT
Source organism: Anticarsia gemmatalis (assembly GCF_050436995.1). Classification (NCBI taxonomy): domain Eukaryota; kingdom Metazoa; phylum Arthropoda; class Insecta; order Lepidoptera; family Erebidae; genus Anticarsia; species Anticarsia gemmatalis. The sequence continues at coordinate 10,332,462 of NC_134758.1, forward strand.
ATTATGGCGTGTAGTTGTAACTTACCTCCTGGTTGCACTGTGAGCAGAAATCATGACGGCAAGTCGGGCAATGTGCAGGGCTGGCTGCCCGCACATTTACCACCGTATCGCAGCCTACACGCGGGCAGAACGCGCGCCCCGAGTCCATTGCCACTTCTGCAAGAGAGAATGTAAAAGTTTAGTAGAGAAATGGGGCAGTGGAACGGGTGATATGGCACTTTGTATAAAGGTAAGAGTTTGGATGATACGAAGCCATTGCTTTATACAGAAGTTCAAGAATCGTCCAAAAACCCAATTAAAAGCATTAACGCTTCGTTCAAATTGAAATCTTTCTACACATTCAGCATAATATAAAAAAAAAATGATAATATAATATGTAACTATTTCTTGAAGTCCACTCAATAGAACACCATGATTCATTGGCATTTTCCATAATATCCATATTGAAGATATTAAAGAACATATACGGAAGTGATAAGCCGCCGTCCTTTCTTTCATTCTCTTCCTATATTTATTTTAAATGTTTTGACGTACGCATGCAAGATTGGATTGACCTTTACAACTGGATTATAGAGATAATTTTGTATTTCCGATATGTGGAGAAGAAATGACGATATAAATATGATTGTAAAGAAAAAAACACGTACAATTCGCTTAGATGTACTGAGGCCCTTTACATGGTTCATTTCTATTCTGTGCCTGATTGTAAACTTATCTATATAAACATGTACTTATTTAGAAGTATGTTTATCAGTTGTCTAGCTAGAAGCTACCATAGTACAAGCTCTGGTTTGTTCATCTTTTTTATTAGTAGTCCAAAATCGGTAGAGAAGGCAATCTACATTTACTGAACACAAAATAAAAGGAGCTAAAGGCTTAATTGCAGATTCCTCAAAATTTCATCTATACTAATCTATACTATCTATACTATAATATTATAAAGCTGAAGAGTTTGTTTGTTTGTTTGTTTGAACGCGCTAATCTCAGTAACTACTGGTCCGATTTGAAAAATTCTTTCAGTGTTAGATAGTCCATTTATCGAGGAAGGTTTTAGGCTATATATCATCACGCTACGACCAATAGGAGCAGAGTACCGGTATTTTTTTTTACAAAAACGGGGAAAATTTTGACCCATTCTCTCTCATGTGACGCAAGCGAAGTTGCGCGGGTCAGCTAGTCTAATCATAATCCTCATACTCGGTTTGCTTGTTTGTACAAATAACATTTCTCATCTAATATCCTGTACATATTACTATGTACATAATTAAATCAATCACCCATGTATGTTTGTATTTCACACACTATATCCGTACCTCCAAACCTGTAGCGTCACTTGAGGAAAACTCGATGCCATCAAAAACATTCTGTAAAAACCTCAAGTCTCGCCGTAAAAAGTTGTGAGATCGATATAATACCAAGTCGATTAATCTATTTAGTCTCTACTTAAAGGACCTTCTGTCTTAAGTTATTACGTATGTTATTATCATGCCAATTTAAAAAAAAATACCTTTAAAACAAATAGACCGACCTGGCCATCGCATGATTTAATTATTAGTATGTATCACACTACACAGCACGACGAGAAGTTAATGCACCTGAAATGTTAATGGCGAATTTGTGTTTTCTTGCGATGACCAAGTCGATCTAATTGTTTTAAAGGTATTTTTTTTTAAATTGGCATGATAATAACATACGTAATAACTTAAGACAGAAGGTCCTTTAAGTAGAGACTAAATAGATTAATCGACTTGGTATTATATCGATCTCACAACTTTTTACGGCGAGACTTGAGGTTTTTACAGAATGTTTTTGATGGCATCTCACTTCTTTTTGTAGAGCGAACATAAGTCCAATTTGTATGGAAAGACGATTTTTTTCATAATTCAACATATTTTCCTATGGGAATGTTGTTCAGTTTCATGGGCTAAACACCCTTATCCACCCTATACCCCCTCCCCCGTTATGTCTCATATAGTAGGTACCTATTTACACCTATTTATTTTATTTTCTACTGTAATAATAATTCATTAACTGCAAATGTAACCTTGTAATCTTATACATTTATATGGGATTACAAAGTTATTGTTGCAGTTGGTGTATTTAGAAAACTGGACCGAAATTAGAAAATATTAAATTTTTCCCATGATTAAAACACTAAACCCTATTTGTATTCTAAATTTTAAGCTTCTAAGTCTGCTAGAAGTACCTTAGACTTTTGATGATCGGTGAGTCAGTGAGTCAGTGAATCAGTGAGTGACAAAATTCAAAATTTTAATAAGTTGTCATTCTTAAACTACTGGTTCAAATTGACTGAAATTTTAAATATACCGTGTTTATACAATGACTGATTAGTTGCTGAAAATCCAGGCTTCTTGTTTTATCCACAACGAAATTATAGGGGTGTCAAAAATAGCCCGAATTGCTTCGAGAAAAGGATGTTACGGCCGTGCCGCTTTTTTTTTGCTCGACTTGCGGGGGCACTTCCGTGCCCCCAGATACAATAGGTATTTGAAACATCAACAATTTTTTGCACCTTTGATTTTGATTGTCAACATAATTACCATATGACTGTTACTTGATTGTTTGTAATACGGGCATAGTAACATTGGATGACCAATCACAGCTTCGCATTTTATTGTATACTATTATGAACAAAAGCGTAGAGGTTTTGCGAGACTATCCAGCAGTGGGTTCGAATCCTAGCGTTAATCTACTTCTAATACAAGGCTTCGATTTAAGCTGTAGTTAACAGAACAAGAGAGTATTTTGACCGAAGACGTTGGCAAAGGTTTTTCAGTTTACATATCGGTTTTCAGTTTCATATAGGATTCTAGCAACTTAGCAAGTTTCCGCTTTTCAGGCTTCTATTAAAAAGTCTTCTAAGTGAATTGAAATAACACTAACCGATCAAGCAAGGAAACTAGATGTATTTCGACTAGCATTAGCTTAACTTTCAGTATAATTTTATATCATTGACTTTTTAAAGGTTTCTTGCAGCAAACTGTTTAAAGCAATATAGGTAACTTCTAAGTACTTATTATAACCCCTTAAATGTATTAATAATGCCCAAAAAGCACAATGTATTGTCAAATACGTATTCTCTTAAACCCATATTTGTTGGTTCAATAAAAAAATAAACTTCCACCGAACAGGGCCAACATCTGTACACATCGAACTGACGTCGGATGAATATGGAAATGGACTACAGCACTGTAATACAACTCTGGAATAAACCTACATACATAAAACAATAAAACAAACGTAGGAATAAGTTTCTTTATATTTACCTAGTACGAAGTAGAGTATGCTTGAGATGTTGTTATATTTGAAAACATGAAAAAAATATAGTTGTGCAACTTGCATGTATTGTTAATATGCAAATTGTAAATGGATGTATGATTTACGTATTTTCAATGTGAGATAGGTCGTTTTCGAAATCGATCGTATTCAATTATCTTGTAAAACAGGCTCTAATCTTCACATGAAATCAAGTAATATATATGTTACTGTAAAAGCCCGAACTGTGGCAAATCCTAAGATTTTCCGGTAAAACCTAAGATTTACCAACTCTCAATGGTAAAAGTCCGAACAAGCCAGAGTTTAAGAACTATGTTACGATATATAAAAAAATCCTTCTTCATAACTATGTTTATAACTATTTCACGGTATAATTATATACTGTGACATAGTTATAAAGAAGGAGTTTTGGGCATAGCGTGGTTATTTTTTTTTAACCACCCAGAAGGAGGAGCCCGGGCTCCGGCGACATCTCGACATCATCAAGTGAATATAGGTAAAAGTTCGAAATAAAAGAATTGTTCGGACTTTTACCATTGCGAGTTGATAAATCTTAGGTTATACCGGAAAATCTTAGGATTTACCACCGTTCGGGCTTTTACAGTAACATATACATTTGCTAGTTTATAACCTGACCCTTGCATTAAAAGGAGTAGAAACGATACCAAAATATCCATCTTTATAACCTAAGAGAAAAGCCCAACAACCCATCTACTTATGGAATCGAATCGGGAACTTTGCTATCAGTTACATTTCCTAAGTTTTAGTTAATAAAACCCTACTACTAAACCGAACCATATGTCAATACTAGAGACCGCCCGCGACTTCGTCCGATCTCTCGGGAACTCCGGGATAAAAAGTAGCCTATGTGTTATTCTGGGTCTTCAGCTACCTATACATATACCAATCGATCGATTTTATCGTAATCGGTTCAGTAGTATTTGCGTGAAAGAATAACAAACATCCATACATACATTTTTACAAACTTTCGCATTTATAATATTATTAGGATTATACATGGCTTGAGGATCTACCAATCTGATTTTATCTCACATCCCAATGATCGTACGTGGGCCACTACTTATGTTTTGAGCCTTACTATGAAAAACTGTAAATATGTGAGTGAAAACTACTTTATCGTGTTCTCGGGTTTTCTTATTCATGATCTAGATCATTTTTTATCCGATAAAAATATTTTTTTAATATTGTTTTCCCTTTGCCGAAGACCCCTCAAAAACAGGGTGTTTAAAAGTGTAACCTGTTTCTTGTACCGATGAAAAATCAATGTTATCGCTTTTTATTGTTGACGTTTTGGAACAAAATAAAGTCATTTGATGTCAAACTGTAACGACATTACGAGAAACTCATTAATTCGTTTTTTTCGTGCACATAATAGCCGGCTGTTTAGCGAGATGTGTTACGGCCGGCATTGTTTTTATTGAGCTCGACCTGTAGTATTTTGTAATTTTTACATATTTTATACCAGTCTTTAGGTATATTTTTGGTTGTAAATCAATAAAAATTAACCATTCTGCATTTTTCTAAAGGCACTTTTCACCGTAACAAAGTTTTTATAAAAAATCAAGGGACCATTTGATCCGAAGTGCTTCAAGCGCGAATATTTTTTTCTGGGTGTGGTTCATCTTAAAGCTTCCATAAAGTCGACTAGTGTTTATTTTTGGGCTCATGCGCATTATATCCTAGATCCCTGTTTTATCACAATTTGATACACGTATTTTGAAGCCAAATGATGGACTTTTCAAGCTTTTTTTTTCGCACTAATCGGTGCGAGGACCGTGTCGAATTGTTGTAAAAAAAATTGGTTCATTTAGAAAAAAACATCTAATCGGAAATGTTGTTACTTAATATTTTATATCTAAGAGTGGAAATAATGTTTAGGATTGTGTCATACTTTTCATGTATCAGGAAACTAAAATGCATAATTAATTTTCGCACAGCATCAATTTTTCCGGAGACTACTGGTGACTTTGGACGACCTTCAGGAATTTCATTGGTGAAGGAAAAATAATCATGATAGAAATCTATTTATTGGCGTTTTAAATTTTCAAAGGATCAGACTTTATCACCAAAATAATAAATAAGTCGATATAGACACGACTGTTTCTATAAGTCACGTCGAAAGTCGTAAAAAATATTTGCACGAAAATGTTAACATCCTAATGCCATTTTCCCGCACACTTACAATTTTCGATCGACGATATTGAAAATATTTTCAGCGCAAATTTCAAAACTTTCTTAGGAATGTAGTAGTCAAAAAGGTCAAACTTTACGATAAAAACACCAAATGGGGTCTAAAACAATCAGATTCGTCAAGGCTCAAAATATAAATAGTGACCTAAGTATTATCATGGGTTCGGTTCAACTGTTATGCCATCAAAAACATTCTGTAAAAACCTCAAGTCTCGCCGTAAAAAGTTGTGAGATCGATATAATACCAAGTCGATTAATCTATTTAGTCTCTACTTAAAGGACCTTCTGTCTTAAGTTATTACGTATGTTATTATCATGCCAATTTAAAAAAAATACCTTTAAAACAAGTAGACCGACCTGGCCATCGCATGATTTAATTATTAGTATGTATCACACTACACAGCACGACGAGAAGTTAATGCTCCTGAAATGTTAATGGCGAATTTGTGTTTTCTTGCGATGACCAAGTCGATCTAATTGTTTTAAAGGTATTTTTTTTTTATTGGCATGATAATAACATACGTAATAACTTAAGACAGAAGGTCCTTTAAGTAGAGACTAAATAGATTAATCGACTTGGTATTATATCGATCTCACAACTTTTTACGGCGAGACTTGGGGTTTTTACAGAATGTTTTTGATGGCATCTCACTTATTTTTGTAGAGCGAACATAAGTCCAATTTGTATGGAAAGACGTTTTTTTTTCATAATTCAACATATTTTCCTATGGGAATGTTGTTCAGTTTCATGGGCTAAACACCCTTATCCACCCTATACCCCCTCCCCCGTTATGTCTCATATAGTAGGTACCTATTTACACCTATTTATTTTATTTTCTACTGTAATAATAATTCATTAACTGCAAATGTAACCTTGTAATCTTATACATTTATATGGGATTACAAAGTTATTGTTGTAGTTAGTGTATTTAGAAAACTGGACCGAAATTAGAAAATATTAAATTTTTCCCATGATTAAGACACTAAACCCTATTTGTATTCTAAATTTTAAGCTTCTAAGTCTGCTAGAAGTACCTTAGACTTTTGATGATCGGTGAGTCAGTGAGTCAGTGAATCAGTGAGTGACAAAATTCAAAATTTTAACAAGTTGTCATTCCTAAACTACTGGTTTAAATTGACTGAAATTTTAAATATACCGTGTTTATACAATGACTAATTAGTTGCTGAAAATCCAGGCTTCTTGTTTTATCCACAACGAAATTATAGGGGTGTCAAAAATAGCCCAAATTGCTTCGAGAAAAGGATGTTACGGCCGTGCCGCTTTTTTTTTGCTCGACTTGCGGGGGCACTTCCGTGCCCCCAGATCGTAGTCTCGTCTGAATATTTTATCTTATGAATTATTCCTGTGCCTGAATCACTGATGCGACTATTTCTGGACACATACGTCTCTTTCCTAATCATTAGCAAGTTAAAATGTGTTTTGTCCTTTAAAAGCTAGTTTGAATATATTAGAGTACCTAATATTTTTGTTAATTCTGTCCGTTTGTCTTGCATGTGCTAAACTGTACTTAAATTTAGACATGCAAGACAAACGGACATTAGAACGCGAATTTGGTTAGATATCTAGCTTTTTGAAAAGACAACTCCAGCCCTAAGAATTGCTCTTGTGTCGCGGGGACTTTTACAAACATATAAACAAGTGGTACAAAGTACAACCAGACCCGAAACAATTATTTGTGGATCGCACAAATGATTGTTCCGTGTGGGAATCGAATCCACGACCTCCCGACGCATCGGCATGGCGACCTAAACCACTGCGCCGCGGACGCAGTCAACTCAAAAATAAGGAGCCGTATTTCAACATTTACCATGGCCGCAGTCATATGTAAAACCTAGTATAATATAAAATATAATTCAGCGTTTAATAGTATAATGTATTTGATAACATCATCTTCGCAAATATCTCAAATAAACGTGATATTTTTCATTCCATGTTTGATCAGGTGCGGTACAAACGTATGTGTCATTTAAAATATGACTCAATGTAAATATTTTACACTGTTTCAATATTTATCATTTACTTTATTGAACATTTTGCGTATTTTTCTGCTTATATTTTTTTGGATTCATTTCGATATTTGGTTTATGATAAAATTTATACAACATTGTAAAATTATTGATTTATCATAATTTGATTAAAAGGACTCACTGGAACGCTTATCAAAATGTATTTAAATAGAGCCTATGTAAATCGATACTAACATTATAAATGTGATAGTTTGTCTGTCTGTCCTCTTACTGTTGACTGCCTCCGTGGCTCCGTGATTTAGGTCGCCACGCTGTTACCATTGCGTCGAGAGGTCGTGGGTTTGATTCCCACACGGAAACGTTATTTGTGCGATCCACAAATAATTGTTTCGGGTCTGGTTGTGCTTTGTGTCCGTTGTTTGTATGTTTATAAAAGTTCCCGCGCGACACAAGAGCAATTCTTAGTGCGGAAGTTGTCTTATTTAAGAAATAAAAAAATAAAGAAATAAGAAACATTACATAGCGAAAGTTCCAGTCATAATCTCCTTAACCGTGAACATTGAGTACATTGTAACTGATAATTGGCTATAATTCTACAATTTCAGTATGTTACAAGGTCCAGAGCACTTCAGTATATAATGCATCTTCCATACGCCACAAAAAAGCAATCATAATTACCAACACGACATTTACGTTGAAACTAAGCTGAATACTCACTAGCGCACAAATACATAAAATAACAAACCACGGCAAGAGTAGACATAGCTATGAGTTAAAATAAAAAAAATACTGATGGGCTAGTCTTGTTGTACAAACTCTATCACATTTACGAAGTATAAGAACAAATAATTCAAAACTGTGAAAATTGGTAAAAATTGAATTTGACAAAAACCTATAATAGAGCTGATGATATGAATAAATGATTGCCGAGAACGATTATAGTCATCAACTTCCAAACAGAACTTCCAATCCAATCAAAATCGGTCTAGTCTATTCATTTGAGTTTCGTTGCCACATACGTGTAAACACGCTAAACTAAACTTACTGAGCTAAAAAATACTTCAAAGAAAAAGACCGTCGATGCTTCAATCTCCACTAACGATAATCTCGACTATTGTTGGTTACAGCAACATGCAACAGTTCACTATCAAATAGTGAGTACCCGGCATTATGCAGCGAGTCTCTCGAAGCGGGTAATCGTGGTTAACCAGAGCGTGCTGGACAAAACGTCTGCAGCAGACGCGAGCCGTGATCGAGCGACAATCAGAGCATGCTGTCACTGTAGTTACTTTGTTTATTAGACGAAGAATAGGTGAGAATATATGCAGGTGTATAGTGTATAGACAACTCCAGGTGTTGCCTTGTAGTTCATTCAAAAGTTACATTTAGGGCTATGCTATGAGTTCCCCGGCCGCCATCTTGGAAAATGGCGTCGGGGCCAAGAGACAAGGATAGCGATCCTACAATCTTGAACTTAAGATTCAATTGACACCACTACGCAAAAAAAATGGACCCCTAAAAACGCAAGCTAACGCCTAAAATATATATATGTAAAATTTTAATAGACTGAGGCAGTTTAGAAGCAGTAACAAGTAGTTCTAGGAGTTAAATGCAAAATGGACTCAATGATACTAAGTGAATAACTGTTACAAAAATAGGGAACAAGAAAACCCATAAAGAAAGGTACCTATTACAAAAATGACAACACAAAATGCTAATATGTAATTCAAAGAACGTACGCATTAGAATGAACTCGGCATGAACTTTTGAACTATGTATGAGTTATTTACATATCTTTCAACAACCATCTTTTTAGATGAAGTCTTAAAGAAAGACATGATAAAGAAACAATGGTTACTTATTTCAACATTAAAGAGATGTAACCAAACAAGAAAAACCCAATAACACTTTGAAGTCTTTCCTTTTAAGTAATATTTTTGCAGCATATGACTACCCGGAAACCGAACCCAAAACAACCGAAAACTCATAGCTAGCTCCACACCGCGGTCATAAATTATCAGTACGTTGAGCAATGCTTAGCGCGATCATTACATAGATGGATGGCCGCTTACCCCCGGTTTCTAAGTACATTTAGCAGTTGTTTACCTATTCAATAGCGTTTAAACTCATATAAAAAAAGCCTATAGAACAGATAAACTACTGCTAGATGTACTCAGACACCGGGCATTAGTCGTATTTTAGCTTAGCGACTTCGTGCTTTGGAAGGCGCATAAAATCTTGTCATCGATTCAGTCGAAAAGCCATGTCAATATCCTTTCGAGCAGCTTGAACAACTTCGACACTAGATTGACCACAAACCACACAATAAAATAAATAAATAGAACAGTACATTCAACAGTTACGACTATTTATAACAAAGTGCGCAGTAAATACTTATAATAAACGTAATAGCTGCATTTATTTCTAGCACTAGTCGATTCTCTCAGGTGTAAAAATCATCAGCGCTTGACAACATAATGTGGCCCACGAGGCGTGAAGTGTGCGGCTCACGTTACTAAACGTAGTAGTGGGCAAAGACACGGCTCTTGTGATGTAATGTTCCACACTTTACCGTGAAAGGCTAGGTAGGAGTTTATAATTTGCTTTTAATATCAATATGAAGAAAATTGTTATGAAAACTGTTTTAAACTCTGAGGTCCTTTTGTTACCCGATCATCTAAACATTTTTATACTTATAAATTTTACCCATTAATGTCCCACTGCTGGGCAAGGGTCTCCTCCCGTAATGAGGGCGTTAGGCCTAGTTTTAGCCAGATTTCGAATAATTCAATAAGATCTGTTAGTCTTAAATCTTATTAAAGTTTTTCAGCTATTGCAGTTTGTGCGTATAAAACTAAATTTCTAAACGGGCCTTTTAACTATGATATTATTCTCATCGTGTTTTGCAATTTTGTATACTACCCGCTTATTCCTAAACACACTATAAACCTATTTTAGTTAAAAAGCTACTATGATAATATGTTTATTCTTTTTCATTTCGCAAAGGAGTGAAAGAAACAAAACACTTTATAAGCCTTTCATAACTTCATATATGTGTATGTGCTACTTACCATGATTAAGTCGGAACTTAAGGTGCTTCTCCATGACAGCAGGCTCCACGAGCAAGGAGATCTCGTCCAAGGAGAGCGCGGCTCCGACCCGGCACCGCGCGTCTGGACATGACACTTGGTACGCGCCGTTGCAGACCTCGAACTCGACGTACGCTTTCATGCACTGGAACAATGGAAATTTATGGTTAGAATTGTATGTTCAGCTCTAAATAGGTGGTGGTGTCTTAATGCTAAGAAGAATAGTTATTGTGTGGATGTAAAACCATTGCAAATGTGTGATTTTGTTCAAATTGGTGACGAAAATATGGAGTTCCTGACAATTTGTCTTTGTTTGTATAACACACCAAAGGATACAATCAATAATAATTATAAATTGTCGCGAATATTCATTAGAAATACACAATCCATTCTTTTCCCAAGGAGGGTTGACGTCGGACTCGTTGTAAAAATATCAGCGAAATCCTTTGACAACATGTTTTTGAGAAAGAAAACATGCTGCGCTGACCCCACTTTACATAGCATAAAGGCAAGAAAAAAGAACACGATCTAAATCAGAGATTTCTCCAGCTCCTATATAAAAATAACAACAAATCTGTTCAAATACTAGTAGGCTAAACTCAAGAAGACTTAAAATTAGGTTTAAAAGTTCAGTAAACAGTTAAAAGGTTGTCACGTCACGTAGAACAAATCCTCATTCTTTACTCTGCTCAGGGATTTGGCACCAGACTATCCGAAGAAGTGGCAAAGTTTGCATGCGTCGAGCTAATCCCATTACATGTGAGTGACTTACGCCTCGTAAATAAGCTTAAGATGTACTCTTTGTTTCTGATATGGAGACGAACTTAAGGGGTTAGGGGGAGTGAGATTTATAGCTGGGTGTTATTAGGTTTATTCTGAAGGTCAAATTAGGAAGGGTTGACTTTAAACACACATGGGATAATAGCATTCAGATCTCTTAAAGGATGCAATTTTCAAGAGATATGAAGCATTTTTTTTAAAAGTTATTCAAACTAAAAATCATGAGCTAATAGTTGCGATTTAATTAGATAATATCAGTCTAAGAATATTTTTGAATTAGTAAGAGAGCAGCTGATGTTTGTTGTTTTCGATATTGAATGATAATCGACTTTAAATCCTTTTATACAGATCTTTAAAGATCCTAAGAGTAATGTGAATATAATCCTTTATCTACCACTACTAAGATAACTTTGAAAAAGCCTCAGAAAACCTATACGAAAAATAGCCTTCAAAAATACTTTCCAACATTTTAGAGCAGCTATTTAATAAAAACTTTCATTAGTTTTTCTTTTCATTCCCCAAGTAGATGACGTCAAAGGCGAGGCAAAAGTTCTACGACCTATCCAATACAACATTTATTTTACTTAAAAAGTATTACGTCACAGATCGATGGATAGAACCTTCAACCTTGGTTACATTGCCCGTTCGTTGGCTTGAGACAGGACTTTGAATTAAAATTTATTCCTTTTACGTTGCTTAAGTTTGGAAAAGATATTTGAATTGACTTTACGACTGCTGTATTTATTGATAATGGTCAGAGAATTGACTTTTCAGTTGTCCGTTTAAAGTTTTATCTTGTGGTGGTTGAGCGTGGTCGATATAAACGTAGGTCCCTGAATAACGGATTTTGCATTTTGTTGCGGGTAGAACAAGGTGTCTTGAAAGCCAAGATGTTTGTCTAGCATTGATCATTAATATAAACAACTAGCTTCTGCCTATCATTTTGCCCGCGAGAAAAGAATTTCTGGGATAAAAACATATCTTATGTTCTAACCCAGGCTATAAACGATTTGTATACTACTACTTCATTCAAATCCGTTCACCCATACTCACAAACTTTCGTGTTCATAATATTGGTAGCGCTTTGATGCCCACAGCTAGACAAAGATGCAATCCACTATAAGTTGTAAATTAAATAAAAGTTTACTAAAGACGTGTAATCAATCTGGTCTGAAACTTTACAGTCTGCGGTTAACAACCCTGGGGCGATGAAAGTTCTCTTATCGACTCATTACTTTTCGGTTTTCGGAAAACTTTAAAGTAATATATTGATTTTATATTGTAACGACTATAATACAAACCATTAATCTTATTGTTAAATGAAGTAGAAGCATCTACTATATACAATTTTTCGCTATTTCAGGTTATTTGAGGATAACCTATCTCAATTTTTCTTTAGTTTTTAATCTGAAAAAGATTCCTAGATTGGCCGTCCCGAGATCAAAACACTTTGCGTTAAGGTATTCAAGTAAACATACGCTTGTGTATCCAGTGGCTGTCAAAATAACGACACAAAGAACCTCCATCGGTCTCATCCAAAGCAACATAATTACTACAACATTTTTGCACCTGCAAATCACCATAATATGAAAAACCACAGTAATTCAATAGAAATCGTTCCTTTGTCAGATGTCACGCTCGAAGTAAACTTTAGAAAGTGGAAAGCTGAACAACTGGGTGTCTGATATCATAGAGATGGCACAAAGGGTCATACGATATAATGTGTTAGTTGAGAGTTAAGACTGAGTTGAATTACTGAGGTTTTACTTACTTTAGTGCTCGAATAAGTACAACTTTAGGATAAAGTGATTAGATTTTATTTTGAGTAACAACTTACTCCAATAGCATAAGGTTTTTTTTCTTTTTATTACTTTTTTATCATTTTATTAATAAGTATACGCTTTTTTGTGTAGGGAAAGTTATTTTTGTTTCGTGATTATTATGCAGCATTAATGGAAAAGTGGTGACCCTGCAATCTTGCACGGGTCATGAATGAAAAAATAAAGGCAGAACTACAACTAAAATATAGTCTTATCAAACGCTTAAATATTTATTGCATCCAATAATAAAACCTATCTCAACCATAGGTAAGGCTATCGCCTTCTGAAAATCTTGCCATCAATCAAATAGCTATCCCGGTTCAAGCGTCTTTTTTATAAGAAAAATAAAACCTAACTTTAGTGCGGAATCCCTTAAATCTTTATCAGCTGACCTTATCTGAGGCTACCGTGAGGTTCAGAGGTTAAAGGTCACTGACCGTTTGGAGACAATAGATAAGATTGGACAACTATCAATACATATAATGAAAGATTAGGTTTATTTACGTTTATGTTTCTGGGAAGGGGCTATTTTTAGCCAATTAAGGGTAGTTGTTTGGATACAGGTCCGAAATATATAAAGATCGGAAATATTCTTATTGAAACTATTGAAATTGTCCTGAATGAAAATATATATGCATATGAATGAAGCAAAGGAATTTTGTAGGGATAATGGCAAGTTGCGTTCTCTGGTCTTTAGCGTGATTTTATGTATGTATTAAACTTTATTGCAAATGTACTTTATTGAATACTAGCTTTTACCCGCGACATCGTCTGCCACCTGAATTTTCTCATGGAAATGAGTCATGTACCCGGCGTAAAAAGTAGCCTATGTCCTTTCTCGGGTATCAAAATATCTCCATACCAAATTTCATGCAAATTGGTTCAGTAGTTTAGGCATGAATGAGTAACAGACAGACAAACAGAGTTACTTTCGCATTTATAATAATTATTATAAGTAAGGATATAAGTATAGTATGGATGAATGAAGGAAAACATAGCCATTAAAGGTTTCAATAACTGCATCGATGACTCATCAGTGATGTAGGCATACGTAGGTATGTGAGAGACGTGTGATCCTGAACGAAATCTGAATTAAGCAATATGTAGTAGGGTTTTTCCTTTGGGAATATCCCAGTTACATCACGTTATTTCTTCTTGAGAATAAGGACGGAACCTCTTTCTATTTTAAGTATTAATGCTTAACTTATTCTTGTAGAAATCTATTCTAGTGGTCCAAAGTAGTCAATGGAATTATTAAACAGGCATGCATTTCACTAGTTCTTATATATTTCATTGTGTGTTGACATATAGAAATCCATGCAAGAGGTAGTTCATGTGAAGTGCGCGATTCTGGATAGTCGGTAATATCGAGTATCGAGAGTTTTGACATTTAAAATGTACTACGAAAACGGTTCTTACGACTAATTAGACTACGAAAAATTGCTCTCACCTCTAGCGGGGGTGCTGAGCAATTTTTCAAACAAAATTTCTCAATATCCAGTTGTCGATGGTAGAAGGAAACCGTGCTACTGTAGGTACTTCTACATACAGAATTTCTCGCTAACTACGGTTGTGTTTGGTCGTTAATGGTAGAAAATCGTCCCTTGGATTACTCCAGATCGCGGGTAATTATGCCTAATGAGACCTTGGCAAGTCTAAGAGACCTTGAGAGCTATGTATCCTAAATTCCGCCATTAAAATAAGTCTCATCGCAACTCGCAAGTAATGTCAGTACACACACACGGCAGGTAATTTTAATTAATTAAGCAAAAGCTTATTTCCGGCACTCGCGTGTTCCGAGGTAGTGTAGTGTGTAGACACTAAAGGCTCGTGTACACGACACTTAATTTATGGTGATAGGTAACATTTCGCAAATACTTTGAAACACCTTTGAATCTATTCTAATTTGCATGCAGTCGTAGTTTGCTGTATGTCCTATATACTTTTGTTCAGTAGAGGGCTTTCTAAGTCCTGTTCAAGAATTAGCTACGAATTAGGGAAGATGACACTTTTCTCAATTTCTTTTGTATGGTTGCAGGTCAACTTAGTGTAAAATTTGCTTAAGACGCCCAAGGGCTTGCGGCGTGGCTTTTTACTACAAAGCTTTTTATATGTGCATATGCAACTTTTTATCATTAAAAGGAACTCAATTCAGGTGTAATTAAGAGATAATAATATGGCCGAGTCCTGCTATTCTCATAAAACACTGTTTCTAGAAGTTTTTAATAGAACTAGTATGTGTGTACTATATATGGACGATTAAAAACATACCTTGAAGCAGTATCCTTCGCTCTGCCTCAAGGTAGTGAATAAATGGTTCCAAGTATCTATTTATTTACCGTAAGTAGTTTTCAAGAGCCGCTCTTGAACTTAAAGGTCTTACTCAAGTACTACCAGGAGTTTACATAGGATATAGCATTTAACTCAAAAAGCTAACTAGCCATGAAAATACATAATGCTATATACCTTGATGGTCAATGGCCATGACAAAGGCTAAGAGTGGCTTTAAAACTTGGACACTAGGTGGACAACAGCAAATGCAAAGAGAAACTTCTTCTTATAATAACAATAGTACAAAATAACTGTCTCAGCAGTAAAACCCTTAAAACTGAACTAAACCAAAACATGACTGTAAACCCTTAAAATACTCCCTCTAACTCATCCTGCCGAAATTGATTCAGTAATTTTAAAGGTCATGCGAAACAAACAGACAGACAAAAAGCTTATCAATGTTTTTTTACTCAATTTCTTTGTATAGATTATTGAATACATAATTAATATTATACGTTTCTTATCTTGGATTATTGTAACATTGTGATATACAAAACAAATTCGCAAGTCTCCATACAATGCAAATAGAAAGTATTTTTATCTTAAGATCACGATATGGATAACATGTTTGTGTGTTGATTACTACATGTCCTATTTGATTATAGTCCGATATTGCGTCGAGTAAGATTGAGTGTTGAAGAATTTTATGTTGAAATATGAAGGAGACGATTTTGACAATTGAATAAGCTAAGATAAGAGCTCAGTAAACGAAAAATGTAATATTTGTAGCATTCAGCAATTTGCCAATGTTGTGATTATATTAACACGCGGAGTAAAATGCCTTTGAGTCCTATAACATGTCTATACCCGTTAGGCATTTGCTTATATATAAAGCATAAATATTTCAACAAAATAAAATTAACCCGCACTTGGTAAGCATCTCAGGGTATAACCCCTCTCTCATTCCGATAGGTGACCGTTGCCCAGAAGCGAGGCTCTAAGGTCTAGGTTCAAAAAAAAAATTAAGTTTAATTTAAAGATTCTTAGGAGACCATAGGACAATGTTATTTTACTATTAAAATATTTCTGGACATTTTCAAACAGCAGATACACATTTTCTTCGTTTTCCCGATAGCATAAATAAAATAGTCCATTCAAGATAAACGACTGTAAATCTCTCCGTTCAATTTGTCGTCAATATCGATCGACATGGCGTGTGCCTAGGCACTAATAGCCGTTATTATACCGTACTAGAATACTGAAGCATATCCTTGAAAGTAATAGCTAACCTCACGGATTTATTTGGTTCAGAAATCTTTAAATGTAATGAAGAATCGTTATTTCATCGAAATACTGACAAACTTGATAATATTTTTATTGTTCGTTGCATTTATTTAGACCCATGCATGGTTTAAATGCGGTATAGTTTACTGCCCGATGTACAATTAGATTAAGATTAATTAAGATATACAAAAAGGTTAGTTTTACAGCTGTCTAAAGCGTATGGGACTGTTGTAAAATCAACTAAGAGTTTTTCCAATTGTTAGTCTTTATGAACATTATTTCAGCCTCGTAATGAGAGCACTATTCTTATAACTTGGCCGTCTTATTAAGAATACTGTAATTGATATATTTATCACTAAAAAAACTAAATTTCAAGAACATAAACCTACATCAATGGGACAAACAAGTGTAGGACCGTATCAAGAAGCGTACTGATGGGGAACGCCATACTCAACAGCGGATAAAAGTGGTCTAAATAGATAGATAGAAACTGATCTCTAGTTGTTTTTTGGCACGTGCTAAAAGTGCAAGACTATTAATCAATTTCAAATTGACAAGTTTATTGCTATAATTGTTTAATCACAAAACCATTAAGTGTAACACATAGCGTGCGTTTGTGCGGATTGTTTCAATCGCCCATCAACATGCAATCGTTTTACACGTGTCTTCACTTCATTTGTAAATTGTTTTTCTTACTTTTGCATCTTATTATAGAGTTGTTTACATGTTTAAGAGCATCTATAACAAATAGTTGATTTAAAAAAATGTAACCCATCACTGCTGGGAAAGGGTCTCCTCCCGTAATGAAGGAGGGGTTAGGCCTTAAGCCCCCGTGCAATACGCTGGACTTTCAAAAACTGAGTTAAAGAAGCAAGGCAAGGTTGCATCACGATGTTTTCTTTCAACGTTAGAACAAGTAATAATATTTCTAATATAAACATATAAAACTTGTAAAAGTCATTGGTGAGTTGAATCAAAAATACGTTTTCAGAAACTAAAAACTGACCTAAAATTATATGTATTTTACAATTATATCCTGTTCTAAATATTTCAATTTCTTCACATTACAGTGAAAACGTTCTGTGATATATCAAATCGCTGAGCTAACTATCGCAGATGACGTCACAAACAAATAATGACTTGTACATACAGTTCTTATTAACTTTAGTATTTAGTTTCAGTCTGTTATACGAGTGGGATTTGATTTCATTCGCGGTGATGATGATTGTTAATGTACTGAGAACGCACTTACGATGTTATTTGTCGGCTATGTTTGGTTTAAGGTGCAACTGACTTGAATGATTCGTAGCCTCAGAATAAAAAGGGCTTAAGTGGCATAAAGTCGATATAATATTAGAGCGTTATTTTACTGAAATTCACCACTATATATTGGAATTCAATGAATTCAAAAGAGTTGAATAAAGACACAGGTACTTTTCTATTTCACAAGTATTTTTTTTTTAATTAGCCGCATTTATGTAACCTTTTCAACTGTAATATTATTATATGACTAGACTCATTTGTCATATAGAAGTTTGTTTATAAGGTATACTTTAAAATTGAAAGCTAGTGTGAACATAGCGATATTCACACGAACAAAATCATTGTATTCTATTGATAATATTTGGGATTTTCCTATAAAAAAAAACCGGTAGCAAAAAATACTGCAGTGTTGATAAGAAATAACACTCCTTGCACTTGACAGATATTAAATAGATAAATTAACGATAACCACACAAAATAATAACTAAATGAGGTTTTCAGCTGTCCACTATCAAGACACTATCAATATGCGATAACAGATATCTTATCAATAATGACGTAGTGTTTTGTATAGATAAGGAATATTACATGTTAATGTTATAAAGATGTTATTTAGGGAACTGCAGAAACGACTTTTGGAAACATTGTTACATAAAAAACGCTCTTTTCCTGCGCCCCGGTTTCTGTGTACATTTAGCGGTAGTTTATCTATTCAATAGCGTTTAAACTCATACAAAGAAACCGCAATTGAATAGATAAACTACCGCTAAATGTACCTCAGAAACCGAAGGTAACTCGCGCGAATTGATTCTTGTACAAACCATCCCTTTTCTCGCTTCATAGGGGAAAATTTTTGAGCTCATTGAAAATAGAAATAATTATTTTTTATATCGTACTGATATCTCCGATGGCAACAATAAATAAGGTAACAATTTTTTAGCAAGCTACATTCACAATTATCCACTAATAAGCCAAGAAGAAGAGTTTTCTAGCGAGTGGACGATTTATGAAGGCAAATTCAGTTAGTGTTTGATCAAAATGGAGATTAATTCTAGCTGCCTTCTCCGGTAAAACGATCAGTTAGGTAACAACTTTTGGCAAGCTCCATGCAGTATTTGTGGCAACTTAAGCTCAGTCTCTGTGCAAGGCTCAATAAGTTATGGCCTCTCCAGAATATTGTCAAAAAGTCATGAACGTATTTTGGACGAAACCTTGCAGTGTAGATAATGGACTAGAATAGCACAAAGGAATCCTAGCTTTTGTCAGTGGCTTTGTCGCTATAAGCATTACCCAATATCTATACTAAGATATAAAACTGAAGAATTTGTTTGTTTGAAAGTCCTATTCTCAGGAACAACTAGTTCAAATTGAATAAAAAATGCGTTAAATAGTCCATTTATTGATAAAGCCTATAGGCAACATCACGCTAAGACTAATAGGAGTAGGGCAGTAGTAAAATTAAAGTCCACGCCCGACGACCAAGTCGCCTACGATATCGTAACTGTTCTACATATAAATATTTTAGTCTTATCAAAATCTAGTAAATCAAAAAAAACAAACACACATATCCTGCAGGTGCAATTCAATTGCAGTTTTCGATACAAGGAAGTCTTTAGACTTATCACAATAACATTGTTATCACTTTATCAGTAATAATCGTATTTATCAAGCAGATTCGATGTTATCTTTACACCCTCTATTCACAGCTAATTCTAATTAATTAATGCTGTTTTATGTTTACTTTATGTGTACACGCGATAAGATGGTAATGAGGAAAACTGTACCATTCGTATTCTAATCGGAAAAGTATATTTTATTACAATAAAAATAGTGAATATCTTGGTACTTTTGCGGTACCAAGCTTGGTATTTTTGATTTGACCATCTTAGAAACGTTTTCATAGTACAATAATAATGAATAACCATGTTTTGTCATATAAGATTTAATAGGCATTTTTTTTATTTACGAGAGATTATATGTATTAATTAATTCCCTGACCCACACTTGACCAATATGGTGGACTAAAGGAATATACTCTCCCCCATACGGGAGGAGACCCCGACAGAGAGCCCAGCAGTGGGGCAATAAAGGTTTAAAAAAAATATCTTGTATTATATTGTAAACCAATAAATAAATACTCGTCATTGCTGTCATTCAGTAACGTGCCGTTTTTGTACGATATTATGTCAGGGCTCCGAGTATAATTTATTTGATTAGATTCATCATCATTATGCATCTAATGGCTTCGCTCAAGGTCCCACCTGTTTGTTTAACATATCTTATAGGTGTTAAATAATATTGTGATTTCATTTCTTTGATAAGGTCAATGGTTTGGTTCAGTTTGATAGTTCAAAATAAAAGAGTTTTACGGTATTTTGATGGCTACTAGTCGAAGAAAAGTGAGTTACATTTAGTATTTTGTTAATTTTTCCCTTAACGAAAATTATATGAATTTTGTTTATCGTTACAGTAAAAAGTTTTTTTCAAATTCCTGTCTACAATGTTAGTCAGTAAATTAATAATAACCAAAACGAATAATCAATTTCCTAAACCTTAACTTCTTGAAGCTTTTAAATGTCATATTTAATTTACCGTAAGTAGCATTCAATACACCACGTATGATTAAAAAACAAAACATATATACTTGCAAGTTAAACTACGGAATAATCCATAAAATAACTATTATTTCTCGAACACGGAACTTATATACTTAAATATGTATCAACCATTAACTTACGTACCAAGTGTAGTCGAGTTCCAGAAATTGTCCCCTTTGCGTATTTTGTATCTCATTTGACAGCTAGTTTACGATAATTTAGCTACGAAGCAGTACATCGCAGCTTTGAGGTAACGTAGTTATCACCATCATTTTAAGAAAGAAACAATGTACAGTATAGTCTTTGTAAAGGCCTTCCATTGGTAGCGGGTACAACGCAACGTAAACAAACTCGATTGTTATGTGCGAGACCTTGAAAACAGTCGAGATTGGACAGTGACGGTTCGAGTGATCGAGTGTACTTTATGTTATGAGTGCATGGTAAAGTAGAAGCACTTCATATATGAATGAGTGAGAAGGATTTAAAAGCATGGGACATTGATAAATAGCCTTCAGTACTGCGAATAACCGAATGACAAAGAGGAATTGGGTCTAAGTTACCTACCTATATCGAATATTTATACAAATATCACGAGTCAGTCCATCAAGCTTATGGCTTTCGTAGCACATACATTCATTGTGCCCATTGCCCCATTTTACGCGTCATAAGTGCTATAAAAGGATGCGGAAATGGGGCCAATTTTATGTGAAAGAAATTGATTGAACACCGCAAATAAAAAAAGGGTAAGGGTTCAAAAAAGCATTTGAAGTTGAATCCATAAACGTATTGTGGCCTGAATTTCCGTGAAATCCTTGTCCATTTCATTGTATTCATTCAAGTGTGAATAACCCTTATAATTCAATAAACATTTGTAATATTCGGAAACGAATCGATGATACAGTGTGGACATAATTGTGTTGTAAATTGTAAAAGAGCACACGTGCCTAATCGAGACCTTGGTAGAAATGATAGCCAAGGTCGAACAACGGCCTTACATAATGCAATAGACAAAAAATACGCATGATCGATGTATCTTGAGTACGTCGATACACAAAGGATAATACAAGGACGAAATAAGTACGAAAATGGTGGGGGAGAAACATAAACAACTAACAACCGGCTTTCAGTTTCTTTTATTACAAAAGAAGGAAAAAAAAGACGCTCCGTAAGTATCCTTTTGAATCCTTTCTGGCTGCTCGAGTACTAGGCTCGCAGCGCACGTAGGAGTTGAGTCGTGACTTACTCGTTGGCCGTGCGTAAATATAGATAGGTATACAGAGCACTACATAAGGCTAAATAAAATGCATGACGTAATTTTCAATGCTGTGTGCGGCGCGCTGACGTGACCGGTTGTGCAAGTGTGCAATGCGGCTTGTAAAACCTCCAACCGTTTTATGCGCTCCTGGTACCGCCGAATGCGTAAAGCAGGGGCGATAGTAAATAACAATTAACTATTTTTCTAATTATTACTTATATTAAATATTCTACTTAGCAGATTAGTAGCAAAGTATTACATGAATAAAATAATCAAGTTAATGTTTCATACTTAAGTCGACTATTTAATGAATAGTCAACTTAGGAAACTCCTAAATGGGTCCAAATTTTAAACGCATTCTTTTATACCTCTTTACTTAAGTAATAATTAGCTGCCACGGGTGCAATATTTTTTGTTACTCATTTAATGAAGACAAATGACTTTTTTTTACAATTTGCCACGGTCAAAAAGATGCAGAATAATTAGTTGTCTTATTTTAATGTCAAATGATTCCTTGTCATAATTAGCATGATTTATTACATATTCTCAACAATAATATTTTAAATGTTTATTATTCTAAATTGGCACGTGTAAATCTAGTTAGTAGTTGTATTATGACAGCTAAAACGTGAAACACCAAAAAAATCGACCATTAATATTTTGTATTTAATTCCCAAACAATAAACTTCTGTTACATTTTTTTTATTAAGTTATGCATCAGGTTTTCGGCTTAGATGGTTTTTGCTTAGGCTCTGGTACATAATATCTATCTGTTTTTATGACAACAGATACCTATTTTAAGTTATTTTTATATCTGAATCTAGGCAATACCGAATGATACCATTATTATAACCATGAGACATTTGACTATTACAAATTGACGTAATTTTTTAACACTATTTGGTCAAACAAGTCAAATTGCATAGTTTTTGGAAAAAAATCTTAAGTGTCATTTAAGATAATAATAATATTGAAAATTTAATTTGCCACAAAAAAAAATATTGAAATCAAAATAACAAGGTCGTTTTTTGGAATTTTGAATTTTGGGTGCAGTAAAAAGGTTTTTCGAAAAACAAACTAATTATTTAGAATGACCGAAATCAAAAATATCAAGGTCGAGTTTTGGAATAAGAATTTTTGATTTCTTTAAATTGATTTAATTTGATAGTATAATCAAACGCAAACGAGGTTGGCAGGTGGTTTCTGCTATGCATTAGGTAAATAAATAATACATACCCACATACCTACATCAATTCACCCCTTCTTCCCATAGGGGTAGGCAGATACTAGGTACTGAAGCAAAAGAAGTTTATAACGATCGTACCAAGTGGCGTTCTCTGGTCTCCTTTCTCTGCCTACCCCTAAATAAAAAAAAAATAGAAAGAACATTTTGATTTTCAATAAATCACTTAGTTACTGTCGTAAGAACTAACAAGAAATAACCTTTCATAATATATTATTATGTGCGGAGATGCAAATAAATCCCACGACTATTTTTAAGTTCAGATCAAAATATTATATGTCCTGAAGTTAACAAACAAACAAAACTTTCCCACAATTACGATGACATTTATTATAATAAAACGTATTGCAATCAAATATGGTTACCGAGCACGATTGCAGCTACGTCTGCTGACGTCAATCGCGTGTCGCCGTAATGATATGATTAAGTTAAACAAATGTGTATTGCACACGCAAACTGTTTTATATTTATAGTTTTGTAAAAAGTAAGTTTTGAGTTATTAAAATGTTAATATTTGTAAATGTAAGAAAAACTGAATAATATGTAATGAGAAGTAGTAATTAGTTCGGTGATTTGAAAGTAGGAAACAGTTTGTAATTTCGCCCTGGATGATTAGTATTCCGTATTTACTTTTGCTCTTTCAGATAAAATAAAACTAGTAATTTTAATTAAATGAAATTTGGTATACACTAGCAATAGCAAAAGCTAGTTCTTAGATATTTTTGATTGCCCGGTAAAAATAAACTTTTTCTTCTCTATTTTAATTGACAACAACCGGGACCGACTTTTTACGTGTCCTCCGAAGCATGAAGAAGCCCAGTTCCTTTAAACTGGGCGTCTTCTAATCTAAAGATGGGCGCCCATCTATGGAATGACCACGCCCAGGTTTGCTTAACCCACAGATCGTTCTCTACTCCATCATAACGCTACTAATTATAAATATGGAAGAGGGGTGTGGCTTCCTCTCGTACTCTATAATCAAAACATCACATAAATCTTATTTACATGACACTATATAATTTACTAGAAGGATCAATTAAGACGTTTATGTCTTCATAAACTATGAATGATAAAAAAGGACATAAAAAGTGCTGGTACAAAAACGATAAAAAAAATTAATCACATTACACAGTGTTGTAGATTCAAAATTAAAAACAAGCCTGTCTATAACGAAATAAGATACATCAAAATTATCATTTCAAGACTTTACTGCTTCTTTCTAACAACTGGGCCGCAATAGAGAATGATGTGTTCTAAGTTTTCAAAGACATTAAAAGTACATACATATAACCGAAATTCAAAAAGGTTCATTCAAAAAGGTTTTTAGGGACCATATTTAAGGTATCCTCAATTAAGCTTCTGTGTCGCCAAAAACAATTATTTATTTAGAGAATGTTTGTTTAAGCGCGCTAATCTCAGAAACGACATGTTCGAAATGAAAATAAAAAGTGTAAAATAGTCAATTTATTGCGGAAAGCTATAAGCTATGTAACATCACGCTATGACTAATAGGAGTAGAGCAAAGAAAAAATAGTGTAAACGATAAAATTTAACTTCAAGCTGTCGAAGTTGTGGGCGTCCGCTGGTCATAAATAACTTTCCTGTTCTTAAACCAGATCTAAGAACAATTACACGTTCAACGGAACAAACTAGTTTTGAACAATTACACTAATTGGATTCAAAATAGCTATCAACTAGGTACCGCCCGCGGCACTGCTCGCAATTTTTGAGAAAGTCACGGTCAACTTGCTTGATTCAATTTCGAGAATCCTTTCAGAGAAGCGGTCGTTTTATTTCGTTCTTAATTAAAATAATTGCTTATTCATACTTTATAACGTAAAGATAAAGATATACAAAGTCCAAGAGGCAGTCTTATTTTCTCTTTTTAATGTATGATTCAAACTTTGTTCAACCAAAGTTCGATATAAGCCTTTAGTAGGTTAATCGACAAAAAAAAACATATTTTCCGTGTTCTTTAACAAACAAAGATCCTCCGATAAAACTAAGCTATCACCTATTAATTGCTAACTGATTGCCAACCTTCACTAGTTGGAGAGGCACTTTATGAAGAAGAAGAATCACTTATTATTTAGCCCCTGAAAGTTAAAGATGTTTTTTTCATTGATAGGCAGTGCAGTAACTCACAGCTATAATTGAAACGGTATGCATTTCTAAGTGTCACTCAAAAGAAATTTGTCTGCCCTATCAATACACCAAGCAAGATAACTTTAATATTTGATCGAAACTTAATTCTGAGTTTGGTTTCTAGTTACGCCATTTCAAAGTCTTGCGTGGTACCAGGCTATCAGAGCTATTAAAGAGTTAAACATTAAAGAAGTTCTTATTTATTGAAGACCCGTAAAAGTTTATGAGGCTAAGTGTAGTTGATGCTCAACAAACGTCGTATTAAGTAATGTATGGACCGAGTACGAATAAAGAAAGTAGATCTTGGACAGTTCTAAACTTTTAAGGAACCAAGTTGTTGTGAAGTATAGAGTTTGTAAGGAAATATATCTACATTTAAAGTTATGAAAATTGCAAAGATATTTTTTGTTGTTGAAGGAATGTTATATAACAATATTACAACACATCTGTAAACTTTTAGCTATACATATAGTACCTTTGCACTATACTTTATTATAGTATCAAAGTATAGATGAAAATTCCCTTACCTCTTAACCAAATTGTACCTTTGCACTATACTTTATTATAGTATCAAAGTATAGATGAAAATTCCCTTACCTCTTAACCAAATTTTTCAAGTGTCATATAAATAGACTGATCACAAAAAGGCTCTCAATTTTCCTTTCGAATACTACCTTTACTAAATAAACAGGTCTCCAATTTCGGCCTTACTAATTTTAGGCAAATTCTACTTAAATAGAAACTCGCATATGTGTCACAATTTATATAACAAATGGAAAAATACTAGGTAGTGAAAGCGTAAAAGTGTTAAAAGCCTCGGGGCGGTTCAGTTTGTGGGTTGTGGGTGAGCCCGTGTTGCGGGAAACAGGCTAAAAATAAACCCAGAGCTATGAAACAAACTAGACGGGTGTTTTACTTGTGTTTCTATTGGTAGAGTTTTGGCTTTTTTCATTTTGCTTGTTAGAAATTATGGCAGGTCTAAATGTTGTGTAATGGCTTAGAAATGTTAATGAGGACACACTTTTCGGCACATAAAAATATTGTATTGATTGAGTTGTGTAAGGAAGTGTACAGTAACATACTGTCAATGTATTGCTTAATTAAAAATGCAAGCCGGACTTGATAACATTATTTTCAACATCACTAGGTAGGAAAATATAATTGTTTTTTTTCGGCACTCGCAGGTAATCAGTTGATTGACTTGACTCCTAGATGGCATTAAACATGTCCTTCCAGATTTTTTTTAAAAAGAAAAAATACTTAATGAAAATAGTATTTATAATGCGGTCATAAAAAAACAATGACGTCAAAATCTAGTTCTTAACAAAACTCTCGTAATGGTATATTATTGCAAAAATTAAACCAATTCGTTGTGGTCCAAGGCCGCTCACGAATGTTAATGTGACCATGAAATAACATCATAGACCTGTTTACGTAACATTTGAGAAAATAGTGTGATACCGATAATATTTAAATGTAACGGAATATGTATTTCTACCGGAAGTTTCATGTTTATGTATAGGTTAGAATATTGATTGTTTAATGGCGGTGTTTCCCAGGATGATACCTTGGAAATCTCAAGTATAAGAAGAACTGTACCAGTTTTCGTAATCTTTGTGTTTGTTATATTTTTTAGAGATTGACTCAAAATTATATTATGGTATTTTATATAATCATAACAACGAGATGTCGTCATTTTATAAAGAGGAATAAGAAACGTTCGTAGAATTATAGCCAGACGTAACAAATATCCGAAAACACTGGAAATTCAAGGTAGAGTCTTTGCTCAGGAGTGAAATGGAGAACTAAAAAATACCTACTTTAAAAATGACCAAAATTTTTTAGCCTTGGAGACGCAAATCCTCGAGCTTTTAGTGTATGATATTTCGAAAGCTGACATACGCTAATAACACACGAAGGATCAGTAGAAAATACTGCAGATAAATTACATATGGAATAATGTAGATTGAGCTTCAACTTCTTCTTTTTCCTCTATATTTATGCATATAACATAGAAAATAGGAGCACAAGTAATCAAATAAAGTGATATATTTCAGTAGCATTCGCCACGTGTAGCTCACCTATATTTGTAGCGACAGAGTTAATGAAATTAGCACCGTAACACCCTGTGGATTAGATCTCATTTGCAATGCAAAGTCTTCGAGTTTAGCACGTCCGCTGCAGTCATTTGCATCTGCATCCAAGTTTCAGATTATCTCGTGGAACACTGCGTAATTGTTGTACGGTCTATGATTTAATTTTCATTTTACAGAAAGACTTCATTGCAGATGTTTTACTATAGTAGAACTGGCTATAACGTATTTAAGTTTAAGCCACTTTTCTGTACATTACTGTCTTCCTTAGATTACAGTAATTTACACGTTGCGTCAAAGCAGCAATGTACTGAATAGTGACCATCAATCACTAGTGAACTATGAATATAGTTATGGTTTAGATGTTTTCGATTACTTTTAAAAGGTTATGCCCGTGAGCTGCTTAAGGCTGGTACTAGCTAAGACTAGGTACTAGTATCTTAAAAACAAGGAATGATATCACCTTCGAACTAAAGAAAATTACGAATCTATGGAAATGTCGAAAGTGTTTGTCGAGTGTCGAAAGTAGTGAGACACAGGCATGGTACAATAAAAAATATAGTATTTTCAAGTCAATGCTAAGATGAATTGCCCAATAAGTTTGACATTCAAAAAAGACTATTAAAAAGTACGCCTTATATACTTTATTATGCTTGTAACGCAATTCAAAATCTCAGTTAGCCAGTTTTTAAGTCTCAAAAAGGCTATTATTTTTTACGCTCTTTAAGTTTGTAGTGTAGTTACGTTATTTCAATGCGAGAGACCTTCACGGTGTCAAGTCATTGTGAACCGTTCTTCAGTGTTTCAGGTAAGGCTTGCATATTTCACGTTACATTTTGTAATATAACAATGAATAATTTTTAATGGTTTACTTTCTATACGCGAAAAATTGGTCAAGAATGAATTTGCGCAATGCGTTTTTTGGTTGATGTATTTTTTTAAACTTGAGACTGAATTCATTTCGTAATTAATAAGATATATTTAATTATCATCTTCAGCTTGTTATGTGCTATTCTTTTATTGATACTGGAATAAAAAAATATTATGAAATTATTATCGCCAATGTTCGGATTTTACCATTTAAAAATTACGTGTCACGTTTAACTTTAATAACATTTTATGAAAAAAAAAACATTTAAGTAAATATAAGTAAACAAAATACAGCTTCCGGGATAATTGTGCTTTCAAAATAAATTAATAATATAAGAGGGTACTTTATACTAGAAAACAGTAGATATACGGTATTTATAAAACCGCTTCAGTACACAGCACTACAGACTGCCTAGCGGTATTTCCCCGCTAAATTTCCTTCAGTTAAATACCACTTCAACCCTTGTAGAGCACTTAAGAAATTCTCGAGAGGTTACTCGTGGCTTTCCAAGGCTTTGGTTTAGGCGAAACAAGGCCAGGGTGTCGGATATCTAAAGATAATACGATAAAATTATTTCTTGAATATTTGTGGTGGAAAAGTGGCGAAGGTGCACAGCGGTCGGAGTAACTCAAAAAAATCTCGTTACTGCATAAATAATTATAATCCTTTCTAACGATTTCTCTCAAATATAAGCTTTGGCAAAATCTAAATCAGGGGCCGCTCGTTGATTTAGTATTTACCTTCTGATTCTCGGCAAGAGGTTCAATACTGGTATGACTGGCGTGAGCGGGAGGGTCATGCCCGCAGTTGTAGACTAGAATGATGATGAACTACTTTTATTTACTTAAAGTCACCGAGAGATTGTTTTCTGCAAAGGTGGTCTTTTTCGAAAAAGGGTCATCCTGACGTCAGTTTTCCAAGTTCGTAATTTATCATAGTTAAAAACAATTATAAGAACTAGTGTTATAATCTCTCATTTTACGTGACTGAAGCAAATTAACATAAATACGTTTGATAAATAACTAGTTTCGGGTAGTAAATTACAGGTAGTCTTGTTAGCCTGTCAAAGTGAACTGGGTTAAAGTCATTAGTACATAGTTAGCTTTGTATAAAAAATATGATTTATCTCAATATTAATGAAGCATGCATCTAAAAAGTTTCATGGAGAATCCAAAACATGACGGCATTTGAACATTCGTCCATCTTATATAAACGAAGTCCTGTCATCGCGGCTGCGGTCAGCTTGCGACCACAGTGAGTGCAACCTGCGCCGAAACGTTAGGCATTTCAAGGTAGAATGCGTGTTCGCGTTAATTCCCGTATTGAGTCAAATAATGTCAAAAATTTTTTGATCACATTATCACCTACGCGTTGCTTCGCGAAACGATTGTCGTGCCGTGGACTATTATGATACAATACTGTTAGCATCGGCGATAGGCGATTTTGCGACTGTATGCTTTAATGCGTTTTGGTAACGAGCAGCGTTCGCATGGAGTATCAGAACCGTGCGTTTAAGTTAAGAACTATTTCGGTGTTGCATCACGTTTTGGCGTCTTCTTATCATACTTTCGTAACGAATATGTGCGAAGTGTAGGGATATGCGACTGAATCGCCGCGTTTGGCGTTTTTGAACGCCCGATGGACTGTTTTAACGCTGTAATTAGCAGTTAAATCGCCAATGCAAAAAGTGGCATGCCCGCTCACGCTCTATGGCTTGTTAGTTGAATGTATTAAAATTGAAAATGTTGCTGCTGACTCATATAAGTCATATTCACATATAAAACAATAATATGTAATGAAAGGTTACGGAACTATTTACGATTTTATGTGAAACGTGTCGGAACACGTGTCTTACTGTGTTGTATGAAACAAAGTATTTTTCATTACTATGGATTTTATACCGTGGTTGATAGACAAGAGTTATTGATGGGGATATATTATTTTCATATAAAACTTTATACCTAGTTAATAAAAGAATTTGTCTTTAAGTCAAAAGAAAACATTTGAAACTATAGACGCAAAATAAACTTCGCCCATTTACACGCTTTTTCTAAATTTTCAAGTTTTCTGGGGTTTACTTATCTTTGCTTTATTATCAATACCCTTACTTAGTCACATAAATCAGACTAAAGAATACTATTTTAAGCCTACAATTCGTTTTGTTGATATCGAAACTGCAGTTTCCTATTGACAAGAGAGCAGAATAAATATTTGTATGTTTATTATGTAATTTCCCAGTGCGGCAGTTGATAGAAAACAAAAATATTTGTATTGTCTCCTAAGAAACTATGTAGATTGGCGACCCTAAGCATTGTTTACGATAGTCGTGATTAGAAACGATCCGTTAATTGCATTGTTCGTTTGTATGAAGGAACAAAAAGCCGTATAGCCGACGGATAAACAATCAATTAGTATTCATTAAGATGTTATACATTCTTTAGTAAGTGAAGGAAACATTGTTGTGTGAGGATCTTCCGTATACAATATACATGGAATGTAAAGGAATCTTTTAAATATAAAAGGCAATAAAAATATAGACTAATTGCCGAGAGGGCAAAAATCTATATAGAAAGAGAGACGAATTTTTTTGTAGAAGAACTAAGGCAAATTCTGTAAAAGTAACTCTGAGGAAGCGTGTCAAAATTCGAACAAAATAAAATAATGAAGAAAAGTCATTTCTAAAACCGCACAAGAGACATTTTAGTTGAATACAGTGATAGAAATTACAAGATATTCTGCAACCACGGCCAGAGCCGGAGTCTAATTGGGCAGTCCAAAGCAAAATTGATGTTCGCGTTTATTCCCTTATAGTATTAGATAATAAACATGCAAAGCAAAACTTTAAAAGCTAAAACTACAAGATTACTTGAAGATTAAAATTTCATTTGAGCAAAGTTGAACCAAGCGTGGAGTGGTAAGTAGAAGCATTCGCCTCCCACGCAAGTGGTTAAGTGTTCGAGCCCAAGGCAATGTACCGATGAGTTTTCAAAGTTATATCTGTATTAGAAAACTTGTTTAACTGAGTGTACTTTAAACAGTTCTTGAACGCATGAAAAGTGTACGCATTTAGCCAGTATGGATTTATTGGATTAATTACCGAACCTATATCTTTCATTCCGTTAGATCCAGCAGTCTTACCCCCGGTTTCTGAGTATATTTAGCGGTAGTTTATCTATTCAATAGCGTTTTATTTGTATGATTTTTAACTCATTGAATAGATAAACTGCCGCTAAATATACCTCAGAAACCGAGGGTTAAAGTTGTGCAAAGTAAGCGCGTTTAGGCAGCATGGTGGACTTAAATTTAGCCTATCTCTTTCATCTCCTCTCTCTCGCGAGGAGACCCACGCCTAGTAGTGACAAAGAGTTCAGACTTCATCTCTCTTTCGCTCCGGGGGAAGACCAATGGCTAACAGCATATTTATTGTTATACTAGCAGCCCGGCCCCAGCTTCGAGTGACACCAGGTTAACCTCAACAACAACAAATACAATAACACCTTCCTCGACAACCCATATACCTATTGATAGACGAATTGACTGTCTCCATGGCTCAGTGGTTTAGATCGCCACACCGCTACCACTGCTTCGGGAGGTCGTGGGTTCGGTTCCTTCACGGGACAATTTTAATGGTGTGATCCACAAATAAATGTTTCGGGTCTAGTTTTTTTTTGTGTCTGTTGTTTGTATGTTTGTAAAAGTCCCCGCGACACAAGAGCTATTCCTAGTGCGGGAGTTGTCTTTAAAAAAAAATGAAAATCCATGCAGTAGACTTTTAGTTTATCGCGAACAGACTTTACAACATGTAGTGATGATCTTGTACACCTTAAAGATTAGATCATTTACTACATCTAAGTGCGTCGAGGTGTTAATTCTCTCATCTCGATCATAAGCCGTGATCTATCATGTACTACAACTTTATAATTCGTATTACGTTAGAGAGGCTGTTATATTAAATTACGCCCTTGGTTTCAATCGGGGACTACCTTGGTGGTTGTATTATGTGTTCTTTCGGCATGTGTATCAAATTATTCTTTGTTGAGTCATTCACCGCATACAAACTTTTGGGTCACTTCTATACAAATCTATACGGACTTATTAAAGTCCTCTTTTCTTTCAGATCGAAATGAGCGGGACCGAGATATTGCCTCGTGAGGCTGCTCGCTCAATCAGTACCCGGCTATTCGATCTCAAGGTTTCGGATTCACATCTCAAGATGAGCAAAGGGAGCGTAAAAAAAAAATATTTACATACTATTGAAACTAGCCTCACCCCCAATAAAATCGAGACGCGAAAATAAACAACGTAACGTGGGTGTATTAAACACCTCTGCTAATACCTTCGTGTATAACGTGCTTTAAACACCCACGCTTTAAAAAATGTCCTTAAATGTCAGTCTAGTAGTTTCCAGGGAAAAGGTTAACCAATATTAATTACCTCGTATTCAGTGTTAAAACGTAACATTTAATTAAAATACCTAGCGTAGGATGTTTTCCGAGTAGTCCTACTGATAAAATAAATGCGAAAGTTTGTGATGTACGTACGATGAATATGCGTATGTAAGCGTATGTTTGCGACTCTTCACGCAAAAAATACTGCACGGAAATAGATGAAATTTTGTACACAGATAGTTTATAGCCTGAATTAACACAGAAGCTTAACCCTAGGAAATCTTTTCACCCGGACAAGTCGCGGATATAAGCTCAACACTATAACTATCACACATACACTAAGTATATTTTATAGAATTAATTTCCCTTGCATATCTGTCTGTCTGTTCACTCTAAACTCATTTTATACTGAACACATTTTCATGCGATTTGCATCAATAGATAATGATTCTCGAGAAGACGTTTTAGTGGATAATTTCTTTAGGTTAGCCCGGGCGGATTGCTAGTGGTTAAATAAACTCGTCACATAAAATTCTCTGTACAAATAAAACGTCAGGAATGTCAAGTGTAAAGTAAATGGAACAATGTATTTATTACGTGTGAATCAGAGCGGAGAGCTTGTTAATTAATCTCAATGTAAGGTCTGTTTACTTATACAGTCGTGAGCATAAGTGTGTTGGCAAATATTGTCTCATTTTCAAGAGCGTAGAATGTAGATACATTTTTGGTTTCATAGTAGAGTCTTGCTTTATGATTGATATGAGGTTTTATTTAGACTAGACGCCAGTGAATCTGGTTAAGTTAGTTTTCTTTAGTATTTTATAAAGTTATACATAACTGCCTAGTAAGCTGAGCTGCCTCTTCCTGCTTAAGGGTTCCTTAAAGAGATATCCTAAATGTTATCAGACTAACCTAAACCTTACTTCTAAATATGAATAAGTAGGTAATGGACCTAAAAATAAATAGGCATGAAGTTTTCATGAAAGGACAGAAAATATTTCAATGCGCATAAAAATGTAGAAGAAGAATTTATTACTATGACTGTACTTGATATTTTTGTTGAAATGATATTATTTATTGGTTTGTCCAAGGAGTTAGAAGGGGAGGTCGTGATAGGAGGATGAGCAACATGAGCAATGACCATGCTAATTGGTTGTGGACTTTGCTCTATATTATTGAAATAAATAGTATTATAATGATAATCTTCAAACCGATTAATATAAGTTATCATTGAGACGTTACTCGTGTTAACTGACAATGAAATTGAAGACCCATGAGTTCGTCTGTATTTTTAATATTCATTGTGAATACACGTGTAAATAATCCATAACAAAAACAAAATATTTTTGTAAGAGTTCGATCTAAAGTCATACAAAGTCGGTCTTGTTTGACAATATGTATCTATGTGAATTAAACAAAGGAAGTTTGTCGAGATGCAATGCAATGGAACATTCATATAAAAAATGATTTTTATATGTATGTTCCATTGCAGGTATCATAATTTTGACTAAAAATCTGTTGGCATATAAAGAAAAAGAAGAATAAGTCTAGACTTATTCTCATTTTCTTAGGCACTTGTCCCACCGCCAACGATGAACGAGTAACGAGTAGAGCTAGAATTGGAAACGAGTTGGCGAGCCGCGGGGAGCGAGTGCGTAGTTGCGGTAGTTGTGTAGCTCTGCTACAAACGAGTGTGCGAGTGAGGCGAGTGATCGCTCGCATCACTGTCATCATCGTAGAGAAATGACAGCTCGTTGCTCTCTCGACGTGTGTTCTAATCGCGCGAGTATTGCTGAGCGAGTGTTATCTGTCATGGCTCTGGTCGCTTAGCAACAAACTAGTGAAGCGAGTACTCGCCGTCAATGTGAACAGTCAGCGATCAACTGTTTGTATATGTGTCTCTTTTGTTTACATGGAATACATATCTACTATACGTTTCTTGAACGAGAAAATAGCCGATAGTTTGTCGTTTTCTCGTCGGCGGTGGGACAAGTGCCTTACTCTTTGCGGTCATATATGTATGTGACCGAAAAGTATCTACCACTTTCGTAGATGTG
Organism: Anticarsia gemmatalis; assembly: GCF_050436995.1. Classification (NCBI taxonomy): domain Eukaryota; kingdom Metazoa; phylum Arthropoda; class Insecta; order Lepidoptera; family Erebidae; genus Anticarsia; species Anticarsia gemmatalis. Next base: position 10,367,115 of record NC_134758.1, read on the forward strand.
GCTTTAAATACAAGTAGGCAGGTACTAAAGCGTTTTAGCCTTTTCCTCTATCTATCGACTTTTCACTTAGAAAGTTACGTAAAACAATTCTTATATAAGGAAAACGTCTGCAATACAGAATACAACCTGCGCCGAGTCAGCGGGAAGTAATCTAGCGAATTTGGCACCAACACCTGCAGTTTCCAACCAAACTTATAAAAATGTATACAGGTAGAATTTTATATTGTTAGCTAAGAATATCTTAGGTTATTTGTTTTTAAATATGTATTAGAAAATGGTTTGCAGGTATCGTAGTCGTGGAATTGTAACAGGACTTTAGTATTTCTAATATTACTATCAAAGATTTTATTGAATTTTACTATTTTTAACTATATAAAGATTTGAGGCGCTCTTAGTTAAACGATAAGTGAGTTCTGCAACAAAGACATTCTATAGATGGGTGGTCGCATGGTGGTATTTGAGCAGTGCGTCTCCGTACTTCGGAGAGCACGTCAACAGTGAACCCCAGTAGTTGCAATTGCAAATAAAACAATCATGTCATTTTAAGAGCCTTCGGAAGGTTAAGACATTTACACTAGGTAGAAATATTCATACAATCAATGAATTAAAAGTGATCTGTAGGTAGGAAATAAATTGCTCTTAAATAAATAAACAATTAAAAAATATTTTAGCGATATTTTGCATATCTAAATAAATCATCCTGAAAGTTACACGTGGCAATAAACAAGCGTATTACCTATTCAAAGATCGATAGTTCTATTCTAGTCCTTTCTGGGAAACCTGTGCATTGTCGAGTCAGTGAAGTAAATAATAGCTATATAACGGAAAATATATAGTAAATAAACGTTAGAAAAATAGTACTTAATCACCATGCACTTAACTAACGATTATTATTAAATAATAATTAATTAATCCTATCACTAAGATCTAGCTGCTTGTCTGTCCCCAGCCTGTACCTGGCTATCCGTAAAAATTAAACATTTTTTTTACGAATATCTATTTTAACTTTATTTTTATTACAAATATTAGTGCATATGTAATCATATAGATATCAACTGCAACCGCTCAAAGCTCATATCACTGTAAGTATAATGATTATAAAAACTAATTATGATAGTAATTTTTTGATTATGCTCAGTCATAGTCCTTAATTGGTTGCAGCTTTTTACAAGGCAAAATATATAAAAAAAATAACTATAAAAAGCAGTGAATATATAAAATACTGTATTCATTTCTCCGTAAAATGAATATGAAAAAGTAATATTTTATAAAATAGCAATATAAATAGAAAACTTGCAATGGAACATTTTTCCCGGAAATTCAATTCAATCTGACGGACTCAATTCAGCGGCTCTAGGAAATATGAAATAGATTAAAAAACTATTGGAAAAATACTCAAACGAAATGAAAATAAAAAAAATACTGTATCTCTTTTTCCAGGTAAGTATTAAACCTCCTGTTGTCTATTTTATTATGACATGTACAGCTACTAGCCTATTACACTGTAGCAACAAAACAAAGTAAAAACTACCTTCATCGAAAACTACAATTTCCTTTTACGGTGAAAGATTTCCTTCCACTTGTGTTGCGATTACAGTCTCTAATCTCTCTAAATAAATAATAAAAATACGTTATACTTAAAATTATACAAAGAACCTCACGTGACTGAGCGTAAATCATCTACTCATACTATAACTGCGAAATGTTGTGAGGATGTATGCATGTTTGTTAGTCTTTAACGCAAAAACTAGTAAACGGATTTGGATGTAATTTTGTGCACAGAGAGTTTATAATCTGAATTATCAGATAGGATACCATTTTCCCGATAATCCTTTTCACGCGAACGTTGCAGGCAAAAACTAGTAGGCTATCTTTTAAGAAAAATAGTTTTCCTCGAAATCAAGGAACATTTTCTACAATTCCTCTTTGAAAAGGCCTCGGATGTCCATCAACATCACTCAAAGTTTATATTAAAGTTCTTTTCAGTGTGTCAGGTGGCACATTTACAAGTCGTTGAACTAGGTCAGTCCAGGTCGTTGCAGACGCCCTGTATCTGAAGCCGTGTGACCCATAAAACGTGTTGGGCGTTAATGTTAGTTTTAAGGGAAAGTAATGAGGTGTTGAAAGTAGAGCCTGATTGGTGACCAATGTTTGGTTTTGAAGCAACAAGTTGAAAGAAAAATAGCATTAAGTAGATAGACTTCTTTTATTTTCATTTTGTAATTCCAGAAGAGGACTTGACTATAGACTGGACATTACACAGACACAATAGCTATTAGAAAAGAAAATCTTGATACATATTTTGAGTTCTAAATTACCCGACTAATTGGTGTAGGCCTTATAGGTATAATTTGTGAAATAAGTAATTTAAGCACTACTCAAAGATGAAATGACCATGATGAACGGTTTAACAGTTATAACGACTTTTACGATAAGGCTAACTTTTCCAATACAATGCTTCTCATCTAAACCAACGACACTATCAATACCTATGTCATAACGTGCCTTAATTAGACCGATAATAATTACACTATTTTTAACGTCTCAATAACAACTAGGTAGAACTATAAACAAGGAACTTCTGTAAATGTTTCAGTTTTACCATTCGGCTACAGAATACCGAAAAAAAACATAAATGATTATCAAGATTTAAATCAATCAATAAACATTACAATAAGACCTCGTTTTGCCTCAGAAACATCACGAAGTTTAAGCACAAAACACATCTTACATATGCATCTCTGTATTTGCAATCCCACATTCCAAGCGACAGTTATTGGCTTGGTTTACTTGCAACACATCCAAGTTCACGGCTGTAACACAATCCACGGAGCAATATCCAGATATTGACTTTGAGGACTGCGATATGTAGTGCAATTCTGTTATGTCAACTGGATGAAATTGAATGACAGATGGTGTAAGAACAGCTGCTTATTGATCAGGGAAGATTAGATAGAAACAATCTCATTTTATTATGGTGTTAGGAAACAAATATTAACCCTAGGTCATCCGTAGATATATTTAAGTTACCAGAACATTGAGCGACGCCTTTAAAATGGGCATAATTCTTTTATCAGTAATCAGACACCTATGTTCGTCATTTTTATTTCGGTCATATGAAATTCGTCGAAAGTTCGCTTCTTAAACTCTAGCGAAATGGAGTCCTAACTTTCGAGTTTAGGTGGAAAACCGGGAAATCCAGTTCATTGCCCTAAAATATTATATTTTATCATACCCTTAACTACTTATCCATAACGTTAATCTATTCTAAAAAAAGCAACCATACGAAGTACCAAATTATATCAGTGTTATCCTGCAAAAACGTCGGGTGGCCAGATTGTAAAGATCATACCAAGAGGATTTTTTTTTGGTCTCTACCTACCCCTATGAGAACAAGGCGTGATTATATTTACGTATATAAAACAAACCAATCACACAATCAGCAATATAAACGGCAGTGCAGAAAAGGTGCACTCTCTCCTCCTCTCGCAACAGACTATAAGTAACGTAGGTAACATTGAGCGGAGTCAAGAACCAGGCCGCAGACAAACCGGTAACATTACCCCCATTGTATCAGGAAGCGGACAGTACTGATTGCAGATTATAACGCTTTTTATGCAAGATATTATCTTCTTTATTCAATATTTTCTGAGCTTTACAAGACAGGATAGGTAGGTAACGTCAGACAAATTGATACTGTAAATAGGGAACCTGTATAAGTGTTTACATTTATTTGGTATACCTAATCTATTAAAAACAACCTGTAACCCAACCAGCTTTTCTAATGGATTTCTTGCCAATTTTGAACACCATCCAATGTTTACAAGCAATTTATGTATTTTTTATTTTATAAGTTTGGTACCTTCAAGTAATCCAACTGTTAACATTTCTTTAGTGCCTACTTACTCTTTTATGTTTTTAGGAGCCATTTTCCTATTAAAACAGTAATATCAATCTACAAGTCTCTTTCGTCCTTGCTTGGCTAGACAAGCAAGCGCTTTGGAATAGCAAGTAATCGTTTGTCTTCCACAATTCCAAGCTAAAGCTTGTTTCAATTTTAGACAGTAACAATCTTTAACCCACAACTGCATAATCGAAGCCAAAAGTTATTTGCTCAAACTGAATATAGTTTGTATACAATTTCATAGTGTTTTAGAAAAACAATTTCTTTTTTTTACAGATCAGAAGTTCTATGTTTCACTGCATCATTGTCTTAACACAGCGTATAACAAACATTCTACTGGCTTCAATTACCAGTGTCTATTACATCAAAACTCATCAATATTAATCCGCACATACATCATAAAGTTCTGCTATCGCTACAGAGGCTGGGACAGGCGTATCTCGGCGAAGCTGTTGCAATATTCATTGGTACGCCATTGAATTATTCAGAGTCGAGTGTATTGGAGCCAGTTGCCGTTTCTTTACGACAACGTGCAAACTTGTACTGCATTTGTACAACTGTACTCAATCTTGTTATGTTATTTGTTTTATAGGAATTATGTAAGTACTTTTCTTTTTTTAACACGTTCGCTGCCCCCGACGCGTATGTGCGTTTCGTAAAACGCACATACGCGTCGGGGGCAGCGAACGTGTTAACCCTTTGACCGCCACGGTCGGCTATACTCGACAAATCAGAAAGTGAAATATAGTGTCGGGAGCAGGTTCTGATTTGTTGAGTATAGCCGACCGTGGCGGTCAAAGGGTTAAACCTATTACAGCGCTACTGCTGGGCAAGGGTCCTCCCAAACGAGGGAGGGGTTAGACATTGAGTCCACCACGCTGGTCAACTGCGTGTTGAGGACTATTCTCTTATAATTTAGAAATTCCTATTGTGGTTTAAGAAATGAAGGTAATGTTGGAGAATAAGTTCAGTGTTTCTTGATTATTATCTAATGTTATACAAGCATTAATGAGACCATTCAACTAGGCTACAATAACAGGCATTGATCGCAAACTAAACTATGACTATAACTACATTTGCCAATAATCTCTACAAGTAATGTACAATAAACATTTGTCGCCATAGCCAGTTGCGCTCACCGGTCGGTAAACCATCTGTGGGTTAAGCAAACCTTGGCGCGGTCATACCATAGATGGGTGACCGCATAGTGGTATTTGAACTGTGCATCTCCGTGCTTCGGAGGGCACGTAAAAAGTCGGTCCCGGTTGTTTTCAATTAAGATAACAGTCGTTAAGCCACGTCAAAGGCCTTCGGGCGGCTTGAACAACTTTGACACTAGGTTGACCACCATACGATAAGAAGAACATTTATATGAAGTAGCGGGTATGTTTTCTAGAAAATACATACAAATGTAAATGAACAGATGCAGTCAGATTATCAAGTAGGAAAGATAGATACTGAATGTGAAATGTCTAAGCCGAAGGTTTTGATGATCACATACGATGTTGTTAGACATTAATCAGTACTAACTAAGGCCAAGTATTTACCTACCAGTTTCGAAATCAAGGCATCTTTAAACTATTATAGAAAATATATTAAACGTCACTCGTAACGGATACTATTCTTCATTATTGATGACAAACGAGAAAGTGTTATAGAAATGAAAATATAGTAATGAATGAAATAATAGTCATAAGTGTCACCATTTTAGAAAATAATTCATTTTGAAAATGCTCTAAAATGTTTAAAACACTTCTTGACAGGATGCCAGATTTTCAGTCACGGCTAGGCCAAATTACTACAGGCATTCTTTAATCTGGCACCGCTACTTAGAACATTGATGATGATTCATGATGAAGCCTTCTATGATGACAATTACAAGTGATCATGTCCACTATGTCCAGTCGTTTATGGAATACAAATAAAATAGTTTAAAGCCACATTGTTTATTCAAATCCAAACTCAAAATAATATATCCTAAATCAAGTTTGCCTAGTGTTCAAATTTTGGCAAAACATATTCTAAAAAACATAAACAAAACAGGTATTTTTACAATTCTAATATAAAATACTAGGTTTTTTGGAGGTCAACATCTCACTATTTTCAGAACAAGTTTCTTTTTACTTATGAATAGTCAAAAGATTTATCAAAAATGCACTATAAAACACAAAAACATACATTAGTAGGTGCAACATCACTACATATAGTATAAAACAAAGTGGCTTTCCGCTGTCTGCCCCTATGTACATATGCTTAAATATTTAAAACTACGCAACGGATTTTGATGAGGTTCTTTTAATGGATAGAGTGATTCAAGAGGCAGGCTTAAGTGTAAAAATTGTAAAGTATTTTTGTTCAATAATAGTTTTAACTGAGCGAAGTCGGGACGGTCCTTAAGTACGAAAAATAAATAAATATATAACACAAAAACACGCGCTGTAATTCAAGAAAAAAGATCCCGAACCGTCTGTTAGTATATATTTTTTACTAAAACTTTATTTTACCAATACCATATGGCTAGATATTTCTAGTACTTTAGGTCTTGTCTAAATATATTCGTTTGCACGCGACCCACATCTCGAAAAACTACCAAAACGTGTTTATAACCGGTTGTAAATTATTTAGACTGTACATCACGTGTCTTAGGGCTAATACGGGCAGAATTAACTTAATAATAAACTTAGGTAAGGTCGACAATAGAAGCACTCCTTTGAGCAAATAAGAATCAGGAGAAATTCATTTCATTTTCTTTTCTACTTACAACTAAAGGGTATTTTTTCATCGATAAATTATTTCCGGAATAACCTTTACAATTAAATGGTTTTCTATTCCCTATCTTAAATTACTAAGGATCGCGCCACTGAAACTTTTTGGAGATAGACGGTTGGTAGTTATTCTGTAGGAGAATCAACAATAAGAATATCAGCCTTTTATTGCTATAGTAATACAATTTTCAGAAAAAATTCTAATCGTTCTAGAAACTCTGCTTTTTAGTAGTATTTTTTCTGTGTCAACCTCGCTTCGTTGCCTATCAATGGACACTTTTTGACGGCAATAAGAAGTGTTATAAAAACAAAAACCTTGAATAAACAATGTACTTAACAATACAAATTAAAGTAAGATAATGTTTCTCTTTTGTTATTTTTTGTGTTACGTGGCTATAGGCTTGACCTTCTATTACATAATGTAAACAAAAGTATGCCTTCAACTTAGTTGCCAACTGAAATAAAATCGTCACTACGCGTCGAAAAATCGCTCGCATCTGTATTAAAGATTTTATTTCGAAATACTAGATTGTGTCCTTAAAATAAGTGAGTAGTTTTGACAGGCAATAATACATAATAATATGGATAGATAAATCTAAAGTAAAACTTAACCAGACAAAAAAGTTGAAAACTTGCGAATATGCATTGTGCAGTGTGCATCAGTTAGATATCATCTGAGGTATAAATACTAATAAATAGCAAATAGGGAGATGGGCGCATGAATAGAACATGCACTGAGCTTACTTAGATAAAAGGCGTTAAAACCAATATATTCAAAGTAGACTAAACTATATCTCAAATACATGAAACTCGGTTCAAGCTGTACTCTTCCTCAGAAAATAGTGAAATCATGCGATATTTTCCACAAAATATATCAATATAGATAGGTGGTAAATGTAAACATGTCTGGCGGAATCGATCTGCTATCAACCGGACACACGTACCGAATCATAAAGCTTTTATTTATATCTCTGATAGTTTACATTATGAAATGAAACTCAGTAGCCCGATTCTCTTCCTCCATCGACTATTGACAACCGACTAGCTAACGAGAAATTTTGTACGCAAACCTGATCAACGCCTCTAACGGGCGTCGCAGGAACTATTGTTGCATTGCAGTACATTTTAACTCTCGATACTCGACAGCACCGATTGTAGAGAATAGTGCTACAGGAATGACCTAATAACATGTCTTATTTAAGTCAAATATTGGCATATTCAAGTTAAATACTTCACGAATGGTTTACACGCTACAAGAAGCTCTAAACATTAAATGTATAATTTCTTATATTATTCCGATGAGTATATGGCAAAGGACTGGCAAAAAGTGGCAAGGAGTGTATTCATACACCTCTGCCAACACATTAGGCTATAACAGCCGTGATAATATGTATGTATAGTAAAAATAAGACTAAGTAAAGCTTAGAAAACGCTATATGTGTCACAACAACTTATTGTGTAAACACAATGAATTACTAGACAAACATGACTAAAATAGTCTATACTTGTAATATTCGTAATTAAAATCCTTTACAGGAAAACCAAAAGGATATCCTCGCATACAAATATAATAATATCCCTTTAATTTCCTTTGAAACAAAAACGAATGATTGATCATTGAATTGTGGGAAGTCTATTAAGTTCTAAATGTTATATACAAACCGCAACAACGGATCTAACTTATATAGGTACCTAGTATATAATAAATATGACACATTTTAATAAAATAATCCATATAAAGCATTTGAAGTGATTTATTTGCGGTCAACTGGTACAATTCCAGTTAATAGTTTAGTCATTTCAAAATTATATAACAACAACAATTTTCCTATTTACTGCTATAATGTACTAAAGACCGGTCAAGTGCGAGTGGGACTCGTGCACGAATCCATACGGTACCATCCATATTAATAAGAATGAATCACCGATATGTATTTTTTATATGTTATAAACTAGATTAACACATTTTTTTTTTATTTTTTTTAATAACCCATATCTGTCCCACTGCAGGGCAAGGGTCTCCTCCCAAACAAGGGGGAGGGGTTAGGCCTTGAGTCCACCACGCTGGCCAAGTGCGGGTTGGGGACTTTGCATGCCCTCAATAAATGTATTAAACAAATTTTAGGCATGCAAGATGCAAGGTTTCCTCACGATGTTTTCCTTCACCGTTAGAGCAAGTGATAATTATTTCTAATACACACATAACTTCGAAAAGTCATTGGTGTGTTGCCTCGGGTTCGAACCTGCAACCACTTGCGTGGGAGGTGCCAACTTAAACCACTCGGCTATCACATAGGATACTTTAAACCACGAACTTTTTTTTACGTGTAAGAAGTCGCGGGAGGAAATTAGTGTTATAACAATAGCCATAATTTTCTTAAAATTAAATTTATTTATTTCCATAATGTTTATAAAAAACGGGCCCTTAAAACCAGATTGAACAGAGTGACCTGAATTGAGCGGAAACAAGTAGCCACTCGCCGGAAACGACGGAAGACATTATGAAAGGGCAGCAACCGGTAAATTAACATACTAATAAACTCACACACATTTATTTATGAGAATTTCAAACTTAAGTGTATCTTGCTTATACATAATATCGCGCGTTTTATACCCGACAGATTATAATGCTTAAGAAAATATAAATGCCATCAAAAGCATTCTGTAAAAACCCCAAGTCTCGCAGCTCAGTCTCTCTGCCGTAAAACGTTGTGAGATCTATATAATACCAAGTCGATTAATCTATTTAGTCTCTACTTAAAGGACCTTCTGTCTTAAGTTATTACATTAGTAATTATCACGCCAATATAAAAAAAATACGTTTAAAACAAGAGAAAGAAAGCGCACTGATTTAGAACAAAACGTTACTTATATACTTCTAAATAAATACTTATAAAGTATGTTACTTATATACTTCTAAACAAAGATACATTAACTACCAGGCTCAGAACAGATGGAAAAACAACAAAAAGATATAGAACGAGTATAGTATAACTATCTAGAATACCGGTAAAAAAACTTGGTTATGTAATACCAGTCTGTCTTACCCCCGATTTCTGAATACATTTAGCGGTAGTTTATCTATTTAATAGCGTTTTTTATATGACTACCGTTTACTGTACCTCAGAAACCGGGGGTTAAAATTTGCTCTTAATTTGTGAACCGGGTAGGTGGTAAAATGAATGAGATTAAGCTAAATTTTGAAATTACCTCGACAGACGTTGACCTTTTCACAGGTTTAAGGTATGGGTGTGTTGGGTATAGTGGCTCAAGCGGAAGGGACTTGACGACAGGTATTTATTGATATAGCCTTTGAGACAAGGCCGGTCACTCACCGCGGTCACTGATCCACAGACTTAATGCAGGTAACTGCGATTGTTCTTAACTGTCGCGGTTTTACTGGCATTTAAATAACGGCTGAGCACAAACAGATCTGAGACAACTACAAGTAGATCTCAAAAATACTGGAACTACTTAGTGACTTCGATTTTATTCCAGGGTTATAAATATCGGGCTTAAAGCAACTAGATCACACTGATACTGTTTCAGAGGATCGTTTAGAACTGATAAAGAAATTGAAGCACCTTCACAAGATGCATCTTTAAGATCTAAAGAAAGATTCAAGACTCAAGAGATTCAAGGCAGTGACAATGCGATTGTCTTTAAAATGCCATCTTTACCGATTAATGACTGCAAAGATATAAGTATTCTATACAAGTCTTATAGATATTTCATTGGCAAGTTTTATTCAAATGTAAGAATAAAAAACATATCCAAAAGCAGTGTTTTATACTCAGGCTTTTCCTACAGAGGTATAATACGGAAAATGGAGGGATAGATTAGATTGCGGAAGGATCGGAAAATGTAATAAAGTTTCCCTAACAGTCACGTTTAATAAAAGTCATGATATTTTAGGAATATCGGTGCCTAATATAAAACCAATTTCTTCCATAAATGAATAAAATATGAGGTAAGCAAATACGGAAATAAATGAATGAGTCACGCGGAAAAGTTAAAGTAAGTAATTAGATTCATACATACATACATACATAAAATCATACTTTTTCTCGTAGGGGTAGGCAGAGACTAGATTCAATAATACCACTAATATAACTCCTGTAATACCAATAATATAGGGGAGTATGAAATACACGATACATAAGCCTTTTGGTCGCTTATTGACATATAATAAGTGAGCTTAATTAATACCTAAAAAAACGTAGAAGCCTAGTATTTTACCAGACAATAATAAATATTTACGCATATTAAATACCTGACGTTTCGGCGCAGATTACACAGGCCGTGGTCACAGACTGACAAAAAAGTCTAGGAACCTAGTTCAAGCGCGACACACTTGAACCATATAATAGGAAATCATAAATATGAGAAACTACCAATAAAAGTATTGTGAAACTCGATATCTCCTTTGATATTGCATTTGCATTCATAAAGAGAAAATCTTTGGATAATGTCGCCGCATCTTTACAGCGACTTTCATACAGTTCTAGAAATTAACATCGTTTATATGCAATTTTACGTCGACGTCCTATTTTCTATGTCATTTCTAACAACAACAACTATTTTACAGATTAATATTCATCATCTTCATGATGTCTGTTTAATAAAACCAAAGGTTTTGCAAAGTTCCGCAATCATTCCTATATTACACTTAAATTATAATGACCATATCACGTCAACTGAGCTTCTACTACTATGCTTGAAAAAAAACAAACTTCTTAAAGCCTTACTTATAAAACAAAACAAATATTTTAATATTATTTATTAATTTCGCTAAGAATGAGGATAATAATAATGAGGAAAAGGTCTTAATTTGTAGAACAAAAAGGCCCAATATAACGATTCATACAATTTTCTTGAGAAAGATATAAAACCTTCTTAGTGATAATAACGAAAGAGAACAGGGGATTTATTTTTGCGGACGGTATTTTGGAAACGTCAGTGAATGACTTAGCGAAATGTAATCATACAATAATTATTTCATATCTTGATAAAGATAATAATCTACACTTATGTAATAAAGCTGATGAAACTGAAAATTGTTTTGGCGTCATAATCTCAGGAACTACTGGTCTTATTTGGAAGATTATTTTACCAATAGAAATTTAAATAATCTCCGACACGTTATTTAAATTTTTAAATCTGGAATTTCAGGCTAAGAAATCTGCAGCATCATCAACTATATTAGAGTCGGCTTCCAGTCTCAACGGATGCGGCTGAATACAAGTATTTTACATGGACCGACTGTCAATCAGACCTCCAAAACCTAGTAACCTGGGTTTTAACACGCCACGCCTCAATAAGTCTGGTTGACAAACTTCCAAGCTTCTGATTACTGTTCACGATCTTTTTGAAAATGACAGCCGGAATACATAATTCGACGCACCTTCCGAATCACGGAGCAACTCGATATGTATGAGATGATCTCCCATCCACAGAATGACCTCGGCAAGCGTAGCTTAACCCGAGAGATCGATTCCTCTAATAAAATCTCAAGCAGTAAGCTCATATTAAAAAGAAAATAATATAACAATGTTAAATGCTGTATAAATTCACATACATGTATAATTTTACAACTTCCTTTGCTTTCGCAAAGGCCTTTCTCGTGATCGTAATCTTGATATGCATTTCCTACCAATTAGCGGCCTGTGTTGTAAATATTAAGTAGAGTCGTTAACCTTTGTAAAGACAAAAAAGGTTAATTTGAATACAAGGAAGGCCCTTCATGATTTCATATGAACTTATATGAAAAAATGCAAAAAGGGTATGTATGTATGTTCCAATTTTACACTAAAAAAAATTACCTTAAAGTTCCTTAACGATTTAATTAATTTTCACTTAATCTGGAACTACAACCAAGACCACTTTTAGATTACAAACCTTACATTAAATCTAATTTTAATGACTTATCCTGTTTTTGCAAGAATATTATTAAAAATAAAAATTAGGCATAGTCTTTTTTGATAAGGCACAGATATTTCTGTTTCATTCTGTTTAATTTGGTAACGTTAAGTCAGTCCGCCCGCGAAAAAGGCCGATGTAAGTCGGTCGAAACGACAAAATCTACAAAAATGACTGAAATTATACGTTTTCTCCTATAAATCCTACAAACTAATGCTAGTTCCAACGTCCTCTTAGTCCATAATATATCAAGTTCTAGGACACGATACTGATCGAGTCGTTGACCTCCGGCGCTGCCAACCTTACAGATCAAACGATGTGCGTGTACGCATACACAATTAATGTAATAAAATTATTTGTATAAAGCAATAATAAATAGCAGTGCTGCTAAAAGATTGCTTGGAAATTAATTTCAAATAGTAAATTTTTTGGTGTTATTCGAAATATGTAATTTTGCATGAACCAAAAACTGATTATGGTGTTTCTACACATATTTGTAACATCTTTAATCATGTACCCGTATTTGCTAAATAAAAATTTGACTTTAAATTTGGTCTTCAGGTTTATTTATGTATATAGAAATACACATATATGTTACAGGATGACTTTGGTTGTGCTTATGTTATTTTTAGAGAGACGATTAATCAAAATTATATGAGTTTTTTGTTCAATAGAGCATAAAAGATATGCTCTAAGAAAAAAACGCAAAAAGTATGATAGCAATGAAGAATTTCTGCATAAAAAGTTAGGTCTTTAAAAATCTCTATATTTACGTTTAATAATTTTCAGAATCCTGAATAATTCCTTCTAAAAATATAAATGCAACCAACGGTGTCTAAAAACTTACACTTTTATTACTAAGTTATGGGTTATGCATTGTGGTTTTATTACAAAATACATTTTAACAAATTCATATAATACGAATGTTTTGTTTTATTGCTACTTTTTCCTTAATGTAAAGCCTTTCTAAACGAAAGGAAAGAGGATTTAAACTTTTAAGTAATAAAACAAAAATTAAAATGGAATCATAACAAATTAATTGTTTTTACCCATTACTACTTTGGGCATGTATCATACCCATATTCATCTGAAACGGTAACCTATTATTGTCCCCCTGCCGGGCACGGGTATTCAACGGAAATGATAGAGGTTTCACACTTTTAATCCACCATGCTAATCAAGAACTTAACATTCCTTGAAACTTGACAAGGACTCTCCCAAAATCTTTAATGTTCTGTCAAAAAACAAAATCTAATACCTCCTTTGCCTAAATCCTTTTAATGAAAACTTTTTACACAAATAAAGTGTTAGTTACATAAACAAAGCACAGTTAACATAACGGTTATGTTCTAAAGATGCAACACGTGTGGTTGTTATAAATAACCCGCTATATAAGGCCTGATAGTGATTCATAAGGTTGCCAATTAACCTTCAGAGCTTCGTGTAAACGTCTTAGGGTTGGCAACTGGCTGAAATTGTTACTGAAAAAGTAAAATTTTACAGACCTCTTTATTTTATATTGATTTTTAAGTAGTATTTAAGTGCATTCTGTTTTTTTCCACTTCTTACTATTGCACTACTTTCTACTTAAAAATACATTCAATAAAAATGTCATTTTGCTATATTAAGTCGATATCATTTGATCGGCTTCTCGAAAAGTAAACAGTTAATTTTACTTGTCACTCGGTATTTATCTATGTGTGCTAAAAAAGTAAATATGGCAGCGTCTTGCTGCTATGCGCAAAAAAGAAATGGTGGGAATATAATAGTGTTTATTCCATAAAAAAAACCCTTTCAAATTGCAATAACTTCTGTAGAAGTATATTTGACTAGCTGACCCGCGCAACTTCGCTTGCGTCACATTAGAGAGAATGGGACATATTTTCCCCGTTTTTGAAACATTTTTCGTTGCTACTCCGCTCCTAATGGCCGTAGCGTGATGTTATATAGCCTATAACCTTCCTCGATGAATGGATTTTTTCAAATCGGACCAGTAGTTCCTGAGATTAGCGCGTTCAAACAAACAAACAAACAATCAAACAAACAAACTTTTCAGCTTTATAATATTAGTATAGATAGGAATAATTTACTCGATCAACATCCAAAAGCTTTACAACACCCTGCAAATATTTTAGTTGTAAGTGGCAGCCCTAACGGTTGATCAGTGATTGTGGTGCATAGGACTGCGAATGAGTGACTAATTAATGCTGTAGTCTGTTTCAAGTGGAGTTTCATGCGTTGATTGCGCTTTGCATTTATAGTGAGTTATGTTCAGAGAAATGTGTTTTTTTATTGTTTTGAGTGTTTATAAGTTAAGGGGTTGAAAATATGAGCTCTTGATTTGTCTCTTCGTAGTATTTGACTCTTGATTGATTGGTTAATAATAATACACCGTATTCCAAATATTGCTGAGTGGTTGAAATTGGCACTATTTTTGTTTAATTGATAATAAAATGAATAGACCATTTCTTTAATATTGTTTGTGTGGAATACAACATAAAAAAAATTCATCATCAAATTGACCGGAGAAGTCTTCAAAATAACAGTTTTAATTCATTTTGATTTTGTAATTAGATATTAACGATTGCTATGATAACTCTAAAGTCCTAGTCTAAAGTAGTAGTCCCTTTTGGGATAAGAAAATACTGTCTTTCAGTTTGTCCTTTAGGACCTACATAGTCAAAGACAGTCCATTCAATTACATTATTACTAAACAGCTGCTTTCGAAAATGAAATAATACGCTAACCAATATTAGTAATATGTTTAAAAATAGATATAAATTACTTCGGGTCTAAAATTCGAGAAGGTTCTAAAACAAACTAATCTGTTTTCAAATCCTCCGTGAGTGGGCATAACATTTCCAAATTTACAATCCAATTTATTTCCGAATCGAGACAAATCTCCATTCTTCCATGTAATCAAGGTTCTAATTAACCAGATTTTTCCTTAATTTGTTTTTTTGTTCTTCAGATGTCTTAATTACATTTTGATGAGAAACTAATTGATTTGATGACATGGAACTGTGATTGCCGGTCGCCTTGCATGGACATTTGCGTTTTAAGAAATTAATTATCGCCATAAATTAAAAGGAATTTGGTAACAATTATTCCATATTGGCATGTTATTATTTTTTCGTTTCCCGACTCGATGTATATTTTCTTTCAGTAATGCCTTTTTGTACATATATTTAAGGATTCATGGTCGGTATTTCGTGGACCACAATACAGGGTAGTGATGAAGAAAATTACAATCACGAAACCAAGCACTGAGTACCAATAATATTATAAAGCAACAGAACTCAAACGCGATAGAAAATTAAAAGTTAGGATACGTGGATCATGAGTCAGCCCGTCACCACGGTCGATGTAATTCGATCGAAACGTCGGGTAAACAAATAAGGTATCCTCTTTAATTTTAAATCGCGTTTAAGACCCGTTGCATTATAATATAATGGGTACAAGTCGCGAGAGTTAAAAATCGTTAACTGAGTACTAAGTAACAACGCTCGAGTCTTATTACAAAAACAAGTGTGTGGTATTCCACCATGTTAAAAGACTGACCTTTGTGCAGAAGGAGCATCCGCAGCCGGAGATCATGGTGATCTTCTCCGGCGTGGCGTCTTCGAGACATAGCTTGCAGTTGATGGGGGCAGCCGGGACGAAACCACCGCCGGCGCCGTCCAGGGAATACCTGGTGAAGATAAAGTTATAGTCATCAATGGATTTTGTTTATTATGGAAATTAAAACGTATGGAATATTCATATTAAAATTTTATACCACAAGATAATTCCTCTATAAATCAATCATCAAAATTTTGATATCAGGAGAACCTACGTCGGTTTTTTAGAGTAAACCTAATTTCCTGTGATTAGCATAGTAACACAGATGGCATTATAAATGTCACAACGTTTAAGCCCAATGCGAGGGTACTCAAGACAACTACGCAGCTATCGTATTAACCACGACAATACTGCGGGAAGGCGGCCAAATAAGTTATAAGTATACAGGAAGATTTGTATGTGTGTTTGTTACCTGGAGCCACCAGCGCCGGCGAGTGACAGCAGCGATGAGCAACGGGAGCAGACGGAGGGCGCGCGCAGTCTATTGTGTGCCCTGATTGGCTCCGAGCTCTTCTCGCGATCAGTCAGCGCGAGCACCGTCGAGCACTTTCTTAGACCTGGGGGACAAACACATACCGACATTTAGAAATGTAGAAATGAAAACATATTCTGTTCGAAATAGCAATATGTGCCATGTCGCTTCGGCACAGACAGAATCAGTAGTGAACCAGATAATAAGAACTAAGGGAATCCTTTACAACATGGTTGTCACACAGGGCAGTCAAAGGTTTTCCGAAGACGGGCATTAGGGCAGAAACCAGGGGCCGTTCAACCTATTTTCTGTTTTTATTTTGAATTCTGATCTGTATATCAGACTGATGGAGATAGTTTAAAGACTGAGGCATAATAATAGCTAGTAATTTGCAGTTCCACTAAGTGAAGGTCATAAGAGAAATTGCGACCTAACCCGAATGAGTAAGAACACTTTGGCACAACTTTGTAAAACTATAATGCACTGTAGTAACGGCTAATGTATTTGAACACGAAACTTGCTTTGATTGCCGCATTAAATCATAAAGTATAATGTACATTTTTATTGGTTTTGTTATTACTGATGATGAGACCACTGAACGTAAAGAAGTAAAACTTAAATCAAGTCATTTACACAAGTTTAAAAAATCTAAGACGGTCTATTTTACACTAAATCAAAAGAAGAATTGCTTGAACAAATAAGTCCCTTGAGTTAAATAACGAGACGCAAAAAAACCATAAGTATTTCTGTACAAGTTTATAGCACCCGGATAAAAAAGAAGCCTATGCATTCTCCGAATTATGATCTATCACCAGGAAGATACCATCACCAAGTCTTTTTTATAATTGTGTTATCAAGTGGATTTCATCAAGAGTAATTCACTCTTCTAATAGCATCAAAAACACAGCTTCACTTACTAAACAAAAAGTCATCTACAAACATCCAATAACAACCCCAGAAATGCTTCACACCCCTTATTGTTACTTAATGACCAACTACCCCTATTTGCATATCCATACCATATTGAATTTAGCTGAATACCCTCCAATATCAATAGGCTATCGAATGTCAATAGAAAGTTAGTGGAGTGTAAGCCTTAAGGCTTTTGTTTTAAACTAATATGGTGAATGGAGTCAAGTCGCAGACGATTAGGCTTAAGACAAAGGATTGATGATTATCAGGTTTGTTTGCTGGAGAGGATAGATTGTGAGAGTCTTTATCTGTTAGTTAGAAAACCTTATTTTATAGATAGTAAAGTGAATATTATAAGTGCATATTCGAAATGAAATTAATTGAAGTATAAATGTGGGCTATTTTTTGTTAAACATTTTAACATGTAATTTTAAAAAAATCATCGGCACCGCGACTGTTATGGTATCAAACAGAATAAAGTGCATAGATTATTTTTCAATGTGATTAATTGATTCGCTGAAGTTTTAGTATGCAACTTGATCAACAGTGTATTAATACCCAAATAATATTAGAAAATGATTTTCCGTCGATAAAAAAATATAATTTTGTTCTATGCTACTTTCAATAATACGCTATACAACTTGTTAATCATAACACTAAACACTACATAAGTGACAATGACCTACAAAGCCCCAGCTAATTCAAAATTTCGTCAGGGCTTGTGACTCAGTGTTGATTTGCGAGGAGTCATTGCAACCTGAGTTCCCTGACCCTAAGGTTAACAAACAATGATGAATCCCTTAATAACTGTCACTAGATAATCAAAATGTATCAATCAGCTTAGCCTATCTTCCAACTATGTTGGAGTCGGCTTCCAGTCTCACTGGATGCAGCTGAATACCAGGATTGTACATAGAGCGACTGCCTATCAGACCTCCACAACCCAGCTATCTTGGTTTTTATTTATTTAAAATCTTAATTTAATTAAAAGAGGACTTGGTACACAAAATAAGCGACCATGTCGTCCTCGTAATTCTACAATAAGTTATCTTGGTTAGAACACGATACAAGCTTCTGACTACTGGTAACGACTGTCAAAGATCTTTGAAAATTACAGCCATAGTCGAAATGAATGTCGAGCAATTAATATAATTATGAAAACACTTAAGATATCAAATTAAAGGATATTTTCATGACAATATAAAAGGCGCTTTCGAAAATTAACTTTCCATTTTGTGAAAGGTAAACCTCAGTAATTATCAAATTGAGATGTTTTGATGCAAAAGGAACGATTTAAACACAGTTTATGAGAAGTCGTTAAAATATTATTTTCATTTACAGTGTAAATTTCTGCTTCTGGGACATTTTTAAATTCACATTTCATCACATTTTACATTGACTGACTGACTGACTGACTGACTGACTAACTGACTGACTGACTGACAGACAACACACAGCCAAAACTACTGAGCGTAGAAATTTGAAATTTGGTATGAAAATTCCTTAGGAAGTGTAGAGGACCACTAAGAAAGGATTTTTAGACATTGTTTTGTAATTATGTCATCTCATCAACTTCTTAATTTTGTGTATATATTATTATAATAACTGTTGTTGAATCTAAGAAATAAATATTATAACTTCTAAACGTTGAAGGCTTTTATTACGATGTAATAATAAACTTGTCTACTACAATGATATCTTTTTTATCACTATGCTTTGTTATATCAATCAAACAACCTTTCCAGTCAAATGTAATATCAACTACAATACCTTACAAAAAACCTGTCACTAAAAATAGTCTATTACGAAACATACTATTATATTACATAAAGACACGTTGAGAATTTCCTCTTAAAATAAAAGACCTCCGATAGTAACAGCAAGCAAAAAATACAAAAAACGGCCAAGTGTGAGTCCGACTCACGCACGAAGAGTTTCGTACCATAATAATCAAGAAAATACGAAAAAAAAACACGTTTATTGCATGGGGACCCCTATAATATTTGTAATTTTTAGTATTTGTTGTTATAGCAGCAACGGAAACAGGAATATAATTTGTGGAAATTTCAGCTATTACGGTTTATGAAATACAGCCTGGTGACAGACGGACAGACACAGACACACACACACACACATTTTCGGTACGGAACCCTACAAATCACAAGGTATACATGCAATGCTTGTAGCAAACAAATATTGACAGCCAACAATGTTTTTCAATTAAAGTACAAGACCTTCGGCAAGTATAAATAAACTCGTGCGTGGTAAACTCAAGTTTGATATAAATACAATTCTTCTTGTCTTCTTGTCGTATGGTTAGTGGTCAACCTACTGTCAAAGTTGTTCAAGCCGCCCGAAGGCCTTTGACATGGCTTAACGACTGTTATCGTAGTAGATAGCAACCGGGAGCGACTTTTAACGTGCCCTCCGAAGCACGGAGACGCCCAGTTCAAATACCACTATGCGGTCACCCATCTATGGAGTGACCGCGCCAAGGGTTGCTTAACCCACAGATCGTTTATTGACCGGTAAGCGCAACTGGCTACGGGCGGCTCATAAATACAATGAGGGCAAGACTTCGCTGAACGGGACCCCAAAGATCGTGCCTTGCGGTACACCCACTGCTAGTAGGAAATTGCTGAAAGGCTTCCTCGCAACTTGACAAATGGCTAAATATAGAACTTTGATATTCGATGCAGACGGTTCTAGGAAATGTGGTATAGAAATTCTTGCAAGAGAGAATATTATGCGAGTTAGAGGGAAGGGGAAATTAAATATTGGTAAACAGAAGGATTTAAAATGTATAGTAATCCGGCTTTAAAATAAAAACAAATATTCAATAAGGTTTTTTAAAAATACTGCTATCGTATATCGTTATCCTTCACGCCCTTTTGTCATCATAACATCACTCAAAATCACTTAATATTTTCCTGGAACCAATTAACAGTTTTTTTCCACCCATTAGTTGAACCAACAGTATGGGATTTCATGAAACAGTTGAAAAACGTTGGAACATAACAGATTACGCCTTTAATTGGCAATCAGCTCCCTGAAACGTGATCCCTTGGGAACGACCCAATTTCAGATGCGATAATCTATTTATGGGAATTCAAGCAGTTACCCCCGGGATTGGAGGAAGGGGGAGGGGGTGGAAGGTGTTTGTTCGTATTACACGTAAGCCTATTTGAAATATTATGTTCGAAGGCGCGCTAGATTTTCAAGTAGTTAATGGAATTTGTTTTGTTTTTATCCCCGCGGGATTTGTTGGGTGTAAAGTGTCGTGTGTTGATTTAGAAAAGAGCGTTATTTATGATGTACTTCACATTGTTTTATATGAGCCTGTTATTTTATTACAACTCACGGACAGGATTACGATAATACTGTTCGAAACAAATAATTTTGAAACATCACTAGATTTAAATATGATAAAACCAGAATATTTTCAGAGCAGATCACTAGAGAAGAAGTGACCAAGAGTGAAACATGGCTATAAGTTTGCCTTTAGCCATGTTTCACTTTCAAAGATAACAGCTCGTTTAAAACAAAAAGAAAGTGAAATTCAAGCGCTATTTCTAAAAAAGTTAAAACAACGCAGTAATGATATCACCTATTATTGGTATTATCTGGTCTCTGCTTACCCCTATGGGAAGGTGGAAGGTATAACTTTATGAATAAATGAATGTTTGTTTGTTTAAAACATATTACAGGTAATGTCGTCAGACATCTATAAAATGATGATAATAAAAATTCTCCTTTGCCAGTTGTTGTCGTAATGAAACATGTATAGAATCCTCACAACTCAATTATCATTGAAAGGATCATTGTAAACCGTGATTACTAAAACAATATGTTAAGTTCACGTCAATGATGACATCGATTATTCTGTTCAATATGTAATGGATTGTTTGTGCTATTTTTTCAATATGACTGTTCGCTATAGGACTGTATACGATGGAGCTAAAAAAGTAAATATATACAGTAACACGATTCTCTACAATTCGAACCATCGAGTATCGAGAGTTTGACATTTAGAATATGTACTGCCAAAATAGTTTCTACGACACCCGCTAGAGGCGCTGAATCGATTGTCATACAACATATTTCGATAGCTAGCCGGTTGTCGATAGTCGACAGTAGTAGAGAATCGAGCTACTGATGATAGTTGATACTGATAGTTGCTTGTTACATTACTTTTGGTAATCTTTCGTAATTGGTAATTGAAATACCCTTTTTTGTACTTGAAACCACACGTCAATAAATGTTACTATTCAGCAACGTTAAAATAGTTATCGAAACTATAACTATAACTACATATATATGTCAGATACAAATAGATGGAACAAATTTAAAACGAAATAGTCCTAAAATCGCTCTTATTCATTACCTTTCTTTATCAGTGGTCTTTTATTAAGTAAAACTTTAATTTGTTGATTATATATCAAAAATCAAAATATGTCTCCCTAAAAAGGCAATAAAACTTGAGCAATCACAAACATTTGCTAAACTACAATATAATTCAGAATACGTCATAAATACTGTTTTTTTCGCGTGCCAGCTCTTTATAAACGTTACTTAATCTCTCACATAAATCAGTTTTTCAATTAACGAAACGAAAAAATTTCCAAGTTCACATTTTCGCTCATAACCATCATCCTTGTTGAGAACGAGAATGTTTAAATAGCTGTGCAGAAAACGTAAAAACGGTATTAAAATTCTTTGTGTTTGCTTAGTCCCGGGGTATTCTAAAGAGGTTTCATTTAAACGTTTTGTAGTTATTTTGGTACAGGTCGAAATTAAGATTGTTTGTGCTTTTAGAAAAGCGTTTATTAAATCGCTATGTTTATTGTTCTCTAGCTTAGCGAAATTGCCTTTGTTTTTATTATAATCCACGACAGGATTCATTTTAATGTAGCCTCTCCAGAAATCTATCTAAGTAATATTTGACGGTTGAAATCTGCAACGGTCGGATATGATCATCGAATTACTAAAGGTTTCGCATACGATGTAAAATAGGTCAGCTACGACGAACGCACGGCACGTCCGACAAGCCGTCGGTCAATTTGCAACGATACGCTAACATGAGTCGACGTTGACGTGGCTAGCGTTGTATCCAATGGTCCATGCAAACTATTTCACGGTTTAACAAAATCAATCCTGCAGCGTCGGGTGTTCTGTAATAGAATATCCTTGGGCAGTTACTATGTTTTGGTGAGACTTTTATTTTGCAGTGAACATGTATGTGCTCATGTTAATAATAATGATGATTTTAGTAAACTGCCATGAGCTCTTGTTCCAGGTAAAGATGTGAGGCGCATATGCCAAAAAGCTTAAAAGAGCCTTTTCGAAATTTGAGATAACACCAATACAGGAAATGTTCAACCAGGGCAGTTAGATTTAGGAAAGACTTATTAGACACTTACTACTACTATACAATTACGTAAGAAGTATCATCATTCCAATAAAAATGTATGTTATGGTGTAAGTAGTCAAAGAAAAACAACGAGGGTGCTAACATAATTCCTCAAATAAAAATCCTTAGGATTGGCCTGAGATAGCCGATGACAGGGACCGGTGGAAGATTTTGGGGGAGACCTTTGCCCAACAATGGGACAGTACAGGTTAACAAAAAAATAATAATAATCCTTTACCTTCTAGCAGAGGCTGCGGCTGCGACAGCACGGAGTCCCGGGAGGCAGCCCGGCGGACCGGCTTGGCTGGCCTTGCCAGGGACTTGAGCCCGCCGCTTAAGATCAGTTCCAGGGCGCGTCTGCCACCTGGCCCGTTCGCGCCTGCTCCCATCTGTGGACAAAGGGAAGAAGCATTTAGATATTGCAAATAAGTACTGAAATACTATGGGATAACAGTGTTATGAAGCAAGGGAAGGATTTCTTTCATTAGCAGGTTGCAAGTCCTCAACATGATTCTTTAAATAATTAAAAGAAGCTGACATCTATGCTGCGTCGGCGGATCGGCGGGTCAGCGGATTTAATGCGTGGTCTCTGTAATGGACCTTTTATTAATTACTGATCACAGTTCGTTAAAATACTCACAGGATGTCTAATCTAACCGATAAACAGTAGACCTCTAGGTTAACCACAAACCAATATATCATCAAGATAAAACCTAAACACAATCAGCAAACAACACATTACCGTTAACAAAACAAAACCTTCATTTCGACCAAATATTCACAAAAAGCATATCCTTTACTTTGTAATGGTATTTTAATACGCAAAGGTCAACAACACCTGCGCAAATTCGCTAAGAAGGGTAAACAGGTGGCTACTTTTTACTTTAAACAACCTTCAAGATTAAAATTTGGACATTTTGAAAAAATCTCGTCGTTTTCATTGCTACACGAAAATAGATCACCCTGTATATGATTACGTCATTCGCTTTCGTTGATGTGTTTATTGAAATAAAGAAGCAAGGTTATTTCTTTGAGATATTGGGTTAAATAAATATCATCATTTTTATCACAATTTATTTGATATTAGCATATCACTCTTCTTTTTAACGTCGCTTCCTCTTAGTATTATACTAAAATCATATTTTCTTTTCGATCTTTTTGGTATAAATTAGACCTCTCGAAATCGTATGTTAGCGCATTAAATTGTTTGCAAAAGCTGGATAAAAACAGGATCAACATTAATAGACCAGATTAAAAAAAACAAAATAAAAAAATATAACCCATTACTGTCCCACTGTTGGGCAGGGGCATTCTCTCTAATGAGGGAGAGATTAGGCCTTGAATCCACCACGCTGGCCAAGTGCAGGTTGTCATCAACGTAGCTATCAAAATTATTTATGTTTAGAAAACTCCGTCTTCGTACAAGCTTTTAACGGAAATAGCTTATTTTCCTGTGCATTAAATATAAATAACTATTTCTTGTACACAACTAAAGCCGGGTATATAATTTTTCATTATTTTCAGGAAGTTTAGCGCTTACGTAGAACCTGCACTGACAGGATATTACAGAGCTTGAAAGCTTTGTAGCTTATGTAAGTGTTTACGGAAGGGAAAACAAGCTTTTGCCAGACCTCTTGAAGTAGTTAGAGACTTTTCTTTGTAACTGCATTTGATTTTCGTTCTAGAACCAGTATTTTTTATTTTTAATCTGTAAAGAATGAACCACTGAAATGTCTGTACCCCGCATAAGTTTTCAAAACTACACAAAATTAGATAATTCTTTTTTCATTTTTATATGATTATTACTGTCAGTATAAGGTTTTACAGTATAAAAAATCCCACGCGAATGGGATCAACGAGATAACATTGTAGTATATCCCGGACGAAATCGGGTCAAGATAGTATCTCATCACTTACCATCAATTACTGCAAATTATGCAGCACCAAAATATTGCGGGCCATTCTTTACCAAAATAGTGATTTCCAGTAAACAATAATTTATGTACAAATTCACTGAATCCACAATTTGAATTTGCAAAGACCAACAGACTGTATTGCGGCAGTGCTTTAAAAATAGCCGTATCGGAATCGATATCGGCATTCTAATCGGCCTTATTCAACAGCCAGTCAACTAGAATGGTTCACTGTTGTTGCCAAGTAGTTCACATCGACTATAGTAACTATAGTGACTATAGTATAGTACACAATATGATTGCTTGGCATCACTTTTATAAACTATAGTTTGTGATTTAGGAAAAATACCGCACCGGTACTAAAATTAATTGCAAATCAAACGTATACGCTTTTTTAAAAATTTCAGAGTATTTATTGAAATTTTGTCTATTAATTTAAATACCCAATTTTTATCTACTGGTCATCTAGACTTGGCTCCAGGATCAAAAAGACTTGTTATTATAAGCAGCCGGGATAATAATACCATGTCATTATGATCCAATTTTAGTGCCTGATTTTCGTCAGCAATTGTATTTTTAACAGACTTCAAAAAATGAGGAAGTATTCTCAATTGCGACATTTTGCATTGAAGTCTTTTTTTAATAAGAATATCATGTAATCATATACATAAACCACTATTATTAACTTTACATTTTATAGTTATTAACAAAAATCCTAAAGGCCAAGAATCAAGTCAGCAATAAAAACACATTCTAACACCTAAACTAACAGAATATAACACGAACTTGGCCTCGAACCAATTCACGAACTAAATCGTGACAACTTTGACAGTACAAGTGATTATTTACTAATATATAATAGACTATACTAATATTTAAATGTTGACCGTCTGATACCAGTTCACGACAGACATATTAGTTAAAACGTATTTATTTTTGAACCAAAAATATAGATTTTTATTCCGTTCTCTTGATACAAGAGAATAACTTTTTAATTTAAACGAAAGACTTTTAGAGAGGTTTGAGTTTTGTGGTTAAATATTCAACTTTCTCTCAAAGATCTTTCAAGAAACACAATAACCAAGATATTCAGGTAACTTATTGTAAGCTAATACTCACTTGATAAGAAACAGCACTATTAAATAAACAAGTAAACAGCAGCTCAATATGTGTTTTTTACTCGAAATAAATACAATACTTTTCTTTTTGGCTTTAGTCACCAGAGGTAAGTTCCTTAGTACTTAAAACTTTGAGTAAAGCGATTATAACTCCGTTGTTAGAAAAGGACAGCTGTATACAGACTATCTACTATCTCTTTCTCTCAGTACTACATGTATCATGAGCCCCAGGAATTCTACTTTAAGGTTATATTTCAGTTCCTGTTCCGTCAGTTATGTATGAACATAATGAGCATATGCCAAGGTGTAATGGTGGTATTACGTGATTCAAGGCTGTGGATGCCACACAATCGTAATGCTTTTTGTTCACATACGTACTGGAAGGTTCGGTAGATTATTTATACATATGTACATAATACTATTAAACTATACCTAAAGGTACGAAATACGTTAACTACCTTAGACCTATGTCGAGAACAGGGGAATAGGGGACGAGCCTATTGCCATTTACCGCGCTAGTGACCAAACTCTATGCTGCTTTTGAGAAATACAATTATATAAATGAGCAAAAATAATAGCATAGCACTTAGTAGTCCTGGGAATCCACCCAAGACCTGTGAGTCCCTTTTTCGAAGATTTATTTTTAAAGTCTCTTTATGCAGGCCTATAAACATCCATTTTACTGCAGTTGATAAGCGTTATAATTTAATATTTACATTTAAAACATTCTCTAGTAACAGGGATAATCCCCGCGTCAATGGGGACTTTGCAAACACAAAAATACGGAAAATATTTATTAAATGGATTATTTTAACTATAAATAAATATTAATCATACTAATATTTCTCATTATTTAATAGTTATACCCTGAGGTGTAGGCAAAAGTATAGAAATACACCCGGCTCACAATACGATGCTAAACTCAATGTGATTTAAAGGGGGCGGTCCTACCATATACCGGACACGTTACCAAACTCCGGGCTACTATGGAGAACATGTGTATAAAAAACACTAGTTTCTGCTCACGTCTTCCTCTGCGTAAATAGATTTAACGGGTTAAAAATATCCAAGTTATTAACTACATGCCCATCAAAGTCTTTCAGAACCCTGTTAAAGGTAAAAGAGTAAAAAACATTCATACATACTTTCGCATTAATAATATTTATTACTTTTTAACCCATTACTCTCCCACAGCTGGGCAACGTTCTCCTCCCGAACGAGGGAGAGGTTATGCCCTGAGCCCAAGCGCGAGTTGATGAATAATATTAGAAAAATAAATTTGGCAAACCCATTCATTCAGTCCTAATATCAACGAAACAGCATTAACCATATAGCGATACTGTAATACTAACACAGTTAAACAGTGACCTTATCATAACGGGACGGTTGATCACATGAACGGCTCACGAACAAAGCCTTTGATTCCATGTGTTTTTGTGCTTCGGAGCCTTGAAGCGGCTTCTCGTGACGGACTTGGCTTACAAATGCGAGTACATTATTAGTTAGTAGTTAGTTTTATTTATTGAGTAGTTGTAGAGAACAATTGGTAAGTATCAGATAACTTTTAAGTGTCTGTCCCACTGCTGGGCAAGGGATCTCCTAGCAAAAGAGGGAGATAACTTATCAGATGAAATTGTGTGTGTTCGTAAGTTTGCCACTACTTTATCTAGCAGATATGTTATCTGACACTTTTTCACACGATTTGAAACAGACCTTCTGGTGAAAGGTGAAGCTTCAAGTACCTAGCATACAGCATCGAAGATAGAGAGGGCTAGGAAAGTCAGGTAACAGCCATTGGGTTACCATTTTTTCATGGTACCTGCGTCAAGTCTCAGGTATTTTAGATTTCAAGCCTAAATTATATCAAAACCAAAGTTCTGAATTCGTAATAACTCCGAATGCTACAATGTAATATGATATAATGAAAAAATTATAAAATGTTGTCTTTAAAGTACCATCTTGAAATAGAATACTTATGTCAGTGTTAAAAACACATTTTTTACAAACTTTAAAGGATGTCGAAACAATTTCCAAAACAAGTCAATATTTAAATTCAAGGCAAACGTTATTCAAGATCCTTATCAAAAAATCTCAAGACGCTTCAAGTACTATTGCATAAGTTTAATGTTATTTGTATGTATGTTTGTATGTAACTCACGTTATATTTAGGTCGTAAGCTAACTAGATCAACCTCTGTTGCATACAGAATACAAATTTTGAATTATTATGGACCACGAAGTTAGGGTGGTGACTGACATAAGCATGAATGCGAATTGAAGAGATTAGGACTGAAAGCGTGGCGAAGACAAAGAGCGGATTATATGCAGCAGTGGGTAAAATTAGGCTGATGATTATGAACAATGAACATTAATGTACGTTTTCGACTTTTGTTAAGTGGTAGGTATCTATTTGATGTACGGTAAAAACCATGGAAAAGTAACTTAAACTATTGTAGTTATACTTAGTGTGAGTAGAATTATAGATTACTAGAGGCCGCCCGCGTGAAAACCCTTTCCATGTAAATCCCGATCCCTCGGAAATCCGAGGTAAAAAGTAGCCTATGTGTTATTCTGGGTATTCAGCTACATACATACCGTTTTTGCGTGAAAGAGTAACAAACATAAATACATACTTACAAACTTTCGCATTTATAATATTAGCAGGATAGAGGTGAAAAGGGGAATAAGCGCGTCCATTTCTGCATACGCTAGCGAATGTTCGGCGAGCACTTGGTCCACTATCAAACAGACATGTCGGTGACCAGCTTTGGTTGCACTCTGTTCATTTGGTATTCAGTAGCGAGGAGGCGTGCGAAGTTAAATTACAGTTCCCATCATGTGAGGCCAAGTTACGTACATCCTGATTCAGCATACAAATATTTACTGTGGCTTCTCTAGATATAGCTTTAAGGCCTGTTATACCACTATGTATCGCAAATATTGATTAGAAATTACTTCTTCGGTGATTTTAAAGTATAATTTATACCTTTATCATATTTAGGAGCCAGTTACGTTTCTGTATCTCCAATAATACGTGATACAATGCATTCAATCTCGGAAGAAATCAACTTAATATTTATTTTTCATGAATAAAAACAATAAATCGGAACAAGAAATCGAAATATAAAAATTTTTGGAACTATAAAATCCTTGTCCCTGCCTACCCCTATGGGAAGAAGGCCTGATTTTATGTATGAGACGTAGGTAAAATCCAGTGATTGGCTTTTTCATTCGAACCCATACCCTTTTTAATATTAGTGTCCTTTTAATTTGATATTCCAAACTTCCAATATTTTTCATATTAGTGCCAATACACCCTTTCAATTTCATACATTACATAACATACGATTCCCAGCACTATCGACAAACTAATTACAATTCCCGTCAGCCGTTCGGTTCGCCACGTACATATGGGACAAGCGATGTGCACTGAATGACGATGGCACATCAAACAATGTACTACAAGATACTTATAGACATAGACATTTGTACTCAGTGAACTGATGTTTGATAGGTCTTAGTTATTTGGCTGATTTGTAGTTGAGTTGCGCTCATAGTCATGTGCATTCACTGGTCTGTAAGGTTTACTACATACATATTGACTGCCTCCGTGGCACAGTGGTTTAGGTCGCCACGCCGATAGCGTGCGTCGGGAGGTCGTGGGTTCGCTTCCTACACGGAACAATTATTAGTGCGGGAGTTAATGTGAAAATAATAATAATAAAAAAAATTAAGAAAATATGCCGAACTGAATATTTGTATAGCAAGCCTAAACAATCAATGGGTAAGGCAATCTTTGGCGGCAATCATACCATAGGTTGACGCTTCGTATATAAGCTGAATGTCTCCACACTTTAAAATTCCATCCCGGGTCATGACAATTATTAAGATAAACTTTTTTATGCTATGTCAAACGTCAATAAAAAGCTTTGATACTAGTGAAGCTACACTAGTGAATTTGTAGTCAACGTACAAAGGTTACAATTTGGAAATACTATTTTAATTTCACCTTGTTATTGACGTGGCACGTGGCTTCATAAAATAAAACAACCAATTTAAAACATTAAAGTAAATGTCAGTTTATTTTAAATATGAAAATAAGCGTTATAATTGGATACTGAATCTGCCTCGTGGAACGCATATGAACGCCCCCACAGCTTTTAAAGGCTACAAAGTGCTGTTTATGCAATGTTCCAGTGCTTTAATAATAAATATATTGTATAAACATACATACATCATAACATTCATAACTTATAAACTTTTTAATATCATGTTTTTTTTTTATCCTAGTGTAGGATTCGGTGATTTCGGGGATTAGGTGTTCCATTGTGGGGGGAAAGGTCTCCTCTAAACTCCTTTACCGGCCATTTCCTGACAGATAATGATAAATCAAATAACATGATTTATTCCATTGCCGTACTGTTAGATAAAGGGTTGTTTCTCGGAATTAGGGAAGTGTTAGGCCTTAAGTCGGGCACGCAGCCCAAGTGAAATTTTACCTAGCTTTCCTTGACGTTTCGGCGCAGGTTACACAATATCTATGATCGGTTTTATTCCAGTATAATATTATTTAATGATATTTTTGATATTAATATTTATTTAGTCAACAATATAACTCAATTACAGTAAAAGTTTAAACGATACATGTACAACACTAGAATGTAGATTTGACCGTTTATACAGAACTACATAAAACGCTTGTAAAATATTGAAGTAAAACGATATAAAACGACATGAGGTACATTGTAGACAATTATAGTGGCATATAAGGGCACGGTTAGAGCAACGCTGTTAATAAAAAAATAAAAAAAAACATTTATAAATACAATCGATAAAATAAAACAGAATCTTTTGAAATTCTCAAAAACAGCCCAAATCTTTTAAAATTATGTATTCAAATATTCTTTGTAAAGGTACATAAGTGCAATTTAAAAAGACTCGGTGATGAGTCCGGTACTTGTAAGTCTGTAAGAGGTCCCGCGCCACAAGAGCAAATCGTTGTGCGGTGGCTATCTTTAGAAAGAAATAAGAAATGTTCCAAGAATCTAACCCTCTTGTTCATAAACACACTATAAACCTATTTTAGTTAAAATACTAGTATAATATGTTTTCTCTTTTTCATTTCGCTAAGGAGTGAAAGAAACAAACCTCTTAATAAGCCTTTCATAACATCATATATTTTTATGAATAAGAGCGTAAGTCAATTACTTGTAGATATTTCTTAAGTTTGAATCCGCGTTTTTTCAATTCGCGCAGATGTCCGCCAAGCTAAGCACATACCCTTACCCTCCCACATAACACTTAACTTGTGTATATAAGTAGGCAAGTATAACTTAGGCAAATAACTTTGTTTATTATTGTAATAACCACTTGAATTTTAACTACGTTTTTTGTTCATATTTGTATTTTTGAAGCAAAAGCCTTGAATTTTATCAAGTTTACGGTCTTTGAAGCAAATAAATGACGTTGTGGTTATTTTAGACAGTTGTCATGGTAGTCTGATTTGAGCATAAATTATGATTATTTTTCTAAATATACGATTTATTGTATGTTATGAAATTATCATCGACGATGTTTTTTCTGACAAATATTCCTCTGCCTGATGCTACTAGAATCAACTGCAATGTACGGAATACAAGCCAATGATTGATGAAAAATACTTGAAAATTGTTAGCACCGCTCCTAGTCTTTGCTAATTACTAATTGATTCATTCGAGATAATAAATTACTGCTTGATTGTTATAAAAGTCAAAATAACATAACTAGAAAAATACGAATACGAAAATAGAATCACGCATTGTATTGCAGGCTGACAAAAAATTGACGTTTGTTAAAAAAAATTACAGCAACCAACTTGACCAACTAAAATAAACAAACAAAAAAAAAGTACAGGACACCAAAAAACCTAACAACAAACAAACTAACAAAAATCCCATCTACCATACAACAAAGAACAGTACGTAAAGTTACACAACCTATACCGTCATGATCCGCAGTAGTACGGATTCCGTTACACAATCTATTTCAGCCTATTTCCGTCCAGGCTTTGCCAATCAATGGCGAGCCTTACGTCAATATTTCACTTGCTTACTTTACGGGATTGGATTTTGAAAGTTTCTACATCAAAATGTATACTCAAAAGTAAGTGATAGGTGTATGAAAAGCACTTATTTCGTGTGTGTATTAAATGCAGTAATATTTTTGTCATAAGTACTACTAGCTTTACCCGCGACTTCGTCCGCCACCTTAATTTTCTATGCCGCCTATGACAAAAAGTAGCCAAATTTCATGCAAATTGGTTCAGTAGTTTAGGCGTGATTGAGTAACAGACAGACAGACAGAGTTACTTTCACATTTATAATATTAGTATGAATAAGACTAACCCTATCAACACATACCATAACCACACACTAAACTCCAAGCTAAGGCAGGGTACCAAACTCTAGGCTTCTACTGAAAAAAAACCAATGAGTTTGAAAAATTCTCATAACATTTTTTTTCTCAGAGAATCGAACCTGAGACCTCTGATCGACAGTAGCATACACTACAGACCACGGAGGTAGGCAATGTATTAATGTAAGTAATAAAAACCAAATTAGTACAATAATTACATCTACGCTAATATTAGACTTCAGGCACGCGAATGCCAAAATCATGAAAAACTGTCAAGGATTAACCGATTATTTTCAAGCAAATCGCTTCACAAATAACACGGTATTGGGGTCAGGTAATCGATAGGCTTTAACAATGTAAAGCTACCAAGTTATTCAAATAACTTAAACATGTAAGGCAAACGCAAAAAGGCCACGCAAAGACGTAAGATTGAAGATCGAGACCGGTATAGAACAAGCAACAGCATACAGATTTTCTACGAAAATTCACATATTTACACTAGTGTTAGGCAAAGCCGAAAATACGCGATTTAACATCAGTTTCTACCATAATTCAAAAAAACTCTGAGTTTTTACATATACCAACATCAGAGTAACTAAGCTATCAGCATTTTAGCAATGGTCGTTGACGAGAGCTATATCAGTATTCGATATTTTAGCTCGGTGTAATGAAATCGAATGCCGTATAAGCCCTAAAATTTTAAAAAGATATCTCTCATAGGTATCAAGATATTTTCAAATTATTTACTTATTCCAAAAGGTTATATATTAACAACGAGATATATTTTCGCTTATGTGATGAATACGCAATAAATTAATTTAAGAAAATGATTAAATATTATGGATTTACAATTTCACCATTATTAACTTTACAAGCTACGCCTGTCCTATATATCTTCAATGAATGCTTTGAACATGTTACCGCATTGCTGGCCTCGTATAAATCACATGCATTATGTGTGCACCACCAGCGATAATTGGAAAGAGCTTTTACATTGAAAATGCTTTTAAACGTTTGTTTTTCCAAGAACCGACTTTTAGATTTATGTACCTTTGGATTTTATTTGAAAGGGAAGCCTTTTCTTTCAGCTGTAAGGACTTGAAATAGAATCGTAGTCCAACTAAAAAGTATATGTAAAAAGAGTACCTGCAGGTAGATAGATGACGAATACACATAAAAACGCCTTTTTTGTGTTACAAGACCTAATAAACAATTTTTTTTTTTTTTCATTTTATAATTGTGATTAGACCGATTTCGTAATGTCAGTGTCAAAGTCAATCAATCTAGTGTCAAAGCCGATCAAGCCGCCTGAAGGCTTTTGACATGGTTAATTATCAACTTTTAACGTATCTTTTCGAGCATGGAGACGCTTAGCTACCAATGAAATTTCTACAATATTTTCTGCCATATCAAAGGCTTTCTAAAGCTAACTAGTGTACTAAATATTTATTATCTCTCATACAACAAGGCTCATTAACCTCACTAAAACAGGAGAAGCGTGCAAACAAACGTCGCGTAAACGCTAGGTACCTTCACTTTGAAACTTTATTTAGTTTTAATTACATTCGTTCTAGGAACCTGCCTCTCATTCCAGACTACAAGGAAAATAAACAATAATATTTACTTGAAAATCATTTAATTTTATTGAAAAAGAAAGACTATAGAAATTATTTATTTTAAAGAGGTGTTATTAATAGATCGATGACTTAGTGGCCTGGGGGGCTATCACGTTTCAGTTGAGAACTGTTTGAAAGCCACTATGTTGTAGATTGATTTCTCCCTTAGATTATAGTTATTAACATGTTACGTCAAAGCAGCAATGTACTCAATAGTGACCATCAACATGACGGAAATAAGTTGGCTGGGCACGATTGGTACAAAACAGAAATGACTCGCGTCAACGAGAGAACGCTTATGCACCGTGTGGATGGACTAAAAGCTAAGAATAATGGTGATGTTTTTACAGCTTCCAATTTAGACCAATTAATTTGATTTTAAGACCGTATATCATATTATAAGAAAAAAAAATCCACTCCACACATCGATTTTTTATTCAGTAAAAGAAATAGAATTACAGCTCACAAAAATAACTTGTACTAATAACGTACATCCGCAATCCAAAATCGATTATTTCTATAAATAGATTTATCAAATTAGAGTCATTCGGGGTAACTGTTCGCAGTGGGTAAGTGAGCGCAGGGCCTATATCTCTGATCGGGGTGAGGGGGCGCGTGTGACTGTTTTGGTCAATCGTAGCTGCAAGTGACGTGAACTAGTCGCGACATGTCAGTGCGCCGCACCACTCTTTGTTTTTTATTTATTCGCAAAAAACTGTTTTAGGCCATTTGATTGTGTCTTTCTTATTGTTTGGAAAACATTCTGACACACAAGATTGTAAAGCAAGACCAGGAAAGTCATGTTTTTTTAATTAAATGGTTATTGTTGTTGAAATTTGTAAGCGTGATATAAAGTTATATTCATTACTTTGGACTCAGCGGTTCTTATATTCAATTTTGGGGCCTGCGGGAAAGTGTGCGCGGGTAAGTGGGCGCACGCGCACACTTGCCCGGATTCTTATAGATAATAATAAATTTATATAATTTTAGTACCAAATAAACTCTTATTTACTTATTTGTTTTAGTATAGCGCCATGTTTCGAAATTATATTAGAAAAAAACCTGAAATTGCGACTGTTAAAACAAATCGCTAAAGCAAAAGCTCTAATTGAACAGGGTAAAAGTAAAGCAATTGGTATAAGCGAGTTATGTCTTCGCAAAAGACTTAAATTAAACGTAGTTGCATCTTCAATAGGTCGGTTTAAGCCAGAAACAGTACAAATTATTTCATTTGATTATTTATTTTTTTCTATTTATACCTAGAATGTTCAAGTAGTTTTGTTAGTTTTGTGTTTGGATTTTCTGAGAAGGAGATGTTTGGTTCTGGTTAATTTTCATTAAATTTACTTCAAAGGCTAGATAATCTTGGTGAAATAATTTAATTAATATCAATAATTTCGGTCAAATTAACCAATGCATTCACTTGCCCCAAGTGCGTCTATTTACCCCATAGCTGTGCGCACACTTACCCACAACACGGGTCAAGTGATCGCATTCCGACTTTCAGTTGTTTTTGTCTGTTTGAAAGAAAACTAATATACTTACGGATTTGGTTTGTCTTCCAAATTGTAGTCTAATAAATGTTTATTTTGATATGTTACTTTTATTTTACTGATTACACTGTTCTAATTCACAATGTGGTCCCAAAGGTGAAAGTGCGCACACTTGACCCGAATGACTCTACACTTAATTTAAGTCTAGATAAAAAAGATAGGATTTTGAAAAAAAAAACACCTTGCGTTTTTATAAATGCGTATTATTAATAGTGACTTATGAGGTCCATTTACATTCATCTATTAAAGTCCCATTAAGCTTATCAATAATTATACTAAAAAGCAACGAACGGCTTGCGAGATTAATAATGACACTTGGAAGCCGTCAATTTATAATTGGGCTTCCCGTAAAAAGTTGCTAAAATCTTAATGCCAAGTTATATGGGTTCAGGTAGCCTGAATATACATCAGGTTAACCTTGCTACATGAAATTGCAGTCGGCTTAGAAAACTAATCTAAATAAATAAAGCTTAGAGTACTTATTTGTTTAAGACAACTCCCGCACTTATAATGGCTTCTGTCGCGGGGAAGTATACAAACATACATACAACGGACACAAGTACGAGCAGACCCGAAATCATTGTTCTGTGTGGAAATCGAACTCACGTCCTCCCGTCGCAACGGTAGTGACGTGACGACCACCTTAACCACTGCGCAACGGAGGCAGTCGAAAAAGCAAAATTTAACATGTACGAAAATTACTCCAGCTATGCAAAACCAAACAAACTTTGGTCTTCAACACATAAGCACAACTATAACATTGCATTGGTGTCAACTATCTCAAAATACGGTAAAATCTTCGTATATACGAAGGTAAAAGTAGAATAGTATAAGTAACACTTAAATATCAAGATCGTACGATACACTTTCTATGCAAATATAGAATATCGAAGTTACCGTATGTTAGTTACGAGTTCAGGCTTTCCTCGTAAACTTTGTGTGTCTGTCGTAAATAGTTTCTTTTGGTAAATATAAAATCCACATGCTCAGGTTATTTACGTTTCTTCTAGAAATATATTTTTTATGATTTCAAGAACAAAATGTATTTTACGCATTAGTCGGCCAGCACTCAAAAAGTCGCCATATTATTATTTTTAATGATGATTTTTCCGCTTAAAAAATTTTTTAAGACTTTCCTAACATATGAATCACGTTTAAAACGTTGTATTCTAAACATGTCTCTCTCATTTTCAGACCAGCATTATGTGTCCAAAAATAAGATTGAAGGATCTGCGCAGATTCTGAAAACTAATCAACAAAACATTTACTGCCTGCTAGTAAATGTATAGCAGTATAATTTAGAAGGAGTAGACACTAGCAATATACAGAGTGTTGCTAAAATTTAAAC
Organism: Anticarsia gemmatalis; assembly: GCF_050436995.1. Taxonomy (NCBI): domain Eukaryota; kingdom Metazoa; phylum Arthropoda; class Insecta; order Lepidoptera; family Erebidae; genus Anticarsia; species Anticarsia gemmatalis. The sequence goes on from NC_134758.1 coordinate 10,404,058, forward strand.
ACCATTTCAATAGAAAATTCTAATACATACAGGTTTGTAGTTCATTTTATCTCCAAAATAAGCCTTCAAATTCAAAATAGGATCAAATTTACAACATAAAAAGTGAGAAAGAACGTTCCTCAATGTATTGCAGCAAGTCCATTCACCTTATCGTTTTTAGACCACCCTGTATAAACGCATAACATTTTTCATTACCAATGCCGTTGCAAACGATTTCCTCAAATCACAGACTTCCCGCTCGCGTGGGTGGAAAATGGCTTGCGACATTTTATTTTCTTCGTAAAATAGGGATGGCAAGCGGTGAGAATGTACTCGAAAAGGAAAGGATTTTGCTTGGCTAGATAATAATAATATGGTCGGTAGAAATACTTAAAAGAATATAAATATTTCAACCATACACCATACTATAACTAGACTAAAGTCTACAAAATCTGAAGTAATTTTAATTATCTTCTCACAAAATAGCAAACTTTAAGACTGCCTTGCATACACGTGAAAAAGCAATATTATTTGTGATTTAATTCTATAATTTACATTAATACACTGTCACTTTCCTATTGGAAGAAAACCTGTCGAAAAAATCTAGCATAGCGACAGATGAAGCTTTTAAAAATGGCCTCAAAGTAACTTTGTAAGAACATTTAATTTACCTCAGATTATGCTCACATATTTTTCTGCCATTCGCACATCCTTACTAGCAAATACTATTCATACATTTCTAAGCTTATTACACAACGAAAGCACATAGTTGTTTTTTTGTTTTTCCCTCGTACGACCGTGAAACAGCGAAACGGCGAATATGACGCAACGAAACAGATGGATGGGTTTGTCAAAATGATTTACTTTTGTACATGTTATGACTTTCAGCTAAGATTTATTTGTGTGTTTTATGTATAGGCTGCGAAGGACGAAGGTGGATTTATTTTCTTTAGGCGATATGGATAGGTGATGTAGATATATTGACGAATGGCGGTGAAAGAGTGCTGTATATTCAGTGTATAAATTAGACTGCCTTTGTGGCGTGGTCGGTACTGTAACTGACTGTTGATCATGAGGTTTCAGGTTTGATTTACGGGTCTGGTAACTGTTCCGGTAAGTGGCAATAGGCTCGCCCCCTAGTACAAAGTACTATAGTTATTAATGGCGAAAGGCGGGTGTATTTCCTACAATTTGGGTATAAAAGGCGTGGTATTATAATATGTACGGATATTAAAGTAGTATTTTTCTTATATCAGTCAGTAATTTGGAGGACCCACCTCAAAAAAAATGATATATTTTGGGAGCGTTTATGAAGTACTCAGCTGAATTTTAGTTTTCATAGCATGTGTGATTTGCATAGGTATAGTCGCAAGAATTTCCTTGTATTTTCTTATATAATTAGATTAGTAATCCATAGCTAATAGCGCCATGAGATCACCATGTAATTAAAGCTGATTAGATTTCTAACACATATTCACCGCAAGGCCACCACCACTTTATGTAATGATACTTGACGATTCTTAGGTACACTTATGTATTTTAATTGTGGATGAATCACACGTAACGTGTACCACTCTATACTAAAACACTACATTTAATTACCTACCGATATTAGAGATTCACGTTTTCTAACGGTGAAGGAAAACATCGTGATATAATCGGTTTCTGAGTACATTTAGCGGTACTTTATCTATTCAAAAGGGTTTTTTTATGAGTTGAATTTTGAACGTTATTGAATACTAGTCCTCTGAAATCGGGCATTAGTCCTTTACACCAGTTTTCGACAGGTCAACAACTCGTACTTAGCTAGAGTGACGTCGTCCCGGAATAAGGGAAGGGTTAGACATTGAGTATATCAAGGCCTAACCCTTTCCTCATTTCGGGAGGACATCTTAGCCCGGCAGTGGTATCCGAAAAATAATACTTCCTAGTCAGATTTAGATAAGCATACGAGCCTATTTTTATTTGGCGTCGAAACATTTTCTATTTGGAAGTTGGCCAAAGAATTAAATTACTTATTCGCGATGTCCCGAGGAAATGGTCTGAAGCGTTTCGTGTTATATCAGACGAGATGGGGACATAAATTAGTGGATATAACAACAAGGTCATGTTTATTTCTTATTCTTAGTAAACAGTGGTGTTATTATGTTAGTTTTGATTGTCAGTTTCTGGGAGATGATATTGGGTTACTTTTACTGCTTTTGCTTCTCCAGATGCATGAAAATCAGTTATTATGACTACTACTACTATTACTGAATACGACTGCTGGTCTTAAGGTCCCGGGTTCGATGTCAGAGTCGGAAAAAGTATAATTGGTCTTTTTAAAATTTATATTACATTTTTACTAAATGGCATTAGGCTCGCCCCCCGGGCTCTTCGTGCCCTTTGGGTATAACAGACGTGATATTATATTTGTAAATATTATTATGATCATAATAACTGAAATCTGTCACGGATTTTCAGAAGAGGATAAATATCAAAAATTTTGGTGATGGCAATTTTTTCGATCCTTCTACCAAAGACGTATTTATTTTTTATCATAAAAGATATTTCTTGTTGAAATCGGTCGTAAGGAAACTTCATGGAAGACTTCTCAAGCCAAAATATATAATCTTTATTCAACAGCCAATACCAAAACAATTTCCCTTTCTTTTCCTTCAACAAAAGACTAAAAGAAATTACTTCGGCGTAATTGGAATGTCGAAAACTGCTACCAAGAATCCAATTTTCGTCACAAGTTTTGTATCGGGGATCTCACATGTTTGTTGCTAACTCGTAAAAACGGGAAAGCTTTACTTATATTATAAATACGAAGGGAAATCCTACACTTTCACAACTTTTACGCTACATCGAACTTTTTACAATAGGCAATTTCTTGACAAGTGTTTCATATTGAAGAGATTTTGTTAATAGTTTAAGCGGAAATCCTCAAATAGCGAGATAGAACACACTATTTTCTTCTAAAAATCTTAACACATTTGTATAATTTGTGAGAAAATGTATTGAAAAAACTAACTACATAGCAATCAGTTTATCTACTTAAGATGTATTATCATAAGAAATAATGGGTTTGATATCATAATTCAAATTATTAAAAAAAAACTCTCAAGTTTCAAAACTAATACAAACAAAACCACCTGAAAACCTAAGTACAGAATACTACAGTAGCACAGAAATAGAAATCATTTCTATGAATAGAATTCAGAAACATACATACATTTGTATAGTTCCGCTACGTTGGGGAACAACCCTCGAGTATTTCATTACGCCACTTGAGGCTTATCGAGTGCCTGGCTTCAACAGTTATATTCATATTCGGCTTACAGGTTTTTATTGAAGTTCGGTGAGTTAGATATCGGGGATTATTTTAGAGAAATGTTATAAAAGTTTTGAATTAAAATCTGTATCGATGGATAAAGTCTCACTGTTGGGCAGGGGTCTCTTCTCGAATTGAGGTAGGGGATAGGCCTCGAGTCCACCACGCTGGCCAAGTGCGGGCAGGACACTTTGTATGACTACAATCTATATTAAACCGGATTATTTTGAATACCCCTTTACATGATAAGCTAATATATTGCTATCACAATCGCCAAGTAAAATTAGGATAGGCGTATTGCTTTTCCTTATTTCTTACATAAAATCGAACATTATTCACCACAGAAATCCATACACATGACACATCTCCCGCTAAACATGCGCCTACCGGTCTGACACTTTTACACAGCATCTTATACAAAACAGACAGTCAGCCTCTCACACATTACACTCAGTGCGTACACGCATCGACATGTGCAACAACATCTTCTCAGACAGCAATAACATATTTTAAACAAATTGATTGGAATCCGAAACATATGTTGCATAAACTCTTTATTTCCCATATATAATAAGACATAAGTGTCATTATATGTAGTTTGTGGCCCATCGACCCTCACCTACTTTGAAATCAAATCGATTTATGCACTGCCGACCGCAACGTAGGCGTTGGCGTGATATTAAAGTTTAAAATGCAATTATATTATGATCATATTACAAATAACTACTTGAGTGCAATAAAAATGGTAATTCTTGTATAATTGTGCACTATCTTGTGGCGTTTAATGTAGGATTCATGTAAAATTATGATTATTTAAAAGGAGAAATATAAAATAACCAAGTGTTGAGCAGCCAATGACCATTCCGTTTTGAATAAGTTTCGAACGCATTTCAGAGGCGTATCAATACAATTTAGCAACTTTTTCCCGAACAAGTTAAGTTGCCCTAGGTTGACGATTTTCTATCAGAAAATCTTGGAATGGCGTTCACTGGTCTCTGTCCTTCCCTATAGGAAAGAGGCGATATTTTATGCACGCGTACAGTAGTCTACAAAATATTTGAGTAAAGTACTAGCCCCAATAAATCATAAACAGAAATTCACGATTTTCCTCAATATTATTATCACAAAGAGAAAGGTAACTTTAAATATCTTCCAATTTTTTTTTCCTCATAGTATACCAGTACTACCATCACTATAATGGTCAAGTCGTCATAGAGCTGTAAACATTTATAGTGTCTAATAAACTGTTTATAACGAAGGTAGGCGAGGAAACACATAATTACCACACTATATACAGAAACATGTCTATCATAACTTGAATACCTTACATTTTACTTCACACTTTTTATGGAGAAAAAGGCAATTAAAAACTATATGGTTGAACTGTTTTATTTCTATCATTTGCATAGGAATTAACCTTGAATACTTATTAGTTGCGAGTTCATATCTTAATTATGAGGTAAAATTTTCTATTTTTTTTAAATTATAGTTTTCTAAGGCGAGTTGACGCCAGTTGTAAAGGCAACAGCGAAAATTCCTTGACAGCATGATTTTGTCTTACATTAGGCATTTTTCAAAAAAATTAAGTCGCAAGAAAATGTATGAATGGCGTTTCGTTTTTTTTATCTGAAAGTATATTTTATATCGTCACATGTCTTAACGTTAAGCTAAAATTCGCGATAATTTATAGTAAACATATAAAAATATGGAGGTTAGTTACTAACATTAATAATATTAAATACTACTTAATACAAAACCTATAAAATTAAATACTTTGCTTAGTTATAAAATAAACATAATTGTTTTATTTATTTATAGGATAACAATAGCCTACATAACTAGCCATAGTAGGGAATAATAAAATAAATATTAAATAAAATCCATTGTTTAAACAATACATACATTAATAAAAACCTACAAAACTGTGGCGAATACATATAAAATTGGGTCATGTTTTCCTTCCGTCGCACAATATGGAACAAATTAAACCAATGTGGCTAATTAATTGATAAACTTAAGCGGATACGATAAGGACACTACGTGTTTTATGGAAATATTCAAGTACAAATAAGTACCTATACATTTAGTATAAATTTGATGTGAAAATAAAATGTTAGAGGGATTTTTGTTGCCGAATCTTTACTATTTAGAAAAAAGTTGACATGTTATAGTTTTTCAAGGGGGGGAGCCATGCTTAACTCTTGAAATAATAGGTTTTGTAAAATTTGAATCATTGAAATTAAAGTACATGCAGAACAATTTTTACAACTAAAGCACTTATTAATACTAGAATTTATGTCTATTGCTTGCAAATATGCTATAACAACAAGGAAAATCAGACAAATTTCAGCGAAATCACAAACTTGATGAGATCGAAAGCATAAACACACAATCAATAAGAAGTGGATTGACTACCTAAACATCCATCGAAGCTGATATGATTAGGAGAAATGACGGAAACTACTTAAACAAACAGTTTTGCATTAGAGCAATCATAACAAAGCACAATTTGAGTTAAACTACTGTAGCCCAATTCTCTACAATCAGTTCTATCGAGTATCGAAAGTTTGACATTTAAAATGTACTACCAAAATAGTTCCTCCGTCGCCCGCTAGAGGCGCTGATCAGATTTCCATAGAAATTTTCTCGATAGCTAGCCGGTTGTGAATAGTCGCTAGTACTAGAAAATTTCCCACTCTGAACCTAATTGAAGTACAGTCATAAAGTTTGAAAAAGCCGGAATTCGAAAACAAAAGCCTTCTGAAAAGTTAATAAATTACAGGAAAAACGGTGCGGAAGTAACTGTTAGGGTTTCTTAAGAAAGTCAAGACTGCAAATTAAATTAGTCAGTGAGAGTTTTGAAACGTTTAGTTACTTTGAGTTTTTTGATGGAATTGCGAGACCGTTTAAAAGTTTGTAATTACGATTTGTTTTTAAGAGTTTTAATTGCTAACAGTGAGTATATTTTATACTATTCTGACTTAAGAAATCGGTAATCTTTTCAATGAAGTCCAAGAGCAAGACCGTCGCTAGAAGTATTAATTTTTTTATGTATTTACAAATATATAAGTATAGTAAATATTATAGTTTAGACTGCATCGATTTGTAGTTCAATGACATAACAAAAACTACCAGTTAACCAAAATTACCTTAAGTTTACTAATTGTCATTATTTTGTTTGTAAAAATAATTTGCAGCACTATGAACTAAATTGTTTAGCTCAGTTAAGAAGCAGCAATTTCATTAAAAGGATTGAAATTACATAAGTACTGTACAAGCGTCACACCCACAATAATTATACAATTATCATTATATTTGTGTTGTAATCGTTATCAACAGATATAAAACGTGAGACAATCGCAGCGAGAGAGAGCGCACGTGAGAGGAACAAGGACAACGAGATATCTGCTACATTTACCATTAGAATGTGCGAAGTAACATTTGAAATATTTCACGAACTCACGACTTCAGAGCTCTTAAAGATTAAAATGGTTCTAGATGCATGAAAAACGCTAGATAGTTACGTCCTTTTGAGTTTGAAAAGGTTCTAAACAGATGAGACATACTACGAAGGTAAAATTTGTACAATTCTTCAATATTCTGAAGGCTTGAATGACGTATATGATCAGAAAATGATGTGTAGACTTGTGTGTTAGTGCTTATCTTTAATCAACCTATATCTTTAAAAGCCCGTTTCGCTGAATGAACTAACTTCTGAGAGTGCCTATGGCATGTGAATAATTGATTGATTCCAAGAACGGCGTATATCGAGAGCAGCGGAAAAGTTTTAGGCGGAAATACTGCAAAAGATTGATATTGATTTATCACACATATTGAAAAAGCGAAACTTCGTTCTACTAAAGAAGAAATCCTGACGTTAGCGCACAATTCTTCTAATAACTGCATTTACTATTGGAACATTGGTATTGAACCACTCGCAAAAGAGAGCCATGATTTTCTCGCCAAGTTTTCCCATGTCCAAAGTTTTTATGCATACGGTATTTCATCTTGATTTAAAGATAATTGAAGATTTAAAAAAAAATTTAGCCTTAAGATAGCTAAAGACCAAGCTTAAACACAAGCTTCATTTTTTTAAATCAACACTCAATCTAAACTTTGTACATAAGTGAAACATGTCAGCTCGAACACTTAGAATATAAAGCGAATCCTAAATAAACTATTTCAGTTTCTAGCCCATCGCTCTTCTAAACAGAATTACCTAACATTGTTATACATAACAAACTAAGACTAATTATTCTGACAAATCGTAGACTAAACTGAGCTTCGATTAGTTTTCTTGGCTATGTACCAATAGTCGTATTTCGGAAGTACAATATACAAGGTTGATGATAGCAAGAGCACGTGTATGTGTAAATGTGTAATCAGTTATCAATTAATTTGTTGATGTCGTAATCAACCAATTAGAACTTAATTAGGAACTGTTTATAGATTGATGCTATTGAAGTACCTATATTTATCGTAGTCTATATTTGTCGTAAAAAGTAGTTGCGTCTTATTTGAATTACTTTTAACAACCCTTAAAACGAAAGTAATCGGCCTGTTTTAACTCATTGCTAAAGGTTTTTTTAAAGGTGGTTTTAGAATATTTGTTTACAATTATGATTATTTACACTACATAATATACTGCTGTAATATGGTATGGTATGGTACTGTTTGGATTTCTTCTCTTGCACAACTTAAACGCCTATACCAATTATGCTTTTGGCCGAATATCACGCGAGCCATGGTAATTAAATATCAAGATAAGTTAGGGCATTATAACATGTCTTCAATGTCTCGTGTCTCCCTCATTACTGACATAAAAGCAAACAAGACTGTAGCTTTTAGGCACTTATTTCGCCTTAAGAACCCCAATCTTCATAAAATAAAGATTACCAACACGCAGCGGCGTCCCATTCAACAATCTATCATCTACCGCCATTACACAGAATAACGCCGACATTTCGCTATAGAAACATTTATTCGGCGACATTTGCCATCACGTCACGACAAAAGTCAAGGTTGTAGAGGTCGTGGAATATCGAGGATCTAAGAGACAGTATCTATAAATAGTTGAAGACCTTCAAGTTTGGGGATGTGACTTTTGTTTCAACCCTAAGATAGAATACATCGTAACATTATAAATGAGAAAGTTTGCCTGTATGTTACGCTACTATAGCTACCGTGTTAAGCAGATTTTGATGAGTATTAGCGTGGAGATAGTTGAATACAGGGGATCAAGCATCAATTATTTTTTGAGACCCATCTCTGTCCCACTGCCGGGCTGGAGTCTCCACCTGATATGATGAAACAAAAAAACTGCTGAGAGAATAACTTTTAGGCAAACAATGCCAGGTTTTCTGTAAAGAGAACGCCATCGGTAAGAATAAAATTACAGCACTATCACTAAAACTTTTATGACATAGTTGTTTGAACTGCGTAGTGAACATTTTACCCAGTGTGCCGGAGGTCGAAGAAATAGTGGTTTCGAACCTACGCATTAATAAATTACAATTATGAATGAAACCATCAAAGTAACTGTTATTATAAATTGATTATGATAGCGATCGGTGAGTTAATTTGAAGTTAACGTACCTTTATTATTTATGATCGTGATTGGATCTACGATTAATTATTACAGAGAAAGTTTCTACATATTTAGAGGATACAAGGCATTTCAACTACGGCAGTCAGCTTCTTTGATACCAGCCAACTGTGCAAGACATTGTTTATAGTGTCCAAGTGTGTGAACAATGCACAGATACACTCTCTATTCTCATACTCTCATAGCCCAATGGGACGCGACGCTACCAAGTCAGGCGTAGGACCGACGACTATACGTGCTCTCCGAGTCACGGAGTTCTACGGCCTCAACTTCCTGACTCCGGGCAACCTTTGAGAACTTTTTAATAGAAAACTCAGAAAATACTTTTTGGCCCGACTCGGGATCCGAACCCGAGACCTCTTGCGCAGCAGTTGCATTCACAACCGACCGCGCCACAGAGGCAGTTCCCTAGTGTTAGGAGAATGTATAATATTTATTTATTACAATCCTCACGTGAGTTCATTCAATTACGACATTTGTAGAAGCGAAGATTTAAAAGCAAATACCCATAAACTAGCCATAGTAATACTATAGCTATATCGTCATAGGCGTGACAAACAGTACCATTAATCTATCAAATTCTATGGCGTTCTGACGCGACGTTAAATCTCATTGACGTTAATCGATGTCGCTGGGCATGTTACTGATGGGGTGGGCGGGGAAAGCATTTATTTTGTAGTTGAATCTATTATAACAGCGATATAGGCCTTGTATTTATTATTTCTTGAAGAGCAGATTCCTAGATTAGATGAAGAGCTTTACTGTAGGACCAGACAGCACTAAGATTGGCTGTCATCAAAAGCAGCCTAGATCAATCTTTTTGAAAAAAAGATTAAGGTGGCGCCAGACGAAGAATTAATTTGTAAAGAAGATATACCTTGCAATATGACTGAGGCGATAAATAAGTAGGGATAAAAACAATAAATTTCTCTATCGCATTAGTCTATGTTACTGTAATGATGAACGTAAGTGTAACAAAATAACATAACATCGTCACTATCGTTAGTTAACCTAGCAATTCTTAACGACACCTAATACCAACATACCATACCATTAACGCAAATATTTGTTCTATGTTTCCATATAATATAGCACCAAATATAAGATACTGCCCAATAGACCAATAATACAGGAAATAAACTACCTTAACCACAGCTTCACACACGCAGTCAAATCTACATCCATACTTCCTTATTACATCTTAGCTTAACCAAACAAAACGAATCAATCTACAAGCAACATGTTTACGCACTATTTTTAGTTATATACAAGGAAACTATATAGTATTGATAACATTCCCGAGTTAATTAAGTGCATATCGATCGAGTTTGTAAACAATTAAGTTAATGGCACGGCTACGTAGGCGTGAGAATGTCTCGCTAACGATTTTAGCAAACAGTTTCTGATGAAATGGCGGAATTATGGCGTATGATACTGTTGAGTGATACTTTTAGTTGTTTAGACTATGTTTTTAAATTTAGTATTTTATTTTTGGTTCAGAACAAAGTTGAAATTCACTAGCGATCTGTCCTGACTTTGCCCGTTACTTTCGTACGCAAGCCCGTTACATAATACACTTAACCTTCCTAGCCTAATGTTCTATCGGGTTTTGCTATTGGCGAGAGCCGCATGAAAATCCGTTCAGTAGATTTTAAGTTTATTGTGAACTAACAGACAGACAGACGCGGCGAGGAGAAGAGACCTTAGGTTAGGTTAGGTTAGGTTTCCTGGGCTTTCCGGCAACCGATGTTAGGGGTGAGGCGCTGGAAGAATGGGCCATTTCGCTCGGGTTGGTTCTGTCCAACCGGGGCTCGGTCAACACGTGCGTGCGGCAACAGGGCGGCTCGATTGTGGACTTGACGTTCACCAGCGCCGCCCTAGCACGCCGTGTCCAGGACTGGGAAGTGCTGGAGGAGGTCGAGACGGCTTCCGATCACCGATACATACGGTATCGGATTCTCCCTCCTTCGGCGAACCCGAACAGTCCGGGTCGGGCCCCTCGCGGGGCCAGCCCGAGGTGGGTGCTGGGGCGACTCGACCGCGAACTACTGGTCGAAGCCGCCCTGGTTCAGTCCTGGAGTCCAGCGCCTGAGGGTCCGGCTGACGTGGAGGCGGAGGCTCAATGGCTCGTGGACGCTATGTCGCGCGTTTGCGACGCGTCAATGCCGCGGGCCCGCCCCTGTCCTCCCAGACGTCAGGTGTACTGGTGGTCGCCAGAGATCGCGCAGATCCGTCAAGACTGCGTGATCGCAAGACGCCGGTACGCCCGTAGCCGGCGCCGTCGCCGTAATGAGGCCCGTGAGGCCGAATTGTATGCCGCCTACAGGGACTGTCGTCGTGCCCTGTCGGTGGCTGTTGCGGAGGCCAAAATCAGGGCCTGGGAGGAGTTCCTGGGGACCCTAGATCGGGACCCCTGGGGGCGGCCATACCAGATGGTGCGTGCTAAATTGCGCCCCTGGGAGCCCCCGGTGACGGAAAGTCTCCACCCCGTGTTCCTGGAGCAGGTATTAGCGAGCCTGTTTCCGGACCGGGGGGAACATCCTCCCCCGTTTGCGGCGGCAGCGGGTTCGGAGAGCGGTAGCATCGAAGTGACGGAGGAAGCAGTCGCGCCCGAAGTCACCTTGGACGAGTTGCACCGGGCGGTGGATAGGCTAAAAGGCCGCAACACCGCTCCGGGGCCCGACGGAATTCCTGGTCGGGCATGGGTATTGGCTCTACCCAACGCACTCGAATCCAGGGTGATGTGGCTGTTTTCCTCGTGCCTGGCGCAGGGTCAATTTCCCCGTAAGTGGAGGACGGGACGGTTGACCCTGCTGAAGAAGGAGGGACGCCCGCCAGACTCGGCGTCGGCCTTTCGTCCCATAGTCTTGCTCGACGAGGTGGGCAAACTCTTTGAGCGCCTTTTGGCAGCCCGCCTCACGGAGCACTTGATGGGACCAGGACCGGACCTTAGTGAAACACAGTTTGGTTTTCGTCGTGGCCGGTCCACGGTCGACGCGATCTCGCGGGTGAGGTCTCTCATTGGGGGTGCAGTGGAAGGTCGAGGGGTGGTCGTGGCGGTGTCTCTTGACATCGCCAACGCTTTTAACACTATTCCCTGGAGCTGCATCCTCGCTGCGCTCAGCCACCACCGCGTGCCGGAGTACCTGCGGAGAGTCTTGTCATCGTATCTCTCCGACAGGTCCGTAACGTATCCCACGCGGGATGGGTGGCGCCGGAGGGTCGTCAAATGCGGTGTTCCGCAGGGGTCAGTTCTTGGTCCGACCCTATGGAACATCGCCTACGATTGGGTGCTGCGGGAACCACTCGTGGCGGGGGTCGACGTGACTTGCTACGCCGACGATACCCTCGTCACGGCCCGCGGCAATACATACCCGGAGGCGGCCCTCTTGGCCACGACCGGTGTCGCCGAAATAGTCAGTAGAATTCGGCGCCTAGGGCTAGTGGTAGCCCTAGAGAAATCCGAGGCCATTTGTTTCCACGGGCCTCGGAAAGCGCCGCCGGTCGGAGCGCAGCTAGTGGTGGGCGGAGTTTCCATCAGCGTCGGTAAGACGATGCGGTATCTGGGCATCGTTCTGGACAGCAGATGGAACTTTCGGGAGCACTTCCGTCGCCTCGCGCCCAAACTTGTCGGGGCCGCGGGGGCATTGGGAAGACTGCTGCCGAACCTGGGGGGACCCTCGGGCGCATGCCGTCGTCTCTACACCGGCGTTGTGCGTTCGATGGCTCTCTACGGGGCGCCCATCTGGGTGGATGCCCTGAATCGCCGGAATATTGCGGTCCTCCAAAGACCGCAGCGAGTGATGGCGATCAGGGCCATACGGGGATACGTGACCGTCAGCTTTGAGGCGGCATGTGTCCTCGCCGGGACTCCCCCGTGGGACCTCGAGGCTCGTGCCCTGGCGGAACGCTACCGCCAGGTGAGAGCAGGGGAGGTCGAGGGGACCGGATCGCTGCAAACGGGGGCAATGGCGCGGCGTCAGTTCCGCGCCGAAATCCTCCGGCAGTGGTCCGAGCGGTTGGAGGAGCCAAGCGCCGGTGTTCTGACCATCGGCGCTATCCGACCGGTCCTGGATCGGTGGGTCAACAGGCGGCACGGTACGATGACCTTCCGGCTGACGCAGGTCCTCTCCGGACACGGCTGCTTCGGGAGGTACCTGTGTCGGATAGCCGGCAGAGAGGCATCGATGGCTTGCCATCATTGCGGCTGCGCCGAGGACACGGCGGGACACACACTCGCCGTGTGTTCGGCGTGGTCAGGGCCACGTGCGGCGCTAGTTGACGCCACCGGAGCCGATCTGTCGCTCTCGGCCATATGCCAGGCCATGGTCGACAGCGACGAGGCATGGAGCGCAATGGTCACCTTCTGCGAAGAGGTGATCAAGCGCAAGGAGGAAGCGGAGCGGGTCAGAGAGCTGGATCCCCTGGCTGACCCAATCCGACGACGCCGCGTCGGGCGCAGGCGTGCGGCGCATGAGCGCCGTCTTCCTCCTTAACGGGGACCTCCGGGCGGCGGATATGGGACATCCGTCGTCCACAGGAGTGGTGAGGTTCCCCGGTAGGTGATGGGCGGGTGGTGTCACGCCCATCGTCTCTGGTGTTTGATGCCGTCACTATCCACCCAGACGGCATCACCCAAGGAAGGGCCCCCGTGGTGGGGCAAGCCGCGCATGGCGTGCGTCTTGCGGTGCTTGCGTATAGCGGTTATCCCGGCGCACGTCGTAGCGGAAGCGGTTGGACACCCGTCAGGTGTTTTAGTGGGCTCTCTCGGTGGACCACATACCCCGTTTGCGCCGTCCCAGCGCGGCGGGGACCTAGCCGGTGGGTCGTCCCTCTACAGCGACCCCGAATGGTTTCCCTGACGGAAAAAAAAAAAAAAAAAAAAAAAGGTTTCCTGGGCTTTTTCCGCACTTAGCCTCTTAAATGGGCCTTTGTGCGTGTATCTACCCTCTCTCATTGTTGCGTTGATTCACCCTCACTCCAGCCATCCTAGTTCCTCCCAGAACTTCAGTAGCTTTTTCAAGTTGCTGCAGGCTTCCTGGAGTGTTGTTGTCAATATTTTTGTTCGCGCTCGTTGGTCCGCCACGCTGTTGCATTCCACAAGTACATGTTGTGGTGTTTCCTCTGCCTCCATGCATCCTCTGCACAGAGGGCTGTCCGTCACACCTATTGTACATAGATGTTTGTTTAGGGGACAATGGCCGGTTAGGATTCCTATTACCTTGCGTATTTTGTCCCTTTTTAGACTGATAAGGTTGCGGGCAAGATTCTTAGGTGCCACCGGAACTGCAGCCTTAGTTTGCCTGCAACCTTTGCTGTTGTTCCATTCTTTTAGGTGTTTCGCTTCGGTGTTTCTGTTCAGCCAAGATTTAATTTGTGCTTGGGGGATAGGCAGTAGTGGTTCCGGTCCAAGTACTGTTCCATTTGATCCCCTTTTAGCTAGTTCATCAGCTGCATCGTTTCCCATTGAATTGCTGTGCCCTTTGATCCATTGCAGGGTAACTGTGTTCGTACGTGCAATAGCCTGGAGCACATTATGGCATTCCAGAACAAGGGCAGATGTTATAACGTTATTTTGTAAGGCTTGTAGCATGGATGCACTGTCCGAGACAATTTTTATTTTAAAGTCTCTGACATCTCTGGCTGCGACTGCTTGTGCTGCCTTAGTGATTCCTATACATTCTGCTTGGAAGATTGTATTTAGTTTGTCTAGGGTGGCTGATATTTTGATATTTAGATCGTTCGAGAAGACGCCGGCTCCTGTACCAAATGCGGTTTTGGATCCGTCAGTGTATATCCTAACTTCGTTGATGCCAGAGTCATCTTTAGATTCCTCTTTGAGTTGGATATTGTATCTTCTGTCAAAAACGTGGTGACATGGCGTTTTATCTGTAGGTGCATCGAGAAGTGGTATTTCCTTCAGGATACCTTGCAGAATTTTGGTGTGTGTTGTTTCTGGGTTCTGCTGCCATAGCCCGTTTGCTTTTAGTCTTAAGGCAGCCGCTTGTGCCTCCTCCTGTATAACCAAATCTAAGGGCCTAAGGTTTAGGAGGTACTCAAGTGCATTTGATGGAGTGGTTTTCATGCATCCAGTGGTGGCTACACATGCTAGGCGTTGTGTGCTCTGGAGTTTTGTTTTTACCGTTGTCAGTTGTGTTCTGGGCCACCATACAACTGCTCCGTAGGTGATAGAAGGTCTGATAACTGATGTGTATAGCCAGAGTGTTATGTTTGGGTTGAGACCCCATTTGTTACCAACCATTCTTCTACACTGGCCGAACGCTATGCAGGCCTTCCTAGTTTTTGCTTCAATATGACTCGCCCAATTCAACTTGTTGTCAAGAACCATGCCCAGATATTTCACTTGAGTTGACAGGGTGAGTTTGGTGTTAAATAGTTTTAGTAGTTCGAGGTCCGGTAACTTCCTTTTGTTGGTGAAAAGGATAAGTTCTGTTTTTTTGGGGTTTACTGATAGTTGGTGTTCTTCACACCAGTTTTCTATAATCTGAAAAGCTGAGCGCATTATTTTGCATAGTACGTTTTCAGCTGTCCCATTTATCAGTATTGCTAGGTCATCTGCATATCCAATAGTAGTGTACCCTTTTTTGTTTAGACTAGTTAGGAGGCTATCAAGAGAAGAGACCTTATTCTATAATAATATGTAGGAATTAACCGTCATAGCGACTACGACTAATCGTAAAATCAGTTTATTAAATTATCTTTACATACATAAAGGAAGACCTCAAGAACAACAATAGATCCAATTGAAAAACGTAAAACATTATATTCAAAAGATAACTCAAGTAATTTACGAGTGCATTGTTTAATATAATAATAGGAAACGTTAAAACAAGTAGTTTTATGCTGAACGTAATTTATATGTTAATGTATTGCAAACGCTTGTTATACTGAATGACAGGTATAATCGACGGCATAAATATATTAGTTTATTACCATGGGTTTATAGACAACGATTTTTTTAGCTGATGGCGGAAGAAATTGTTAGCTACCGGTATTTTTTTATGATTAAGCATTGTGAAATGCTTATGGACAGTTCAGTTATAGGCGACAATGTAGTAGTACTTTCGCATGCACGATAACTTAATTATAATTTAGAATGAAGTATGTTTCCAAAATAAAGTACCAGAGAACCGCATATCATTGAACCAATAATATTAAAAATTCTGTATTTAGTTTACCTCTAAGTTTCCTATCAAGTTTTTAGAATGTAGAATGCGTGAATAACACGCTCCTACGTCAGACTTAGGTTCCACTCTCAGATACAAGAAATATATCTGATATGTAATCCACAAAAATAGTTCCGTGTTAAGTCACTTTTGTCATTAATCGCTTTTGACACTAAGTACGATCTTAGGGCGAGAGTATTTATCTAAAAATAAAAAAAACAGAAAGGACCTATAGGAATTATATAGGTAGGAGACCAAAAGTTGGCTCTAGCTAGACTGTGATAATTTTATCTATTGCATGCGAATTTCACTCGCTTTACATTACAAAATGATATTCAAACTGCACAAACAAGAATACCACAATGCTTCTTTTAAATATTACGTGCATTTGATGTAAACAATCTTTAAATAAAACACGAACTGGTTTTAAATGTATGACGAAAGTTGCTACGTTTATTTATGTTTGTATATAACTGGATGGTACGGATATAGATTTTTAAATCGATATTTTGCTGTTATAAATGGCGATGCGAAGGCGAGACTTTATGCATTCGTGGACTATTGAACAGATTTAAATGAAATTTAATATATGGTTTAGCGAAGATTTCAGTGTTTTGACGATTAAATCATACTTTTGCGTAGTATTTTTAAGCCTTTAATCTTGTATGACTGATATCTTGTCAATTTTTGTAACATTTATATTTATTGAAACAAGGTCTGGTGCGCGTATTACTCGTAACGTAACCAGCGGTCCTTAATGACAAGATGTATGGATGTGAATGAAGCAATGGTAGTTTGTAAGGATCGTACTAAGTGGCGCTCTTTGGTCTCTACCTACACCTTTCGGAAAAAGGCGTGATATTACACGTGTATGTATGTAAATCATATTTTTTGCTATAGCATTGCCATAAAGAAAAATGCTGGGAATTTCTCGTTTCTCTTTCATAATAATTCATATGTATAATAGCTTGTTTCTTTTATTTACAACTTATATTCCCATTGTTTATAGAAAGAAAACAGATTATCAAGAACGAACATAACGATTTATTTAACCCTATCTATTCTATCAAGAAAATAATATATATTTTGTACGTAAATGTACTTGTTAAAATCTTCACCATTACTGATATATGTTAAGGTCTTGACAACCAGATTATATGCTTACCAATGACTATTTCGTAATTAAAAACCTTCAAAATTCCAATAACAAGAATATCAAGACAATAATTCCAAACGAAGTAAAAGAAAAAAAACGTTAGACGCGATAGTTCTTTTACATTAACAAAAATTTTCAATACCAAAAATTAACAGAATCATTCCCTTGAATATACCAACAACACGAAGAGAAAGTTCCCATTGTATTTACACCCAATTTATAAAAGCAAATCAAAACTTTCCCACAAAGTTTTCAAAATACGCCGCATCTCCGGTGCAATGCCTGCACTAGATAACAAACAATCACTATTGTCATATCAGAGTGACACGTTACAGCTGACTGAATTAGTTTCACCATTTCCTAGTGTCAATAAACCTTCAATGAGAATGGCTAATTGTGAAAGAATTGACACCGCAATGGTGAAAAAATCCATATACTATGGATTTTTGAGCCTTGCCTTAATATGATTTTTTGTTATAGTCTCTCTCTCTTCTCTTTTTAGTATGGTTGACATCTCTTTAAGTGTCAGGAGAAAAGGAATTTCTGCGTAGCGAGCAGAGTTGTTAAATGTTTGTACTAAGCTAATGAAATTTCAAAACTATTCATCAATGCATAGTATAAAACCTTCCGTTTGATTTGTCACTTCTGCCAAATTGCTTTGTGTCAAAAGTTAGATCTGTCTAGACCCCTATTTTATGATACTTTATTAATTTTATTATAAGAATGAGTGTTTAAACTTTGCTTTAGAGCTAAAGGAGATCTCTCTGGCCATGGTACTACATCGGCAAATGTATTTATAAATTTTTGAAAGCCAGTTGCCATGATCGAGGATAAAATCAAGGCGATTGCGCAATACCGATCGCACGTTGAAAATTATCAAACAAAATGTTTAGAATTTGAAATAATAATAGATTAGCTGACATTGAAACTATTGATAATTTGATATTTATCTTTGTTAAATATCTAATCTGTCTATTGTTTACAAATGATTGTGACTTGTTCTCGAATTTTGTATTAGGTGTTGATTGCAAGGTCTCTGATAGAGCCACGATGACCAACACAATCTTATATTAAGTCATTAAAGGAGCTATTGTGAGGTTACTGAATGTCTCCTAACTTAGAAGAAGTCACAGAAATCATCCATTGATTTATAGTACACTGACGTAAGCTGAGAACAGAAGTGCGTGGGAAAATGAACGAGAGACCTTTGCCCTGCAATGAAACACTGATAGACTGTAAACAAATAAATAAATAATAATTATAGTAAATTTATTTTATGAACACAAGACCCAACTCCTCCCCTAATTCGGAAGGAGACCCTTTCCCAGCAGTAGGACCACAATTGGTCAAGGTAAATATAAGGCCATTTTTAATCTCTTGTTTAAGGATAGGCAATGACCACTCTGTCTGTTTCTTAATCTTAATGCCGATAATTTAATACAAGATTTTTAAGATAATAACACTAAAACGGTACTAAACAGTACTCCAACAACGGTTCATAATTAAGCTCATTGAACAAACAACACAATATACGTGTATTTTCATGTTATTTTCTTAAACAATATGACAATCATCATTGTCTTCGTACAATGTACAATAAGTAATACATCGGTAATGTTCGTGCATCACGCGAATATAACTTTTTCAAACTTACTTACATTAACTAGAAAACAGGGTATAGGCAATTTTCTTAGCAATTTCATCGCAATCACTTACAATTTATCGTTTTTTATTTGTTATTTACTGCGGATCAGATAAGTTTTATGAACAATAATGCAATATGAAGGGATATCCTTTAAAGGTTAAGTGTTTGGGAACTGACACAATGCAAGGATTTACGAGTATGTTATCATTCGGCAACTACCGATTACTACTATTTGAAAGCCCTGACGTCTATGTATCTATTCAGTCCATTTTTATGTCTGATCAATCCGGGGGTCTCCACATATTATAATTATTTAAAAGTTTAAACTTCCTTACTCCAAGTAAAGAATCCTTGCGATGTTCAATATTTGAAAGTCCTGACCTCTACATATATGTTTCTATGTCTGATCAACCCGGGGGTCTCCACATATTATTGAAAAGTTTTAACTCACTAACTCCAAGTAAAGATTCCCTATAATCTTTGAATTATAAGCTTTTTACAGAGCAAGGTAAGTTTATAAGAATCGTCAAGTGGCGATCTCTGGACTTTGCGTACCCCTGTGGGAAAAGGGCCTGATTTTGTACATGTATGTATGTTATAATATAATTTCCTTCATAATCCAACAATATCTTAACATAATAAAGTCTATTTAAAGAAATTCTCTGCACAAACTAACGGTACAAAGATAAAATGAGACGTAGCAAGAGCAAAGGTCAAGTGAAGGTTACGCAACGTGTTTGCGACATCTCTTAGGTAAAAGTTGTGCACATTTTTATTTCAAATATATTATATATTAAACATATAATTGCATCTCAGCATTAATTTGAAAATTACAGACAATCTTACAAAAAAACAAGTGCTAAAGATTTTTTATTCCTCCTATACCAGAAGCCAGTAAACAAAAACAAAAATTATAAAAGTCCTCAAAGTTTTTTCTTCCTACAATACCAAAACTCATACAGTCAGTAAACACAAATATGATCGAAAAACAGGAAGATGTCAAAAGTATGGATACGACGTGTCAAGGGCGGGTGAGTCAACCGGCCGAGTTACCGTAACCTCTTACACACAGCTGATAACGAGATAATCGAGACCATGTCCGTCAAATGTACTACGTCCGGTTCAATGTTGTCAAATGTATTTTATATTAAATAGTCCAATTTAATTACAATAAAGACTGTATATTAGGTCGGGGAAAAAGTCTTTTCGCATTATAGTATGTATGAACTTGTAATAAAATCTCTTTGGCTTCAATAATTACAAACCTAATATTTTACGTACATAAAACCACAACGTTCCCCATAGGGGTAGGTTAAAGGCTAAAGAACGTCACTTGTTACGAATTTACGGTTTCTACAAACTTTCTTTGCTTTATTCAGAATCAACATACAATTTAGATATAATTAGTACTTACATCTTGGTCTATAATGTACAATATATTAAAAGAATAATTCAACATAGCATTTTCAGGACTGTCAAAAAAGCACGTATCAGTGTATATTTTCTTAGCAAACATTTCAAATATTCATATAGAATCGTCTTTTACAATATTTGGGATATATGACATTGAAAAACCGATGAGATGGCAAGAAAGGTCAACGACATCAACTCGCGAAGATTTTTAAAACCACAAAAACGATACCCATACTGTCTGGTACAGCAGAAAACAACTCTTTATTCTTTAAATGGTTGTATTATAAACATAAAAACCTAATTTGTATATCAATCTGTATTATTTATTTATTTATTAGCAGACATGCAGTTGTATACAACTGGTTAATGTCTGTATCCTGGTAATTCACTATGATGTAATCATTCATTTAACAAATATTTGTCTCGTCTATTTTTAAATTGATTGACAGTTTCAGCTAAAAATAGAAATTAATGGCGTAACCTGCAGTAGTCAAAATATTTTAAAAACAACACTGTTGCATTTTCAGACTGAAATACCAGAATAATGTATTACCCGTACAACGGTTAACTGAACACTTTCTAAATTCACATTAATTAGTCATTCCCCACAATATAACTTATGAACTGACATACTTTTTAGAGACAAAAAAGATCCTTAGATTTTTTGTTTAATTTCTAAGAACGTTTCACTTGCACAACATTTGAAATCTTGACTTATGATAAGTATAAAAACTTGTACGAAACTATCTAAGTGAAAAAGAAACTCACGTTTTTTAAGATACTAGTTAAAGCTTAAGGCATCGCTCTTGTGTTCCGTTCTGTGCTAATCCTTGATTTTATGTAATATCTTTACTAACAAAATATTCTGCAATTTAACCACTTTTACAGCTAAGTTTCTGTATGAATTTTAAGTAAAAGTAAATGTTATAACGTTGCTTCTTCTCATTCAACTTTATTGCTTTAAGAAACAAAAGAGAACATTGCAGTCACAACTAAACTAAGCATGGTCGTATCTAAATATCAGAACCAAAAAAAAATATAATTCTATCAGTAAAAAAACATTTCATAATTTTGTAAGGCCTATAGGACAGCATCAAATTTCACAATTAGTACATTAATAACAGTAATATCTTTAAATATATAATTCTTCTGTAAGTGTGTATGTCACTGAACTTCTCTTAAACGACTGGACCGATTTTGATGAAATTTTTTATGTGTGTTCAAGGGGATCTGAGAATGGTTTAGATTCACAATTTCGTCCGCTGGACAATGTTTTTTTATTATTTTTTTATGGCAAAACAACGTTTGCCGGGTCAGCTAGTACTCTATAAAATCACAGTAAAAAGAAAGAGAGAGTAAAGAAAATATCAAACGTTTTATAAATAGCGTCGTGACGCGTGTAGTATTAGTTTTTTATACGTCGCCGCGCACGCACGAATACCAATGACATTTTATTGCAATTTTAAAATAACTTGCACGTTTATATCCGTGTCAGTGACATGTTTATAATCAATGTTTGAGTAAAATATAACGCGAATAAATTTTCTTTGATAAATCATTTTTAAGGCAGAAATAAAATATCAGTCATTTAATTCATTGAGGTCTAGATATTGATGTATGATTGTGGTAATGTCAGTGAAAGCATATTTTAAAACTTCTGTAACTAATAACAGTGATTCTTTTTTCGATGACTTACAATGAACAATTTTAAAGTAAGCAATTCCCTTTTCAGCGTCTTTTCTCCTCATCATCAACAAGTTAACCGTAACTAATAATTTCTATTATAATCACTTCTTTAAGGACAATATGACATTACAATAGGCCAATAGTGTAAGGCCTTTCATAGCTCGCAGAACCGACGGCCGTTGGGGCAGAAAGGTTCTAGAGTGGCGACCACGAACCGGGAAACGCAAGTCTTCGATACCCAAAAATTTTAGTCTTAAACCGACTACCACCATACAAATCCAGTCCCGGGACAAATGTCGGCGACGCGGCTCATATTCAAACCACAATGGATTTGTATACTAGAGTTACGCAAGCATCAATTTATTTAGCAGACAACAATGAACTGTAACCAATTACATGACGAGAAACCGTCACCGAAACATAGGTTTTATCTTAATACTACTCATGAAATATTTATTACTTCCTCAGTTCTTATTCCTTTGTCGCCAGGAGCGTGTATAATTGTCAATAGAAGTAATATGAGTCATTGAACGTCACGAAATTATGCGTAAGCGCGATAACGTTAACAATTCGTGTGTTAGTAAAAATATCCAGTTTTCTTAGTAATTGTTTGTTGAGACGCCTACAAATAACGTATTTAATGAAAAACAAATATAAATGTATCAATTCCAATATGTATTGGTAAGCCAGTATATTTCATGTTAGAATTAAACGAGTGGTTAAAAAAGTCCGATTTACTATATTGTACGCTTACTAAGATCTTGCCCGCTGAAAGGATTTTTTGTCAATAACATAGAAAAAAATTGTTTATATCGTCGTAAATATTCAGATTTTTTGAGTAGGTAATTCCATTTTGGCGGAAGAATAAAACTATAGGTAGCCATTACTTGAAGTTTAGTCATAAGTTAACAACTGTTATTGTAAAACATTTCCCTCGAGTGACATTTACGATTTGCACTGAACGATAACACGAGATAACCTTCGACTTTAGGCCACTTATCAACACTTCTCACACAAACATTGACCATATTTTTATTAACCTGCATCCGTGTGATAATAATAAATGATTACACTCGCTAATTAAGTCCAAAGGACTACAGCAACCTTACCCTTGCACGACGTTCATTCGGCATTCTCGATAATTGTTAAAATCAATCAACGTCTGATAAACGACAATAAATCCAGAGGTCACGTGTTATCACACTATCCGCACTTGTAGAACACATTAACACACACCATCGAAAATTACGTCATTTTCACTACACTGATATAAACAGCTGGCTACTATCGGTTCACGAAAACACTTGAATTGCGTTCGAGTCGAGCGACCGGTCCCGTCAACGACCGGGCTTCGAATGTCATCGTGAAATGCGCGCGCGCGTCCCGAACGCTTCCTTACACACGCAAAAAACGCGGGAATAATGTAACTAAGACAATATTGAAAAACAACGTTCCGTATCCGTGTTTGAGTTTCCTGATTCCGCGGAGATGTGATGAATGACTGTGAGCGTTGAAGCGGCGCCACCGAACAGTTTTTGCCGCGACTAGAAAGTTGAACAGCCACTTTGTAATACCATAGATTCGCGTGATATTCCTCATATAACCCACACGAATATTCGCGCTTATAATCTTACCATCGAATAATAGTAGTCTTTGTTTTTTTTAACACGACCTTGTGAAACAGACTTTGAACACATTGATGCCTAAAAATTGTAATTGTTTGTCGAAATATCGTTTACATTTACCGAATCGTAATGTCAATGTTGTTTGAAGATCTTGCTAATTCATCGACATTTTTATGAATCTGAATTTCTAATGTGAAATGTTTTGCAATATGTTAATTCGATTCAATGTTAAATTTCAACCTTGAACGACAGTGTGTATTCATATTTCTCGTTCTGAAATAAAACACTTGCTACGATCGTTTGCTTTAGACATTTTTCAAGAGTTTGTAAATATAAACTAATGTAACGTAACACGATGCCTGTGTGCCTCTAAAAGGGAAAATAATTATCATGATTACAGTAAGTTAAGTAAGTTTTCAAGATCAATATATTTTTTTTGATCTTCTCCAAGGGAATGGAACTAGAATGTTTAGAAACATCGTTAATTACAACGTGTTAAGATTTATCCAACCTGTTCATATTAAAAATCCTTCCTGTAGAGTACCGAAAGGTCCGTAAATTAGCGTAAAAATCGTTAGTGAGGTATGTACGGCATATTTGCAAGAAAAGTTTACAATCGCGATTCTAAAATATACCGTTATTCATTGTTTGCGCAGATGCCGCAAACATAATATGCAAATCGAGAAGAATTCCAAACGCTCGGGTGAATGATGCCTTGTTTCCAGAACATCATTTGAAAACACAAAAATAATCATTTGCACAGTCCACAGTGACGTATACCAACTATTTTGAGATCCAAAATCTCTTCCAAAGGTTAACGGCAATAAACAAAATTGTATTGCAATTAAATTTTGAGGAAAACGTTGTTTATTATAAGTTTTAGCTAAACTATCGGAGATTAAGCCAAATTGAATTTTGAATCTGTACAGTTTCTTGGTAATAATCGTAATCCAATAATAATAAATAATCAAAATCCACTCGGTGATAGACATTAACAATGTATTGAAGACGAAGAAGTATATTTATATGCAAATATAAAACTCAGTGAACAATACGATACAACATCATTTCAAAGTGCTATTTTTCATCAAGCAATGTAAAGTCATATTATTTAAAGTATGCGAGTTCACGAGTTGCACCTCCACCTGGTATTATTGAAGGGCATCTCAAACAAGTTCCGTGTGTCACATTTTATAGCAAAATCACCTATAATAGTATTACAGCCATACGACAACCAACATGATCAACTAACAAGGCATCATTAACTTGACATCAAGTACTTCCAACACATTACTGACATTAACGAGAAAATCTTATGCAAAACTATTCATAAATATACGAGTACATCATATCATAATTAAGCAGAATATATGTATATTAAAAGTGGACAAACCCGATGACAGGAAAATCATAATATAACAAAAGGTAGATATTTGTAAACAACGAAGAAACCTAACAAATCACGAATTTAATTTAAAAGCTCAGAGTTAATAATATGAAAATCCAAGCTATCTTCATTTTCGATTTCAATAAAATGTAAAATAAGTCAAGTAAGGTAGGTCTGGCACCTGCAATTCAGCAGTTGGATCTCATATCAAATGATATTAAATTTCATCATATTAAAGTAATAAAACACGTGGCCGCCCGCGTGGTGCATGATGTATATAAACATGATCCTGATGAAAATAAACGTATCGATTT
Source organism: Anticarsia gemmatalis (assembly GCF_050436995.1). Classification (NCBI taxonomy): domain Eukaryota; kingdom Metazoa; phylum Arthropoda; class Insecta; order Lepidoptera; family Erebidae; genus Anticarsia; species Anticarsia gemmatalis. Next base: position 10,429,371 of record NC_134758.1, read on the forward strand.
ACGACATCCGATCATTGATTATAATGTACCATTTAACATTACAGGAATTCTAGTGGTCAGTAATTACATTGCCGTAGGTTAATTACATTGTCGTAGGTCATCACAATTAAAGGTGTGTCTTACCTTATCGCTGTCTGTTGGTAATGTTCCATAGCCGTACCAGCTCCTAGCTGCCTTCAGCCGAGGCTCTTCGCGAGGGGACAGTAGACCACTGCCCCATCGAGCCAGACCCTCGGCCACTGCCGCCACGCTCGGAGTATTCGGACTCCCATTTGGCGAGTTCGGAGTCACCGCACCCTTCTCCGCGACAGGAGGCAACGTGGGACGCGCACATCCCGTCCGCCTCTCATAAATTCTCTTCAAGGGCTCATCAATATCAGTCTCCAGTAAACCTTTCTTGTCACTACCACGCTTTATCTCATTAGCCTTTTTCGTTTCCTCTTTCTGCGCCCGTTTCGACTCGGCATCTTTTCTCTTTACACTGTCATTTGAGTCCTGACGACATAATAGAGCCTTCTTTAAACTTTCACTCGAGTCTTGTTTTGAGATCTGGCCTTTCTTATCCGACTCCTTGATGCTGGCTTTCTTATCATCTTTAGATAAGAGCGCGCGTTTCAGACTATCAGTGGAATCTTGCTTGTTTATTAGTTTGCGAGGGCATTCTGTGTTCAAGGAGTCTGTCGTTTTCGATATAAGAAGTTTGGAGTAATCGTAGTGAGCATGATCGCTCGGGGGGTTGAGTTCGAGAGATCTTCGATTCTTTCGCTTGTCGGCTGGCGCGATCTGTGCCTTGGCGGGCAACAGTCGCCGCGGCAGCAGGCTGCGATGGTCAGCGAGTGGCGATTCCGGTCGCAACATTTTGAGCGGCGGCGATACTAATCTGCCGCGTATCTTCACTCGCCTGTAACAAATAAAAATATATTTGAAAAATATGATTCAATCACACAAAAGTATTCGAACACAGTGCTATTGTGACGTCTTACAGAGGTTATCTTCCGCAGTCTTGTCAACGGGTCATTAGAGTATTAATTATCTCCACAATGTAATCTAGTTAAGCTGTGCGGAGACATTACCGTGTCAATATAATTAATTCAATGTCGACGTTCACATCGAGCATTCCAGCACACTGAGTAGAGTGACTGTTGAGTTCCATATCACGCTATATTCGAGTGCCATTGAGAGCGATGTGAAATGTGTAAACACGCAGGGAGATAACAGCCGGGTATCTACGAAATCGTCAAAACGTCATAAAGTAATTCATATCTCAAAGGTCTGGGTTATCTTACAACGCTAAATGTCTACACGTTGAATATTTTGCTACACTTCTACAGTACATAGCGATAACTATATTTGTCGAGCGCAACGTGAAATTTAAATTCATACAGATGTAGGATCTGAAAGTAATTGTAGTCGTAAAATCCCAGACTGATAAAATATTTAAACGCAATACAAAAGAAAATAGAGAGAATAGTCTTTTGTGAAAGCACTCTACGCTTTGTTTCAAAACAGACAAAAACATTGTTAAGCATATTGAAACAAAATCTAGGTTACTTTACATTGATGAAATAATGAGCAAGATTAAATACATACTTAGTACTACAGGGTGGGCCATGAATTTGTTTACATTTGAATTTGACTTCGCAGGCAAACAGTAGAGGGTCGTGGCGCGGGGAGAGGTCTAACAGCTAGCTCAGTTCTTGGAAAGTTGACATGGATCGCTTCACGGGATTGCAGCGTGCCTTTTGCGTAAAGCAATTTTATTAAAACAATAGTTCGCTCATCACTGTGCGGCGTCTATTTCGTGGAATTCCATTTACACGACCTAAATGAGTGCCCAAGCTCAGTTTTAATAAATAAATGGGTAAACAAATTTGAAGAGACCGGATCGACGCTAAATGTGAAGCAAACCAACGGCCCACGGACTTCACGGAGTGATAAGAACATGCAGAGAGTTTCAGCTTATCTGGGGGCACGGAAGTGCCCCCGCAAGTCGAGCAAAAAAAAGCGGCACGGCCGTAACATCCTTTTCTCGAAGCAATTCGGGCTATTTTTGACACCCCTATAATTTCGTTGTGGATAAAACAAGAAGCCTGGATTTTCAGCAACTAATCAGTCATTGTATAAACACGGTATATTTAAAATTTCAGCAAATTTGAACCAGTAGTTTAAGAATGACAACTTGTTAAAATTTTGAATTTTGTCACTCACTGATTCACTGACTCACTGACTCACCGATCATCAAAAGTCTAAGGTACTTCTAGCAGACTTAGAAGCTTAAAATTTAGAATACAAATAGGGTTTAGTGTCTTAATCATGGGAAAAATTTAATATTTTCTAATTTCGGTCCAGTTTTCTAAATACAACAACTGCAACAATAACTTTGTAATCCCATATAGATGTATAAGATTACAAGGTTACATTTGCAGTTAATGAATTATTATTACTGTAGAAAATAAAATAAATAGGTGTAAATAGGTACCTACTATATGAGGCATAACGGAAGGGGGTATAGGGTGGGTAAGGGTGTTTAGCCCATGAAACTGAACAACATTCCCATAGGAAAATATGTTGAATTATGAAAAAAAACGTCTTTCCATACAAATTGGATTTATGTTCGCTCTACAAAAAGAAGTGAGATGCCATCAAAAACATTCTGTAAAAACCTCAAGTCTCGCCGTAAAAAGTTGTGAGATCTATATAATACCAAGTCGATTAATCTATTTAGTCTCTACTTAAAGGACCTTCTGTCTTAAGTTATTACGTATGTTATTATCATACCAATTTTAAAAAAATACCTTTTAAACAAATAGATCGACTTGGTCATCGCAAGAAAACACAAATTCGCCATTAACATTTCAGGAGCATTAACTTCTCGTCGTGCTGTGTAGTGTGATACATACTAATAATCAAATCATGCGATGGCCAGGTCGGTCTATTTGTTTTAAAGGTATTTTTTTAAAATTGGCTTGATAATAACATACGTAATAACTTAAGACAGAAGGTCCTTTAAGTAGAGACTAAATAGATTAATCGACTTGGTATTATATAGATCTCACAACTTTTTACGGCGAGACTTGAGGTTTTTACAGAATGTTTTTGATGGCATCTGTATTACGGCGAGTATTCGAAAATTTTCGTGCTCGTTTAGAAGAATGCCAACGCCGTGATGGTGGCCATTTAAATGATGTAATTTTTAAAAAGTAATTTCCATTTTATAAGCTATCTCTTAAATAAATAATTTTTGATGTAAATCTAATAGTTTTTTTTTAATGATTTTTTAAAATGTTAACTAATTCCTGGCCCACCCTGTACAACTGAATTATGACAACAACCTTTCAATGTCAAATTATCATAATGTTTTGGAAGTCAAATCATTTGTACTAATGATTACTAGCGACTAATAATAAGGAACTTCCTATTACTATATTGCGATAAGGCACTAGTCTTCTCTGGGGTCAAAACGGTTTTGGGTCAGTTCGTAATCTGAGATGGTCAAATTCGTGTTCATGTTTCAAGGTCCATAGTTTAAGTTTTGAGGCTGAAGAAAAAATATAACTTTCTTTAAGTACAAAGGGTGCTTCATTTATTTGCTTTAATCATTTAAGAATGCCTTAATTGTATTGTTTGGTAATAAAATTAGCACGAGACTAATGTTACCACACCCTTGTCAAAATAAGTGAATCTGACGCCCACTAAATCTTCAAGCTAGCTGGAAATTCGGTAGGTCATCATATCAAATTACAGGCAAAGTAAATGTACAAAGTCATATAAAATAGAAATTTTTATGTCGTATTTTTCTGCTTTAGTATAAAATTTATTCTCATTTCCAACAGAATGCACTAAAACATAAAGGAACCATTGTTTAAAATACATTTAGAAAATTAAGTAAGGAATTATGCAAATTGTAAAGAAAGTAAAACTACAACGAACGGGGAAAGAATATAAAATGTAAAATTCACACAGCTCTCTGATAATTACGCGAAAATTATTCATTAAGACAAAATTAAGTTTGCTTATTATTTCGCGTCACATGATACAAATATTTTCCCAGGTATATTGAGGCCGCAAACTAGTCTAGTAGCAAATGATTATAAGCCGAGTGACTGTTGTTTGACCTCTACAACCTAAATAATAAAGCCTAACTGTTTATTTCATTAAGTTAAAAGTTCAGATAACGATCTTTAGCTATTTTGCAAAAAAAAAATACAGCTAGTGACCCAGAATAGAACCTTGGGGGACTACTAGGAAACAAGAGTCAAATATTGTGTCAAATAACTATAGGCGATGAGTAAGAACCAAAAATATAACATAACTATTCTACAGTCTCTTGACATCATAATAGACACTTCACAACATCTATAAATAGCTCAGAACCTATAACAATTACATACGAGACGTTATCAAAGGCCTGGTCACATTCGAGAATTATTTAACTCTATATAATTTGATGCGTTCAATAAAAAGCGATGACAAAGAATGTTATGGAGTGGTCAGTACTGTAATAACGGTAAATACAGTGTAGAGCTATAAAGTATGTGCGACGTAATAATAGTGTGTGTATAATTGTGGTGAATGATTACAGTGCACTATTACGGCCAGCTTTAAAAGCGAAATTAATATTAGTATGCTTTGTTTTGTATGCGATGGCTCGATATAAACATCTTAATAACATGTTATTGAGCATTTACTACACTTGACCGATTTGAGGGTAGTCATAAAAAATGTTTAGTTGAAGCTTTTGAACAACAAGATAAATATCAAATTGCATTACAGCAAAAACAGAAGGTTTAAATCAGTACAAAAAATCTGACCCAAATTTTGCTATAACGAGTCAAAACATCCATCCAAAAGTATAATTTTCTTTATGCCTTTCATGAGTTCTCCATATCCTTACACGGTAGAATTAATTTCCGTGAATCCTCATAAACGCGGCATCAAGTCGTAAGCCTTCCTTGACGTATTCCTCTCGTAATCACAATGGTGTAGAGATATATTGTGCAATCCGACATTGAAGAGCGTATATGAGACGGAACGAGGTACGCGTTTAATTAAACCATTGCCCTTTGTTGTACTATTAGGTACCTAATGTTTCGTAATGATCTTTGAAATTAAGCAGCGGGTTATTAAATTTGTTTGGCTTTAAAGTACTTTAAAATTCATGGTCAGATGTGAATGATAATGTCCATTTTTTAAGAATTTTCACGCGCTCTGAGACATTGTTTCTTTATTGGTACCGTTCTATGAAGAATAAGCCGTCTCTGGAGTTTTTGATATATTTTACACCTACACTCGAAATTGAGAAAAGTATTCTGTACACACATTACAGTAAGCTAATATGAAAACCCTGTGTTCCTTGATCAACTATATAACACAAAAAAAGCCTAGAAATTTCTTAAAGACAGCGGTAATTACAACTCTTTAAAGCATAGCTCTACAAACCTAGCTATAAAAACGCATAAAGTTATAAAAAGACATACGACAATACCAAACAATGTATAACAGTTACACAACTGATAAGAAAACGTGTTTTAAGTCATGTACAAAGCCAATTACAGATAATGTTGGGATTTTTAAAACACAGTAAAATGTTGTAATAACAAAGACACATTAGTCTCGAGTTAAGACATCTTATCGCTTTCCGTTGATATATTCTTGACACAATAGTAAATAATAAAAAACTATAACTGAAACCATTAATAAATAAACTAAGATCTTAGCTAAATCAATAGTATTTTGACTCGTGAAGGATTTTTTAGACTTAGCTTTTCAGGATTAAGCCATCATTCGACGTAGAGTTAAAGTCTCTTTACGATTTCTAGCAGTACTTTTAAATATAAAAAGGAACTTTATTTTCCATTTTAAACGTTAAAATAGAGTAATATTCCATGTCCTTAACCTACTTGTATTGGAGAAAGTAACTCAATTACCCGCTACTTTCATTCGATATACATTCACTTATAAACTTGGCTGTAATTGTATATTATCGACAGCCTTAATGAGTATTAATGAGCAAAAAAGAAGTTCCACATTATAATGACACGATATTAAAAACATGTTTTTTGTCAATATTTTTGATACAAAACATAATTGCGGAAAAAATAATGTTTTGCGTGTACAAAGTCATGGTTTCATTACAAAACACTTGATTTTTCTAGAATACAGATATATGTATATCTTTGCAAGAAACTAGATCCTAGACTATTTGATGGATATTTTTATGTATACGACGAGCAAGCAGTTTAACAACGTTACACATGATTTCTCCAGAAAGCAGGAGTTTCTGCAATTGCAATAAGCACGCAATAAAAACAAAATAATATTGATACAGAATTTTTCCAGATTGTCCCCGGGAACTTAATCTTCTTCATTGTTACTTACAAAATTCTATGGAAGAACTTTAAGCATCTAGGCCTGAACCAAATTAACCTGCTCAAGTACCAAATGGAAGCGCCGCGACTTCGCTCAAGGTATGTAAATTATTCATTTATCTCACTTAAATATCATTTACTGATGATTCAGCTGAACAGTTTCAAGTTTAATATGAAGATTAATCTTATCAGAATGAATTAGAGTAATCAGGATGTGTATCAGTCTAAATTGAACGTCCAGCCAGTCGTATGAGTAGTGATTCATGTACATCCAATACCATTGTTTTATCTTCACAAGCATGGAAACAGCTGATAGAGATATAATATATACTTAATCATACTATATGAAACTCTTAGTCGCAATAAGTTCGCAATAATACCAAAAGGTGAAGCCTTAAGGTTTACTAGACAAGTAAACATTTTCACAGAAACTTAAAAATAAATTTCCAAGACCGGTTAGATGAAGCATTTACAATCATTCAAGAAATATAAAGAAACCATTCCAGAGTCTGTTTCAAAAGGACTACAAACTTAAAAAAAATACAAGGCAAAGTTGGGAAAGATGGTAAGGACTTTTAAAAATGGCTTAAATATTTCTTCCTACCTTTAGAATGCAATTAACTGTCCATCACATTCATTTTTTTATATTACCGTCATCCGGCTAGCATTAATCGTATAGTATTTTGCAAACAGTTACACTTGAATTTCCACAAGTTTATACTTAGAATAAAACATCGTGGGAGCTGTGGCCGTTACTTGTGGAAAACTGCAAACCGTTGTGCTCGATACATAATTAATTAATGGTTTTTCAATTAACGGCTCTTTTTCTTGAGAGAATTCTTGATTGAGTAATTAGTTGTGTCCTGGTCAAGACAAGAATAGAGATGACTTGTGTAAATGGATGGAAGCTGAATTACCTTGCAGTGGATTCGTTGTTCTGATATACAGGGTGTAAATGACAGCCTACCGAAAACGAAAAAAAAATGACTTTAGACACGATTCTGGTGCTTATGGCGTTGAAAATTTTCATCGGTTTTTTCTTGATTTTTCCGATTTTTTATGCGTTTTTTTTATTTTTTTTTGGTATTATTTCGTTAATACTACACAATGCAACATGAATATGAAAAAAAAATCCGTCATATTACTGTTTTTCACAAAAAACAGCAATGGATTAAAACAACGTATAAATTCGCTATCAGCTGTTCGGCCAACGACACCGCGCCGGCGGCGGCCGGGCGCGACGGTCGACGTACCTACGCGCGCCACACAGACACGATTACGCACACAGCTGTCAGCCTCACACTCACTAGTATGCAGCGTTACTTAGTATTTGTTCAATGTTAAAAATGAAAATTACATAATTAACCCGCTCTCCGATAAAAGGTAAATTCATAAGATTTTAAATGTGTGATATCTTATTATTACACGTACAAATACATACAGAACGACAAAAAATCCTATTGATATTCTTTAGCGCTATAAAAATCTCTAATAAACAATTTATCATGTATTGTCGCTTTGTTCCATTTGTTCTTGCAAATTTCTATTCGATATTTACACGCTCATTCATACTTCATACAAGCGCGGTGCGACTCGAAAAGAAGATAGCCGTAGTGACGCGTGACGCCGCGACCGCGCGTGGATGTTACATAAATGGGATGCGACAAAATGGATGCTAAGTAATTCTCCGGGGATTATGAATTATGATAAGTTAGTTTCTCTGATAAGAATATTAATGGATATTGATTGTTATCATTGTTATGTACCTACATTTTTTATGGTTTAATTAAATAAACGTTTCGTGTTTATTTTATTTACTTTAAGCTGATTTTATGTTATAAATATCAAAGTATTTTAAACTTACATCAATGTTTGTAATGTTATTTGGTATTTGAATAAAACTACAATGCAACCAGTAACAACTGTGACAAGTAAAAATAGTAATGCCACATCAATATTTTATTGAATCTAATCTCTCGCTGGGATCCTAACTCGTCGCTCGTCACCAAATCGGCGGCGCGCGCGCGGACGGCGCGGAGGGAGCGGGTGGCGCGGGCGAGGGGCGGCGCGAGTGAGCGGAGAGGAGAGGCGCCCGCGCCGGCGGCTCTCTTTGATTGATAGTTCGAGCAATTCGCTCGCAGAAGACGGAAGCTCTTCACCGGTGTCGTTCGTTATGTCCTATTCGTCGTGTCGTGTGTGAACTGTTGTTTATTATTACTTGTTATTGTTCCGGTTTTGAGTTGTTAGTGGTTTTGTTGTTATTATTTTTGTTGTTATTGTTTTCGAAGAGCAGTTGTGTTCGTAAATAGGAAGAAATGTTGATGTGTTATGTATGGTGAAGCACGTGGAAGTGCTCGGCGTGCTCTGCACCTGTACGTCCGGATCCAAAGGTACTCAAACTCTCGCCATACACCAGGTATTTGCGTGTTGATAGACATTGATAACAATTTGTTTTAGCACTTTCTTATTATTGGTTACATTTTGCTATTATTGTTTGATTTCACGTAAGCCAAGTAGGTACCTACCTACTTACAATTTTACTATGAGCTATTGTAACATACAGGCGTACTTACGATACCATAAACGATACATAAGATTGTTATCTAATGATAGGGTTGCATACTAGTGAGCGCATAGACGTGGTGGTACGCGTACGTACCTACGACGCGTACGTACCTACGACGCGTCGCGACATGTCGTCGCTCAGCGCGCCGCCGCCGCCAGAAGTCTCGTAGGCATGCGCGGAGATACATCGCGTTGTTCACTATACATTGAACGCTCAAAAATGACTAACTCGGGAACCAATCATTTCCGAGAAATATCGTTGGCGTAAATTTCGTGCATACAGTGTCACAAACTTACCAGTAAAGTTTTCGGTTAGCTGTCATTTACACCCTGTATACAATCACGGTGACTTGGAAGATTAACAGCATCATTACTATTTACAATTATATATACGTAATTCTGTTTTTTCTTTCTTGTGTTACTTTTGGTCTTTACATGCGGTGGTATTATGGATTAACTATAATTCCCCAGAAATAATTATTAAGATTTCGAATATGATCATTATAATAATAACCTCCTAGTCTTAACTACTCCTAACCGATATCTTTCACTTTTTGGCCCGACCCATGATTCAAATCCGAGACATCTTGCGCGGCAGTCGCATACACTACGCACCACACCAAAGAGGCAGAGAAAAGAGCGATAGACATTTTAATTTGACAAAAACGCCGCCAAATTTTAGCACTTTAAAGTTACAAACGTGAAAATAAAAACAAATGTTTGCTGTTCTAAATGTATGTGAAATCATGAACAAGTCTTTGTTAAACTCTACTTTCTTCACCATCAAAATCATGAAAAAAATTAATCACAATGAAATTTTCTAAAACCTAGCAGATCCCATCTAATTAGTGCTCGCCGTGTTCAGTATTCAATATAACAGTTTCGTAAACAACACAATGCGAAGTGAGAGCGCAGGAACTATGACAGACAACAATTAATAACTGAAATAGCCTGAGAAATGCACACAGCTTAGTTTACATTTCAACATAAGTTGGCACAGAGGTTTGTCACAAGACTGCTAATGCAATTAGAAGGCAAATATTTAATACTAAACTAAATTACGTTCTACTGCTGAAGATGGGTCTTCTCCTGGAAGAAAATTTCCTTGAAGCCCACCACACTCGCTTAAGGTTGAGGACTTAACATTCGTTTGAGAATTCTCAGGTATGCTTGGCTGTCCTAAGCGTGTCCCTACAGCGTACATGTCATAAAACAAGTAATAATTTCTGAGAGAAAAAGAATTTGTGTGTTACCTTGGTTTTGAATCCAACGTCTTACAATCTTGCCATTATACTTCCACTGACACGTCAGAAGACTTGAACATTAACTGTTTTTTAAACCAATTTTGTTACGTGAGTGGACTTTGGATCTAAGCTAAGAGCCATAACCAGATCAAAGGTCTTTGGACGACAAATAACTGGTTAACCATGGAATACACAAAGTTTTAAATGGGTTCATTCACGTCCAGTCACGATACGAAAAGACTATTATGCAAACAGATCCGAAATAAAAATCACTGATGAATCACAACACAACAACTAAAAATCTAACGACCACTGCACGTAGAAGTCGCGGCGTCTACCCTAAAGTCGAGTGCCCACTAGAGACGTGAGAGATAGTGAGGTGATGCCCCAGAAGAAATCCCAATCCCGCCAAAAAGATTTCTTTTTTTTTTTTTTTTTTTAATCAAATTTATTGTCAAGGCCTTTAGCCAACAAAAGGCTATGTCGGCCTCATAGGGAAACTCAAATTACAACAAAGTGTACAGCAAAATCTTAAAAAAAAACTAATTTTCTAACTGAAGGCAATTAAAATTTTCAAAAAACATAAATTAAAAAGAGAAAAATAAATTGAATATACTTTAACTTAGCATATTTACAGAAAAAACATAACTAAAAAACTTAAAAATTTTAATCGCCTTTTCAGAAAATGGATCACTCAAAATTACATTTATACTACCATTATGACAAAAAAAATGCTGCAATTGCAACTGTGCTCTAATATTGTTATATAAACTGCATTCTATTAAAATATGCAACAAATCATCGATTTTCGAGCATGAATTACATATCGGCGACGATTTAACACCCACCAAATTCAAAAATTTGCCGCAGGGCACATGACCGGAACGAACCCTGAATGCCGCCACTATCTGATCCCTCGACAGGCCTGACTCATCACACCAAGGGGCCCGAGACAGCGCTGGCTGCATGGTCCGGTACCAGAGACCTTTGGTTGACATTGTGGACTCAAAATGTTGCTTCCATATGTCGAAGCAACTAGATTTCATGAAAGAAATCAGTTCTGAAGGGTAGGGCTTGCTGCCGAAAGGTATACCATCCGATGCAGCTCGACCAGCAAGCCCATCCACAATGTCATTCCCTGAAATCCCTACATGAGAAGGAATCCATTGAAGTTTGATATTAATTCCTTTCGATTGTAATAAATGAATCGACTCTAGTGCCGCATAAGCTATCGGCATGCCTCGGACACCCGTGACACAACGGGCCAAATGTTGGAGAGCACTTCTTGAGTCCGACAAAATGACCACATCTTTGACCTCTATAGACTCTACATAAGAAAGGGCTTCAGTAATGGCTGTCAACTCTGCTCTCATAACACAAGCACCATCGCATAAATTTAAAATAGTTTTGTAATCATTTTGGGGGTCAAAAAATGCTGCTCCAACACCAGTAGTATCCTTGGACCCGTCAGTAAATATCAAATAAAAATCTTTATAATCAGAATTCAACATTGTCGTTACAATAGACTTTAAATTTTGTACACTACACTTACGTTTTGGAATATCAAAATGTTCAATCTTAGAATGAATACAGTGTTTAATATTAACAGACGATATCCAAGTATCGAGACTAAACATTTCTAAACTGCTACTCTTATGAACGACCATATCCTTATATTTATTGTATACATCAACTAAAATAGGTATTTTCTTATTCTGCCAGAAATGATTACTACCTAAAGTTGATAGCTTCTCAAGCAAGTCCACTGTTTGGTTATTGGCAAAAGAGACTATTCTCAACCAATACCTACAAGCTAGCCACTGTCTCCTCACAAACAATGGCGGCACACAGAGCTCGTTCTCCATTACACAAATAGGAGTAGTACGAATAAATCCGCCACATGCACGTAAAGCTCGATTTTGCAAAACATCTAATCTATTTAAATGAATATTAGCACTATTGCCATACAAAAAACTGGCATAATCAATCCTACTTCTTACAAGGGAAATGTACAACCTACGCAGATGTTTAGGATGAACACCCCACGAACTACTACCTAAAACCTTAAAAATATTAAGGTATTTGTAAACCTTCTCACAAGTTTCATTTATATGCGCACCCCATCTTAAAGATGCATCCAACCACAAACCTAAATACTTAATTTTATCGACAACTTTTATATGTGAGCCATTAATACTAATCTGAACATTTTCTTTAATCTTAGAACGACTAAATACGCAAGCATACGATTTAGATTCAGACAAATAAAGGCCAACACTCCCTAAACTATTTTGGAGAACACTTAAAGCAGAATTTAAAGTAGACAATGCTGGGCTTAAGTTATGTCTATTGGCAGACGTAAATAATACAAAATCATCAGCATATTGTGAAATAGAAACATCAGTTATTAATTTGCAAATATCCATAGTAGCAATATTAAAAAGTAAAGGTGAGAGAGGGTCGCCTTGAGCTAATCCTATACTCGCCCGCCTAACTGTAACTTCATTATCATAACTCACAACCTGAAGATTTCGAGAATTTAGAAAGCTCCATAAATACTTGCAAATTAACCCACCTATACCAATTTTTCTTAATATAAAAATTAAACAATTAATATTTACATTATTATACGCATTACAAATATCAACAAAACAAGCAACTGTTGCCCTATTACTAGAAAAACCTATTTGGACACTCGTAACTAACCTAGTAAGATTATCTAGGCAAGAATGGGACCTTCGAAAACCTATGGTAGATGGGGAAAATAACCCTCGTTTCTCAACGTACCATTCAAGCCTTTTTAACAATAACCAGTGGAAAATCTTACATACACATGAAATCAAGGAAATCGGACGTAAAGAGGAAGGACTATTTGGATCGCGACCTGGTTTTGGGATCGGAATCACTCTAATATTTCTCCATTGACTTGGAATTATACCTTTAGCTAATATCGAATTGTACATTTGCAGTAAAAAAACTTTACCAGAAAATGATAAATGGTACATCATAGTATATGAAATGTTATCAATACCTGGGCTTGTATCTTTATGTTTAAAACAGTTCTCTAATTCAGCGAGAGAAAATTCTCTCTCAATGACTGAAAAATCATTCACGAACAAGGGAGATTCCTCCGAAGCCGAATCTGGGGTTAAAGATCGGAGCAAGTCAATACTCTTCTCCTTGTCTACGCAGCGGTTGGAAAACCGTCCTCCTTTCAGCCATCTCATCTTCCTCCACATGTCTGAAGCCGAAGTTTCATGATCAATGCTCGAACAGAAATCTCTCCAACCTTTGTTACGAGCCTTTTTAATAACGCCACGAGCTTGTTTCATTTTAGTTATGTACTCTCTGTAGTTATCAGGTGTAGGATTACGTCTTAAATTTGAAAGTGCTAAACGCCTCGCAGCCACTGCCATCGATAATTGAGAGCTCCAATAAGGCTTGGGTACAAATTTTGTGTTAGGGTCTTGACAAGTTCTAATCCAAGGAATTGATTGCTCTGCTATATAGTTAATTTTAGACCCGAACAAATCATAAGATTCCTGGATATCATTTTCAATATTCAAATCAGTGAATACAGCTTCCGATAATTCTTTGTATTTATTCCAATCCGCTTCTTTGAAATTTCGACGCTTCGACCAAATATGCGAAGAATCAAAGCCATATTTAATTTTAATGAAAATGTGATCACTTCCTAAGGATTCATTTGTAACTTGCCAGGTCAGTTTTAATGAAATATCAGTAGTAGCAAAAGTTATATCAGGTGAAGTTTCTTGAATAACTCCGTTAACTAGTTTGATTCTAGTTGGTTTACCATCATTTAAACACACATAATCACGATCAAAATATGATGAATAAATTAATTCGCCTCTAGGCTCTGTTTTGTAAGACCACGCTAAATGGTGTGCATTAAAATCACCAACAATCATTGTTTCTGTATCAAATGAACGAAAGATGCAATCCCAATCATATTGAGAGGTGGTCAAAGATGGAGGACAATAAATGGAGATAATATTTGAAAGTCCCTTAATATTTAATATTTTGACAGCCAGAACTTCTATATTGCAATTAGGGTGGTTAAAACTTAAAGGCAAAATCTTTATGGAATTGTGCGCAATAACACATAGGCCTCCATATGAATCATTTCTATCCTTACGAAGAATGTTGTAATTGGTCATGGTAATAATTTTATTAACAGACAGCCATGTCTCGCTGATTATACAAATATGAATTTTTTCCTGACTTAATAGTAATTGCAACTCTGTGGATTTCGGATATAAACTATTTGCATTCCACTGGAAGATGTTAAGAGTCTTGAGTTGCAAATTGAAGGAACTATCCATTATTGTTAACCATACCTAATAACTTCATCAGGAATCCAACATTACAGTTATCGAAAAAATATTTCTTTAAATGCGTAACAATAAACTCAAAAGTAAGTTTTATCTTTGCTATAAAATCCATATTCGACCTCCAAAAACCAGTGATCTTTTTAACAATTCTCTCCAAACTGAAATCTTCCTCCTCATCTTTGGTATCAGCTTTATTAGCGATATCACTTTGTTTTAAAACTCTTACTTGTTTTACGTAAACATTTTTTATAGGCTTGGAAGTTGAAGGTTTTGGTTGAATAGATTTTTTCTTGCTGCTAACTGTATTTGGCAGAATCAAAGATATACCATCGTCTTCCGGGTTGTCGCCCGTCACATCCTGCCCTTTTATATGTTCTTTAACCGTAAGACCATCTTTAAGCACATCAGAATAAGATTTCACACTACTGTTGAATTCAGCAGATTGCTCTGTAGCTCTTACCACTTGAGACTCTAAACTATTTCTTTCAACTTTCATTTTATTCACAGCTATTTTGTATGTACAATTGAGTTCTGCCATAACACCTCTTATATTTTTCTCTTTCAAAAATAAAAGATTTCTTAAAGACAAGGCGAGCATAACTAACCCTATAACCCCCGGTTTCTGAGTACATTTAGCGGTAGTTTATCTATTCAATAACGTTTATATGAGTTTAAACGCTACTGAATAGATAAACTACCGTTAAATGTAACTCAGAAACCGGGGGTAGGTGAATCAGTTCACGCAGCGCTTAGCTCTTCTTCTTCTTATCGTATGGTTAGTGGTCAACCTAGTGTCAAAGTTGTTCAAGCCGCCCGAAAGGCCTTTGGCATGACTTAACGACTGTTATCTTAGTAGAAAACAACCGGGACCGACTTTTTACGTGCCCTCCGAAGCACGGAAACGCCCAGCTCAAATACCACTATGCGGTCACCCATCTATAGAATGACCGCGCCAACGGTTGCTTCACCCGCAGTTCGTTGTCAGACCGGTGAGCGCAACTGGCTATTAGCTCTGAAGTGGAAACACAGCTTTACATAGCGCCTCAGATGCTGCTGCAAACATCTTGCAAAAATACTTTCTTTCAAGAGAAATAATAAATGGCGTAAGTAAATTCTCGTATTCACCAGATGTCAAGAGGTCTCACAATTTGAATAAACGTTACTTGTAATAGAAACCACTTCGCTAGAAAGTGTCCCAGTTAATGAGCGCATTGTCTGGCGTGTTACTAAACTAACTGGTCATTGTCTACTAATTACCTATTACTTTTACCGGTGAAAGACTTCAGTGTTTATTTATTGTAATTGTGAACCTTATAAATAAGAAGTGAAATAGGAAGTTTTGAAAGTTAATAGATATATTTTCACTTACCACTAAAATAATCAACAAGTCTTAGTATTCATTTGATTTTTCATCATTTTTATCACAATAGGGATGGTTTATAATAAATTATTCAAAAGTCTAGAACACATACTTCACGACAACACATTGACATGAAAATTCACGTGGCTTCAGAGTCTTGTTCTTTTGATACGAAACGCAGCCTTAAATAGTCACTGCCTTGCTTCAATTCATTCAATTTATATCTGAGTTAATATTGATTGTTTTCAAAACGAAAGACACCGGTCCAATTTTTTATTTCAGCTTATTGTCGGATTAATTAGAACTAAATTGGTATTATACTTTTAAACTTAAATTTTTTTATGAACTTTCTCAGTAAAAAATGAATGCAAATTCGTTATATAATAAAACGCAGTACACACCTGCGTTACACCGTTTCCCGGGTACAAATGCCGTATTAATCAATATTGCATATTCCCGGGCGAGCTGTCGTATACATGTCTATGTACTATATAGTCTATACTACATGTATAGCCGTCTGTCTGATTTTAGCCGCCGGTGACTCACCCGGGCTATTTATAGCCTCGTGAATGCTTTAATTAAAATGTGAGGATACGATTCTGTTTTGATTATGAAGAGTTTTGACCCTGATTCTGTTTCGTAGGACGTTTTGAATATAGTATTAGTAGAAATATGGAGTAATGTTTAAGATTTGAATGAGGATAGGTGATAGAAAGTGGTTGTAGATACACACTTTATAATACGTACATCTAATAGTTACAAGTAATCATGTTTCGGTAAATAGTCTGCTAAGGATAGTTTAGTTTAAATAAACATATTTGTTTACTTTATACATTCTGTAACGACTCGTTTTTTATGTGAATACGAATACCTTATCAGAAAATAATAGTATATTTATTACCAGTTATAAGAATCGTCGTGGGATATATCAATACTAGCAGTATTTGTATATCAAAATCTTGTAAGGCGAAAAACCTTTGAAATGGCTCAAGAAAAAGACTTCTTAATAAGACGAAAGCGTAGAACACAGCGTAATACGTCATAAGATTTTCCACACATAGTGTACCTAAATAACTGCTAAAGAGAAAAATAAATGGAAAACAGTACATCAAACGTTAATAAAACTAAAATGGGTTCTAATGTATTACATACCAGTGTTGATAAGTACATAATAAGTTATATCTTGTGGTCTCATGTACGCAAATTGGTTTCTAACCACAAAACGTTGAGTCGCACTTCGAATAAAAGATTCCATTATATTATAGGTATTCTTTTTAGTTATATTTGCGCTATTGTTAAAGTTTTATGGTACGCAGTTGTAGTTTAATTACTTTGGTTTTCTTGAGGTTGCGGCGCAAGATAATATGGTAAAAAGATAAAATACATAATCAAATACAACAAAGATATAATATTTTTGTATAATTTTGCTCCATAATTATACAATGCGAAAATTTTAATGATTGCTGTTTGACATCTAGGTGTTATTATTTTTTTCTATAATTCACATTCATACAAGTGCCTCAAAAAATCATCACCATTTTTTTTTAAATTTACCATTTTACAGTGTAATATAAAACTATTTACTATTTTCAACAAGTTAATTCTTTTAAAAATAACGCAAATTTTATACCCAGAGAAAGTACTAAGACCTAAATATTCTACCTAACTTTTTCTAGACTTATATGTAGATATGCATAAACATCACACAATAAGCTATCTTCTGCTGCCTATCATCTATTGTTACACAATACAGATCTCTCAGAGAGATATGTAAGTACGTTTATATCTCATCACACATCTTTATCTCGTGATTTAGTGGAAAGGAAAGTTTCACATGCGGTCATATAAAAATTGCGTATGTGAATGTCTTAATTAATGTTCTTTTATGATAGCATTTAAAATAAAAAAAATTGCTGTCTTCGTCCAAAAAAAATATACCTTTACATTTTTACTACATTAAGATAAGTGTCACTTCCTAAAAAAAAAAAGTGAGAGACTACGTACATTTGCTATCACTTATCAGATAGTCTAGTCTAGCAGTAAAAGAAAAAAGAAAAAAATCCAGCTCTAAATTTTCTGAAAATGAAAATTAAATTTTTTTATTCTATAAAAGTATGTATTTTTGTCAACTTTAAAATATTGAATACAAACCTAGTAAGCGCTACCTACTCGTTAAAGAAGTCTTCAACCAAATCAAAATAGCATCAAGCCAACTGTAACAGCAGACAGAAGCAAGTACCTAAATAACTAATAAAACCCATCATTTTTCTCGACAAACATCCACACAAACAACACTCGCCAACTCGTAGATAGAACTCAGTACAATTCCGGGTAATTCCTACAAATTTACGACAACCACGAGAAACTTACCTTCGGAGCAGAAATCACAATAATTTATCTTGTTTACTTCACAATGCCAAAACAACGGTCGGGAACGAAATAACAGATAGTTCTGTAGTTACGTTTACAGCTGAAAAACTAAATGTTCAAGTAAAATAATCAAAGTTTCGTGTTTATTGTGAAGTTATTTCGGTAATGGTTAGACAGTTTGTGCGTAAACAACATTACCATAATGGGAGATGGAAAATTTTAATTTGAAAATACGTACAGTGTCTATAAGTTTTAAATAGAACTTAATTAGAAATCTAGTTTGAATTTAATGTAATCTAGATCATAAATCCTTAAATTAATTTAGGTAATCCAGGTTTTATTTTCATTCAAAGCATTCTTTATTTTAAGAAAAAAACATTACACTAACTTTAAATCTATTAAACTTAAATATTTAAGTCCTTTAACTATATTAACTTACGTAAATTCAGGAATAGGTAAGACTACCAATTCAAGTAAATTTGTAATCAGTCGTTGACTTTTTCAATAACAGGAAGCGACCATATGTCACCAACAGACGTAAAACTAAAAATATATAGAGTAGTCTGAAATACAACTATCTTACAACTTGTAGGGAAAAACTAATTTGGCAACGTGCAAATGTGAACGTGTAAACAAGGTCTGTTCACAAATCATAACATGTCTCTGTGTTGTGCCAAATAGGTTGTTCAAAGTACACAAACCGGGAGGATATTAAACAATACTTTCAGATATTCTAGACTATGACTTCGGAAACTGTAGGATTTAGGAGTAGCTGTATTTGTTAACCAGGTATTTTGAGAACGCTTTTAAAGTGGTTTATAGTAGAATATTACAGCGTCTGTAGCCTCAAATCTCTAAAACGCGGCATTGAACAAAACTTAGGCCTTTCGTCTTTTATTTTGTGACTTGTTGCTATGTTCAGACACAAATTTTAATAGTCAAACAGTCCGCACTATTCACATTTAAATTGAAACGCGTTACGTTATAATCATCTCTTTAGACCGAAAAATAAGAAACAACAATGTGGGGCATCACGACCACGCTGAGAAACCGCTCCAGAACAGAACTTCGTAGAAACCACTAAATTTTACAGCAAACACATTCAATGTTGTAAAGCAAGTAAATAACATCTATGCTCTTTAAATATCATTGGTAATGAAAGTGAAAGAGACCAAGTTCTAAAAGCACTTTATTCCCACCCACATGAAAAAGTAAATTAGAAGTGCAATTCATTCCAGCCTACTCGCAACCTGCTACGAATCACTTCTAAATATACCA
The DNA here is from genome assembly GCF_050436995.1 of Anticarsia gemmatalis. Lineage (NCBI taxonomy): Eukaryota > Metazoa > Arthropoda > Insecta > Lepidoptera > Erebidae > Anticarsia > Anticarsia gemmatalis. The sequence goes on from NC_134758.1 coordinate 10,448,908, forward strand.
GCATGCGTTATGCAGCCTACAGTTGTAAATAAAATCGTTTCTCCGATGAATTGAGCCGGTACACTCTTGTTAAGAGGCGGTTATCATTTATTGTGCCAAACGTTCAACATTGTCAATCATAAGTGGACTGAGTTCAATAGAAATTATTCTTTTGAGGTGCGAGTGACATATTGAATGGTTCTATTATTGATAGAAGAGATGTGTTCAAAGGAATGTTTTTTCGCACTCGCTTAAGACGTTGACATAAAGATCTGATGAAAGGTGGTTTCTCGTCACAGATGGCCAAATCAGCAGTTAAGATCCTCCACAATCCAAACTGTTGGTTTGGATTAACAGATAATTTTAAAGCATTCTGATTAAATACATGGCAGGTTAAAATTAACAGCTGAGACTTAGTTCGCTTTCATCTCTTCGTCTCCAGTCACTTTCACGCTCCATCACCTCAAAATAAATCACATTTCCAATCAAGCCAGCCGGCAATAATCTTCCGTTTTGACCTAAAGCCCTCGAAATAAGCAGATCGTTAAATCACGTCAAGCATAAACGTGCGTGGGTGGCGCCGTAAACAAACAGACCTGCGACCGCCAACGTGCCAATGTTTGACAAACAATCGGCGATACGAGCGCAAAATTCGGCACTTCGATTTTGCGATTGTTTGAAATATCAATGATTTTGCAAACTTGTTTTTTTGCAACATTTTCCTCTTGAGATTTCGTCACTGTTGACTTTGATGATTGATCACTTTTAATTTTGTGATTTCGATGATAATCAGGTTTATAAACGGAAACAAGATTCAATGTCTTGACAACTGTAGTATTGGGCAAATATTTGAACAATATTATATTGACCTTCTCAAAGAGTTCCAATGAAAAACCCCACAAACATGTAAACTAAAAATTTTCCCTTGGCAACAAAGTACCAAATTCCATATCTTCACAAACAAGAATATATTTAACGACCCATTTCTAAGTATAATTAAAATACTTCATTAGACCACTGCTATAAGGTCACGTAGCTTCTAAGAAATCGACCGCACATTATAATTTCGACTATAAACGAAGCTTGGCGTAAACAAACAGGCTCATGACCAACGTTGGCACAATGTTTGACAAACAGATCCAAGCGCCTTCTCGGAATCGGCGGAACACGAGATGGATGTAACGGTAAACAAGAAATATGTCAATATTTGATGGACTGAGGGTTAACCAGACAAATGTTGAAGTTTAGAAGCTGCACGTAAGACCTAAGCAGATATTATTTTCACAGACAAAAGTCTTCTAATATTCACAAAGTGATACACACTATAAAAATATTTAAAGGGGACAATAGACTTCCACTATCGACTGCCCACGTATAGTAGCAGTCGAGAATGTTTGTATGGAAGACTGATCAGCTTTTCTGGCGTATATTAAAGTAACTAATTTCATCAAGGAAATTCTAAATATCGAACTCTCGACAAGAAAGCGATACGATAACAAAACCGAAAACGTGTAACTGATCTAAAGGTTTTCTGATTTCTAAATATTATTATGTAGTATCCTGAGAAACTATTAGAGTGTATAAACGTTCCCAATTTAGTATTTCATAATGTAGGTTAACAGGAACCGAAAGTAGTTCTCCCATCTTCACGTTACTTCCAAGTCGACGATTTAGTAATTTACCTTTTAAAGGTAATTGTGTCACTTCCCACGCTGGCGTTCTTTTCACTACAATCTGTACAATTTCTTCGTTGAGTTTCTAGACGTAACCCGTTATGCAATAACGAGGAACTGTTATTTTCTTGAGAGCTTTTTGCTAGGAAAATTGTTCCAGTACTTTGTAGTTTTTTGTTTATTAGAACTAGTCATTTTTGCTGTGTGTTATCTCATTGGGTGCATTAGAAAGATTTTCCTTTGATCCAATAGATCAATTAATTATTAAAGATCGATTATTTGGAATACTTGTTTCCTTTTTGATGACCAACAAAGGAACAGTTTTCAGTCATGCCGTATAAAGAAACCTTCAATTAAATAGCTAAGAATTTGAAAAATTGTTCTTAAGCTATTTTGCATTTGATTTACCGATGGGGATACTCCATTAAATATCCTCGGCAGTTCAAAAAATCAGATTCTTTCGCATTCATAAAAACTAAAATGCAGTAATAGCAGTATGCGTTTAAAGACGCCATTGTAAAATTACGTATTGACATAATAGAATTATGCAACAGTGTTTCAGTATGTGGGACGGCTAAGTGCGCGTCAAAGGTAAACATGTGCCGTTTGGTAAACTATACGAGTTAATTGTCAAGTCGTTGTAATTTGAGTTGTTTTACTTCGTCACTGAGGCCGATGACCTTTTGTGGCTATTCTTTTGTAGTAATACTACTACTAGATCTATGTTTCTGTAGAGTGTAGAGCATACTTCTTTCGAACGAATTTTACATGTCGTCTGGTGAAATATGGCTGATTTTTTTCTTTTATTTACGGTACTATCTGGCATGTTTATATGCAAACCCATATTTGCTAAATAAATGATCTTTATCATTAAAAACAAGAAGCTGTACCGTACCGTAACTGTAATATGCCTATTTGTTATTAAAAGTCTCTCTGCTACCTCCACAAGACGAATGAAACCTTAGTGTAATGGTTCGGTTCAGGATTTATTTCTGACATGAGTACTTATGAGTAATGAATTTAAATTAGTGATACTAATTGATTTAATATACACTATCAACAAATCCTATCACGAATGAACAATAATCATATTAATTAACGTTCTAATACGCAAATTAAGGCCGTAATATAGTACTACTAGCATCCCATCGCGACTACGCCCGGTATAGAATAATTTTACACAGTTAACTTACTCTTGAACCAATCTGTCTATTAAGAAAATCGCATCGAAATCAGTCGCGTAATTTTAAAGATCTAAGCACACATAGGGACAGACAGCGTATAACAACTTTGTTTTACACTATACTAGACAGGCCGCCTGCGACTTCGTGCTTGGAAACTCCTCCATAACTCGTTATTCCCGTGTAAATCCCGATCCCTCGGGAACTCCGGAATAAAAAGTAGCCTATGTGTTATTATGGGTCTTCAGCTACCTACATACCAAATGTCATCGTAATCAGTTCAGTTGTACTTGCGCGAATTAGTAAGAAACATGTATACTCACAAACATTCGCATTTACTATAGTAGGATAGTGAAGTACCAAAATACAGGCTTAATATTATAACTAGACAGATTTCTGTGAATACCGATACAAAGGCGGAACGTGATCGGGCGGCACAACAAACAGACCTCGTGGCTGTCAACGTGCAAATATTTGGCGCATACGACAATATTGGGCGATTGTGTACGACGGCACGGCACGGCAACGACACGACATTGTTGGGAACCCGTGACGTGGACACGTGAGTTTATATACTCGTGACTTGTTAAGTAAATAACTGATAGGAACATATTAAATTTGGGAGATTTTGAACAATTGAATGGAGCGCGAAATTAATAAATGTGTGATTCCTTCTCGATTTGAGGGGATTCAAAACTTTGAAACTTGTTTTCGATTTAGAATTCTGCACGTTTATTAATTGCTTCTAGAGAAGATTGACAGTGTTTTAGACATTAGTCTAGAGTCTTATTAGAACAACAGCTCATATATAATGATAAGACCAACTCTTAGCTAGATTTTGTCCACCCATAGCAAGACAAGGCATAAGCCTACTCTAGTTATCGTTTCGAGTTTTTAAGCATAGGTATTTCAGTCTAACTCATAAAGATCATCCAAGCCATGCAATTGTTGGTATGTTTTTATTGTCAATTCAAAGTTTTTCCATTCATATTGTATTTCCACGTGAATGTATAATTTTGCAGTACCTAATATCGTACTGGAAGTCTTAATATCGTAAAGGAGAGGCCTTTACTCAGCAGTGGGACCCAGAAAAAAGGTAGATAAAAAAATATCATACTATATAAAAAAAAAACGTACAAGTGCGTGTTTCCGTCATTCGCAATGATTCGCGCGGTATCACGAGGGCTCCGTGTGATCGTCGCTAAGAACGACATGTATTGTATGAGCCTAATCTTCGCATAATTGCTAAATACATACATAAACGTACAGTTCAAGTGATTTTACATGACCACTGTTAGTTTTTTGTTTGGTATTATTATTGCGTGTAAGCATAAAATACTTTATAGATTATGATGACACATAAAACAACAAAAATGTTATGTACTTCATACATAGATAACCTAACCAATTGATATTCCACTGCTGGGCCCTGAGTCCACCACGCTGGGTACATAAGATACTAAAATAGAATCATGTTTTTTTTTTCATAGAGGCAGAGACCAAAGAACGCCGCTTGATATCCTTACAAACTTCCCTTACTTCATTCACATCCATACATTTTATCCTATACAGGACTATTAGTAGGGATTTATTCTAATAACTTATACTAGAATTCCTGCAACTGCAAATATTCTGTACAGATATTAGAATATACCGGATTCAGTGAATTCTACCTCTTGTATCTCTAGAGCCTTCCTGGAATAGTAAAGCCACAATTCCGACTTAATATTGGAAATGCTGCATCAGGTGCGCAGGTTCAATGACCTTTTCAAAGTGTTAGAGCAAACAATAGGACTAAATATACCTTCACTAGCTAACTCGCCTACTTCCAATCGCGCATTTCCATCCCCTATTTTAGCAGCAAAAGGGTTAATTAAAAAGTTTGATCTTCACCTATCCTACTCTTATCTCTAGGTCCTATTTTATCAACACTTTAAAGATATTGAAGAGAAAATGTAAAAGACAGACAGACAGACGGAACATTCGTGTTATTACGTATACAAAATACGTTTTATAAGTAAATGTTGTTTTGGAAGTTTGTAAGTATCGGTCCAAGTGGCGTTCTCTGGCTGTAAAACACTGGTATTCAGCTGCATTTGGTGAGACTGGAAGCCGACTCCAACATAGTTTGAAAGGCTAGGCTAATATATACTCGTATGCATAAAATACAGTAAAAAATACCAAATCTTTAAGCGTAGACTGTAAATAGCCTTGATATCTGACTGTGATCACGTAGCTATAGCGTACGTATACGAAAATAACACTAAACACAAACGTCACGATGTCACACGTCCACACGCGGCACACGTTGTCGCGCACGCACATCTCGACAACATAATATACGCACCACCCACTAATCACACGCCAATGTGAAACTAGATTATTATAAAATCTGGATTTAAGATCACATGAGAAGATCATCTTGAAGAAGCTTCTAAAAACTTGTAAATTGTGAACCATGAAACTCATTTTGGTACAGTCTACCAAGGTTTCAAACTTCGTAACTTTTTTACCCTCCACTGCTAGACAAAGGTGTCCTCCTAAATGAGGGAAGGATAAGGCCTTAAGTCTACCAAGCTAATATTAAAACAAGATGTTTACTTTATTTACGATGCTACTTATAACATGCTTTAGTTGAAGACGAAAAAACACTGCTAACCTGAGAATTTAGTAACAATTCTTGAATGAATGTAAAGTAAACTTGCACCACAGTAAGGTAACGAACTCATATCCAATCCCTTAAAAACCATGCTTAGCAGTCATACAGTAATATAATAATATAATATATATAATAAATTTAACCCATTACTGTCCCACTGCTGGGCAAGGGTCTCCTCCCGTAACAAGGGAGAGGTTAGGCCTTGAGTCCACCACGCTGGCCAAGTGCAGGTTGGGGACTTTGCATGCCCTCAATAAATAATACAGTAATAGCTAAAATAAAATTACTAAATGAACATTACATTACCGAACAAAATTTGCATACACCAGAAATTGTCTCACCATACAATATTCCTTTCGTAAGTCTAAAGTTCCTCACTAAAGTTTACAATTCAAAGAGAAACACCGACTACATAGACTCAGCTCAAACAGAATGTTTAAAGAGCCAGTTACTTATGCACGACGCGAAGCTAACACCTTACACGGTACATTTTGAATGTTAATAACTGGTAATGAAGGTTAGGTATTAGTTTTAGACGGCTAGGTTTACTTAACAGAACGCCCGGTTTGTTTGGAAATCAAACACCACCGATATACATATGTACATACATACATGAAATCAAGCATTTTCCCATATGGGGATAAGACCAAAGAAAAAGTAATATGGGGAATGTAAATCTTCTGAAAATAATGAGGCATAAAGATAGAATTTATGAGCTAACTTAGCAGTTAGATCAAAAAACATCATATCTATAATTCTACCTATCTCGGACAATTGGTTTAAAAGATCAGAAAAGATGGAGAAGTGGTCAGAGAAATGTGAAATCCGAATGAATTAAAGAATACAAGTTGTTGTTAAATTTTACTTAAAGGTCGCAAAGAACCAATTGATTTTTTTACCCGTTTCTGTCCCACTGCTGGGCAAGGATCTCTTCCCGAACGAGGGAGAGGTAAGGCCTTGAGTCCACTACGCTGGTCAAGTGCGGGTTAGGGGATTTTCCATATCCTCATAAATATATAGAAGAAAAATGGGTAGGTAAAAGTTAATTAATTAATGAATTGCAAAAAAGTCACGGCGTTTCGCAACGTTCACGGATGATACTTTAGCCAGCGAGACTCTGTTAAGTTTTGCCAAATCCATTTGTATGGTTATTCTGCGTTAAACCGTTTAGGAAAGACATTTGTTACGCTTTCACGGCACTCTCACTAGAAGAATAACGGGAGGAGGTGTATGGTAGGGCATTATTATCAACAATACAAAACACCGTACATTACTTTTTCAGCTTTTGATAGTACAAAATCAATGAATAAACTAGTTTCCTATTTTACCCAATAAGCATTAGGAGGTAAGTGAAATAGGTAGGTAGCAATTTTCTTTCATCGCTAAGCAATACTTTAATAAGTCAGATTAGTGAACGCTTTCTCTCAAACCAAATTTCCAATATCGTCCAATTAAAATATTTCAGGAATAAAGATTGCAGTCTCTAGGTCAGACCTACCTCCCTATTGGCATTTATTAACACCACCTTTTCGAACTGCTATTAAGTAGCTATTTTTAGTTTCCTCTCTTTAGAAGTTTTTTCAGGTCGTTGTTCTATGACTCATCCAGGACCTTTACTAGTATATAAATATTTTTCCATCCTTTCCAATATCGTGAAGCCGCCCACGTTGCACATTCTCGGCACAGTCTCGCATTGATCAATTAGATACAAGCACGATACTAAAATAGCAATATGATTCATTGGTACGCAAATGTACCAAAACGTATCGCGTTCCGATACGTAATGAGAAACATTACTCTGACAACAAAATTAACTAAAGTATACTAACACTGTTTTAGAAAATGAAATTGAGACATCAGAAGCGCGATTTTGTACGATCTGTACTATCGAGTCCCGAGAGTTTGACATTTAAAATGTACTTCAAAAATTGTTCCTTTGACACCCGCTAGAGGCGCTTATCAGATTATCGTACAAAATAATTTGATAGCTAGCCGATTGGCGGCAGTCGATAGTGGTATAACATCATGTTAGAGTTTAAAGCTCAGTATATGTATTTAAAAAGAATTTACAATAATACTGTATTATTAAAGGAACAATAATATGAAGTACAGTTGTAATATCTGCATAAAATCTATTCAGCTAGCCATCTATCAATTACTAAAAGCTAAACAGTTCTTTATATAGTTTATTCTTTAGTCTACATGTACTGATTCTGTACCAACGTACTACATAAGCGGAGAAGTATTATGAAATCATTTCATCAAATCAATTGTCGTTATAACTATGACAACTCATACACACAGCGACAGCTATCGCTTACCCGTCGTATATCATGGTACGGGGGAAGGTTTGTCCCATTGAAAAGTCAGTCTGATTTATATGCAACTTTCATTTAAAACATCTACTGTTTCATACTACAATATTTATTAGTTCCATAACTAAGTGATAATGATACACGTGGTACATTGTTTGTGCAACAGATAAAACGATATTTACATTATTTTTATTCACATCGGCATACTGTACGTTTAAACAGGGACCTCTCGTTTTGCATAATATTCATATTTATAGTGTTTATCTGTATAATATTCCTATCGTACCTTTATGTGAACAGGTTTAATTACGTATGTTGCTTGCATGCATGTGTATGTGTATGATGCAAATGCACGACGAACGCAGTTTAATACTGACATTGATGCATGAAGTTAATAATAAAAAAAACTAAAAATATAAGAGAGTTACATACAAAAATAAAATCACGCCTTCACCCAACAGGGATGGGGAAAGTCCAGAGATAAGAAGTTTCCCAGTTAAATATGAAATTTAACGTCGTAACCGGAGGTCCTGCATGATCTGTACGGATGTGAATGAAGCAAGGGTTTGTATGGATTGTAACAACAGACGTCTTCGGGTCCCTGCCTTCCTCACTAGAAAAAAAAACTAATTGTGCATTTATTTCGTCTGTGCATCTATTTATCGTTTGGCGCAGTGGTTTAAGCGGTCACCTCGCCGCAACAACCGTGGCGCCGCGTGTGGTGGGTTCAAATCCCACCCGGGACAAATCTTTGTGTGATGAGCACGAGTATTTGTTCTGAGCCTGGATGTTAATGTATCTATATAAGTATGTATTTAGAAGTATATAAGTATGTTTATCAGTTATTTGGTTACCATAGTACAAGCTCTGCTTAGTTTGGAATCAAATGACCGTGTGTGAGTTGTCCAATAATATTTATTTATTTATTTATTTTTTAATCTACAGTAGCTTTGTTTTTTGGCCATGTTTGGTATCACTGGCCTCTTTACCTAGCTAAATCTATACAATCCCTAGTATAGTACTTGTTAAATGCTTTTTGACACATTCCTACATTGCAAAACAAATAACTACGAAAACCCAAGCCGTATTCAAACATTCTGCTACACACACTAGTTGAACCACTCGACTCGACTCTGGCGTTCCTCAAGGCGGCATCCTCTCCCCTCTTTTATTTTCTTTTTTTATTAACCATGTAACTTACAACCTTCAGTGTTCGTATCATCTGTATGCCGACGACTTGCAGCTTTACTCACAAGGAACCGTGGACTCAATATCCACGACGATTGACTCGGTTAATACTGACCTTGATCACATCAGGAACTGGTCAGAGAGGTTTGGCCTGGTTGTTAATCCTGCCAAGTGCCAAGCCATTGTGGTAGGCAGTCCTAGGAGTATTAGCCGGTTAAAGGATGTGCAAATGCCTCCAATCTTGTTTAATGGCACCACAATACATGTATCTTCCCATGTTAAAAACCTTGGCCTCTACATCGATTCCACTCTTAGCTGGAGAGACCAAGTGGCAAATGTTTGTCGTAGGGTTACCTGTACTTTGCGAGCCCTATATCGCCTTAAGAACTTTCTGCCATCCAGGACAAAAACAATGCTTGTACAAACCTTGATTATCCCTTTAATCGACTATGGTGATGTGTGTTACTTTGACCTGAATGCAGATCTCCTCAATAAACTTGACCGGCTTCTTAACAATTGCATTCGATTTATCTTTAACCTTCGAAAGTATGATCATGTCTCTTCCTATCGCTCCCAACTCAGGTGGCTGCCAATCCGTGAGCGCCGTAACTTACGGGCTCTTACAACACTTTTCTCCCTTCTCGGCTCCCCCACCCCCCCAGCCTACCTGACTCCCCACTTTCAATACTTGTGCGATAACCACAATCGCCATCTCCGCTCTTCAAACAATCTTCTTCTTCTTTGCCCCTCCCACACCTCTGGTTTTGTTAACTCCTCCTTCCCTGTTCAGTCTATTCTATTATGGAATGCACTCCCCTTCGAAATCAGGGCGTCCACTAACCGTCTGGCATTCAAGGCCAAAGTTCGGGATCTCTTGCTGAACAAAGTCGCAGAATCATCACTTTTATCATAGTTTATTGGTATATATTTATGGTATTTATATAGGTTTCTATTATTTTACATGTTTTATAATTTGTAATACCTAATAATAATATGTATTATAACGTATTTATTTATGTACCTAGTATTATATTTTGTATGTATGTAGCTATGTGTATTTATCAATATTTATGTATTTTTGTATACTTCTTTCCATTTTAATCTTTCTTAACTATTTGTTTATTTTGCTCAACTCACTCCTTCACTTCTATTATACACCTACTTCTTCTTATCTCTGCATCACCCGTAGGTTGACTGGTAGAGAATGCCATTGGCATTAAGTCCGCCATTATACATTTTGTATATGAAGTAAATAAATAAATAAATAAAAAAAAAAAAAAAAAAAAAAAAACCACTCAACTACACAATCTAAAAATCCGCCACAAAAAGGTATATAATCTTAAACATTTTTCCTGTAAACACAAACAGTAACATACCTAATAATAGAAATTAATTAAACCAGTTGAACAAGTGAAGCCGCACGGTGCATGACTTGTGAGCTAAAATAAACATCGGCTGCCACTAATTGACTCGGACCTACGTGTTTATGCTTCGTGACGTTTGTTCTAGAACCTATATTACTTCTATTGTTATGTAATACCTGTTTACTGAGGAATTTAGAGCCTTGGATTTCATAGGTCAGTTTCAGGCAATAGTGGAAAAACTTTGTTGGGCACATGTAGTAAACGTAAAACGTCGTTTTATACATACGTACACAAAATCACACTTTCTTCCCAGGCAGAGACTAAAGAACGCTACTTGGTGCAATCCTAACGAACATTGCTTTTTATCAATTACGTCAAACGGCCTCTGTGGCGCAGTGGTTAAGGTGGTCGCCACGACAGGGGTTCGATTCCCACTCGAAACAAATATTTGTGCGATTCACAAGCAGTTGTTTCAGGTCTCGTTATACTTTCTGTCTGTTGTTTATGTGTTTGTTTGTATAAGTCCCCGCGACAAAAGTGCGCGATTTAGTGCGAGAGTTGCATTTTAAAACAAAATCAGAAAGCCATAACTTACGAGATGAAATTAGTTATTAAAATTCAATTTACCCACATATTACATTCAATCATTTCTCGTGGAAATATTTCTTATCAATAAATAACTATTTACTAAACATAAACATATTAAAACATTATTAGAATCACATTCTCGTGCGGGTTGTTAAGGTTACGTCAACAAAGATACGCGATTTATTAAAATATTTCCCGGAAAATATATATTACGTTCCATTTTTTCGCGGTATTTTTCCATATTGACATGCGAACTAAAAATATTTGCTGATACTTTTTGATATTACTTTTATTGCAAAAAATAATCTTACTTCAGAGCTATTTTTGTTACAAATACTTTTTATTAATGCCTGAAAAGTATAGTAGTACAGTTATAAGCGCTGAAAACAGTCAGTGGTGTGTGTACACTGAAAACATTCCCAAGATTCCGTGGGATTTACAGTTTGTTATAGAAATCTACACAATGTATTCATAAGAAAATCTCTCACAGGCTGCAATTGCATCTGAAAAGACGAATACAAAAGTGTTACATGACAATAAAATTGTATCAATAAAAGGCTCGAAAGCACTTCCTACTTAGAAGAAAAGCTTTCTCAGATGGAAAAATCATCTATCTAAGAATTTGCTTTTACGTGCAACTATGCATAAAATGATTTTCTAGGACAATAGCCTATGTTCATCCAGGTAAAAAAAAATCTAAATACATTCAGTAGTTCTGACTTGATCATGTAACAAACACCTAAACACCAAAACTTTCGAATTTAAATATAACAATAGTAAGACTCAACCGACGTCATCAAAACTAACAAAAAAAAATGTAATTACGATCCACAAAAGCCGTATTACATACATAAGATGTAACATCAAATTAATTCACTATTACACGCTTTTCTTCCTCTCGTTCCACGCACAGCACAAATTAAGAGCACCGCCATTAGGCCGCGTTACTTCGAACTTGCATAATCTCATTCACATTATTATATTTCATATATATTTATATATATTAGCTTAGCCTTTGTTCCAAACTATGTGGGAGTCTGCTTCCAGTCTCACCGGATGCAGCTGGATACCAGTGTTTTACGTGGAGCGACTGCCTATCTGACCTCCACAACCCAGTTACCTGGGTCATAACACGATACCCTTCGGTAAGACTGGTTGTCAGACTTTCAAGCTTCTGACTACTGCTAACGACTGTCAAAGATCTTCAAAAATGACAGCCGGGACCCACAATTTAACGTGCCTTCCAAACCCGGAGGAACTCGATATGTATAAGATGGTCACCCATCCACTGATCAACCTCGGCAAGCGTCGCTTAACGCCGGAGATCTATCCGTGCGGCTGTTGTTAACTAAGCCACGAGCTCACTCGTTCCACGCACCGAACAAATTAAGAGCACTGCCATTAAGACGCGTTACTTCAAACTTGCATAATCTCATTCACATTAGTGTAACGATCGAAATAAAACTAAAAATATTTGCGTGTTCTGAATCTATTGTAATGGGGCCTTTCACAGTTACTTAATAGTTTGAATGGTTTCATGGAGAAGGTTTGGGTAGGCCTAGTTGGAATAGATAAATAAATAAATAAATAATAAAATTAACCCACTAATGTCCCACTGCTGGGCAATGGTCCTTGAGTCCACCAAGCTGGCCGATTGCAGGACAGTTCTTGAAGGTATGCAAAGTCTGGAGGTTCTAAAGAACTACAAAATCATACCACTCGGCTATCACTGCTCGCTAGTTGGAACAGAAGTAATGGAAAATACCTTGTATGACGCTTGTATAAACAGCCATGTTTTTAAACAACGATACGCTCTGTAGCATAAATTACGAAGGTATATTCTTCGCAAGTTAATTGTTTCAAGTCAAGTTAATAAAAGATTTCCAGGGAGGCGTTTGACACTGACTGAGCCTAGAAAATAAGATGACTGAAATATTATAGAAAATAACATTTGGAATTTCTGTACGCTACTTTTGGTAAACATTCCCAGTATTCTTATCCGAAAGTCTACAATAATATTCCTAAAGTTTTCCGTCTAACTACAAACAACAGATGCCATACAAAGCATGAGTGCGCATGCACTCAAAGAACTCGTATAGCACTAAACCGCAAGTCGAACAATAATAACATAACTTGTTCAGTGTTCGCACTTTACGACCTTGCGCGTCTTAAACGGGCGGAACTGCGGAACGAACGACTTGTTACTTCGTTGTAAACTGCTGGACTGATTGTGATAGGTTTTTGGATTTAGTTAGTGATATTAAATGATGTATTGCATAAGTATCAAACAGTATCCTCACATTATGAGTGCCTCTGTGGCGCGGTCCAGAGTGTATCCTACTGTTAAACACGAGGTACCGGATTCGATTCCCGAGTCAGGCAAATTATTTAAATCTTTCGTTTTTTTATTCTCTCTTTCACCAAGTCCATGGCAATAAGCTCGCTCATTACGTAGAACTAACATTGTTAATGCCGAAACAAGCCCACATTTCATACAACTCTGCCCTCATCTTCGGGTATAACATGAGAAGCATTGTGACTCGTACACTAAAAACTTACTTTTAAAGATATAATCAAGCAGTAGACACGAATCAACGAGTAGTAACGAAAGAGAAGAAAAGAAACTGCTTCAATTTTATTATTCTTTGAATATCAATTTCCTTATGTCTATGAGATATTTTTTCCTTCTTTGAAGTAACATTGTTTGGAGATCCCTCCATAATTAAGGAAGGGATCAGAAAAAAAAACATCCAAACTCATACAAAATTTATTTTTACCCGTGGTCCTTTAATGAAATCGAAATTCCACGTGTAAGGACTCCAAAATAATATATAGAAAGATATATACGTTCACGACCTTGCAGCACTGACATAGGCAGGACGGCTTTAGCATACTAATAGGTCTTATCACTTGAGGAAAACATAGAGTTACATAATCGAAACGTTTAATTCTATTTGCATTACGTTTAGTACGTTTAAAAAACCAGTTTTCAAAAATGTACCTATTTACTATACTATATAGATACTTCCATAAGATTGATGTTAAATTAGATATTTGTATAAATATAGTGTGTTTCACTTAACTTTGTATGTAAGGTTTGCTACACATTCGGATCGGCATTAAGCCGGCCTAGCGGGGCGGCAAAACCGAATATCTATAGATGCACCCGATCGGCACAAGCCGAACAAGTGTGTAGAGCCGGTTTTGTTGTTCGATAAATATTGCCGAACCGAAAGTGAAGCCTCAGAATGTCACAAGATTCACAAGTCCGTACTATCAACCGCGCAACAGATAACGTAAAATTAGTACTATAACAATGACAGATTTTTTGGTAATAGCTATAGCAATTTATTGAACACATGTATTTTGGTATGATTCATATAAACGGACGAAGCAAGACTAAAAAGTATTTTAAACATGTTTACAAATTCTAGTTTCTTATTTAACTCACGTCTCAAACTTCATATTTTGACCACAGCACGTTTATCAAAGCAGTTTTAAGGTCACCTAGCCATATACAGTAAGCTACATGACTACATCCCACACGGAAAATATCCTATAACACCCAATAAAGATACTGAACTGTTCCTTATTGCCGAACCAACATAATACGTGAACAGCTTTAAAAATAAGTTTTCAAAACGAATATAGAGATCCTGCCCAATTTTCTGACAAATTTACCTCATGAGACATCTCCCGAAGGCAATGATGGTTTGGGCATCGCAGCCACGACACTGCCTTTTGTTTGTGGTTGGCGATTTTGCATTACTTGGAGAATTTTCTAGCGTGCAAGGTTTTCTCCCGGTTTATTATATTAATAAAGCAAGTGTTAAAAAATAACCCAATACTGTTCCTCTGTTGGGCAATGTGGAAGGTCTAGAGTGATAATCAATTATTATCAGATGCCCAAATTAAAGCATGATCTAATATCGAAGCAAAAATCCCATATTATTCACAAAATACAAGGAAATATATTTAAAGCAGTCGTTAAGTCAAGTTTCTAGACACTCCTAACAGTAATTCCCCAACAATTATACCAAAAGTCATCCATCAAACAAACAAACAAATCACTGGTTGCACAACAGTCAATGTTTTATCTTCACGGGCGTAATGCGTTACGTCACGCATAGGAAAGTGTCATCTGTGTTACTTTCACCCGAGACTGTGTAACTCACAACGTGTTGTCTAGAAGGTATAGAGGATAAATCGTAGTTTTTTTTGGCGTTCGAGAAAGTTTTTTGATGTTTGCATGATAGACTATAGTGCTTTTAAGTTCGGAGACAGACATCTTGCAGATCCAATCAATCAAGTGTGCAAAAATGTCAAGGAATCGAGAATATTGTTAATCCATGTTGTACTATTAGATATAGATATTTAAAGTGGCTGTATTCTGGCATTTTAATCAGTCCAAGTTCTGTCTATGAAGTAGTCATAATGCTATGACTACTTCATAGACATGCTATGCTTTATAGAATTATCCATGTTAGAACTTGAAAATCTTAGCATGAGCCTGTACGGCTCTTAAAGTCACAACATTCTAACTTTTTTTCTTTGTTAGCACTATCTCACTGCTGGGCAAAGGCCTCCCCATTTTTGTCAAGTGATTCTCCTGATTCCGATCATCAATCGATTCCAATCACTATCAAAGGCATTAAGGTCTTAAAAATAAATCATAATTTTAATGTTGAATGTTTTACGTTACATTCGGTAAAGTAGATAAAAAGTTAGGGTCTAATAATGACATGACATGTGTATGTTGACAACATTTTAAACTGCAGTCAAATTAAAAAATCATTGACCGATATAATTATCTATTTGCTTATAAAATAGAATGAAGTTATTTAACCTTGGTTAATATTTAAATAAGTGCAGTGATTTATCAATACACTAATATGCATTCAATTCGACTAAATTACGTCAAATTAATTCAATTTTATTCATTCGGGTCAATTTGTGATGGTCAAAGTTACAATCACTAGACTATCGATAGATTATAGCTGTATTAACATAATATGATTGTAGTCATTTGCAAATCAGATTAAATTAATAACCTACAATTAATTTAATAGGCTATTTAATACTTAAGTAAAGACATTCTATTGAAAATGATTCCTGAGGAGGGTTGGCGTTTGTTAGGCAGCTGGTTGTAAAAACATAATCTCTTTACAGCAGAATTAACAAGTTGTGCCGACTCCTCTTAATGTGAGACAAAATAAAGACAAAGAAGAAAAGCATTTTCACCAACAGTCTTATAAACTGTCTATCAGTCTGAGACTATGGTCCACAGAACAAGTAAAAAGATCTGTCTGTCTATACGCGTTTACGCAGGCGGTCAAATTGTAGAAAAAAATCGTCCTTGGATAGATGAAAGTTCCCATTCAGCTTATTATGGGTACTATTTTAAACGGTTAATAAAGCTTTCGACAATCAAAAACCTTCACAGAAAGTTCCAGAAGAAAATCCTCAATAAAAATAGGTTAGCATGTCGCAATCTTCAATCTGACTGTGTTAAACACGGCCGCGTTAAACAATGATTGATGATCGAAATACAGCCCTTGACTAACGAGGACTCATTGATATAAAGTACTGCTTTGTTTTATGAGCACACTCACAGTTGAAAAACAGCTTAACACTACAAAAATAATACATGACTTAAGCCTTTTTTGAACTGAGAAAACCACCTTCTGTAAAGAAAATTGTTGGACCCAGAACATCAGAGGAAGAAAAGCATAATTCTAAAAAAGAATACATAACTTAAGCCTTTTTGGAAGTGAGAAGATTAGCTTAAGTAAATTGTCGGATGTTCATTAGAAGAATGACGTATGATGATACGATAGTATGTGTACTTAAGTCGTTCTTGAATGTGTTGCTTACCATTATGAAGTAAAACTGCTGTGTATGTGCGCGCCTTTCGCCCCCTGTAACAAGAAAAAAGAGTATAAGATTCATCAGGTTTTTAGATTTTAGGCTATTAATACTAATAAGGTAGCGAAATCCAGCGACGGTTTTTATTTGCTAGATGCAATAGAAAACCTAGTGAACTAAATCCAAAAAGTCGAGCGTTATAAACCTACATTTTTATATTTTTTATATCGTACATATTTATGGTTATCTTTATACTCCTCGGCTGGGAACTGGGACAGTAACTATCAATTCCATACAACACATGGATAACCGAATTAGAGCCGTATGTGACATGGTTTTACTTCAACATCTCCTTTAGGTTTGTATACAAGTTTTTAGTTCCCCTAATGACCGCTAGAGGCGCTGATCAAAACTTAATATTTTGACTTTATAACATTAAAGTTTTGCTTAAAAAAATATTTTATAATAAGAAAATAGGAATTTTGTAGAAAACATGAGTACCAGTCAAAATTAATTTCAAAGTAGGTACCTGCCTATCTTAACGTAGCAATAAAAACATGATTACCTACTAATAAACAGATTCACGACCGACTTTTAGTATGAGTAATCAATATATTAATAATAAAAAAATACCAACTCATGAATAACCGTAAATTGACCGCTAACCTCCGGTAAACTCGTATAAATTTTCCCTTTGATACAAAACCAGATATAACATCTGCAAAGAAAAAGGGCTTAAGTGGTATTAGATTGCTTACGTTTTATGCTCTCTTACATTTTTTCAGTTAAGAATACGAGCAACGATTTCGTGCTTATTCCGTCTTTAGTTTTTATAAAACTGAGTTGCGGATATTTCACGTTAAAGATTAGTTTTAACATTAATACATTCATATGAATTAAATTCAATTTATCGTAATAGTCTAAATCAGTTTAAAAATTGTCAAATATATTTAATTATTCATCCTCAATACTTTAAAACGCAAATAATTGCCATTTTACCGCGAGCCTACATAATGAATCGCATAAATATTTTTAAAAACATATTGCCTCGTTTATAGGAAGTAATTGAATAACGGTACTGTGGTCTTAATCGAAGAACCGGTCACCATTTAAATAAACAACATGCAATTATTGTTTTAAAACCAACTGTGAACGAGTAAAAGCATAAATTCATACATACATAATATCACGCCTGTTATACTGGAAGGTTTCGGCAGAGGTGTATGAAATACACCCACGTTTCGTTCTTAACAATTTTAGTTCAATGTTAAAGAAGGCAAACCTATTGCCATTTACCGGGCACTTTACCAACCATCGGGCTACTAACTATTGTGAAATATTCTAATATAAATTAGAAAATATAACTTTGCTCGGCCCGGGAATCGAACCCTAGACTTCATGGTCAACAGTCGGATACACTAACAACCGCACTACAGAGGCAGTCGTAAAAGCACATTCAATTGAATACCCTTTACTTGATCGTTATTTACATTTCAAAAAAAAAAAAAAAGTATTCTTAAATCAAGGTTAAATAAAACTAACAGGAAACTTTCAGGCAACGATTTTTGAACGTAATCTGTCAAAATTTGACTAGTACCCGAGACTATCCAGAACTTTGAATACCTTCTGGTTAATATCGATAACACCAAAGATCTAGAACTTTCTCAAAGTAATTCGTTTAAAGAAATGACGTTAACACACGTCATACATAATCCACTCGGACCGCGTCACCGTCTATCGACCTCTATAAAATTAAACCATCCAATAAAATCTACAAGAATCACAAGCCAGCAACCGATTCTATATATAACTTTAACCCACATACTGTAGTTCAATGACTGCCGGTTAATTTTATATGTGGCCCGTTTTTTGTAAGTGCAACCGACGGATTGAACAAAAAAGGTTTACTACGTACTATAGATAACTGATAGTCTGCTGAACTAAAGTGTTAAATAATATACAGTCTTGGACAAAATTCATACTACTATTATAAAATAAATAAAAAATACTAATAATATAAAATATAATTATATAAAATAGTTAATAATAATAATAAACTTAGTAAAGAACTTTTGATTACGATCAATAATTTTGTTTATTTTATAAAATAAAATAAAGTAGCTGTATCGAAAGTTATTGTACTATAAAATCATTAAAAATCATCTGCAATTTTATTATAAACTACGGCGCACTACTGAGCCTATAGCCTTCCTCGATAAATGGGCTATCTAACACTGAAAGAATTCTTCAAATCGGACCAGTAGTTCCTGAGATTAGCGCGTTCAAACAAACAAACAAACAAACTCTTCAGCTTTATAATATTAAGTATAGATGGGCTATCTAACACTGAAAGAATTCTTCAAATCGGACCAGTAGTTCCTGAGATTAGCGCGTTCAAACAAACAAACAAACAAACAAACAAACAAACAAACTCTTCAGCTTTATAATATTAAGTATAGATTAGTATAGATTGAAATCCAGTTCCTAATTTTTGTTTGATTTTGTTAATCAGTAAAGAAGTATTCATTTTATTCCGAGAAGAATTCCATCTTCCGATTGTGGAATGATTCCAGAATGGTATAAAACATTCCATTGCATATCGTTGCGTTTAATAGACTTGTTTATAAGTTATAAATAATAATGCAGGCAGTAAGTAACTGCATGTATAATTGATGCAAAAATAATTCTGTCTGTCAGCCAAGCTTTTAACGACCTGCACCATTTAAACGCTGGCACAAAATTTGATATAAAGATATCATAAATCCTGTACGAGAAGGTAAGAAAAAATGCCTACATAACATCAAGCCTGTAATACCCGAAGGTGTAGGAAATACAACCGCGTTTCGCCATAAACAATGTTAGTCCTATATAATAGGAGCGTGCCTATTGCCATATACCGGACAAGTAACCAAACTCCGGGCTACTTAGGCAATGAATAATAGCACACTATACGACCTAGGAATTGAACCAAGGAACTCGTGTTCAGTATACACTACAGCCCGCAGAAGCAGCCATATGCTGTTAAAAACTGCGTTTCAATCAGCTCTCAAGTCAAACAAGCGAACAGACATGAGGAAGTCGAAGATAAAGATAACACATTGCAAACTAAACATAGATTATTCACTAAAAAACACCCACCAGCTGTTTATAGCCGCCGGTAATATAAATCAAATGAGGGAAACTAGTTATTCTTGTAGAGAGCTAACATCGCTAGACACGTTACTCTTTTAAATCGTGAATGAGAAACACCACGTATTGTAAGCTTTTAACCTCACAGCTTGTAAACTACTGGACATAGAAAATTAGAAACATTAAACTTCTCCTTTAAGCCATTAATGTCCCACTGCTGAGCAAGGGTCTCCTCCCAGGGTGAGAGAGGGTTTAGGACTTGAGTCCACCATGCTCGCCAAGTTCGGGTTGAGGATTTAGACAACATTGCTAAGAAAAAATATTCTGGAGTCCCATGTAATATAAAAAATTATGATATCTTAAATCTGGTGTAGAAAATTCCGCCTACTAGCAGATCCAGTGGGACTCAGAATCCACACAAAAATATAGGCACAACAGCGCCTCAAGAAACCAATATGTTGGGAATGTTCCAGAAACCCCTCATTTCCTTTGCAATTCGTTTAATACTTTAAAAGAAAACTCTCCAACTCGAAGCATTGACGTAGCAACAAGTTAAACTTGTTTCCTGATTGCATTTAATTATATATGTAGGTATTGCCTATTCAAATGCACTTACGAAGGTCAAAAAACAAATACCTAGGCAAACGTTATTCACACCAAATATAAACTTAACATGTGTGAGTGAATACACATAGAAATCAACTTCTCGTGATGAGTTGAAGATAACGTATATTTTTTCTGAAGTTACAAAAAGCGCGAGTAATACGGATGAATGAATAGGAGATACCTATTGCTGAGTGTAGTAGCTTGTTATGTTTCTGATACGGTATCAACCAAGAAATGTATAAGCAGGTTGAAAAATAATAAAATAAAATAATTTCAGGCTATTTGCAATATTTTCTCTCAACCATACTTTTAACAAGTCTTAGAGCACTTTTATACCGTTGAAATTTCCAAAGAGCATGTATCATTAAATCGTGGTTATAAATATTTTATAGGTGAGTCAAGTTGTCATAGAGGGCACTTCTGACTCATTTTAACAACTCCATAATGTTCAACAATGGTTAGTATACTTTTTGCACTAAAATAAAATAAAAACTAGTTCTATTTGTGACCACCATTACCTTGAAAAGCCTCTAATAAAGCCTAGGAATTTCAAAACGAAGATTTCCTTCTTACCTACATGACATAACCAAAAAGTTACATCTTTTTAGACGGAAACGGTCGTAAAATAATGCGTAATGTAAGCAAAAAATAAACGACATAATGACATACATAATTTAAAAAATAGATTAAGAGTTCACATTTGCGGTTACACAAGAGAACGTAAAACAATGGACCATGGAAGACTTAGGAAAGAGACATCTAGACAAGACTTGAAGACTTTTCTACATCCTGAATAAACAATGTAATACTTATTTCTTCCTAGCATTTACCTACTTACTTAATTCTGGATATAATAGGCTAGTGTTGATAGCGAATTCTCTATTTAATAGCGAATATTAGGATCATTTTATTATATCTATATTCCATTATTGGTAGAAAAAGCATTTGCAGCATAAAGCATTACAAGATTTCTTCTTTGACAGTTATCAGTTTAAACAATAACTATAACTAATCATCTTATTCCACATCCAATAGGATATTAGTAGTAGTAGAGTATTCATGATAAGAAAGCAACAAAAGGTATCCTAGAACTTTAGTAGGTACGAAGAACAGCTCCAACAAAAGTTCTCTGTGTTAATTCAAGTACCAACGAAATTAAATTCCTCTGTCAGACTTACTTTTTATTTGCTCGAGATGAAAGGCGTTTGATTAGAATTTACGGAATATTAAAAGTCTTAAGGGTTCTTTGAAATTACAGAACATAACGGTGTTATGAGATGATCTATAGATCAAATAATATTTTTGGTTTCGTAATATTAATGGAAATAATGAAATACCTAAGATTATTTATTTACCTATAAATGCCGAAAAACCATAATCATCACAAAATAAATAAAAGCAAAACTTCTACGTAGCTACCTATTAAGATTGATTAATATTTTATGTACCTACCTACTAAAGATATTTTTGAGGGGGTAGGACAGGCAAAAATGCATGAAGGAATGTTTTCCATTCAACGAAACTTGGTAATAGGTTCTTTTACCAATAGGAAGAAGCTTGTTTCTATCTTTAACCATCTAAACTATTCCGCATACAATCACGTTCGTGACTTAATATTTTTAGAATCATCATTATTTAAAACCGTCACATCACAGCAGGGCTACCGATATAAAACACAAAACTGTGACTATCTCCGTATCCTACTTATACTACATTAATAATGTAAGTATGGATGGATGTTTGTTACTCTTTCATGACAAAACTACTGGACTGTTTTAAATGAAATTTGGCACACTTATAGCTTATAACCTGGATTAACACATAGGATACTTTGAACCCCGGAAAATCTTTTTACGCGGACGTAGTCGCGGGCAGAAGCTAGTAATAATCTCTGTAATAGCCGTAAGTTCAATTGCCTCTTAGTCGAGACGAATCGGTAAAATATGGCCAGCGATTTAATATAGGTAATTGTATTTGGCTTTTTGTATTAATCTTCTTCAAGGTTATGCCGCGTTTTTTGTGGCAGAGATAATTAAAAACTCTTTTGACAGGTAAAGTTCGAGAGATAAATTAATTTCGAGATTCTGAAGATATGAGAATCTAGATTTAGTGTAAAAAATCGTAAGCCCTTTTATTTTTTGAATATAATGGTTTTTCTGGACTCAAAAACAAAATAATTCTTACATGTATACAATGTGAATGATCAAGCCTTTTTACCATACGAGTAACGAGAGACCAAAGAAATATACCTAATTCTTTGTTTCCCAAAATGTTGTTTTAATGTTCAACTTCGTCATAACACATAAACCTCTCTGAACTATCAAAGTATTAGCACTATCGTGCTAGCTCGCGAGGTCAAACGCTTGCACAAATATTGTACTGTCATGTTAAATCTGAATTGTAGGCTCGAACAAACATTTTAAAGGTTGGACTCTTTTTTATTCGCACCTAGTTATTTGTTTTGATAACTTGACAAACATGACTTTTCGTAGCTTGCCGGTAAAAGAATTTGGATAAAAAGGTGGAGACTTGCTCAGCCGTGGGACATTCAAACAGACAAAAAAAATCAGTACATCATCACCAACCTAGCCTTTCTTCCAACTATGTTGAAGTCGGCTTCCAGTCCCACCGGATGAAGCTGAATACCAGTATTTTACATAGAACGACTGCCTTCCTGGTCTCTACAACCCTTTTACCTGGGTTATTACACGATCTGCTCAGTAAAACTGGTTGTCATATATCAAGCTTTTGACTACTGGTAACGATTGTCAAAGATTTTTTAATATAGGTACTTAACAGTAAAATTCAACTGAATAATTTTCTATCTGGCCCTAAAAGGTATCTACTACAGTGTTATTTTCTCGTCATTACGAGTGTTCGAGATTTGTTTAAATTGAATGTAATCGGCATAATGATCCGAATGATTCGGTCTCAAATTGAGTCAAGTTGTACAAAGATGATGATGATAATTTGATGACGGCTCTTGATTGTGTTATAGGCGCTATTTATTTAGATATGATTGCTGTTCCCAATGGATATGAGTACCCGTTGATGTCCCTCATAATAAATACTACCTAGATAGGCATATTTTTCGTGTTAATTTTGTCTGGAGTTAGTTACCTTTCATATTTCTTGCACTAACTACCCAGGTACCTAATTTATTATCTCGTTTTATGGACCGATAGTAAATTCCTTCCTCAGTATTTGCGTCAAAATAATGGTCCATTAAATCGTTCAAATAAAAACCGTTACCAAGAACTTAAGACTCAAAAAAGCAGACTTTCCTTCCTTATCAAAACTTAACGATTGAATACTTTTTAAAATCAATAAGTGGCCATGCTAAATCGTAAGTAATCCGTGTATAAACGCGTTCGCCGGCGAAAGTGGGCAGGGGCGGCGCCTGCGCCGGTCCGGTAAGTGAAAGTGCCAACGAAAGCAGACTGCGGAAGAACTGCTTTCAACGTCGCCTCCCTACGATATCCTGTTTTAACCAGTTGATAAAAGTACAACACTAAAATCAATGGCCGATTATATCCACTATAATTGTATGAAAACTGTATTTTCGTAACTACAGTCTTGTTTGCTTATGAGTTGAACTAAAAACTCTTCAGTATCAAGGGTGATATACCTAGGTATCTACTTGTAGTTGTATAGTTAGCATGTATATGTGTTTTCCATGTATTCCTAAATGTGTATTTAATGACAATGGATGTTAGGCTTCCATTTTACAGTGCGGGACTTGAATCATAACTAAAATGTAGGCTAATATGTCTACCTCAAACTTCAAGGAAATTAGGCATACCTAACTAGTCTTCTAATTAATACTTCTGTATGAGATATTTTCAGACTTTTTCATTGATAATAAAGAGAATTTAGGTAACAAAGACATTGGGTATAATTATATTTTTCCTCATTTTGTTTAAAATGCTGATAATTAATAGGTGGCTATGTACACTGTCACTGGTGTCTCTTTAGGTACCTATTTGAATATCACATAACCACTAAATTCAGTTTACATTTAACAATAATTTCAGTGCAGAAGTTAAAGCTGCAATGCAGCAATTGCTGTATTTTTTTTAAGACATTTCCCGCACTCAGTATTGACATTCTCTTATCACACTGTACAGTACCAGCAGGTTGTATTACTCTAATTTTAAATTGTCATTTTCTATGCCAATGACTGTCACTGTGAATAATTAAATTAACATATCTATGCATTAGGTACAATG
The DNA here is from genome assembly GCF_050436995.1 of Anticarsia gemmatalis. NCBI lineage: Eukaryota > Metazoa > Arthropoda > Insecta > Lepidoptera > Erebidae > Anticarsia > Anticarsia gemmatalis. Next base: position 10,473,684 of record NC_134758.1, read on the forward strand.
CAAAGTATGTTACAACACTAACAGGTACCTACCTGGGTAGGTACATATCTACAAAATGAATTAAATTTGTATGTAATTCATACTCTGTATTGAAAATTAGTTTTAAAACAATTGCTGTTTTCAATTCATTTTCACAAGAACAATAGTGACCAATGCAATGAATGCATACATTGCAAAATAATATGTGTACAGACTACCAATGTCTTAGTGACTCTATTATATTAAAATATATGACATTATATGCATTGTGCTGTCTAATTAATGGTATAGGGATTTTCCTTGATAAATCAAAGTGATTTATTGATGAGCTGTCACAAGACTAGTTGAAATCTGAGATAAGGTATGTATGTTAGTACCTAACTACGTACCAAGGTAGGTAGGTTACTTAGTAACATCATAATTTTTTATGACAATGACACCAATTATTTAGGTAAAATATTACCAATTATTTTTTTGAGTTTAAGTTAAACAAGAGAAGTTTGTAAGGATTGTATTAAGTGGCATTATTTGGTCTTTGCCTACTTGTATGAGAAACAGGCAGATTTTATTAATGTATGTATGTAAGATAGTAGTAGCAATACTTATAACTCATCTCTGGCTCTTGAACACTCCAAAAAAATTGTTTATGTTTTCAAAACAACAATGGCAAAAAGTTTTCAGTAAAAAAATTAAGGTTACTCAAAAATATTTTTTTGCTGTAAGTGCAATAAACTCCTTTCAATGTCATTTAAAAGAAGTTATTTATTAATCCATTAATAATAGTGTTAAACCGGAACACAATAAGTTGTCAAAAACAAACATTAGTTCTTTGATATTATTATGATTTTTCTTAAATTTTGTCATTATTTTTTTACATATTTTCTTGTTATCTGTAATTATTGATAAATCTTATGTATATATGTATGTGTGTGTATATATGTAATGTAGCTCATAACTTATAGTTGAAAAATGTCAAGTGATAGAGATTTACTATACAAGATTATTATCTAGTGGTTAACATATATGGCATAGTATGATTACTATACGTGAAGTCTAAGCTTATTCGTAAGAAAAATACCTAGGTACGTAGCTAATATTTATCTGTGCACTGTTCATGACCTTAGTGTGTTGTTTATCAGCTACTATCAGTAAAATAATACAGGTGGACAGACATTTTTCTAGAATATGAAAACCACAAGCCTAATATGTCTTGCCCTGTAGACTGTTAGGGTAACTGGTAATCATGAGGTTTCATGTTCAATACCCTGTTCAGACAAAGTGCTATCTTGTTATGACAAAAATCCAATAACAACAGAGAAATATGGGTGCTCTACCTACACCTTCGAGTACAACAGGCATGATGTTAATACACAATAGTATTTTCTATAATCATTATTTAGAGTAAGAATATATAAAATAGGTATATACCTAGTTCATTACAATAATGATGTCTAGGTGACATTACATCACAGCCTTGATTAGTCCGTTATTAAGCTACTGTTCAATAATAAATGTCACAGCATTAAATTTAATTGGCATTTGACAAGATAGGTACATAGTTAGAACAGTTTTTGAACAAAAATTTATTATTACGACAAGAGTACAAAACATCAAGTTTTGATAACAATCAGTAATACTAATGAACTTAAGAACCTATTTGTAAAGTGATTACGACACTAATTAGACTGTCGACTAAATAGACAACTAAATTCCATAATAATGAGCCCATCGAACAACAAGCCAAGGAAAGCAAACATTCAGTCTCTCAACTCAGTGGCACAGGAACGCAAACATAATGCCAAGATAGAAAACAGGTCGTACCGGGTATGCATCAAAGTCGCCACGGCACAAATGAGCCAGCATGGCTCTCACGGCGCAGGAACCGCAAACAAACACCGATACTTCACTTAACACGTACAGCGCAAAGTTGATCAACTTAACCCACCTTCACATCACGCACCATTTATCGATTACACTAATGAATTTACCTACAATAGACACCAATTACACTTTACACCAATCACAAAAATCAGTGCGGATATCTTCCACAAAATGTACACAAATAAACCACCTCCGTGAGACTACTTGCGAAATGATATGTCAACTACCTACGTCAATGATCTCATGTATACCGAGAAAGAATCACTTCTTAAACTAAACTTTACAGGTATTTACAACAAATTAATTAAATTCACAACTGAAATACAAGTGATTGATGATGTTTTGCGTCTTTTCGTTAGAAATATCATGAAATTTGAGCGATATGCAAACAAGCGAACTACCGCTACGCGAACCTATCGAAAACTGGCACAATATTATTGCCAACCCAACAAATAGAAAAATCTTAGGCTGACAGCAGTTTGACAGCTGACGTTTAAAGTGATAACAGCTTAGAATTAAAAATTCTACCATTGAGTGAATTTTTTTTTTACTTGGTTATTATTGGCGACTGTCATTGTGTAGGTACCGAATTTCGACTGATCGACATTTTTTTAAGAGCTGTCTGAAAAATTGTATTACCTACCCCGAGTCTAATATGCGGTAAAAGACGCTCGTTGTTGTAATCAAAGCACTGAGTTTAGTGGTGCTTAATTTGTGGCATTCGTTTAATGTTTTAAGATGTTTATTGAAGTTAGGATTCGATTTCGTAACAAATAGCAACAATCATATAAAAATTGTTTTATTATATATCATATTTCCAAGAGAAACACTGTTACGAGCTGTCTTAAGATTCCTGTTAGAGAAATGCTACTGATATTTTAAACAATCACTTATTGTGTTAAACTTCTGATGCAGTACCTAAATTTTTTCTGCAATGCCACATTATCCACAGATAATAAAGTTTTTTATAAATTCCAGCGTAGGAAAACTAGAATCAAATCTCTTTTTTCTCGGTCACGAATTTAATAAATAAAACACTTTTATTGATGTTGGAACGAGCTACCTCTTAATTAATTTTATATTTTAAATATGCATACATTTTTTCACTTCCGAATGTACTACACGAAACGGTAAACGAAGACATAATGTTCCTTTCATGTAGTTACTAGATGTCGCTTCCAACAATTTATCTTTCTTGGATGTCATCTCTGTTCTTATTTTTGTTGTATTGCATTTTCAATGATATATTTCAGTATTTATTTTGGATATTCATTCTCCATTATTTTCCTTTAGTATATTTTAATCTTATTATTACTGACCTGTAGTAAGTTTGTACTGCCAAGAAATCCGCTGACAGTTTGTAAGCTTATGAAGGTAGAATGAAAAACAAATTAGATTTAGAATCTGTAATCACAAGTTATTCGGAAAGTCCACATTCTATGTAGCCAATTATGTAGGTAATCATGTAATAGTAAATACAATTTAAATATTACACATGAACATTCCTATAATAGTGATGGCTAGTTACGAACTGTACATAATAATATCGACAGCGAGATATTAGCTAAACGATACAATCTAACTACAGCTACAAATTGTCTAAAGATCAATATCAGTCAACTGCACTATTCATTGAAGAATTAAACTCAGGTACCTAGTATTAATTTTTTCACATAACGATACCCAAGAAAAAATGTCATACTAACAAAATATAGTATGTAGGTACCCATGCTTAACCATCAATGAATGAATAGAACTTAAAAAATTAAAACAAAATATTCAATAAAATCAACTATTTTTTACAACGGAACTTTATGAACACTTAAACAAAAATAAATAATTAAAACAAGAACAACCATATCGAGGAAATTTCACTTTTCATTCACACTCCACGGCTACAATGTATGACATTGTAAGCATTGGTTCATTCACGTCATCAGTCTTAATTGTTTTTACTCAGGAGCAGTATGCTACCAGGTAAACTGAAGGGGCCGAGACGGGACCTTATGTCTACCGCTCTCACAGCAAAGTAGTATTTGAAACCAGCCATAAATTGCGTCAATGTACACGCCATTGGTAAAGGTAGGGCTTTGACATCGCCAATTTTCTTCCAAAGTGAAGTACTTGGCGGTGTTGACGTTTCCTGGTACGCATATAACTGATAACTTGCTATTTCTTCATAATAATCTTCTGGTACCCCTTCTATTTTCCAAGATATGACTATGCCGTTTTCTACTTTAGATAGTTTGAGATCTGGCGCCGGTGGCAACGGCTTCCAATTGGGAGGAGTGTATTGTTTCATTGACACTGGTAGTGGCGCTGGATGCCTCACTGCTGTCACCCTATTCAATCTTACAGGACCGTTAGATCCATCCATTCTTGCTACTTGCGATGCCGGACCTCTCGGTCTCATACCTAAAAAATAAAGAAAATCGAATTAGACTTCTATATTTTTTGACGCTAATAAATCATGTTATGTTTGCAGTTTCGTACTTACCCGATGGGACTACAGTTTTCAACATAATTGTCTGTCCAGGCCTTAGTTGTTGGTTCTGGGGTCCACTTATAGGAATATATACTTTTCTTGGACTATTTACAAATGGTGGTCTTTGGGGCGCCATTAGGCTTTGAGGAGGAACTAGTCTGACTGGAGGTGCGGGAGATGCTTTTGGTCCACCCGGTACTTTAGAAGGAGGTTCATCGTCCGTCAGATCGACCGTTACCGACGACGCTACTTTGTTATGAGGTCTCTTCTCCGCCTTCGAAGCAGAAGTGGCTGGTGAGGCGTTCTTTACTCCATTTGGCACATTTTTAGCTGGAGAGTTAGTTTGAGTGACTTGTGGTATAGTGCTAGGTGTTTTCAATGCAGGGTTGTTGGCTGGCACCAATCTAGGAACCGGTATGTTTTGGTTGCCTTGCTTTTTATTAGCTTGTTGATTTTGTGGAGTATTTTTATTTTGTTGGTTAGTTTGGTTCTTGTTATTGTTCACAGGTACTCTTTTTCTAGTTATTACTGTCTTTTCCATATACACCTGCATACCTACTGAGCGGGTAATCTTTAGGGGCATTATCGGCGTATCTCCCGTGGGTTTCTTTTGCTCCTCTTGAACTGATTTCAACACAACTTGTAAGTCTCTGTTTTGTTTCGTGAGCATCATTGCCTTTTTCCTAAATTCCTCAAGACCTTGCGCCATCGTTCGTAGTTTAACTTTAATATCACTTAAACTGCTTCTATCGACGATACTTTCGACTATTTTTAGTACACAGAATTCTTCTAGTTCTTCTCGTGTCATGTCTGACAGTTTAGTTTTAGTAGTTTTAAGGAAGTTTTCGGGAATTAATGGTTTTATAGGTTCCGGTGACGGTGTTTTTCTCTCGGGTGATTTTTCTTTGATGCTTGGAGTTGCACCGGTGTCTGCTGCCGGAGATGCAGGCGGTGTGGGTTCTGGAAGAGAGAAATAATAATTGAGTTATTTATTTGGATAGTGTGATTGTTTAAATTAGAAATATTGTATTAGAAGAACTAGATACACTTAAAAATTAAACAAAGTTATAAGGTGTTTCTCAAGTTCTGACTAAATATTGAGTTTTTACGCGTAAGAAAAGCAACAGGGCATTTTACCAAGTTAACAAAGAATTATTATTATTTAAAAATATCTCTATTTTAATCACAACGATATGCAATACTCCTGACATCTTTTCTATACTAAAAAGAGTTGAAACTTTTCATAAAAAGTAACTGATTTGACTAATATTAAAGTAGCCTATTTCTTCTTAAGTATACTATGAATAAACTCACCTTTCGGAACAGCTTTTTCTAATGAATCAGTAACCTTCTCAACAGTTTTCTCTCCAGTTTCCAAATCAGTTTTTACATCTAATTTATTTGATATTTCTTTAGCTTGGTCGGGTGATTTACTGTTATTTCTGTCTTCATCAATAACCATTATATCATCATCATCTTCTATATCAATAGACTGTTTATCTTTCGATTCTTGAACTTTACTTTCACTAACCGATTCAGGTTCAGGTGATGCAACTTTAGCAGGTTCCGTTTTAGAAGGTTCTTCGTCTTCCTCATCAGAAAATATATCAAGTGTATTGGACAGTTTACAGATAATAGGCTTGTCTATAACACTATCTTTAGAGACATCTTTGATTATCATTTCTTTTGGTATAGATATTACTTCCTTACTTAAAGTCTTTTTAGCACTTTTTTCCACCACCATATTGTCCTTTAATTTTATAGGAGAGTCTTTTGTTTCTGTATTACTTGTAGTTTGTTCTACACTGTCTTCGACTTCCATAGCCTCGTCTGTTTGAGCAACAGGTGTGTCAACTTTATTATCTGACACTTTTACAGACTCAGATTTGTCCATCTCATTAGATTTAACAACGTCGACAGTCTCAGTTTCTATAGAGTCCGTTATATCCATACCATTTGTAGTATCTACTGATGTTGGTGTATCTTTAACATCACTTGAAACGACTGTTGGAGTTATTTCTTCTTCAACTAAGATTTTATCTGACTCTTTCAATGCTTCTTTGTTAACACATTCGGCAGTGGTTTTTGTTGATTGAGTTTCAACTGTACTTTCATCTTTTGTGGGTTCATCCATTGGTGAATCTGTTTCATCTTTCTTATCCACTAAAACTTCTTTCATTTCCTCAACAGGTTTCATTTCTACATCTTCAAGTGTGATTCCATTTTCTTCTGCAACGACTTGGTCTACTTTTGAAACAGTAGCGTCATTTTCTGCAACGCTTGCCTCATCTTCTTCAGCAACACTAATTTCTTCCGAAACTTTCTCTTCTTGTGCAACGGTAATTTTGTCTGCCTCAACAATGATTTTCTCTCTCCTCTCTCCTTCACCAAGACTTTCTAATTTCTTTTCTATATCTGCAAGGATTGCCATATTTTCTTCAATATTGCTCGTTTTATTTCCTTCTGCAACGCTTTCAGGTTCTTTTTCCGTAACACTTAGTTTATTTTCTTCAGCAAGTTTTATTTGGTCTACTTCCACAGGGCTAATGTTATGTTCTGAAGCGTTCGCCTTGTCTCCTTCAGCGATGCTAGCTTTATCTTCTTTTACTACATGAATATCTTTTTCTACTGAATCGGTAATATCTTTTTCCATATCATCATTATCTTTTTCCGTTAAATCAATTCCATCATCATCATCCTCATCATAAACGAGAGTCATATTATCTTTTTCTGATTCATCTATCATGTCTTCAATTTGTTTTTCACTAGGATTAGTAGGTTCGGTTTCTGTGCTAATCTCCATTTCCTCATCTTTCTTAGGTGAATCAATTTTATCTTCAGTACAAGGATCTAATGATGCTTTAATAGACTCAAATGCATCTTTCACTGGTTTTTCTGACACATTTGCATCATTTTCACTAGGCGCGGGAGATTTATCTGAATCAACTACCTTTATATCTTTTTCACTCTCATTAGACTCTGTCTTATCGTCGTCAACTTGGATCGGAGATTCCTCTGCCTCATCGTCTAAAATAACGATAGAATCATCGTCTTTCTGTGAATCTGCATTACTTTCTTCTGGCACTGGAGATTCTGCTATTAATTCTATAACGTCATCTTGATTCTCAACTACTTTTTCCTGTTTAACAGATTCTTTACCATCTGTAACTGTTTTTTCTACCTTCTCAGTCTTATTCTCGCTTAAATTTCCGCTAAGACTAATGATATCATCTTCGTAATCATCTTGTTCTGCCTCAACAGGATTAAGAGGACCTTCTTTTGTGCCCAAAGCAAATATTTCGTTGTCTAAACTATCATTTTGAGATTCAGTATTTTGTGCATCTTCAACTTTTATACTATTTTGTATGCTAATTATTTCACTTAATTCTACATTTCTTAATTCAGTTACATTATTATCTAGAGTTATTGGACTATCAGGTAATGAAACTGTTTCTGGTTTCTCTTGACTCTCGTCATCCTCGATTTGTATGACTTCTGTGTCTCCGTTGCATTTGTTTTTGTTATTTTCTTCAATAGCAAGGCTTTCCATTTTATTGTTTGACACATCTTCTAACGTGGACATGTTTCTTTCTATATCTAGGGTATTCTCAGCTTCGACGATTAATTGCATGGTTTAACATTTCATATTTTCATCACCGAACGACGGAATCCTGAAACCAAAGAAAAAGTAGTTGTTAATACATACGATCAAAATAGGAATATACATGATTAACTGGGTCAGCGGGAAACTGATCGTATTTACTTCCAAATCTGAGCAGCATTTTGTTTAATTTGGTCCTTAGAATAAGAATATTCTATAGGATCTCCCTTGCTAATCAGGAAAGTACAGCCGATTACTTCTAAATCCATTCACCAATTATTATTTCACCGAATAACAACATATCTTCATAACTACCTATTTTATAAAACTTTTCATTACTGGATACGCTTTGCACGTAGGTATAACTCGGCCGCACAACGCCCTCTATTCAAAACACAGTTTATTTATATTATCAATAGGTGGCGCTGATCGGCAAATTACAAAGTATAAAGTATAAAAAGTTGTCCCTACAAGTTATACTTGTTTTTCTAAGATGTATGCAAAAAATATAGATACAAAGTCAGGATCTCTATGCTAGCATATTGTGCACATGCGATTCAATCGATATATGACCAAGCGTACTAAGTTCAGAGTGTAAGGCTTAGGCTGAACTATTGCGTGATTTGTAGTTAACGACACTAGTTAAATCACTTATTGGCTTTTCGCTATATTCAGACGCAGGAAGTTAACAGGCTTGTACAAAGATAGCAAATATTCAAAGATACTGATGATACGAGCGGAAACAAATGCGAGATTCTAAGCGCGATTATGCTTGAATGAGATAGGCAATACAGGTGTCTATGTGTCGTCATAATCCGGACAAGACACTGATAGAAGTTCCGAAATGGATTATTAATCATTGAATCAATATACCTAATCAATATTGATTAATATTCGACGAAGAAGAATATTTTGGTAATCCGTAAGTCAATTACACACTTATCGGTCTGTTACGCTTTCACGGCTAAACCCCTGCACAGATTTTGTTGAAATAGACCGTGGTGATAGTTGAAGATTCGGCGATAAACACTGGTAATTATTTTCAATATATTTTTTTATTTTGCCCAAAACACGCGAACAAAACGCGGGTCAGCTAGTGACAAATATTAAGTGCAGGGTCACTGTTTTACAAGAGGTGTAGAAGTCAACGACCTCTGCAAATATTTTCAAACATTATAGGGTAAATTTTGCCTCTACGAAACAGCATAAGCTTTATGATGACTAAATCAGTCAAAAATGCAATTGTTTTACGGGTATAAGAGTGTTTTGTACCCGTAGTGTCAGAGTTAAGGAAAGGTGGGGAGTTGGGTGTGCGCTCACCACCCGGACTTGCGCACTCGATCATTGCGCAACTCTTTTCATATAGACTTTATAAAGCCATGTAGTGTCAATTATAAGTATTCAATATTGTATATCCGAGTTGAAAGGTCATTGTATCCGTACACTACGTAGGTACACTATTGCCGTTGTAATTTCAACATAAGGGCAAAATTCTGCCCCCGACAGTTGAAAAAATGCATCTGAAGGTAGAAATGGAGAGAAAAAAATATTTTTAGCTTTGAAAAGGTGTAAAAGTCCATACAAAAGCGATTTATTTCGTTAAGCTAAAACTGTACCTCACATCCATACTAATATTATAAATGCGAAAGTAACTCTGTCTGTCTGTCTGCTACTCAATCACGCCTAAACTACTGAACCAATTTGCATGAAATTTGGTATGGAGATATTTTGATACCCGAGAAAGGACATAGGCTACTTTTTACCCCGGGAAAATGACGCATTTTCTTGGAAAATTCAGGTGGCGAACGAAGTCGCGAATAATCAATATTATAATGACATTGAATTAACAAAATTCCGTTGTCATGGCAACTGTTTTAATGGCGGATATGCCTTAGCGCGACTTCGTTATATTAACAGATATAAATAATTCTGAGAATATTTTTCATGAAAAAAAAGCATATTTTATATCATCACGCTACGACCAATAGGAGCAGAGTAACAGTAAAAAGTGTTACAAAAACGTGGAAAATTCTGACCCATTCTCTCTTATGTGACGCAAGCGAAGGTGCGCGGGTCAGCTAGTAGAAATATATAAAAAATATTGGCATCTGCAGCTTTTTTTGCTGATTCAGGCAACTCAATTTTGATAAAATGTTACATGCGCCTTTTCAAACATCAAGGGCAGAATGACCTTTCAACGTTCGAGAAGAGGAAGATTATGTCCAAAAGAAAGCATCTTGAGAGAGAATGGTCGCATCTTTTCTACTTCCTTCCCACCTTATTATCATTCAATTCGATATTAACTCTTGTAGAACGATTAGGTATATTATTAAAGTAGCAAGAATATGAAACGATGTTTCATGTCACAAAAAAGTAATAAAAAATTGGGTGTGTGTTTCCAATTTGACGTTTAAAAGTTTTTAGCGACGTTTGAATAAGTGGATTGTTGTTTTTAACATCTTAACAAAATCTTAAGCATTTATGAATAATAGGAACTAACCACACGTTATTCCATATCCAGCACATTGGAATTCAGATATACAGAAGTAAAATTCAAAGAGTAAATATTGGACACATCCAGTCCAAAGCCACAGTGGTTTTTGTGCCTAGCCCAGCCGGGGAGAGGTCGGCCTGTAAAGGATTCTGTTGTGGCTATATAAGGACATACGTGCTCCAAAACTGAAGGAATCGAAAATATTGCAACATGTTGAAATCAAAATTAAAACAGTTTAAGTGACATTAAATTTGAATTGACATATGTCAAGAAATGTCAATACATTTTAGACACTGTAGAATCTAGGCTGGATTCACACTGTCCTGTACCCGCTAGTATTTGTTTTAAGTAGCCATCCATGTCTAGTTGTCAATAAATATAATTGATTCATCTTCATTCCGTAGTTTATTTTTGGAACCAGAAAAGTAACACTTACTTACATTATCAAGAGGGAAATGCGTGGGGCTCACAAAACGGCAAAGTTACGAATTGTAAAATCAATGTGCAAAATATCGATATTATTGATCGGACCAAAGACCTTGCACTACTTCAAGACGGCCTATATATTACAACACTTTAAATACAACTAAGATAGCATATATCACTTCTAGGACCATGACTAATTAATGAGAAATGATCGATAGGAAAGCAGAAATAAATCGCACTTTCGTAGTAAAAGCATTTGCCCAAAAGAACTATTTTTTAAGAAAATCTAACTAGAAATTTCTCAACACAAAGATCGCAAGATAGTATCTCAAGTCCGTAGGCTTACATTCAACAGTTTTTGGCAAGTTGCGCGACTGACACAGGCATGATCTGACAACTCTGACAAGCACGGACTAGCAAGCCCGACGGGCAACACTAGCTAGCAAATATGCGGTTATGAGTTCCAGGTACAGATGGACGAGAGCATAGCGTGGAATCAGTATTAAGTAACTCAATGTAACTACATTTGAAAAATTTTGTTTAAAGCAATCAATATACTAATGCAAACCAAACACGAAACTGATTTAATCGGTCAATAATAAAATTATTATTCGTAAACTAGAAGGACTCGTCCTTTGTAGCAAATAAATTCGAGCGTAAACGCTTGCTTGTATCCATGCAAGCAAGCGTTAACCCAAAAGCGTTTGTTCGATATTACAACGCTGCACGTAAGCGACGCTCAACTTGAAACGCAATGGGCAGCGTCTGGTGACTACATTAGAATCCTTAGTTCTTATGTGGAAAGTTTGATAAAGAAGATGTGACTAAAACCCATCGACAGTTGAAGACTAGGAGTACTAAGTATGTCCTGACGATATAGGACTGGTAATCACCACTAGAACACAACCTTATAAAAATAAAAACCGAAATAATGTTAAATGTTTCCACAGAAGCCAAACTAGTGTTTATTAAAGTGTCCCGTAATTTTTTTACTTTAAATAACCCACAATGCTTCCAAATCCACAAGGGACTCCCAAAATTGTATAAGCCCTTCCGCAAGCAAAGTTTCATTCTCAGAAGCCCTGTTGAGATGAGACTTATCAAACTAAAATGGATTTCCGAAACAGACACGCTTATTATTATGCATCGAAATAGGGTTATTTAGATCTTTTTTTTATAGAAGTATATTCTCGGAATAAATATTTATCGTTAAGGAAGACTTTTTTTTTTCTTGTTTTTTTTATTAAAAAAGACAACTCCCGCACTAAGAATTGCTCTTGTGTCGCGGGGACTTTTACAAACATACAAACAACGGACACAAAGCACAACCAGACCCGAAACAATTATTTGTGGATCGCACAAATAATTGTCCCGTGTGGGAATCGAACCCACGACCTCCCGTTGCAGTGGTATCGGCGTGGCGACCTAAACCACTGCGCCACGGAGGCAGTCAGCTTCCTTCTACTTGACTTTCGGAGTCCGAATAGATTCGAGCATTTGATTAGATTTTTGAACCGTGTCTAAAACTTTGGCATCAAAATGGAGATTGGCTTAAGGCTTTCCTAATACCTTGTTGCTAGGGATATCTCCACTAAAGAAGAGTTTAGGGGTCTTCTTAGTTCTTCTGGCTCTGCTCATCAATTCACACCATGGTATTAACCAACTGCATACATTGACTGGTGACTGGTCAACTTGCAAGGTGTGCCCGAAGCGATCGGTGTGACATTTCAGATCAATGGCGGTGGTGGCGCGCCGGCGCGGCACGCATGTCTGATCAACGCGTTGGTCAGGTATCCTAGCTATATTACTTGCAGGTATTTGTTACTTTTATAATCGCTTTTTAATATGCGGTTTCGATAGTATAACTGCAGTTAAAGATTGAGATAGGATTGTTTAGTTGTTAAGTGACATCTGTCACGCCGGAAGATATAGCTTCCTTCTTCTTTTTAACAAAAGAATTTGAATTTTAAAGGTCAGGCAGACATATTGGTATTTCATTGTGCAAATTCTATCCTTAACACAACCGTTGAACAGTACCTACAGCGCTTTTTTTGTCGTCGGAAAGTGTACAAATTGAATTTAGTCTCGGAATTTGTTTCCTTATGAGCAAATTCATTAGTGTTTCCGACTGTATATTAAAATATTAATAAGCGATAAGTATAAAACCTAATAAGAAACTGTGTTCCAACAAGAATCGGACCGAAAATGACGTTGCTGACAGCTGATAGAATTGTGCGACAAACAATTATGGCTGAAGCCGGATAAAGTTGCTATGGGGATCTTCTAAAGCGTTATGTAACCCCATTAAATTTTAATACTTTAAGAATCATCATTTTCAATATTTCAATTCTAAGCTAAAAAGGGAAACCAATATGAAGAAACAACAAGATTGGTTATATGGACTGGGGAAAAAAAATGGCACTATTTAGGGACGCCGATCGTCATAGGTCCTACTAATACAGCTTTATAACTCTAGGGACGCCGTAGGGGAATAAAGCTGCCGCCACAATGTAGACTGATCGGTAGAGCTTGGTAAGCTAGCCTACAATCAAGACCGGTTCTAAGTTATAAGAATGAGCTATAAAATCGCTACTGTGCATATTTTTGCTAAGACAATTTACAATATCGCAAGGTTAACGAGATAAAATCTGATATCATTAGAAACAAAGACATTGGAAGATAGTCATTTTATGCGTAGGAAATGAAAATACTTTTTTAGCTCATTACTGTCTCATTGCTGGGCAAGGGTCTTCTCGCGTATTGTGGTAGATAGGCCTCGACTCCACCACATTGGCCAACTGAGGGTTGAGGACTTTTAATAACACATTTCAATGAGAATAATAATAACATGAATCACCAAGATTAGCTCCTTTAGCATACATTTATTTGTCTCTCTCTGCCGCATGTTAATGTGGACTTTGGACATTATTTCAAACGTTACACAACTAATTTACTCGTAGCTAATTGGTTCAAAGATCAATAAAAAATAGTATAGGAACTCGGAAATAATCTACGTTTGGATCATCAATGGCCTGTGTGCGTCTATTGCAGATGATTCAGGTCAATTCAGGTGACATCAGATAGAGGTATATATTTGTAACGAAGGAACATCTTGGCTGGTGGCTTAAAAGGCCTATGTGGGAGTGACAGCCGCGACCGCTGTTTTGGCAGATGAAAGAGCCTGAGGTTGAAGGAACATTTGAAACGCGTAAATGTTACAAGTTGAGATACTTGATTAATATAGTATAACTAAATTTAAATTCTTTGCGGAGCCTTTAAACCGTTTAGCTAATAGGGCAAGGTCAACATAAATGAATGACGTAGGACTATTCGTAAGTAATTATTTCGCGAAAAATGATTCGGTAGGTATCAATGTTTCTTTTACTTATGCAAATGAATACTAAAACAATGAATCAAAAGTTTGATCGTTGTCCCCTAACGCTACTGAATGGCGTGAGATCAACCTTATTTTAAGTGTCATTGACCTTAATATGAATAGCAAATATGAACACAATTTAGGTAAATAATCTTTTTTGCTAAGAAAATGTATGTCTCTTTTTCTATTACAAACGTGCGATCTACGTCATAATCAAGAGATTTTTTTTTATTGTGACGTAGAGTAAGTGCGAGCGAGAGGGTCTGATGAAGAAACATCGTGTAGTTCGCACATGAATTTGGAGTGACCCTAGTCTAGTAAGATTTTTTATATGTCATGACCAGTTTTGACCAATCCTTGTTTTTATATCTAAGTCCTGCACTATTTTGTTTTGAAATAGAGGCCTAAATACAAAAATAAACAAAACATATAATTTTGTTGTCAAACCAAAATTAATGTGCTAACTAAACTAAAGCAAATTTTGTGTGTGTCACGTAAAATTGTCGACGTATAGATTTAATGAATAATAATGCGGTGACGAATACCTTTGACGGTTATAATTATAAGCGGTATTGAAACAGCCTTTTACTATTTACAAATCAAAATACAAAACACAACAAGCCGAAAAAATCTAACTATTATTATTAAGTACCTACCTAGTAGTAGCAGGTAGCGTTTTTAAACCGACTACAAAAAAGAGGATGTTCTCAATTTGACTGTATTTTTTTTGATATTACAAAATTTCTAAATTTCGATTATTATCAACCTACTTAACATCTTTTCAGGTGAAAATTTAATAACCTAATAAGCCTAGATGAAATCCCGGCACCAAAATCTGTTCTGAACCATAACGACGCAACTGACATTATTTTTGTCGACGTGTTATAAAAATCTTTACTCATATAATAATATGACTGCACTAAAAATTCATAAATAATGCGAAACGTAGGCGTGTCTACATTTTAGGAACTTATAACCTTTCTGAACGAAATCGTATTTTTAGGTCTGTCTACGTTTTTTAGTTTTACACATGTCAGTGCCATTTTGGCGCCTATTTTTCGCACACCCACGTAACTGTTAACAAAGTTAAAGCTTTTGGCAAGACTATTGCGTGCATTGGCTGGCTAATATGGACTTTCATTGAAGTCCCTATGAGGAGTCCGGAACTTAACCTAAAAAGGGTATAGTTTAACATAAAAAATAGGGTAAAAAACTATCTAATAGCGAAATTATCAGTACAAATCGAAGGGGAACACATTACTAGCACCTGTCAAATTTTGAACCCCTACGAAAAAAAGAATATCCCGCAATCATTTTGACAGAATCCGCCCGGGAACAATAACAATCGTCATCTGGAAGTCACGTGGTCTTTTGTTGATAGAAATAAGACGGGAGTATTGGAATAAATGGGAATTATTGATTATAGGTTATAATGTAACCTAATCTGATTTGAAGGGGATAATAATATACCTAAATAATATTTCGAGAAAAATCGATATCAAAAATCGGCAAACAATATTTTTGGCTTTAGTTGGTTTCCTATGAACTTCAATTCCTATTAATTTCGACGTTTTATTATGACAAGACATTGTAAAATACTCGTGAACAGCCAACCAGCCAAATCAAGATGGCTGCCGTCCGTTCTGTCGCGCGAAATACCGGAATAAATTCCCCACTCACTTGGTGCTGTGCAACGCTGATCGCCAAGCCGTTAAAAGGCGAAACGATAACAACTGCCGTCTCATTCACTCTAGTGCGCGCACGACGCGCGCTAGACAGAGAGGAATATACCCACTGAGTACTAACAAAAATATACTGATCGTGGTGAAGGTGGAAAGCTGATTGTGAGGCTATCGTACGGGAACTTAGTACCAGATAATATGAGAATTAAAAATCATCAAACAGTTTCACTAGCTTCCTCAAAAGAAACAAATAGTTGTTTGGAGATCTAAAAGACCCTTGTACTTTTCCGACTATTTGGTCTTATAGCAAAAAGTTGTTGTTTTGATGTCCCATTACTGATTCTCCGAACTAAAAAAAAGTTTAGACGTGGCAACATTATAATGAGTCACACCAGCACATCAAAATATGACTATTAAACATACTGCATTTAATTTGTGTACTTATGCTGATAATAATAGTTTTTGTTTTATCAAAATCGGGTCAAAATTACCGAAGTAACAGCTTTATAAAGTTTCACTGCTTTTTTAAATTTGCGTTGCTTCGCGCGCTATGCGCTGACGTCACGTCGTGACAGACACGCTTGTTCGACTGCGGGTGATGCGGAGTTTTGATTTAAAAAGTGATTTGCATTTAATATTTAAAGAGTCTGTGTATGTGTTATAAATTTAATCATCGTGTTTTTTGTAAAATAAGCCTCCACTAAGATATCCTCGATCTCGATCGCCACGCACACAATCATCAACTAGACCCAGGTAAAGAAAGTTGAACTCGTATACTACTAATAATATTTTTGTGTGTAGTTAACAATAAAATTGAAAGTTTGTTACAACTGGCATTACAAATAATGAGTGTTACGTACCTACCAAGTGTAAATTTGGAAAACCTAGTTTTAAAATAATATTATAAAAAAAAATTATCACCCCTGCCTCTGACTTTAGTCAGGTTGATGGCTATCATATGAACGCATGAATCTACTCTGTAGGTAGTCTTATATGATTGGGTGTGTAATGAGAACTTTTAATTAAACTAACATTTTAATTTTGATATTATTATTATTATATTTAATAAACATGAGTTCTTTTTTCAAAACAAAAAACCAACGCCAACTCAACCGCCGCGCTCGGCTCGCCGCCGCCTGTGAGGTCATTGAACTGCTCATTAAATAGTATCAACTGTTTAGTAGAAGTTCATTGCTAGGTAGGTATGAACATGATATGGCATCTTGATCTTGAGGAAGTGTTCAAAAGGCAATAAACTTCTATTTAACATTTGCGCTTGACAGTATCTGAACCGGCCTTTAAGTTTTAGATTAGGTGTCTTTTGCAAAAATATAAAACAATTTACCTACATGGTACAGAAAAAAACAATTTTTGGGGTGTTTTTTCACTTGAGTTAGTACACATAGGAACAATACAATATTTTTTAACCATTTTGTTTGTCCACTATAAGCAAAACAAATTATTTAAAGCGAAACCGCGAGAGCGCAACGAGCCTATGTAGGTATCGGCAAGTACTGACGAAATAGCAATGTCACGAGATGACGTCACACGTCCGTGCGGCCGCTTCGCCGGAGTTTGGCGCGAAGGCCTACTTTGACGTTTAATATCTCGGTCATTTTTGAAGATACGAAAAAAATAAAAACAGATTTTTTATCCTTGAAGTACCTAGTTTTTAAATATGCTCATAACAAAAATCATTGGTGTGACTCATTCTATCCCGTACCTAAAAATAACCTTGAAGACAAATTGAATAACTATTAGGAGAAACATTTTTATCATAAAACTAACATTTTTGAAATAAAAAGATAAATATCGCAGATTAAAAAGCCACATGAGCTGAGCAAATTAAACGAGTAATTCGAAAGAACGACTTAGTTCCACCACCAAAAAGGTTGAATAAAAATAATTAACGAATCAAATCCTTCAATCAATTAACTAAAGTTTGAAGGTAAACAAATCAAAAGTTTCAAATCGCTTGGTCCAGTTTGACAAGAAACGTCAAAAAATATATAAAAACAAATGTCAATAATCATAACCAACAAAATAGTTAATCAAATTGCACATAAAATAATAATAAATTCACACATCAATAGTACAATACACAAAAATAAAAATTATATAAACAAAATAAAATAATATTCCTCCATAATATCTCACTTATTTTTAAAACAGGTAAACTTGCAAACTACCGATCGAAATGGAGGCAAATGAACGAATAAACTAAACGTAAATATTTATAAACACTCACCTAAATGAGTCAGCAAGAGAATGCGGGAGTAGAAGAATAAACAAGAAGAATGCAAAACACAACAAAATACGGGCGTCCAGTACCGCGTCTAAATCGACACTGACAGCAGACAGAGAGAGAAGAAAATGGCCGCCGTAAATGTGGCGACAGAGATCGCAGACGGAACACGAACTAAAAACATAGAGTAATCGTACTACAGAGACTCGCGCATTGAGCCCGTGCAATGCGGTCGGCGGCGTGCGAGCGAGAGAGCGCTATGGAGATTATATGCGAGCGGTAAAGACGGGTGATCGTTAGCGCGCGTGCGGTGACCGTTGTATCTGTTTCGTTCACTACTCTGTGTATTATTACACGGCGAGGTCACGTTGCCGATAATGGTTGTTCGTTCTCTTGTGTTCTACTTCTATTTTGAGGGGCGATTCATTCAGAACCAGGCGTAAGATTCTTCACCGGGTCGAACCAACTACGATTTCTTCCATACCCGCTAACGCAAAAGAATAAACGAAGGTAGAATAGGTAACCAGGTACCGAATATCGAACAAAATATTTGGATGTGACAACTAGAACCAAAAAAATTGCTGAACTTCGAGAGCTATATCGCCGTTTCTGTTTCATCTATCGATTTTCTGCTCCACTTAACTACGAATTTAGCGTTGCCTTGGCAGCCATTCATATAAAGTATGACCCGGAAATGTTTACCTAAACTTCATTCTCATCAAACAATAAAAATACATAAAGAAGAGCAAGTAATATTGTACAAAAATCACTAAAATAGAAGCTTGAATTTTGTAGGCAGGTCGAGAAAAAGCAACGTTGCCACTCTGGTGCAAAACTCGAGCCGAGTCGAGCTCGAGTGGGTCGTTCGACTCGTTGCCGAGTTCGCCCGATGAGGCCCGAACGCGCCCGAATCAAAATATACGTCAGTAATACGTCATCATAAAAATAGATGTTTACTGTAAAGTGAATACATTTTAGTGCTGAATTGTCATCATGATGATCAAGATCCATCAAAAGTCGTTGATTTAGTATATCAGCTCCATAAGGAACTAATTTTCTAAACTCAAAGATGACATCAACAAAAGAACTAACCTCAAAAACATTCTAATACTGAATGGAAGTCAATGCCAATATTTTTAGGTTACAATTTAATTTGACGATGAGAGTAACTATTAACTAGACATAATAAAAAAAATCCTAAGACCTGGAATTAGTAGTGTCAGCCTACATCACTAATGTTATCGAAATTAATGATTTGTAGAGGTTAAGTTAAATCTAAATAGAAATGGCAACGTGAGTGATGCTCCGTTTATCATCAAACAGCAAAACATTAAGCCGATAAGACAATCGTCTGACGACTGGCAAGAACAGAAATGGCGCCCGAAGAAATCCCACCATATTCTTCTTCAAAATTAATATCTCTCCTAGTTTTACTTTTATAATATAGATAATACAGTCTAAATTTCGCTATAAGCGATAACAATCTGCAGTTCTATTACTGTATTTTTCGATAACAATCTACATTTAATCGTCATAGGTATAAATTGTTCCTAGTCTCATATTTGGCGGAACGTTGAAATTAGTTCACGTCTTACATAATGTTTATCGTTAATATTCGTTATCCACACAAAATTCATAGTACAATAATGCCGGTCGGATTGATGCACATGTTATTATCGCGCAAGAGACTCTGCAATGTATACGAAACAAGTTGAACCGCTCGGGAATCGGAGCCGAAAAAAGACTAAAGAACAATGAATGAGCAAGGGACTATCAACATGGTGGACGCTTTATTATTTAAAAAATAACTGTGACAAAGAATTTAAAGACAGTACGGACAAAACAAGGATTCTTCGATTTAAAATTCTATTTCATAAATATGAACATCGGATAATCAAATGAATGCCAACACCTACAGTGACAAACAAGGACCGATATAGAGCAGCGCCGCAAGAGTGAAAGAGACAAATACGCTTACGTCAAAATTTACTCTATTGTAAACAAGATGGCTGAATTGCATTAGTACAATCTTGAAGGTAAATAATATGAAAGATATTATCTCATGTGTGTTATACTTCTACTATTTAGGTGTAAACTGTAGGTACCTAATGTTAATGAAGAGGGTTTCATAAACATCTTTTAGTAAGTATTAGTAAGATCATCAATAAAAAATGTTAAAAAAGAGACATCGGGAATGATATCACCAGAGTGACGAAATGTTCTGATGGAAGAAGAAAACAAAACAGAATCAATATAGCATGGAACAAACTACAGCAGTAGCAGAAATGTATAATGCAGACATCCTAGGCGTGTAGAATGGGCGAATGGCAGCGCACGGAAGCGGTCTGGCAACGCTGCGCAAGCAAGTTCGTGACGGAGCTAGCCAGAATTTCAATTTATACTCAATGTCATGCGCGTTTATACCAGTTTTAGCTGGTTTATAAACAAAAATTTGGACTGCGCATGCAGTTATTGAATTAACTGGCAGAATCTTCTAATCTGGCATCAACAAAAACAACAATAGTAAACAACTGGCATTTAACGTAGCTCCATCGAAGCGACTCAGCGCCATATCACACGCGGCTCAACTTTAAAAAGTGCGACGTTGTCAGATTGCTACACCGACTTTTAGCTGGTAGCAGAATTTTGGTATTATACTATGTCCTGTATTGGTTCTGTTTTGACTTTGATTTTCGACGCTGATGATTAACTGATGATTACCTACAATTCTGATAGTCGCGACGAAAAAAAAAATTGCGGCATTTTTAAAGGGAATCAACCATATTTTAATAAGTATGACGATGACAATTTTTTTTTGAGATAAAAGAATAATCTTGCTCAGAAATAAAAATCCTAGGTACCTAAAATTTGCTAAATTGAATTAAACATAGTAGAAATAAAAGCGTTGAAAAACGCGCTTTAAATAAGACATGACATGTAATGATGACCAGTTACAGAAGATTTGATGAGATTGTCTGTCAACAGAATAATCCGAGTACCCTCAAATGCAAAAAAATCTTGAAACAGAAAAAAATACACTTAAATATTGAAATAAAGAAAATTAACAATAAATAACAAGTCTAATCGTTTGCTAAACTTACCAGTCCTCAAAATGTGCAGCCAAGCGGCAAAACAGAATGAGACCGGTGACCGCAAACGAACTCTCTCGAAGGAAAGAAGATAGTCAATGTACATGTAATGCCAAAGTGGTAAATGAGTGGGTGAAACGAGCGACCGCGAGCGAGTGCAAAGTATTACGAACCATCGCCATCTTGAAATACACCGCTTCGTGAACTAGAGCGAGAGAGCTGTATTTGTTGTCTTTTTTTGTGCAAGGAAAATAATCTTAAAATAGGTACCTACTCACTTACCTACTTCTGTATTCTGACCTACTTCTTTTTTCTAGTATAGGTACCTTGTCCCAGCAAGACAATAAAGCCACTCGCTTCTTATTTCTGTTCATAAACATTAAAATGTATTTTTTCAGATCGTGACATTTCACCATATTTTTATTTCATGGTTAAATCGGCTGTGTTTTGTTTATTTTCGTTATTTGAAAAGTGACTGCGAGAATGTCAGAATCATAAACCTCCATGGAATTCCGATTTCAAAGAATTCCTCCGGGATTGGTGATATTTTATGAAATTATCATGCAGCGGAATAATATTTGGTAGGGTGACACTAAAATGTTCTAGACATAGTCACTTTTTAAAATAAGCCAATACTATGGCATCATTTTTTTTTCAAATAATTTACATTGTTAAATAATCTTAAATCATTCTTATACCTATGCCTTTTCAAGCATAAACTTAGCGAACCCAAGAATTTCAGTAGCTTCTCCATCTGATACGAATTTGTATTAAGCTAAACCTAACTTTATTTTCATCTCGAATCCGTCATGGTTGGTAATGTTCTTATTGAGGACATTAAATTGTTAATTAGCTGTATTTGGGTTCCTAAAGGCATCGTTAATGTTTATCGACAGAGTCACTACTCAAATGATGAATGAAATGGAGGAAGTAGTTTTTCTTCGCTAGCGCCATCTCGTTAAATAAAACAAACTACTTTTGGTCACTGCATAGAAGTTGATGATGTATATGGCCAGAAGATGGCGCTACAATACGTTTCAGAAGATAATTATTACTATTTTTAACCCAAGAAAAATAAGTCTCTAAATCTAAAATGACTATCTCCAGATATACAAAAGTTTGTTATTCACCTTTAGGATGCTCCGACGCTAATGAGAATGCAATAAGATGACCACATTTATCTGTCAGATAAACGTCTCGCTTTTCACTGTCAAACTTTTCTGACAGAAACTTCCTTTCCTATTTGAGGTTATGTAAATTGTAAACAAACCATAAGTAGTTTAAATTAATAAAAATATATTGATTTATAATAGAAGGGAAACGTTTAAATGTGATAACTTTGATTATATTCACTACAAGATGTTGTTGAATATCGCAAATCCTACGAGAAAGCTACTGGTCGGTGATCTTACCATTTCATTTTACAGTTTTTATTCCTTGACTATTATTTATATAAATCATATTATTTCTAGAATACTTTGTGCTACAACTGCAGACTTGCTGCGCTCTCAAAATGTTATCTAAGCGATAGTTTAGATAGTAAATACACAGAGGAACAAAAAGAGAAAATTTTGCAGGTTATAAATGATTCCGATACACTATCGAGGTACGTAAATATTGAAGATACTTACTCAATACCTAAAAGTAGCATATAAATTATTATGTTCTTATTTTTCGCCCATAATTCTTTAAGGGAGTCAAAACTTTATTGCCTTTGTCCCAAATAAGGCAACATTATAAAAATAATAATTTTGCTACGGAATGTTTCATTAAAGAGAAACATATCAACCTCAACTTATTTAGAATAGTGTCTTACTTACTTAATCCCTCTCATTTTTTGCGAACACCTGTAACATAGACAAAGGTTTGTTTAAGATTTTTCTGCAACTTTTTTTTTACAGTTATGACATAAGCAAAGTAAAGTTAAAGAAAATATCTCAATATCGGAGTAGCAATGGTCAGATACAAACCTTATCTGATGTGGAATATATTGAGGGGTTCTCAGAGAAGTCCAGCAAGAAGTTATTTACAAGTATATTGAATGGAGTACCTGCTGAAAAGAAAGTTTCTAATAAGATTAAAGGACAGATACTGCATCCTAATTTAAGTGAAAGTGTTGTAAAGGTATATTGAGCATTACACATTAATAAATTATAATTATGGAACTGGCTTTAAAAAGTTAGCCAGTAGTAAATAATAAACTAAAAAGCATGTACTATTTAGTATCATAAACGGGGATATATTGAATCAAAAATTTCAATCCAAAACATGAAGGATACTACTGACTTAGTTGGCATAATACTTCACCTGCTATATAACTTGCTGGTAAAAATACCAAATGTAACTCAAATCAGATCTATATTATAGAAAAGTTATCTTGAAAGTTAAAATCTGTTGATCTGGGTTGAACTGTAATTAGATGGGCTCTACCAAAACTGTATATTGGGTTGTTACAAATAATGATCTAAGATTTTCTTTCACCAGGAATGTGAGCGAGTGTTAAGTGTGTATGTAACTGTGAACTCAGTCTGCTGGACTTTAATAGACAAAGATAATTATGGGGTGCTGGAATGGGAGTATTTCAGTATTGACTATCCAGACGGAAAGAGGCTTCAAATAACCGATTTATTGAGCATAGTAAGTAATTTTTACAGCATTTTATTTTTACAACATAAAGAAATATTGCATAGCTACTGCTTCATGGGTGAAGGGAAGAACAGCGCCATCTAGTAGTGATGACCTCAAACTGTGGTTTTATTTTTTTAACTAGATGGCATGGGAAGTTTAAGTTTTTAGAAAAAAAAAACTCTCCTACCGTACAAATAAATGTGTTTGTGTAAAAAGAATTAAACCAGAGCAAATAAGATAAATCATAGACCTTTGACTTTGACCGATTTAAGGTAAAAAATCAAACTGAAATAACTTTTTATCAGGCGTGGCGTGTAACTCAACAGCTGCCAACAGCGGACATATACGTGATGAAGGCAGAAGCAACAACGCTGCGAGCGGCCGGCAGCGACCCCAACAACCCGAAGGTCATGGCTGTCAATCTTCAAAAGTCCCAAATGATCTCCATGATCGTAGCACTTATTAATGCTAGAAGTTTAGATATGACGTTGTAAGTATCACATCTAATCAGCCCGTTTCCACCCACTGTTGAGGCTTCCCCATCGGTACGCCACTTGATACGGTCCTGCGCTTGTCTCGTTTATTGCAGCCCTACACATTTAGCTAGCTAGATCGCTAAATGTCAAAATATGGTCCGCGAATGATTCTAAAATGTTCATTTTTCAGGATATTTATTATTACACTTTATTTTTAATATACTCACATAGGGGTCCCTGCTAACAAGAATAATATAAAACTGGTCCTGGACTAAGAAAAGGTTGGGAACCCCTGGCTTAGTCCATGGCCGCCATTCAGTTACTGCTTTGGTGCATCTTTCATATAGTATTACATACTTAAAACTATTATCCAAGGGATAATAGTTGTGTAAGCACAAACTAAAAAATGCTATTTGCGACTATCTCTTTATGCTGTTTTTGTATCATTCATATGTTAGTGCATGTCAGGTATGCATATTTAGAACACCAACATTTCATCATTTAATGGTTTTTGTTATCACGCCATCTATCGGGCTAGTTATTAAACTCGGGGCTATACCAAATTATGTATTTCTTAACGAACCAAATCATGATGGTGTTTATGTCATGTAATAAATGTTATTTATTATTATTTTTAGATCCGGTGATCACAAGAACGAAGAAAACATTTTAGAACATAAAGTTTATTTTTTGAGGCCAACCCTACCATACAGGTAAGTAAATTGTGTAAGTTCTAGTTAAAAGTAATTAATATTTGAAATAGATCTTTTTGTGTCTTAAAGTCTACAAGTAGTACAAGTCCGAAAGCATAGATGGCAGTGTTTCAAGTCAAGTAAATTTAGTACCGTGTAAAAACACCAGATAGCGTGATTTGTTTGAGCTTTTGAAATTTTATAATGCCTTATAAAGTATTTTGCCCAACTTGCAGTCATACTAGGCTAATGAATTAACGACTGCAAGTGGAGATAAATTTGTCTCGATCGGTAATTAAATAAGCAAAATAATAAATGCATAAATAATAAATGTTTTGGGACAACTCACACCCAGTCATCTGATCCGAACTAAGCAAAGCTTGTACTATGGTAACCAAATAACTGATAATCATACCTATATATTTATTCAGTTAAATTTACAACTAGGCCCAGAACAAATACTCGTGCTCATCACACAAATATCTGTCCCGGTTGGGATTCGAACCCATTGCACGCGGCGCTACGGTTACTGCGGCGAGGTTACCGTTAACCACTGCGCCAAACGTGCAGTAAAAATATATAGTTTATATAATTCTTCATAATTATTCTTCTTTTTCAGATTATACGGCACTCTAGTAGGTAATGAACGTGTATCAACAGATCAGACGGTAGACATGTTGTTAAGGGATCTAAACGAACGGTCCTCAAACAATTCTCATGCGTACGTTTCAGAACGACTGCAAAACATGTTTAGATCGCAGAAAGACTTACAAAAAGACATGTTGGGACATTGTTTGTTACTAAGTCTCACTTTTATGGACTTATGTGTGTATAAGAATCAAGCGAAGATAGCTAAATTGATGAAGAAACGCGAAGATTAGATGTTGTTAAATAAATTGATTGTTAAAACTAGATCTGTGTATTTTATTATTATACTAGCTGACCCGCGCAGCTCCGCTCACGCTGTCTTGTTTTTATTTAATACCGCGCATTTTCAAATTTATTACTTTTTACACCTTCTCTGGACTCCCACAAATAATTCAAGACTAAAATCAGCCAAATCGGTCCAGCCGTTCACGAGTTTTATTAATTATCGATATAGATTCTGTTTCTTTGTTTCCTCACCTTCCTTTTAACACTTAAGCCCAGAAGGGCGCTTTCCAACTGATCAATTGACGATCAACAACCAAGTAAGTTTCGGTTGTTGTATGATAAACTGATCAGCGCCCCTAGCGTGTCGCGTAGGAACTAATTTTAAAGTTTACTTAAAATGTCAAACGCTCGCTACTCTATAGTCATGGCTGAAGTAATTTGTGCTAAAGGTTACTTCTAGTATATAGTAGGTAATGTGCATGAATACGTGACAGGTCTATTGAAAGACTACAGTACCTTAAATATTACTGGATTTTAGACTGCTTTAAAACTTTCTAACACTGGATTCAAAACATCACACATTGAACGAATTCTTGTTATTTATGATATTTTTAGCAGACCTTCATGTCTTAGGGACTCATCAGTCTTTTGTTCTGTAGATATGGTACAAGGTTAAAACAAAAAGAACAATAAATAAAACTGCATTGTATTGCTTCAGTTGGACTAAAAAGTGTTTATTTGATAAAATACAACGAGCTTACTTTTTACAACATTTTACTTCTATTAATGACAAAAAAAAAACAAACAAAACCCTTAATGCAATAATAATATACATAAATACGATGGTATCAACTTCAAACGTATTATACATAACTAACATAAATGCAATTCTAGGCAAGATCGTTACAATTCAAGTAAAATATCAACTATAAATGAAAATAATGTAAAATTAATAATAATTAAAATATATGTAAAACGTTACATCAAGAAAAATCTAATTGAAAAATTCTCTATAGATCACACATACATTTTTGACCTTAACCAAAGTTGAATTTTGTATTTAATACTGATATTATTCATTTTGGAAGAACTAGAAAATATATTTACAATTTTTAAACATTTTTTTTTCATAAATGCCAACGTTTAAATTTTTCGCCCGGATCTTTGTGACCATATCGCAACCAACTGTTTTCATCGAAACTAAAATATTTAAGAATGCTATTGAAAATTAACTTAATACTGTTGTCAACTGTTGTGTGTAAAAAGTTCGATCTTGTATTCTGGGATTGTCTAAAATGAATTTTTATATAGTCTATTCGGTGTCTCTGTAGGTATGTAGGAAAATATATTCTATTGTAACATGTGGACCGATGCTGTCCGCCCCTGGGATAGGCCATATAATTAACTCTTACTATGTATATATCACTGTAAAATATCTGTTATATTATGTACAATAACTTAACCTCATCTGTGGGGAGTGGAAGAATCAAGAATGTGTATTGTTGCGTATCGCTAGTCTAGTCTGTAGAAGAAAGTAACATCGTGTGGGCCAGCGAGCGGACAGCGGCGGCTGATAACTCTGTAGAAACCTAACAACAGTGTAAATTTACCAGTCTATTGTATATTACAATAAATATGTACAATTAATGATATAACAGCACCCATTATGAATGAACTCAATTTGCCTCAAGGTACGCCGCCTATGACGCTTCGTAAATAAAATATGTATAATATCACCGCTTTATTGTATATGTCTATTGTATTGTATATAATTGTATAATCTGTATATGTATTGTACTATATTTAAAACTGTTATTGTATGGCTTAAAATAAGTATTGTAGCAAAAATAAGCTGTATAGGCGACGTAGCTTCATCATTATTATTCACACACGAAAACTTTGCTTCCAATAAAATCTGTAAAAACTCAATCCAGACTACAAGATCATAATCTAAATATGTCCATATTTTTATTAAAAAATTCAACAACACTTATTTTATTGTGGAACTGTTTTAACAAGTCTCTATTGTGATAAAAAATTATCTTGTATTTCATTATTCCGACAGCGGTTGGCGAGTGGCAGTGTGTACAATACAAATACAATGTTACGAGTATTACTAACTTTATCAAATTATAATAGGCCAGTTTTATGTTGGCTACCAATTATTTTATTAACACTAACAACTATTTTAAAAATAAGTCATTTATAATAATAAATTATACAATAATATCGCCAAACATTTCAAGTGTATTGCACTGGGACCGCACTACCTGCGGCTATACGCTTTTGTTTAAACTATACAAAAATATGCAAGTAACACTTAAGTCTGGTCCACATATCGGGCAGGGTCTGATTCCGACCTGAATATTCGCGATACGTGGACCCGATGGTATACAAAAAAAAAACTAAAAATTAGTGACACAAATTACGAACGTCGCCGTCGTATTAAGTAGTATACTACGTTGAAAATGGAAGACGTTGAAATAATTCGTAGCCAACTTTTCTATGAAACTAAAGTTGTTACACTAAGCTCTTGATAACATGCATTGATGTAAACCTTTCACAGTAGACCTGCAACACGCATGCTAGCGAGAGAGCATGCTGCTTTGTACACACTTGATTATTATATTAGCATGGTAGATTAATATTAATAGATTTCATGAAGTAGCATGCTCTTTTGCTAGATCCAAGCATGCGTATTCCAGGTCTTGGTTTACAATGTTTTATACTGCGACCAAAATATTTATCCTATGCGTATACTACCCAAATGTTATGAAACTTGGCATGTTTTTAAACGAATGGTAATGTCGATTACACAATATCTTACAATTATTGCTTCAGTTTGTAAGATTAAAAATTACTAAGCATGTGGATATGTGTAATTATTATTAATTAATCATTATTAAACGAAACATGTTTGTCGACTTAAACATTCGCCAATGTTTATATAATTAAGACATTTAAAATTTCACGTTGAGATCACAATTAAATGCATACGAAGGAATTAGTGATAATGTCAAGTTTCGGATCATGTACTAAACTAATGTTGTTTGAATCAAGCATAGCAATGGTTTAGTTTCACTTACATTGCTTCAAACATTGTATTTAATACAATTGACGTTATTTTGTTAATTATGTTTATATGCAAAGTATACAATGTACAATGCAATCTTATTCTCTCCTTTTAATATTTTTAACAACTTAAAAATATACAAAATTAAGTAGGTATTATTGACATTGCGTTAAATACGAAGAAGATTATGTTTGCTTATTGTTTAAAATGTTGCAATAATTTGCAATTACTCTGTAAATTTAAATGTTCTATGAAATATTCTCCAAGACGCTATGTGGATATAAAACGTGTGTTGGAATTTGATTCCATTCGAGAAAAGTTTGTTAGACAAGAATTGGCAAAATGATTACAGATACTCTATGCTACTGGTAGTCGGTAAGAATGACATGTATTATAAATAAATATTACGTATTATAAAGGTTAGGAACATGCTTCAAAGCTAATGAATGTGATTGAACTGAATCCTTGGGGAACGAACTCCATGACTGACGTACAAACTGTATGTGTTGTAAGTATGTATGGATATCCGATCATAACTGGACGGCACGTTTAGATACGGCATTATTCTGTTTACTATGAGTTTTACACTGTCTACTACAAGATTGCCAATGTTCATTTCAAATAAAACGATCGCTAGCGACCGCACTTTTCAGCACTTAAAAATAGTTTCATAAGAAAGCAAAACCGTGCTCTCAAAATAATATTTTACAAAAAATCATTTCGTTACACAATATAAAACTAATAAGATTAACTTTATAGGTAATACATACACGTGTAATTGAGCAAAACTTAACAAAACAGTGAGCAATACAAACAGAACAGCCTGGGACGTGATTACTACATAATAGATATACCGAAATATGCATTCATTTACTACTCTATCATTCGGATCCATTGAAACGGACATTTAATACAAGGTTTGGTTAACACGATCGTGCGCGACTGTCCGGTTTCAATAAAAACCAAATAAAGCTTTACTAGTTGCAACACTGCCTCAGAAATTTCCAATGATATGTATTTACAATAACCACACTGAATGTATGTAGGGGAAAGAAAACTCTACAAGTCAACGTGCACGCAAGACAGTTGTGAAGTTGTGCACAATTGATATCAGTTTCATCGATTGTACACAACTCCGTGTAAAACAATTGTTCACAATGTTCACTCATGTACCTACAGTGCGTACACTGCGTACATACATAATATGTATTATGTATTATGTATACATGCACATTGAGCACGACGTACACTAACTTTAAGACTATTTCACATTTACCTTTTAATAATATTGTATGTAATAAATGTATAAAATATCATCTGTAATCTCTGTATACTTAATCACTTCTTGTTTTATATTTAAAAATTAAATCCATTTGTATCGGTATAAAAATCTAATAAGTATAAATCTGAGGTTATATCTCGGCTATGGCACTGT
Source organism: Anticarsia gemmatalis (assembly GCF_050436995.1). Taxonomy (NCBI): domain Eukaryota; kingdom Metazoa; phylum Arthropoda; class Insecta; order Lepidoptera; family Erebidae; genus Anticarsia; species Anticarsia gemmatalis. The sequence continues at coordinate 10,504,119 of NC_134758.1, forward strand.
GTTGTATGTTTGAATTCAAACTTTGTACTAGAGGCCGTCGCGCCGCGTCCGCCCCGTGGACAAAATATATCGTTTATTGTATAAAAATACTTATTAACTATTATTGTATAAGGCTGCGTGTGAACTGACATATAAATATAATTTCAACTGAATCCTATGTTATTGTTTGAGTGAGGCGGGCGCGGCGCGCGACACTGCCAGGAGGATCACATCACATGTAAACTGTGGAAAAACTTTTGTCACGGAAGATAAATGTTTTCTAATTTTCTTCGAACGATGTTTTTTTTTAGTTTGTAAACCTCCGAAAGTTTGATAGGAAAATTAAACGGGAAAATAATATTTTACGGTTGCGCGTCAGTTGTGAACGTGGCTGAATATCGATCCTAGTGACGTGTGATCGATTTATACGATGTTCAGTTGTTGATGTGCGCAAGAGTTGATCCGGTAACAAGTTGCTTCGTATACAAGATATTTGGTTGGTTAAATTCGCGTTGCTCATATAAATGGTAAAGTTCTTTATTGATATGTTCTCGTTGCGCACATGCCCTCGTTCACAACTAACGGCTATACAATTTTCATAACTGTCCAATGCTTAAATTCTTCATTAAATCAACACACAATAAACCCACTAAATAATAATATTGCATCGATCACTTCGTAGTGACAAATAATAAAATGGTATCATTATGTGACTCCCACAAATCCACGATACTATTACACCTATAGTTAATTAACAGTTCATATTATGCGGTAGGAAAACGAAACCATCACAATAATATAGTAAAATAAGCTATATAAGTTGTCTATACATACAAACAGAGATATTAAAACGTTAAAAAGTTTGCTGGAATACCCTGGTACCGCTTGGTTTAAAGTCTGTGAGACTCGCCGCGCGCGTGCGTTCCTCAGTACCTCTACAACGTATTACATACGTCACTGTCTCCGCACACAGTGCTTCGTCACCGCACACACACGACTCGCTTTTAGCTCTATTTTTAATAATCCCAAACACCGTGGACAAATACTACCAGAAACAACATACCAGAATACTCCAACAATATCCCAAATTCATATAATATTTTTATTCTCCCTAAATACTAAGTTATTTCGCGATGAATGGTCGAATTGCTTGGTAATTCGAAAGTCGATAGTCTAAGCTAAATTAGAAATAAGATTTACTCTGGCGTACCCTCCGTCCCATGGATCAAACTACAACAAAGCACTTTGCGTCATCACACACGTTACCTAATTGGTAAAATTTACTAATCTCACTCATCGTAATTACGTTATCAAATCAGTCAAGCAAGAGAAGGCGACGGCGCGGTGCCGACGACTCGCCGCCACAGCGACCGTCAAACATTTTTAGATACAATTTAGGAACATAAATAGTTTTCGATATCGATTCGACTCACAAATAAATGAATGCACAAAAAGTAAACTAAAAGTGTAACCATTCACTCGGCCCCGCGAGGGATACTCGATCACGTCTCGACACACGAACATTTAACGCTAAATGAGCGAAATAGACACCTAACCTACCTATCACAGTCCTCTCTCAGTCTGACCCTTTCCACTTAAATGCATCTCATTTTGTCACATCGTTGAAAAAACTGGTAACAACCTAAACTAGGCCAACTATAATACAAGCTGGTAGAAAAAATTTAAAAATCACTACACTATTTGGCACCTATAGTGTTACGAAGACATCTCAGTAATCTCACATTGTTAATTAAGAGTAAATGCATTAATAAATGTAACAGAACCTTTTGTAAGTACGTACTAACAAAGTATAATGTTGATGGCAAAAGGTAACCTACGTTTTTGGTTTTCATTCGTGATTCTGTTTCACCGACGATGTCCGTTCCTCTCTTAATACGCTACGTCCGAACTCTGCCTAAAGCTAACTCGTAAATTCTTATCATTCTTTATCGTTACTTTTAAACGTATTTTGAGCATCTTGGATCCTTTATAAAACCCCATATATTTGCCAGATTTTATCTCTTAATACTCGTAAATAAAATTAACTTAACACGTCTACACAATATGTATATTTATTACAATTAGGCACAACGTAGCGCCGGAAACATTCATCGCGAAATATTTTTATGTGGTATAAGATCAATTCTTAATTTTTAGATTTCAACGAAGTGTTTTAAATTCTAATATCCGGGCTCGACCCGCTCGGACCGTCTGCGAAAATTTCGACAGAATCGAGAATCACCGAGAAAACTAACTCTTACGTGGTAACTTAACGATTACGGGGCAAAAACGCTAACTGTACTCGCTTTCTCGACGGTAACACTACTCGTGATCAACTTTGAAACTGTACACGGCGACAGACCTCCCGATGGAGTATAAACAGGACGTTATTTACAGATCGAAGCTCGTTTTACAGCGATCCGGTTATTAATGATACATCTCGACTATTGGTTCTGAAAAGCTCGCGGCGACGCCGCGAGTCGTATACTTGTGTGACGCCGCTACGCTCAGTTGTAGAGGCGGTCGGCGGCGTAGAGCTCGTGGTGCGCATGCGCGTGCGCGTGCGTAGGCGCCGGGTGCCAACGCGGCGGGGGCGCGGGTCACTGCGCCGGCAGACACGCCACCGGCGCGCCCGGACCGACGGCGGGCTTGAACTCCGGCTGCGAGCCCGGGAACTGCTGGAACGGCGGCGCGTAGCATTGCGGGAAGTACAGCTCAGGCTTGACCACGGCGGCCGCGGGGGGCAGGGGCCGTGGTGTCTTAGCGGCGTCCGCGCGCCTGGCCTTAGCCGCGTGCGGATTCATGTGGTTATCAATATGTTTCTTAACCTCGGGCTCGGTAGCGAACCGCCGCCGACAGTTCGGCATCGGGCAGCAAAACGGCCGGTCGCCCTGGTGCGTCCGCGTGTGCTGGTCGAGGATCGCCTTCTGCCTGAAGTCTTTGCCGCACTGCGTGCACTTGTACGGCTTCTCGCCGGTATGTATGCGCAAGTGCTGGTTGAGGATCGTTCGCTGGCGGAAGAAACGTGGGCAGTACACGCAGCCGTACGGCTTTTCATTGGTATGAATACGCAGGTGCTGCGTCAGATGCGATTGCTGTCGGAAGCGCTTACCGCACTCCGGGCACGGGTACGGACGCGACTCTATATGAATGCAGCCGTGTTGGAGAAGCGTTGACTTTTGCTTAAACTCCTTTTGGCAGATAGGGCAGCGAACGTATAGTGGCATCGCGCGGCCGCCGAGCACGTCGGGAAGTTTACCACCCTTTAAGTATTGCAGAGAGAGACCTGAGCTAAAGACCGAATGATTGAGACCCTTTGTATCTTTGAAGTAAGCGGGGTACTGCGCAGTGTCACCGGGCGAGAAGCAGGAGCCGCGTTGCTCGCCGTTTTGTCCGTCGGCGTCGCCGAACGTCGACTGCACTTCCTCCTTGTTCTCGTCAGCGGGGAAGGGCACATCCTGGGGCCAGAGCGTGGGCGTAGTTCCGTTCTTGAAGATGAGGTGCGGCGACACGTCTGCAAAAATCGAACAGGCTAGTCAGTTACAGGTGGGAGGATTCCGAAAAAGGGTAACCGACGAGTGGGTTAATCGAACTGAGGGACGGTTACGGGAGCGTCCGGCGGTCGGTTACGCGTCTCGCGAGCGCCCTTCGCGGTGTGGGCGACGAGGGGACCGAGAATTTGTCTGATAGGAAGGCCAATGGATGCGAGACCGAATCGACGGTGCGGGGGGCGGCGGGGAGCGCGGGCGCCGGCGGCAGTGACCGGCGCGGTCAGTGCGGGCGGCGCGCGCGGGGGCCAGGGGGGGACATATATGTGTGAATAGCGCTCGCCTTGGTGTGTGCGGACGTGCTGGTTCAGGATGGCCTTCTGGCGGAAATGTTTGCCGCACTCGCCGCACGTATATGGCTTCTCACCGGAATGGATGCGCAGGTGCTGGTTGAGGATGGCGCGCTGGCGGAAGGAGCGCGGGCAGTACACGCACGCGTACGGCTTCTCGTTCGCGTGGATGCGCAGGTGCTGGGTCAGGTGAGACTGCTGCCGGAACCGCTTGCCGCACTCCGGGCACCCGTACGGCCGCGAGTCCGTGTGGATCCGCTCGTGCTGCAGCAACGTCGACTTCTGCTTGAAGTCTTTGCCGCACGTCAGGCACTTGAACAGTCGCAGCTCCGAGTTGGGGTTGTGCTTGCGCGGCTTCGGGGGCTCGGGCTGCACTATATCAGGCAGGTGACGCAAATCGGGCGTCGCGTATTGGTCCAAGGGACCTTCCAGAGAGAGTACACCACCGTTCTGTTTCAGGTAATGTAGTGGGAAGCCACCGGTACCGAGCATGTGGCTGGTCGGTCTGGCTTCCTTAAAATATGGTGTGTACTGTTGCTGTAGGTCCGGCTGAGGGACGAAGCATGGAGTTCGGTCGAGATGGTCCTGCGTCGGGGGCTGGGGCTGTGGTTGAGATTGGAGCTGTTGCTCCACTTGCATGTGTTCAGGAGAAGTCTGTTGCTGTTGCTGCTGCTGTTGTTGCTGTTGCTGTTGTTGCGCTTGCTGCTGAGCCTGTTGTTGCGCGAGCTGCTGGGCAGCGTCCTCGGCGGCCCCGGTCGGGTCCGGGGGCGGCGGGGCTGGTGGGTATGGTGAAGGCGCGGGGGACGCGAGCTGTGGCTCGGGTTGTGGTGAGGGTCCCCCGGGGCTCTGGTGTTGCATTGGCTGGTAGCCGCCGTCGAGCACTCCGCCGCCCCACTGCGTGCCAGGTGGAGCTCGCTCCACGCCATCTTTGTAGAGGACGTAGGGTGTTGTCGTGTCTGGAAAAAAATAAAAAAAGTATTATATTTCTGAAGGAAAAATGTAAAAGTAAGTCTTAACATATCAATGTGTAACCAAATGTGGCAGAATGTTTAGTTAATTGTAGGAACAACGGAGCGGGTATTGTGTGATAAATGGTGAGTGCGGTGGCACAAAGGGCGGTGGCGTGCGAGCTGCAGGCGGAGGCAAAGCTCGCGACATCGCGTGTCGCGCGCGATTCATAACACTCGCTGCGCCAAACGAATAAGAATTTAATAAAACGTCACGTTGTGTGCCTCGCGACACGTCTCCCTGCTCCCTACCTACAGACGGAACATTTTGTGATGGACCTCGTGAAATGAGAAAGTCACGGCTCTTGATCAAAGTTATTGTGTCAGATGCTTTCCGTCACATAAATAGACTAGGCGATAAGTCTCATATTAAATTTGACACCTTTTAAGTTTTTTTTTAAGAAAAACGATATTATAAATATTACTCATAGTACACTTGTACGGATATTGGTAAACATGTAGTCTACTAAATCTTAAAATTAAAGTCAAACGGTATAAACGGCTAGTGTCCAAAGATAACTAGTTTACAAAGCATTTATTATTATTATTCTCGCATCTATAAAAATACCTTTTCATATTTCTAACATTTCAATACATAGATTGAATAGTTGAGTGAAACTGGCAAGATAAAAGGAACTTATAAATGAACACGTTTCTAATGATTCACTTTCTCGACGTACGGAGGCTGCGGCGTCACAAAAAACGCGGGAAAATGCCACCATTTTCTTTTCCCGCTCAAAGGGAAATGCAAATGGCGGTGGTGAGTAGATAGATTTACATCTGGGTTATATAAAATATAAGTTTTTTGTTCGCGGATTCGGAATGTTTACTAAAAAGAACTTTGTGCATGTGCAATCATACGAATTGGGACGTGTGGTGTTCATTATACCCTTTGGCATGAGTTTTTAATGTAACTCATCTAAAGGAGTTTATTACGTAGGTACTTCCTGGTTTTCTGTAATCCATCAACTGATTGTAAAACTGCCTCCTTTAATAATTTATTATGACCACAGATAGGACCAACTTGAAACCTATAAGAGATCAATCTATATTGACTATGACAACAATTATTTCAATTACAATTTCCCTAATCAAGCTTTCGTAACCAAACCTTTCAAACAAGCTCTCTGCTATCAAGTGTCAATAATGTATACATTGATTACGTAAATACATAACGTTTGCATCCCACAGTCAGGTTGTACGCATGTTAGTAATGGGAACCATTGCTGCGGTCACGGCTGATGTTTTTGACAGCCACCGTAAGAGTATCCAGTTGCGTCGGTACTATCTTTGTACAGTCGGTTACAAATGTGTTAAGTGAATAATTAATAAGTAGTTTTCGGTGGTTTAGTATGTGATTGTAAGTTTTGAGGAGTCTTTTCCGAGTTTTTGAGTGTTTTGGTAATTATTTTATTTTACTATAGAACTTTTATAAGAAAGCTGTCTCAAAGAGGACTGTAGGCTCCCCCATTGATGGGAAATGATGCCTGAGCAATTATTATAAACTTAACCATATACACGAAAGACTTGCAAAAGTGAAATACCTAAGGTGCAAAAAAGAAGAATTAGGAGCCTATTTTTGACTAAATTACTTTTAAAAAGACAACTCTTTTTTTTTAAATAAAATGAACATTTTTTTTGACTAAATGACGTTTTGACTCTATTCAAAGATAGCGTTCTGTTTTATAGACTCTTTGAGATATAAGCTCTATGCAATAAGATCAGATTGGAAATCTATCAATAGCAGTTCGAACTTCGTGTTAATGATTCTTAAGTTTTAAACACATCACACAATAGTGTGTACAACTTAAGAATCGAATCTTATACACCACGAAACTGCAATGAAAGTAAACGCGTTAAATTATAATAAAACGCTTTAGTTCACTGCTAAGCAAGTTCAAATAAATCATGTCTGGGAAATTTATTTTCAGTTGGCAAGCTTTTTATTTTGCGTTTACATTTTAATAAAACTCCAGTAAAGATTCTTTACAGTGAATTTTTGTACAGTATATAGAAATTAATTAAACTACAAATGAGTACTTTTAGTTTAAGGGAAGTAAGGATCGTATCAAGGTGTGTTCTTTGGTCTCTGCTTAACATTATGGAAAAAGGCGTGATTTTAAGTATGTTTATATGTATTTATGATTATTTCCTTAGTTTTTTTGTGATTGTAGTCCTTAATATTTTACAAAAGAGTGCGAAAGGCCAGTGATTGTAGAGGGACCGATAATACTACGCGTTACACTACATACATTGTCTTATTCTTATAGGATTTTTAGATAATATATTACATAATATAAGGCTGAGATACACTGAATAGTGTAACAAAAGATATTAAAAAACAAGAGACGCACGCAGAATCATAAAAGTAATCACATAAATGAAATCATAACATATTTTTTCCACAAGCGTTATGTGAGCGACTGTACAAAATTTCCCCGTCTACTCAAACGGTGTATGACAGACGGATTAGATGTAAATTAATCGAACGACAGTAGCAAACATACAAATAACAACTGACAACAAAACATGTTTTAATAAAAACTAGTCACTTTATGTTATTGAACAACTTTAACATTATTTACAAGTCATTTCCACCCATGATGTCTCAACTGCACAAAAATGCATATATCTCAGAAATTACTTAACCGATTTAGATGAAACATATATCAATTTAAACGCCAAATTATAAGCTTTTATTCAATATAATTTTCATCAAAATCAAGTCAGTAGATTTGATGTAATGATCACACAAACATATAATAAAATTTTGATAGACACTAGTAGTCAATTTCAACAAAATCAATCATGGCAGGTACCTCATTATCGATTAAGAAGTTTAAACAAAGGCTTTTTTTAACCGTCATTCGTCATCGGGAAGCGCTTTGGATGTAAAAAACGTGCACCATCGATCTTAGTCGAGTAGCCATCGTTAATAAACTCGAAAGATCGACTAAACGATGATAAACTCGTGCTACTATATAAAGATATCGATGTCACGATCGATTTGAGAATCGACTTTTGGATCGTTATAAATATAATAGAGATATGTTCTGGAGTATTTAAATCGTTCTGTAGTCAAAGTGTAATACCGTAAAACGGGGTGAATAGAAACGATTTTCAACTTTGTCCTAAAAATTTGTTGCGAATAACTTGTTATTTTTATTGTCGGGTTCTTTTATATCATGTCCGGCGCCATGAAGAAAGAGCTAAAACCATATTTATCCAAAAATATGCATAATTTTACGATATTTCCTTAAAAAAATGGTCATTTTCTATTCACCCAGCGATAGGGGTAAATCGAAACGACCAAAGGGGTGAATGGAAAAACTGTTAGGGCTGCCAAAAACGACTTATCCAACATACTGAAAAGGGAGGTTGTGTGTTTAAAAATTTAAATAACCGTTGATAATTACTTTAACTCAAAAAATAAAGCAAGATAACCTAACTAACTTTCATACTATATGCAGTAGTTTGCCGTTATAACTTTGATACAATGATAATTGTGAAGTTCAGAAGATTAATGACTATTAATTTTTCATTGTTTATTTTGTTTACAGTTTTTGACAACCCTATTTATTAATCTCTATTGACCCCTCACTCGTTTCTATTCACCCCTTACGCGTTTCTATTGAACCCTGCTATGTTTCCATTCACCCCATACTGTAGTTCTATTCACCCTTCAAACGATTCTATTCACCCCGTTTATACAAAAAAATTACTATTTCCATGGTTTTAACATATTTTTTAGATTTAAAAACGTTTTTTCAATTAACAATATTGTATCTTTATAAATTAATATACACCTAAAGAGATAAACACTTCAAACAACTCATTAGAAAAGAAATCCCACTTTAAATCCAAAGTTTTGAGGGTCGATATTAAGGCATTCAAGGACGGTAGACTTTGAAGCAATTTTTTGGGTATAAATATCAATTTAAACATTTGAACAATTATAACACCGCAGAGAAGTAATATCGACGTGTAATCATTTAAAATTTGAACAAAATTCTTCAACGAGAAGTACTCAAATATTAGCTTTGAAAACTTTCCTGATTTTTTTTCTATTCACCCCGCGAATTCTATTCACCCCGTTTTACGGTACATTATATGTGTCTGATTGTTGTCTATTTTAAGGATGCTGCTATTTTTTTTGTTTTATATACAATAGGTACTGTGTTATACTCCTGTGTAAAGGTTTAGTTAGCTTGAATTGAAATAAAACAATAATGTGCGGAAGTATTCGACATTATCAATGTTTTAGGATTTTCAGAATTTCCAATTTTTTATCCTAAAATTGACTATATTGCCTGTTATTTTTTTGGTCATGTTTTAGGGCTCTTTGTACAATAATATTTATCGTGTTGAAAAGTAGGTACTGATATATCCTAGTAATCCTTAGTAGCTACTGACGCAAGATTATAGACGGTGATAAAAATGTCTAGTTTTATAGGAAAAGTCTTTAAAGTTTAGCTATAAAAATCTAATTAATATTCTAACACAGTTTTTATCAAACAATTTATTCAAATGATTGTGATTAGTAGTTAATTGTGCTTTTAATTACCATATTACATGTGACTTTGTCACACAATTTCTGTAATGAAAACGCTATAAAAACACCCGCTATCGATTTTATAATGTCAATCAATCGTTTAAAGTTTTATGTTTTGTTGATATGTTATTAAATAATATAATTTAAGGTAAATTAATAAATAATATGAGATAAATTTTCTAAGAGAATGCATGCTAAGTACTAGAGGGCTTACTATGGTTCATGAAAACGAAATTTCGTCAAATATTGATGGCGTGACATTTCTTTATTCTATTTTAACATTTAGTAGGCAATACCGTATAAGAATGCCTTCTTCTTGAATCAAAGTTCGGCCGACATTTTTTAACGTATAGAATTGTAATAAGTAACAAGCGAAACTTTAATTATTCTTTTTCGTTGATTATAGGAAGGTTTCATAGCTTGTGAATAAGTGTTGGATAACATATTCACTAGGTAAAGTGACAGCCAATGTACTAAAACAACTATCAACATTCAACTAATCGCTACTTATTCCGAAGTTGTAGAATCAAAGAATGAACCAAAAAGATGTCTGAACATAAATTAAAGTGAAAACGAAATCGAGTGTAACGGCTTTTAAATTTCAGGAAAACAGATTGAAAAGAAAGAAACAAGAGACCTATTGTTTTCCAAAGTAATAATAACATGCGAAAACATTTCACTGAGTACAACAGATCCTTTCATGTGAAGTACAAAGACAAAGATTTATTACCGTATAACATCTGTTTATAATCGAGTCTTGGGTAAAATAAAGAACAAACTTCCAAATGATTTCTTCATTTGACAAGCGATTTAATGACGCGGGCAACTCCGGATGCCTACACATGTGGAGTGTCGTCTCGTATTAAAACCTTTTTTTATTTAACCCTTTTTAAAATATATTATGGCTTTTTGACGTATGTTCCAAGTTTGAATCTTATGGGAATGTAATTTCAATGTTCATGAACTTGTATGATTAACGTTCAAGTTATTTCGTCCGGAAACCGATTGGTGTTTCTGAATTTAGGTTTTGGCTTCATATATTTTAATTTTTATGTGGTTTTGTTTAGCTAGAATTTAAGTATCGTTTTGAAACTTTCTAGATTTAAAAGTTTGATTTCGTTTTTTGTGGTCTAGTTTGGCTGAAATGTCGCTGAAAATTGCCTTCCAGTTTTAACCACGAAACTACTCTATCATTTTTTTTTACTATCAAAACTACTTTTATTATGAATTTTGAGGAACCTGATGTACCAATAACATCAAACTAACTTATTCCAAGAAAAAGTTTACACAAAAAAGTCCCTAAATCATTGAATACGGAGTTCCTTTACCTCATAAGGAAAACTCGCAAGTCAATAACCTAACATAATTACACGTTACGTTACCAATGCGTTCACACATAATTTTGTTAGTGGTATGAACGTTAACGCAAGGGTTTGACCATGTGTATGACTTTCTTCGAAGGACATATGGTTTGAGAAAGGGTTAGAATCACAGGATGCAAGATTATCTCGTAATTAAATGCGTGAGAATCGTAAGTAATTAATGTGTAGGGTGAGTGACGATTTGACGCGGAGATGAACGGTCCATTAAGACTTGAAAAAAAAACAGGTAACATTTATTTTGTATCAAGAAGGGATTAATATAAGGAAAAGTTGAAAGGTGTATTTAAACATGTATTTTGCCCAGCAAGCAGTAAGTAAAAGTGTTATGATACATTTTACGAAAGATACAATTTTGGGATATAAACAGTTCAGAGAACAATGTTGCAAGATTTATCTAGGTTCTAATTACTACTTATGAGCATTTAAAAAATAACTTGTATAAAAACTGTATTTTACAGACCACTATCATGTCACTGATGTTCGCTTATGCCATTCGCGAAACTTGCATACAAGGCTCTCCACAAATTTTACTAGTAGTACTAGTATTTTTTTCAGCAGAATTAAAAGCTGACTCAGCTAATACCAATTATTATACACTTTTAAAGTACTTTTAAGTGGTAGTAGTAAATAATAATGTAGGGCAGCGATTACCATGATGGATATAAAAGAATGCGAGTAATATGTGGCAGTGGATCGGTGGTTCGTTGCAGGAGTGCGCGGGCGCAACCGAACTGGTCCGGCGAGACCGCCCCTTTCCTGCGCACCGTATTGTGTACCGATAGCAGATATTTAACAAGAGAGGAGAAGAAAAATATCTATATTTTATGTTGTTTTAAGATTTAATTTAAGAAATATTATTTTTATTTCTGAATGATAAGATTAGGTGCTTTAGCAAAATCACGCCATTTATCCATAGGGGTAGAGACCACATTTGTTGCTTCTTTTCACTTTACATGCTCAAGGGTATTGCCTGGTGTGATTCGAAGTACACTTCAAATAGAAATTGGGAAAGCCGAATAGCAATTTGCCTAAGCTGGCAATCGAACCTGAGACCTCATCTTCTACATTGTTAGTTGGATCATATACATGGTCCAGCACCTTAGTTACAAAGCTATATTATGAAAGTATAAGATTGAAATAATATGAACAGATTTGACACATAATTTTTTTTGATTAAAGTACATCTCTATAAATCTCGGACAATCCATTTCCACACAGGTAGAATTAAACATTATTAATTAAAACGCTCAGTTAGTATCAAACGCTAATTCAGTTAAAGGCTTTTTGTTTCAATATTTTATTTTCAATGCAATCGCCATGGATTTAACATGTAACTGAAAAATATTTATACAGTGCGTGAATTTCCCAGTATTTCCCCAGTGGTTCGGAGGTCAATGCACTTACACTGCGTCAGTTTTGTTTACATAGTATTTTACAGGACGAGTTTATTGTCAGTATTTCAGTATTATATATTACTCAAAGGCATTTTTTTTGTAAATTGTATATTGAAAAAGTAGGTAATGTTGTTTACTATAAGCGTTTATATTTGTTCAGGACTTTTGTTTTTAGACCGAGGGCTAATTTTCGTAAATTTTGACACTGAAAATGACAGGTAGCCAAAATGAGATTGATGCGCGTAACTTTTTCATATGCACTTTCGGCATTATTGAAAAAGGGATCTACTTTTAGGTATTGACTAATTTGCTTGATTGAAACTAGAATTTGAACATCTGTGATTGCAAATGTAAACCGTTCAATCCGTTTGTGAATTGAGTTTAAGATTACTTTTCAAAGAACTTCAAGTTACACACAGATATACTAACGATACAACATTTTTAATTTACGAGATAAAAATCTGATAAACGACAGATATAAGATAAATTTTAATGAAATTCAAATTAAAATATGGACAAAAAGATTAAATAACAGGTTGCGCATGCGCACCGTACAGGGTTCACGGATGGTCGGACCCGTCAACCGGCGGCAGCAGCGATCCGCCGGATTAAATCCCTTACAACTTACAAAATACCATTAAAATAGTCTCCACACACTCGTAACTACTAATAAATAAAGTTCAATATCCCATAAACTTTAGTTCTTCAGCTGCAAAACCAAGTTAGTTTACCAGGTTGAAAATCGAACGCGTATAAAATATAATCTACATGATTTTTTGTGGTATCGTACGGAGATTTTTGGACAATTATGTCTGATTGCACGTATTACGGCGTGTGGTATGCGAGTGGCTCCATGACGCATTTCTAATACTGCGGTCAAAAATGGAGTATGAAATTTCACGGTTTTTGAATAAAATGGGCGCTTGTCAGAAATGACAGTTGTATTTTCTTAAGGCAAAGGAATTTATTCAAACTGCCAAGAGCTGTCTCTCTTTTTTTTAGTGTTAAAAGCTGCTGGCTGATTTCCGTAATACATTGTTTTGATATTTATCAAAAGAAGACTACGTAAAAAAAGTAAAACTATGCTCGATTTCGAATTCAAATCATTAATCATTTAAAAACAGTAGTACATAATTGAAATCTCGTCACGATTTATAATTGCCAGTTAATTTAGATGAAAATGTTTTAATTGCTAATCAAATCCTAGTTAACTTCGCATTGGCAAGTAATGGCAAGTGCGATTGATGATGTAATTTTATTGTAAACTAGCAACAATAGTATTGTGTTGCTACATTTGAAAATACGCACAAACAATCATTAAAGTTTCAAATTTCGTTTTGGATAGGAAAGTAAAGAGTATAGAGTAACATAATAGGCTCTATCACTTGGTAAAAGAGGCATCTATCATATATTTTTCCTTATGGCCTACAGTTTTTAATTGGCTCAGCATTGGCTGTAATTTTAACTTTTTTTTATCTACATTTATTTAGGGGTGTTTATAATACAACGATTTCAGTTTCAGTTTAACATTCTTAAATTTTAAAATATTCCAACAAAAAAATTGTTTGATTATAAAGTGTTTACCAATCTCCTTTAAGAAACTTTTGTCACCAATGTTCAAATTACTTTGACTCTACCACGAAACAAAAAACTTCTAATGTTTTGACTTCGGCCATTTGTAATAAGTCCGTGTTATTTTAGCGTGAGTGAATCACGCTGTAACTCTGTTGTGTGCTATCGACACGACAATGAAAACAGGATGCTTAGTCATCTGCGTCTTTGTGACCACGTAGATGGCAGCACTGAGGCGAGAGGTCTTTGAACAGGTGGACCGCACGTTTATAATAAAACAAGCTAAGTATAAGGGTCCAGATTGATTGATCCTGAAGCTCAGGTATTTATTTGAATTTATTATACTGTCTTAAAGTCATAAATGACAAAGAATAAGCGTGAATTTAATTAATAAAGACCACGAAAAGCAATGACATTGTCCCAGCCGAGGCGCCGCACAAATTGACACATCAATAATTTATTTACAAAAACCAAGAAACTCCTTTCATATGAATCATACGCATGAGAACGAATGCGGAAAAGACAAGTGAATGAAGACGTTACAAAAAACCTCGCGAGTGTCAGCGAACGGATAAAAAGCGCTCGTCGGACATTCACGAAATTTCACCGCTCGTACTTACATATGCCCTATTCATTGCCGCGTCACCACCACTTCAGTATGCATTACCTCGCCTGAGTGCAGCATGCAAACGGTACCAAGTGCGTAACGACGCGAAAGTGACAGGTCGTTTTGGCGGGAGACCGGCCCGCCATGTCTGGCATTGGGTTCTTTATAATATCTACACGACATCGGTACCGGTTGTACGCACCACGCGACACTCGGCCCGCGTCGCGACCATTTATTTCGGTTCGGGGCAATGCACTTATCGCACGCAGCCCTGAGATCTGCGCGACGAATAAACGAGAGTAAACATGAAACGCGAAGGGAAAAAATAAATGCAACGTAGACGGCGACAAATCAAGGTTGTTAAAATTAGTAACCGCGGCCCTCGCGCACCCACACCCACTTGTAATGCACCTAATAAATGCTGCAATTGTTACACTACTTGACATTCAGCTTTTTTCCTATGACACAACACAGAAGTTTATGGTTCGTGGCATGGATATGAATCGGTCTGATAACATAACAGGGATTACAGCGCCCCGTTAGTTTCAAACTAGTTTTAATAAATGAGCACGGGAGACAATAACTCGGTATGTCCCAAAAGTATTGCAGAATTTTTATGCTCTTTTAAATTGTCAGAATAAATATAATAAATCTCTTAAATGGTTTCGGCTGTAATTAATGGCATGTTCGCACACTCGCACGGACTAAAGAATGGCACTGAAGGCAATAAAAGTTTAATACAGCCGATGTAACACGGCGCACTTTGTTATTCCAGAAATAAGTGGACTTTACTCGCCCAAATCGTATCGCAGCACGGAAGTGCAATCCAAAGTATGCTAATTAAAACAACTTTAATTCAAAACGTATTTTTATTTGGAAACCCGTTCGCTAACAAGTGGGTGGTAATAAAAAATCTATTAATTCAGTGGACCGGCTGTCTGTGTGCATAGTCTGTGTCCGCGCCTGTGCCACGGTAATTTGTCAAGTGCACGTTTCGCGCCAAAAGTGACGTTTCACAAATCTTCAAAATGGCGTGCGGTGGTAATTAAACGCGCGCAATAACTGGCCATAAAGCAAACGAAGCGCATTGATGACGCGCCGCCCGCGCTATTTTCAGTGCGCGACGCTGCTCGACAAATGCTAACGGCCTCTAGGACACTCCAGCGGGACACGTCGGCCGACTCCCGACGCTCTCCTACCATTACTATTTGTTTATTATTCCAATGTTAAGTGCCTCAGAGTAAACAATCGCTACTGGCTTTTATGACGGATCATATAATGTCTAACCTTTCATTAAAACTGATTGGAGTTCAGGACTTTATTGGGTTTATTAACAAGATTTTCCAATTGTTTTATAGGCTTGTTAATATATCAGGACAAGTGAGTGGTCTATTCTGATGCACGAGTTTGGCATGCGAGTTAATTCTGAGTTGCTAACGATGACTCAGATGATATCGTAATGGGCTGATCAATAGTTGAACTTATTGTCATGGTTATTTGGTGGTGAAATTTTAATGTTGGCGGTCTGAAGTTTAGGGCGTCTCGGTACTTTGATATGGAGTAATAACTACTGTCTGTCTACTGTCTTATTACTTAAACATCTAGTAAGCTCTGATTAGTTGTATCACTTTAACCCCCGGTTTCTGAGGTACATTTAGCGGTAGTTTATCTATTCAATAGCGTTTAAACTCAGATAAAAAAAACAGTTTGAATAGATAAACTACCAAAATGTGCCTCAGAAACCGGACATTATTCAATTTTGTAACTGAATGAATGAAAAGACCTAACATTGTTTATCTAATTAAAGTTTACAGGCCGTTTATTAGAAAGACAGCTAGATTCTTAGGCTAGAACAATTGGAAGGATGTGTAGGATGAGTTCCTAATATTCTAATGGCTGGTTCAAATAAGATCTATTGTCATGAGTTATAATTTAAGTTATGTGCACTTTGCGAGAATAAGTCATAGGAATATAGAGTGGTAGAGTCGTGGTTTGCGAATCAGGTGGCTTGTTTAGAGTATTACTTTTTCAGCACCAATGTTTTTGGGTATCTAAGCTAATTCTCTTTCGGCACCTTCATAAAGTTTTGGTCTTAAAGAGGGAAAATAAAAGTTTTGTCCATATACCTGAAACCCCTGCCTCATTACCGGAGGAGACCCTTGCCCAGCAGTGGGATATTAATATATGGATTTAATTTATTTATAAGACATAATGATTACTAAATGTAGTTTGAGACATTCTTTGCCTAGTTTTGGTAAAATAAAAAGAATTAAAATGTATGCTTCTCAATCTTTTTCGATTATTCATAATTATTAAAATAACATAAACAAATCATAAATTGCGCACAATTATATAAATATCGACATACATATATGGTCCTACACGATATCTAAATATTTCCTATAGATCGATTCTTGACATTTAAATATCTTTCAATTGACATTGCTACAGTGAATAATACCTACGAATCGGTAAACGATACACCGATTATAATAAAAGTTAAATAAAATACGTGATCGCATCGAAAACAAAGAAAATCATATTTATCAACTTACTGAAATCAAAATCAAAATTTATAGCGAATTTTTAATATATATTTTTTTATGTAATGTATATATTTTTTTAATTTTCAGCGTCATCGAATAGGCAATGGCAACTAGGGCTACAGCCAGCTTGAAAATGTTAATGTTGTCAGGTAATGCATAAGCACGGATTGAACTGTTCTAGTCTTCATAACAATGCTTACAAAAAATTGCAAAATGCGCATAGATATTCTTACATTACTATGAGAATTACTACCTATCTAAATAATTACTACAATTTATGTTCTGCCATTGTATCTACAAACTGGCCAAGCTACTTTATAAAATCCTAATGAAATTTAATGTTGACCACACGTAACAATGCAACTAGTTTTATCAAACAAAAACATTTGAATAACTGAATATTTAAACATTAATCTGTCAACTAGAATAACGATGTAAAAAATGTTGCCAGTTAACAATGCATAAGCAATCGATGCATTTTCGTGCAACAGACTAAAAAAGTCCAGCGCATACCAAAAATAATCGTATGTTTTTAAATATACCTACCTGGAAACTAGATTGACTAGTTTCTTAAATGAATCATGTCGACTCAGGGTCACTGTTAGACTTCTCAGAAGGATAATTTGTTCATTAATTTATACATTTGGTCATCGTAGGAAGCGGTCTGTGTTATTATATTTCGGAGGCAACTCATTACTCGTTTGATGTCAATAAGAATGAAAGTAACATGGCCGCCGTGTGGGAGTATGGCTTTTGAACATGTACACGATTTAAAACATTAATTATGATGTTGTTACACTTTATCCTTTGTTAAATAGTTTTGTAGTTGTTTGTTATTCGAAGAAAAATGATTTACGAAATATTTTTGGAATGTAATATTTTGTAGGTACCGGAAAATCTCGAGTAATCTTTTAAATTTTCCTTACAAGATAAGGCATGCATGCAAGCTATCATCTTGTAGTGGCAGTAAAAGTGTAATACTTGTGCCTTTTTAACCTTTTCCGCGAAAATGTTGCGAGACAAAAATATGGCAGTGGAAGCCAAATATTTTGTTTTAATAAAAATATTTTGATGATGACTAACATCTTATAAGATCTAAGAATTTTATGCAAAACCTAAATTAAGGCGGCTTTTATGGAAGCGGGAAAATTCTTAACATATTATTCAGCTTGCTGTTTACACTAATAAATATTGAAGACTGATATTAAGATTTTAATCCTCTAAAAGTGTAAAAAGTGACCATTAAGTAAAGTTTTTGAACAGATACAGACCAACCTAACATTTTTCAATTACCAGTTGTTACTTTCAATATTCTAAAAAAGCATTTTCTTTAATCTCGGACTACCTTCCAAGATAAATAGTTGCCACTGTTCTTCGCAGTATTAAGTTTTTTAACAAAATACATAGTACAAATAAGTTGTAAATTAAGTAATAGTATTCACTAATCGTTTTCAAAAGTAAAAACGCTACCCGATTCTAATAGATAAATCAATTTTCCTTTTACAATGTTAAGTGGGCAGTAGGAATAACGCGTGTTTCCACCGCCCGTATAAAGTTATGTCTTCACTTTCAGTTTCTTGCCGTGCACGCTCGCACAATTTAAACCTAATGCCGAGCTTTTTATTATCCACATATATGCTAAACTTTGTACGTTTTTATGCTCCATGTCTTTGACGAAAATCGGTAATTTAAACCGTTATAGTTAGTACTATATCGTATTGTTAGGTAACTACTTATAGACTTCCTTAATTTTACATCTTTATCTAACTGAGTAGATAAGTTTGTTTTGTTACTGTGACTGAATTAAGTTCATATATTTTAAAGCCCTTTATAAATAAAAAATATTCTAAATCTATAATTAATGTTTTTTGCTTAATTTTATTTAATTGGTGGTAATGTTTATTTAAAATCTACTAAACAAATTCAAAGCATAAAATAAAATAATAAAAGCATAAAAAGAAGCGGGAAATCTAAAGTGACGTTTAAATGTCAAAGTTGACATTATATCTTTTTAAATACATGTTGATGCCATTCAGCCAGCGTTTGATAAGGTTGTTAATAAAGGACATCCTTTATGATTTGGAATTAATACGTAATAATTAGGGAGTGGTGAACAAGCTCGTCCCCCGGCTCGGCGCGTCTATTTCTAGCTAATTATCGGTGGGCCGACGGACGTGCCTCTACGTCACACGATTTATAGATCTACTTTTAATCATTACTGGTTTTAACTCGTGATTCACTGGAGATAACTTTATTCTGATATAATTAGTGTGGCTTTTAAAGGATTTTTTATTTGAAACGTATAAGCAAAGGGGTTGGAAAATGAAAATTAGAACATGTGAACGTGTTGTTTATTACGTTTATCTAATGTCTGATTATAGGAAAATAAATTGCAATTAACTTATGCAACATTTCAAACAGAATGGAAACTTATTGTACAAAAAAAGGAAACATTAGAAATTTTCAGGTATTTTCAGTTTCTAAGTTAGTCAATCAAATTCAACTCTCGATAGTTTGTCAAGTCTGTCAAACTATACGTTTAGCTATATAGTGCCACCTGGCGGGACGTGCTGAAGTCGCGGCCTATCTGAAGCAGGTTAGAGTGGGAGACTTAATTGAGTGGTCTGTAACGATCCTGTTGTCCTGCGGAAGTGTGGACGAAATCGGTATTCCATATATGTATGACAGGTATTCCAGACATGGTTAGAAGTATGGTGGCATGTTAAACTTATCTAATGAGTTATAACTTTATGTGAGATAGGATTAAGATTGAAAGCTTTTTCTAAATATGTCTCTTGATTTTACGCTCCGGATTTTTACACAAGACTAGAGAAAGAAGGATAATGACTTTCAAAACGGTTTGTTCTGTGCTAGATTAATCTAGTACAATTATTTAAAACCTGAGCTCTGCATACCCCTATGGGAAGGCGTGATTTTATGTATGTAAATATTTAAAAACTTTTAGAGTTACTGCTACTGTCTGATTATTGTTTAATGAATACTCCTATCATTTGTACAGTAAACGTATAGAACATACGGAAACAGTTTAAAATAAAACTTTGAATACCTTCTTTCTGAATATACAGAAAAAGGTTTGCGACCAGTAGAGCGATGGATTTTGAATGATTTCTTTTTGAGTATTTTATTATAGAGATTAAACTTTGGTATGTATTTGTATGCAGCCAGTATATTAGTAATACAAGCCACCATTGAGATGTTAACAGGCCGCAGACGCTCTTAACTGAAGGGTCTATTTTTACCAGATTATGCAGTCACAGCCTTCCGCGCGTGATTAAGAGGACAAACTAACAGTACCTACTGTATCTAGGTATATTTATATACATATGTAATCAGTCTATTTTATATTTAAGTCCATATTTTAGGTTACTTTGTGCTTTTAATTCTTTACCAACCAATGTACACCGTTTTATGATGCATTAAATATATTATTATTTTTAAGTATTTTATGGATTACCTACTCTTTTGATAAAAGTCTTTTGGTAGAGCCCTTGTAATTTGTTATGGAAATCTAGTATGTCTTTTTGCGAGATGTAATGTATGAACTTGTAAAAATGTCTTGATTAGTTCAACTGTGAATGCGCAACAGACAGATGGAATTTTTCGCAATTTTTATAAGTGACGAGTAAGTTTAGATATACCAACAAGTCTAGAAACAAAAAAATATTTAGTTTCCTCGGAATTTATTGCAGCATATTTATGGTATTTTACCTCCAAAATCTACACGCAAAGTGGCCACATCACAATAAAACTTATAAGTTTATGCCATAACAATAAGTACATGTAAAAAGATCACAATCTTAAATTAACGATATGTTAACTTTAAAAAAATATACCGAAAATAAAAGCTAAGGTATTTAGCACTAATACTGAAGCTCGCGTGCTAACTTCAAGTCGTTAAATTAAAAAGTAAAAACCATAAATAAGGTAGAGCCAATGAACCTTTTTTGTAAACTGACACGCGAGCTGCAATTTTTGCATTCTGCAACTGGTTAGTGTGTGTTTTATCGAGTGTTATACGAGACCCTAATGACGTCATTGAATTATTCCATTGATTTGGAAAATATTTGCCATTAAAGGTTTTTAATTGATTTGAATTAGTTTGAGATTTCTTCATTTTGGTAAATATTCGGTAAGATGTTTTTAATGTTAATTTCTGACCGGGACTATGTCTGCTTGGAAAGTTTTTTGAGGCAACAAAGTATTCCGTGGGTTAATCCAGGGTGTAAACTATCTAGGAGCTGTCAATTATTTTCCTATTTCAAAAATAATTCCGTCTATTATTTGATAATCTCTGATTTTAGCGTAATATCTTATTTTTGATATATTATGTATATTTTTCTATGTCAACTCGACGTTAAAGTTTCAATGCTTAATGTTTTTTAAAAACAATTAAAGTCACTCATCAAGTTATGTTGTATTTTTACGTACTAAATTTATTTTTCGTAAAGCAGTAACTTACTATACTTGGTACTTAATTTGCATTCACTAGCTATAACTCGTCAACTTATTCACGATATTTAAAACTATTCACTATTTATGAGTCATACTTGAAAAATACTTGGAAAAGTATTTAGCGCATTTCTTTACATAAACCACTTGATATTACTTGCAATTACGAATATATTTTATTGCAAGCAGAAATAATTAAAACAGCGTACTATAAACAAAAGAAAAGCAAGCATGTCAGCAAGTTTCTTAAAACCCGAATTTCTTTCACGCGAAATCCTTCAAAAGAAAAACTAAGCGCTTTCCATAACGGCATACAAAGAGAGTTTATAAATACAGCTAGGTTTTAGAAAAATACACCTTAGGGGGAAAGACTTAAGGATTTCTTGGCGGTATAAAGACGATCATTAAAAGAACCTCATTGGGTGAATGTCAAAGGAAAATGTGCCTTGTGCGGTTGTGATAAGGTGTGTGAGGTTACGTTAGGTGTTCTCGCGGGGTGAGTGACCCCTGAAAGCTGAACGTTTCAGGAGTTTGACACGACATTGCTTCCTGTAGCTCTAAGTGTTAGAATGTCGTGCATTTTTGTGTTCAAGTTTTTTAATGCATTGTTTTCTTAATGAGTTTTTTCAGTCGAAGTGAATATTTTACTTTTGAAAATTGTTCGTATCTCTGTTATGTCAGTGTCTTAAGACGTTGACGCGGCGTCTGAGTACTTATTCTATATTTTATAGCATTTCTTTGTATACTATGCAACTTGGGACTTCCGAAGACTGAGCTTCTTCAGCTTCATGCTGCAGCTCTTGTATTGCTATTGCTTTAAGTTAGAGATAGAGTCTTTGATTCACGTAATAACTGTCGTATTGATTCTTTATAAACAGTTATTTAAGTGTTCTTTGAAGACCGCAAAAGTTAAACCGATTTCAATCAACGAAACAAAATGATGCATAAGTTAAAGAAAGTTACAACTTATTTTTATTATATAAAGATAGAACATATATCATAACATCTATACTAATATTATAAAGCTGAAGAGTTTCTTTGTTTGTTTGTTTGAACGCGCTAATCTCAGGAACTACTGGTCCGATTTGAAAAATTATTTCAGTGTTAGATAGTCCGTCTATCGAGGAAGGCTATAGGCTATATAACATCACGCTACGGTCATTAGGAACGGAGTAGCAACACAAAATGTTACAAAAACGGGGAAAATTATGACCCATTCTCTCTTCGGTGACGCAAGCGAAGTTGCGCGAGTCAGCTAGTAAACACTATAACTAATTTTAAAGACTATTTAACAAATAGTCATACATAGAACATCGGTAAACTTAACTGAAATCATCCTGCCAATTTCTCCAAGTAAATGTATGGAATAAATGGCAATGTATGAATGTAAGCCTAGTGAATGGGTTACGGTTATTTTAGTATGATTGAATGGGACCTACAGTCAGTCAGCTAAGCAATTTGTCAGGAACAACTTGTAACTCTCGCTACATTTTAGTTACTTTGTACAGGGTTGCCAGACTAAAATTATATCCTTGCCAGACGTGCAGACTGGTGTAGGATATTATTCGAGATTAATGTTTTTGATTTGTATGATATTTGGTCAAAGATTTGAATCAAAGATGGAAAAAAAATGTTGTCAATACTAAATTGAAAAATAATTTACTGCTGTTGGGAAATGAAAAACAAATTGTAATATTACAAAATTACCTAGGCCAATACTAAACTATATAATTAAACCATTTCACGGGTATATCAATAACTATCTGTCAAATCAATTTGTAGATCGTGCAAATAGTTGTTCCGTGTGGGAACCGAACCCACGACCTCCCGACGCCATGATAGCGGCGTGGCGACCTGAACCACTGAGGCAGTCAAAATTCAAAAGTATCACAATAAATTTTATAAGGACTTCTCAAAACGATATTCTCATATCAAGATAATAATCAAAGCTCTCGCCATCCCTGAGTTAAGTGCAGCTGTATGCAAAACTTTCGCTTTCGGGACGCGAAGTGCAACTTTACAATGTCAGTTTGTTAACTATTTGTTGAGCCTATGTGATGTTCAAGGACAAATACTATGACCTACTGATAACAGCAAGTGATATGTGATGGATAGTGGTAGGTCGGGCGTTTGACTATTGAGTCAGTATCTTTACTTATAGTTAAGTGTGTAATAAGTAAAGTGATAGTAAATGAATATAGCTACAGGTAATCTGATAGCAAATGTAAGAAGAAATATGTTAACCACCTTATACGCTAACCGATACTTATTAAGAAGTTTGGAAATCGACTTACGTAAGCCATTTGTAAAAATTGGAATTCGGAAATTTTAAGAAAATAACTTACTATTGCGTTTGTGTTCGCATTCAATTAGACTTTATTTAAGAAAAAAAGTCCGTATCTACGTAATTACTATCTATGTTCTTACAAGTATAACTTTTGGTTGTAATATAACTTTTGTTGGGCATTTAGATAATTTCAAATGTGTACTTAATATGTCATTATTCGACCTATTAAATATTATGTTTCAGTTTAAATCATAATTTAGATAAAAAACAAGCGAACAAATTTTACAGAAGAAGTCTGTACTGTAATGATCCGAAACTTGCAAAAATTAAAAATGTATGTTTATTTTAAATGTTGACAAGTGACAAGACTGGTGATGTTCAAGATTTATATTTCTTTGTATCCTTAGGTTTATGAGGGATTGTGCATTGTGAGTTAAAGATACACTTTGTAGTTTTTCATTTCAAATCTTCTTTTTTTTCTTACTACGTGTTCCTAATAAACTATAATCGGTTTTCAAAAAGATGATAATTGAAAGAATTATTAACTTTTTTTTTAAAGCATCGTTTCATGTTTAGTTTATAAACTGCGTTATATTCCTTTTTTTTCAATTTGGTATCATTATGTACTTACATCTATTTTAGACTGATATCTTTATAAAATTCATATGTAAGTAGGTACATTATGAGGAGATTGTAGTTACGTAGAACCTAATATATCACCAGAGTAGCTGAATATTGTTTACAGGATTCCGTATACTTAAGATTGACAAACACACTGAAGTCATTAGTGTGTTGTATATTATTATGTAAAGTTTTCGATTAAAAAATGTCGTCTTGGAACCTAAAATAATAATACCGCCATATCGCCGCAACATCATGAAAGCTTTATTATGCTTGAAATAGGCTTTGAATTGATATGTATAATTGTATACTAGCCATTTCACTGGAGGCTTAGTCCAAAATCCCGACATTTCCAATAACATAAAAATAACAGCAACAACACGTGACATTAATAGCTTAATTAGTCAAAACATTTCGTTACGTCAGACCCCTAAAAGCTTATTATTTGCAGTGTCCGACGCCCGCCATTACCGTGCGGCCATTTTTCAATTATGCCAAATGTGTATGGAGTATAAATCATTGTATGTATGTTAATGTATGGCTATATGTAGGGGGGAAAGAGTGGGTGGTATGTAAACAGAGCCATGTTTAATTTGTAAACGGAATCGAAATATACGATGGATACCAAATACCAATGCTGCACGAAAATAAAAAAATTGCAACGTAGAAGATTTTATGCGTTCGGATATTTTTATGAGTGGCGACGGCTCGGTTTATGGATTGAAACGTAATCGGATGGCTTCTATTGAATACTGTGGAATACTTTTATTGCTCTCTCGAATGTTTTAAAAATGCTAACCTCTTTGTTATATCACGTTTAACGCTGAAGTATGAATAATTTATGTTAATAAGCCGATTTGCTAATTTAATGCGAGATGAATCAGCAATTCGAGTTTATAATGAGCTTTCCTGTACGCGATTATGTAGTGTAATAGTTAAAAAATTACTACTTTTTGGCGTGTCATTGCTCATCATAACATTAACCAAGCCATTAGTGTTCCTAACCAAAAAATCCTTTCACGAACCAGTTTTTTTAAAGCACTCTAGCCAGCACTCATACTCGCACAGCCATAAACAAACAATAAAAAAGAAATAATATTCCATTTCATTTTCAAAACATACAGATTCGAAAATTTAAAAATTCGTTCTCTGTAGGTGGCCAGTGGCGCACGTTAATTCCATCGATCATTACTCCGGTTGCAATCCACCAATCATGAAAAATAAAAACACTGGCAACCCCACCTGCACTCCCCCCCTCTCCCCTGCCACCCTACTGCCCCCCTCTCGTCTGCGTCCAGGGGATGTGATTTTTTCGAGCGTCACTCTCGATTAGTATGAGGTTTACCTATATGTATTCGGGAAATCAATTGCACTTAGGTATTCCGGTTTGTTTGTGTACGGACCTCTATGTATTTGAAAGGAAATAAAGTTTTCTAGTTTTTATTTGAACAGTCGTTGTTGTGTATAATAGTCATTACGTTTATTATGAATAGTTAATGATAAATTGTAGGAACTCTACTTTAGTAGGTGACCCAGAGTGCAAGCTGAATAGCAACCAAAGGCATTAATAAACAAATTATTAGTAAACTATTATGATACTCTAAGTACTATATAATTAGGTTATCAATATTAATTAATCAAAAGGGTTAAACTTCATGGTCCTAGACTATTGGCCCAAACATATCCATATGTTTTTGCCAAATTTTAAGTACTTATAGTCTAAATTGCGTAAATTATGTTTAAAGGTTAAGGTATCCCTATGGCATTGTGTTAGTCATTCTTTATCGAATATTCTCTATCTCTATCGACCATGTACAATACAAACTATAACGGCCGCACTATATCGCACTGTACAAAATTTTGGTCAATTAAAAAAACTAAAAACAGTATCGGTGTAGTGTGTGTGCGTGTGTATGTAATGAGTGACACATACGAGTGGCGTGCTTGTGTGGGTGCTTGCAGGGCGAGCTCAGCCCAGCCCGATCGCGAGGCTCCATGCAAAAATGTGCATTACAAGCCAGAAACAGTCGACCTCCCGCCCCGCCCAATACACGAAGAAAACAACACCAGAGAGGGGTACCGTAGGCTGTTCTACAGCTCTTTTTACACTGGTCGATGTGCTAGGGGTAGTTAGATAACGGCATGCGGGGCCCCTCCGATGTCATGTATCACGTATCCAGTTTTTAAAATTCGATGCGCAATTGTTTTTGGTCTGTCTGAAATAAGAACCACATGGAGCCCTCTTACGCGAACAATTTAATTAAAACAACAGTTTTTAAAGAACGTAATTTGAAAATTATTCGAGTGTTTAATCCTGGCAGACATACCGCGGGATTATTCCGCTAGTTGGACACCAAAAAGTCTTTATAACAAAATTGTTTTGATGCCAATTCGCAGTCAGTAGTATATCAAAATGAAAGCTTTCATGCTCACCCATGGAAAAAATATTTTTGACTTGACTGAGTTAGTTTCATTTGAAAGGTCCGTTTTAGTTTTAATTTAGCCGGCAAAAGCTTTTTTTTACTTATGTACAGTATAAAGTAGAGTTTAACGAAGTCGTAATTATAATTCTCAAAAGAATTCCTCTTTTTTTCTTAAATGAAATACCTTTCATTAAAGTTTGATGAAAGACTTTGGTACCTATACGACGGGTTTTTAATAAATTCACCAATTACGTGCTGAGGTAAGAGTTTAGAAGTCGGTTTTAATGACGATGTGAATGTTACGGTTTGAATAAAAACACAAATATTTCTAATTAGAGGATATTTTTAACTAAATCTCACATTAGAAAATACTTACTTTTGAACGTTAGCTGGCGATTGGTGGTTTGGGAATAAGAATCTTATAAGTCCGCCTCGCTATTAAGACAGTAGATTTTTCTATAAAGATAATAAAATTATGTAATAAAGTAAAAGGATATAAGAATAGTGCCTCTAAAATAGACAAACAAGTATTCGACTATACGCAAGAATCATTTGTTATTAACTACTCAAATGTCAAAATAAAAAGGCAACACGCCTAAAACTCAAATCAAAGTAATCGATATCAGAAGCCAAGCTAAAGAAGATCATCCACGCAACATTGAAACAAAACTTGTGAAATTCAAAACAAGCCAAGTTTCAACTTAAGTGGACTTTTACGGGGCCGCAAAGTTTTTTCTACACACACTCCGTCGGGTGAATGAAGGAAAAAAAGGAAAAAGCCAAGAGAAACTGTGTTATGAGGTAAGAAAGACTGAGGCCACGGGCACGATCGTAATAAAACCACGTCTACGTAGCCCCTAGGTCGGAGGCGACGTCCTTTTTTCTCGTTTCCAACCGAAAGAGAAGGAAATTCTACGATATGCAACCGTTTTATTAAATCAGTTTATAGTTCCACGATCAATGTATATTTTTTTTTGCTCACTAGTTTTAATACACGAACTCTTTTTTACTTTTTCAAACATCGATTTGTTTTCGTTCTTAAGTGTTGCAACTTAAAAATAACTTTTCACACGTCTAAAACTGTTATGTTTAAAAAAATATACCGCAATAACTACTGTACAAACAATCATTGTCTTTGTTTTAATGTTCTCTATTAACATGTGGTCCACGACACGAACCGTTGTTTTCACGCTCAAATTATTTTATTCAGACGAAGAAATGAACAGTTCGCGTTTGCGGTTTGAGACCAAAACCGACTAATGCATACAAATAATCAATGGATTTGCTACTATTATTATGTGAATGGCACTGTTATGCTATTAGGGCTGTTGGCTGATACTATTTATATCAACATCTTTTATTACTATAGACATGACATAATTTGATATTGACAGTTTTTTTTTGGGTTTTAAGCAAAGGAAGCGTTACCATTCAGCCAGACCTGTCAAATTTTTACAAAGTTCCCTTTCACCGCTATTCAAATGCATATCTTTACGTAATCTTTGAAGTATTTGGACAACCTTGTTAGCCAAATTGCAAGCAGTCTACTTCAATTGATCGACTTAGTTCAATTTGGAACGTAAGAAAAAAGTAGTCTGGACTTGTTATCTTATGATTAACAGAGCGCTAATTGTAAGCAGGTGAAAGGTGCGGAGAAAGGTGTATGGGTTGTTTTTTTAACTATCTAACGAAAATAGATTTAGACAGTGTCGTTGACAGACACTTTCGTTCCATGGAAAATAGTCTGGGTTTTCAAAGCGAAGGAACTTTTTGTGAGTGTTATGCAACGTTATATGCAATTAAGAAGTAGTTAGCGAGTCCGTTCAGAATAAGCACCGTATCGTCATTTATCATCGGATCATATATTTATTTCGTTGCTGGATACAACAAAATAAATGTAGCACTTTGCACGTAAACAGAACTTTGTAAAATGTGTTGGTTTCCGCACATTTTGTTGTTTACGAACGAAATGTTAGTGTTAGCTTTTAAGCACTTCACTATTGGTGCGCTTACAAACTTGGAGCATGTATTGACTTATGATCGGGGCAAAGCCCTAAAACAAGCATTATCGCGGCGACGCACACAAGTGCAGCGCGGCCGGCTCCCCACCACACCCGCGATTCGGCGTTTTTATATTTTTGCACGTTCAAAAAAACGCGCGAGGCAGACAAAGATGGAGTGATGACGAGCTGCGAGCAACAATGGTGCGCGAGCGGGACGGACGCACCTCTGTCATTGCGAACGCGAAATAAAAATGTGCAAAGCGTTCCTTTTTTAAATGTGATGCTTTTTTTGCGTTAGTCTGCGTTAGCAATTAGTGTTGTGCGGTTGTCGCACACCGAGCGTTAGGAATCTATGCAAATGATATGCCCCGCATCCCGGGACTTCTCTAAAAGCTTTTATCGCTCATTCAATGACATTATCGGATGAGTCGTAAATAGAGACCGCGGAAGCGAGGCCATTCAGTCCACCTACAAGGTCGCGGCTCCCTCGCGTCTTTATAGAATTAAACAGACTCACAATACACCATCTAGGTACATAGGGACGTCTGCACTCGTTTTCTTGTTGAATCCTCTCCTCATTTTACCGCAATCCTTTTAAGAGCACGAGTTATGGCGATTTCTTGTAGAGAATTTGAACAAAAGGCTGATGATAGAATGTTTTAAAATTGTTTTCCGTTGGCGCTTCAACGTCTTGAAAATGTTCGAGCGCATTTTTGATATTCCCGGCGTTTACAAATTGTTTTCATTTCAGACGTAGATGAGGAGTGCGCTCGTAAGCTGTCGTCATTTGTCTGAAGCAGAACACAAAAAGTACTTATGTCGTATAGGATTTGCATAAAAACGGAGCGGCATATTGCGTAAGCCCTCCAGGTGCATCGGACTAATCAAAGGCAGGGACGTCGGGACACCCACGAGAACGTCGTTGTGAGCAAATTTTAATGCGAACGGAAAAAATGTTGGCAACCCAATGCAGCGGGCGTGTGTGTGTGCGTGGCGGGTACACACACAGGCGCGCGCCGTGTCGGTGCATGCTTTACGCGCGGAAAAAAGTGCTGCGTTATTGATTTTTCTGTACAGCCACGGGGGGGCTAGGGAGAAAAGGGGGGTGTACGCCCGCGGCCTGAAAAACCGTCTGCTGAAAAAAACCGAGACGAAAAGGCACCCCTCCCTTTTTAATTGGTAACGTAGTGTCAATAGGGCTAATCCTGGGGCGGTAATAGCCTGCTTTTGTCTCATGGATGCATTTTTCAGTTGCCATGCGACCGTTTGGCTACTTGCGGGAGTTTATGAGTGTCTCAAGTTTAGATATCGCGGTTACCTAATGAGGGGTGAGCGACTGTCACAAGTTGATCCGGAAACTTTATCTTTTCGGACCGATTCGTAGTGACCAAGTTATAGAGACCTACTAATAATGAAATTAGCAGCAGATTAATAGAAAATTATTGTTTTCCCGACGGGCAATATTTCACAATGAACCTTTATAAGTTTTCTTAATACTAAGGAATACAGAACTTTAAGTTGATTGAGTAATCATAGAATTTCTATCAACAACTTCGACTTCAGTTTTTTGCTTGCAGAAGCTCATAAAAAGTTTCTTAACGAGTGATAAGCTTTATACATTTTTCTTGTTTAATGAAAATCCTTTTCATGGCTTTATGATTATCCAAATCGGGGATATTGTTTCAATCTCTTACTTTGAACCAATATTACAAATCATTTTGATTACATACTTTAAATATAAAATAGTATGTGTAACTACTCTATTGACTTTAAAAAATATATTCGAAGCCCTATTATTCGTAATACTTAGATATCTTCTTCTTATCTCGACAACAGTCGGGAAATCTTTCGAGCGAAGTCGCGAGTAAGAGGTAAATGTAAAATACACTGTAGTTCTCGCTTGCATCTTTTTTTTCTCAACTCACTGTAAGACGCAAGCTGGGTGCTGATCAGGTTATCATGCAAGGTTTCTCGATAGCTATTTGGTCGTCAATAGTGGTAGGAAATCACTCCTCTAAATTTGGTAGTTGACTAGGTTGAAGAAAAATTAATAATAATGTACTCGTAAAAAGTTCATCTAACATCTTAATGTTTTCAAAGCTCTTATTATTCACTTCTTTTAATTATTTCTAAAAAATCTCTCCAAGAATCAGGTAAAGATAGACCATTTTGAAATAATAATCTAAGATATAAATCTATGTGTTATTTGAAGGAGCGTTAAGAGTAGCCGTCAAACGCAGAGGTAAAACTATTGATAGAACAATTATTGTCACTGAAAAGTTCATATTTCTATACGTCTACATCATATGACGACTGTTACACTCAAAGGTGTAGGTAGAGGTGTATAAAATACACCCACGTTTCACCATACACAATGATAATCCCTTATATTAGGGTGCGAGCCTATTGCCATATATCGGGCACGACACCAAACTCTACTAGGTAGTAGGTACTCTATAAGTACTATTGAAAAATCAAGATAAATAAAAATTAATCACTGAAATTTATGTACGCGCATAACTTTAGCACAACTAAACTAAATTGGTTAATTCTTTCTTTAACATGTTTGTTACTGTCGTGAAAAGGTTATTATGGGATCGATGGGATCATAATTTCCACAGGATTGAAATCAACTGGACAGAGTAGGTCTCGCTAAAACTCGTGAACGGCTGGACCGATTTGGTTAATTTTGGTCTTAAATTATTTGTGGAAGTCCAGAGAAGGTGTAAAAGGTGCATAAATTTAAAAATGCACGGTAATGAAACAAGAAAGCCTGAGCGGAATTGCGCGGGTCAGCTAGTTAATATAGAAAATATCAATAGTACTTTGCATGAAGTGTATATTTCTTGCATTATTTCCTACAATAGTTTTATAGCGGCGTGAAGTTAAAAGAAAAACTTCATTTAAACTCAGTGGACTATGGGAAGGCTTGAGTTCAAAGGGATATGATGACGTACTTACAGACATGCTTGCTTTAACATATTAGTTGCGTAGATTGAGCAGAAATAAAGCTTAGCTGGTAGAATGAAACTAGGAAATCTTTTGTGCGATGCTGTGTGCTATGTAGTGTCGTCGGTCCGATATTGATATGGACAGGAAATTTACATAATATGTATATTGTATACTTCATCATAATAATATGGTTAAAATAATGTACTCTCTTTGTTAATTTTAAAATAAATTTGAAAATAGTTGTGTTAAGGTTGCCGAATTGCAATTTTTCGGCTACTTTTCAAATATTAACCATGATACTATGTCGTATTTCTGGTTTGAAAACTCTAGACTTAACCAAAGATTTAGAGCCTTAAACATAACCAAAATTGTCCTATAAACTTATATAAAAAGCTCTACGACTTTTCAACCATAAAAAAATCTCTTATCTTTTTCTGTTTAGTTTAGCATCTACAGTGGTCCAAAGTCGGCCGAAACATCGGGTAATACGAAAAGGTACTTTCAACTTGCATTCCGTTTGAAACATTGTACTTTAACCACCTTATTTTCATTGGGTTAAGCAAAGACCAAAGACCGTTCCTTTCCTTCATTCACACATACAAATCTAATTAATAACTAAAAAAGAACTAAATGCTACAGTTATCGGCTGCACCCTTCAGGATGTCGCATCGCAGACGCATGTAATTAGCGAACGGAAGTGCGTCAATGACGTCATGTCCGGCGCGACAATTGAACCACTTGCGCGCGCGCAGAGGTCAGGGTTTTGCACTGTTAGATGACTGTGTGTGTGTTTGTGTGTTCGTGTGTTTGGGTCAATGAATGCGGGAATATATGGGTGATTTGAATGTAACTGTGAAATTATGATTGGGAACTTAACTATAGGGTGATAGAGATAATTGTATATAGTGTGTTCGACTTTGATGTACGGGTATGAGGTCTCGGGTTGGACCCCCAGGTTTAGCAAAGTGGTATAGATTTCTTTTGGTTGTAAGCTCTCAGTACTAATTCAGTGGATTGTTAACTATCTCGCACATGAAGACTGAAAAAGTGATAGTACGTGCTTTGAATAGGAGGTTTCGAGTTTGATTCACCGTTGCGTTTGGATATTGTATTACTTAGAAATAAACCTTTATTTCATACATTTCTGCCTGTTATTTCAGGCAAAATAGGCGCAATTTTCACAAAAAATAGTATTCAAAACAGTCTAGACCATACATGAAAGAGACCTAAAATCGAAATAAAATAAAATTGTTGTTGTAATCTAGTCTGGTTTTTTACAAAGGTTTTTATTGTTGCTTTAGCCTGTAGGTACAGACAATTTGCTGTTACCTCTCATGACCAGATGTTATATTAAATACTTAGAATTATTGTTAAACTATACTTTTGACATGTTTGTTGATAGTTGAAAGTAATATTCTGTTGTTTATGAACTAGTTTGTAATCGCGACTTCGATCGTGTGGAAATAAAATGGAGGAAAAATCCTACGTGGTAATTAAGGTTGTAAACTGTCTGTACGCCAAATTTTATAAAACCGATTGAGTTTTATAAAAGAGATGGACAGACATACGTCCAAACTATCGTATTTATGGTATTAGTAAGTTTATTATGAAAATAAATCTATCCTTCTGAAAGCTTCATTCCTACGTAAAGAATATTCGTGACTTGGAGTGCTTTCATTTTGCAAGATAATTTTTTCAGCGCTTTCTAATAAGAGTCACGCCTATTTCTTGTTACGGGAAACTTTTCCGAAATCATAATTGCTACTCAAAAGTAATAAAACAACACTTTTCCCATCATGGGAATAGACCTATTCCCAGAATAGGAAAGGAGCAAGTGATCATAATCACAAACATTTTGATCACTCAAATGCAGATATATAAAAAAGAATGCTTCAACACACCCACGTAATTTGATATATAACGGTAACTTATATACATATACATGTTTATATACAAGCAGTCTGTCTGTCTGTCTGGTGAATTGATGTCAAGTGGTCGTGTTACGTAACCACGGTCAATGTTGATGCACCCCGCGCAATGTAGTTTGTACCAGTCATTTAGTACTTAACTCAATTTTACATCATCAATGGCGACAAAGCTTGTAACGTAGTTGGAAGAAATATTTCTTTTAAACTCTCGCGTTGCATGTTGAATGTATAACTAGCTGACCCGCACAACTTCGCTTGTGTCACATAAGACAATTGGTCTAAATTTTCCCCGTTTTTGTAACATTTTTTACTGGTATTCTGCTCCGAATGGCCGTAGCCTATAGCCTTCCTCCATAAAAGGGCTATCTAACAGTGAAAGAATTTTTCAAATCGGACCCGTAGTTCCTGAGATTAGCGCGTTCAAACAAACAAACAAACAAACTCTTCTGCTTTATAATATTAGTATAGTATAGATAGTCAGCCTGCGACCACGGCGAGTGCAACCTGCGCCGAAACGTTAGGCATTTTAAGGTTAAATGCGTGTTCGCGTTAATTCCTGTATTCTATTATATATACATTAGAAATATTTATTTTGTTGTTTCTGGAGTCAATTTAGAATTAACTGTACTAGATTTTTTGGAATAAAACTAGATTCTATACATAGTTTCGATGTGAAGTATAATTTTAAAGTATTATTGACTCTTTTGATTATTGCATTTGGTTGTATGGGACAACCTTCGAGACCTTAAAGGACACGAATAGTTTCTGGTGACTAGTAAGACTTTATCATGTTTATTGTGCTTGTATAGAATATCAATGGTGCCTTTATTCCCCGTTGTAACAAAATAAGCATAACTATGTTGGCACAGCTTATTTTGCTAAGTTCATTATACAGTTTAGTATCAAAAAACTATACTAAGATATTTCAGATAACTTTAAATTTTTACACAATAGTTAAGTCTAGTTTCTCAACGTAATAATGTTTAATCATATGTCATAATTTAACTCCAAAACGTCTACACCGCAGACAGTCACAACACGATAAAATTGGAATCGTAAAATAAGTTCTATGGGTAACATCAATATAACTAACGATATCAAATCACATAGCGAACTTTAACTTAACACTGTAAAATTTATAACTTATGGCTAAGTGATAGCGGGGGCACAGGCGCAAGCGAGAGCGGAATAGAAATGTAATGACATTATTGTTGTAGAGGCATTTGGCGCTGGCGTTTTCATTTAGTACTACAATCATTATTGTAAAATACTGTAAAATCTATCCTAATATTATAAAGCTGAAGAGTTTGTTTGTTTGTTTGAACGCGCTAATCTCAGGAACTACTGGTCCGATTTGACAAAATATTTCAGTGTTAGATAGCGCATTTATTGAGGGAGGCTATCATCAGGCTACGACCAATAGGAGCAGAGTATCAGTAAAAAATGTTACAAAAACGGGGAAAATTATGACCCATTCTCTCTTATGTGGCGCAAGCGAAGTTGCGCGGGTCAGCTAGTATTATCTATACTAATATTATAAAGCTGAAGAGTTTGTTTGATTGTTTGTTTGTTTGAACGCGCTAATCTCGGGAACTACTGGTCCGATTTGAAAAATTATTTCAGTGTTAGATAGCCCATTTATCGAGCAAGGCTATTAATAGGCTATATATCATCACGCTACGACTAATAGGAGCAGAGTACCAGTGAAAAATGTTACAAAAACAGGGAAAATTATGATTCTCTTATGTAACGTAAGCGAAGTTGCGCGGGTCAGCTAGTATTAAATAAATTCTCTGGTCTCTGCCTACCTCTATCTTTGTTTTAGGAAATGTTCTCTTAATAGTTAAACATCATTAGTTACGGAAAGCACGATTCTATTAACTATCAGGTTTTGTTAAGTTTACTCCTTATAAAATACTATTGTAGTACTTATTCTTGTACCTTCTGTCTTCTGAACTCATTGTATGAACTTTTCAATGTTATGCCGCCTTAAAAACTTCACACACGATATTTCCAAACACCAAAGTTAAGTGTCAAAACAATCCAGCCAATACCCAAACCTAATCGATTTACGATCATACTTTCTATAGCAAAAAAAAACTCATTTTTTTCTGTCTGAAAAACTTGAAAAATTCTTTCAGAACTATGCAGTGTATTCCCGCTATCCGCTGTCACTAAGGCTCTGTTTTCAGGCACGCGATGTCACGTGTCAGCGTAGATAAATAATAAGTCGGTGGCAGACCTTCTATACTTTATTTATTACTTATTTATGTGTATTGCTTTATTTCTTATGGCACGTCATAGACTTGCGTTGTTTATGGTGGTAAGTTTGTGTTCATGGTGGATTGTGTGTCTGGGGTTTGGCTGGTTGTATGTTTTTATAGTCATATTGATGGGGTATTAGTGAATTGTCTGTCAGACTAGAAAAAAATTGGCGATTTGAAACAAATGGTTATATGAAACACACGTATTGTAAATGTTATGTTCCCTGAAATTTTCTATTCGTATGTAATTATAAAATAGTAGTTATAAGATGCGAAAATTTGCTAGTACTGTAATTCTTTCCTCGTTGAGCTTTAAAATCTAACTAGGATTAAGGGTAAAAATAATAAAGAGAATCACACATTCTACCAATTCTAAATTATTTTATTCACTCAATCGTATTAGTTTATAGGTTCATATCTATAAAACAGCAGAATTGCAGGAAAACAATCCACAAACTTCACATTTTCTCCCAAAATAAATAGTATCTAACACACTCTTAATATTTTACCTATTTTTATCATAAATGGCAATCAGCATCAACATACAATCACAAGCCAAAATACATCGCTAAAAATGAAATTATAATCCATCCATGTGTATAGCCCGTGGCAAGTTCACCATGAATCAAACCCTACATAGTGATGAGTCACCCTGTACCGTACCAACCAGTCCCGAACAATAAGGGTTTACTTGAAGCAGGGCTACATTACACCCTCGTAGGGGATGATTCTATTTATCTGATTATCTGTGGCTCTTTTTGATCATTTTGTTTCGATTTTAATTGGGTTAGTATTGGAAGGATAGGACTTTTGGTTTGGTGTTGTGAAAATATGTGCTATTTAATTGTCAATTTAAATTCTATTTAAAAAGGTATTGGGATAGTTATTTTTCTTTTTGATTGATTCGTAATTTAATATATTCGGTAACTTAAAAATTCTTTATATAATTTTTTTGAAGAAATTTCTAATGCTGTAATAACTAATAAAAGTTCTTAATTGACTTAATATTTTTACCACAAGATCAAGTCTTATTATCGTAAGACAAAATTCTAGCAGAGATTTGGTTATATATGTAGATATCAGGAATTAGGAACTTGCTTTCATAACGACCGTAGAAAATGTTCTAGATTAATTCATCAATAATAAAATTAGTTTTAAAATTTATCTTTACATACTAAAGACAAAAAAAAATTGAAGTAAAATGAAGAACCCTATTTAACTTTTGTTGCGGATCTCTAAAACTTGACCATAGAGATCCGTCACGCTAGCAAATAGAGGGTTGTCTATGACTAGGGTGTCTATTGTTTATGGTTAACATATGTCGGCTAGTGTTGTGACTGATTGTGTTAAACGCTGTGTTGGGCATAAATAGTGATGTGATTTGTTGCGTATTGGTGTAATTATTTGATATAATAAGGTGAAGGGTTTTTTGATTGAATAATCTTCATAGATATTATTAGATAATTGTAGGGGTGGAGTAATAGAAATGATACGATTAGAAGATTGGGGAGGCCTTATGTCGTATGCTCCATTTAGTCAAATCATTGTCTTTCGTAATAATTTTCTTAACTTTGATATTTTTTTATGGGAAGTTTTTAGATCAAGCGCCTTTTACTATTGTGGTGATGTTTTAAATATATTTCTATTTCTTTTCATTTATTTTTGTGAATATTCATACAAGTTAAAATAGTGCATGGAGTATGTAGTTATAATAATATTTTCAATCGTCTTCAGTTGATATTGATAGAGAGGATTATTATCAAAATAAAAGTTGAAGATCTTAAAAGTGTTTGAAAAGAAAATAGTCGAAGGAATATAGCGTGGGTTTTAAAAGAACTCTTTAGTATTTAATTGCTATAATACGATTCAAGTAGTCTTCCGAATTTATATCATAATAATAATATTTTTTTCTGTCTGTATACGTTATAATAAAATAATTTAGAATACATACTGTATTTCTGTCATAACAAAAAAGGTTAATAAAAATAGTCCCTACATGACTCATCTCATACACATCAATGTCAAAATTAAAAGAAAAAAACATCAAACAAAAAATTTCGCTGTCAAATTTAAACAAGGAACTCCCTAAATAAAGGGTGGGGTACAACGAGTGTTGTTAAATAATAACATCGTTGTGTAGTGACCCGCGCCCAAGGTCACCGGTTCAAGGGCAAGGGTCGCACCCTTACGCAACTTCGCACCCTACAGGTGGATGTTAAGAAACCCCTACATTTTTGTTTCAAGAGTTCCCAAAAGTTTCGTACAAAAAAAGTTGTTTTATACCACTTTTTACGACAAAGTAATGGAAGTTCGTAATTCTGTGCTTTCTTGACTTCGATGGTGGTATTAAAATGTTGTAAATCGATGACAAAACATGGTTTTTGTTGAAGATTTTATGCAAAACTGCCTCAACTGGTTTAGGTCACCACGCCACTGCCATTACATCGGAAGGTAGTAGGTTCGATTCCCACACAAAAACTATTATTTGTGCGATCCACAAATAGTTGTTTCGGTTCTGGCTGTACTTTGTGTCCGTTGTTTGTATGTTAGTAAAAGTCCCCGCGACACAAGAGCAATTCTTAGTGCAGGAGGTGTCTTTTTTAAGAAACAAATCTGTGTAAATATCACGGGTCATTTCGCTCACGCTTCTATCTTGTGATTCGTTGCTAAGCCAGTTCTGTTTTCTTAAGATCACTAATGAGCTACTTTTTCCTCTTTCCAAGTTTGTCGATATCCGCTTATCAACTGTTTTATTATTATGCTTCATCTTATTCCGTATTGGGAATATTTTCAGGCTAACTACGATTCGTAGAAATAAAAAGATGAGCGATAAAAAGTTATAACAAGTTGTCATTTGCATAAGAAATTAATAAAATGATTGCTTTGACATTGCAAGCTGTTCATGTATCGAACGGAAATAATATCTACCATTACAACTTACTGCAATTGATTGTAACTTAACGAACGTACAGTAAAAAGTACCCTTAACTTAAGCAATTCTAAAACGATAGAATCAACGAATAACTTAAAGAAAACCAACTTCATTTCTTATCTAAACAGGGGAAAAATCAATGTAAGGTGAATGTAACGGCGCGTTCCTTCTATATTTATAAACAGTGCCGGCGGTGCGCGATAACGTGCGTTTAGTCGCGATAAGCGCGCAATTAGTCGTTAAATTGGGCACGGGTCGCGAGCGAGGCGCGACACGTGGGCATTGCCGTCGGCGCTCAGTGTGTCATAAGCTTTATGTTTGACAGTTCTTGGTAACTTTTTTATGTTTAGTGATGGAATAGATGTGTTTTTGGTTTTCTTAAGGTTTCATTATACATATATTTAGTTGTTTTACTAATTATTAAGGAAATGTTGAATAACTCGATAAATGGCGCTAAACGCTAGTTAATGTAGTTGTTTAAAGGAGAAGGTTGGTAAAATTACAGTTTAACAAAGCTATGATTCATTGAAAAAATGCTAAATTTGCAGCATTGCTACCACATTTTTACTTTTATTTAAGTTATAGTATGGCTACTTTTATACACCTTATTGTTATCTCTATTAACAAAATCATTAACTTAATAAATCTAAGACACCATTGACTTATTAGTCGTGAAAAATTCATCTACGATTTTTAACAATACTCAAATCTTCACTAAACTTTAAAATCAAACCTAAGACACAATCATCACGGGTGAACCAACACGCTACTTCACGCTGTTTACTAAACAAGGTGATAAGCACGCGACTCGACACATGGTACACCGGACGTTGATCGCCGTGTTTATAAACTAACTTGCGTGACCGCGCACGTGACTGTGTGACGTGAAACATGCTCTTATAAACTGTTTTATAGAACAATTATTATATAGATCGGTCACCATGAAAGTTTAGGCTTAAAGATTCAAATCTATCATCGTAAAACTTACTTGACTCTAAGTTACATTATTTATTCTTTAGGTTCTTAAACAAGTCTTTAAAATAATAGTTGCAAAATTTATAACTCACAAATCACAGAATATAATTTTACGTATCTCAAATTGAACCTCAAAAAAGCTCGCAACTAACAATATTTTTGATATATTTAACTACCAACAATTTTAGTAATATACATATCTCAATTCCAGCCTAAAAAACCCAGAAACAAAACATTTTACTCGATAATTAACTCCCAAATATTTTAGAAACCTACATATCTCAAATTCTTCAAAAAGCCATACAAAACTCAATAATTACCAAAAGTTCTGGCAACATTAGTCGTTGAACTCTTTAAAATATTTTCCTAGCGGGGTGTCAGCTCCAAGCTCCAAGACTGTAGCGCACGCCCAATTACTTCCAGCGCAAAAACTGTCGACTCATCGGCGCATGCGCATAGCCCGTGACGTCTGCTTTCTATAACAATTTCGGTACATCCAAGTTGCATTTAAGACATATTCTAGTTATTTCTACGTAATGATAACAATCGCTTTTAGATTAGAATGTAAATAGTTGAATTTTGCACGCTTTCTTTTGATAGTTTTGGCTGTTTGGTGTCTTATTGAGATTTGATATTTGCTTTTTAAGTTGCTGTAGAGCAATTTCTTTCTTACTATTTAAAATACTCAAGTTTTTATGTAAATTGAATCTTTCATGAATCAACGTTCATAGTATATGACGGAAGTCCTAAAGAAAGAACTTAGGGCGGAAACAGACATTCACTTCGTCAAAAGTTAGCCCATTTATATTTA
The DNA here is from genome assembly GCF_050436995.1 of Anticarsia gemmatalis. Classification (NCBI taxonomy): domain Eukaryota; kingdom Metazoa; phylum Arthropoda; class Insecta; order Lepidoptera; family Erebidae; genus Anticarsia; species Anticarsia gemmatalis. The sequence goes on from NC_134758.1 coordinate 10,544,662, forward strand.
AGCCAGGATGTTTGATCATGATTTCCTAAGCCTTTTAGGTTGTTCCACTGCTGAGCAAAGGCCTCTTCCATTTACTCTATCAGTGGTAAATACTGACCAATAATTTCGAAATATGATCAATCGGATAAATTATTTTCTAGTCTTTAAGCTACTTAAAAAATATATCTTGATCGATCTTCAAGTAACTGAACTAAATTTCATTAAAATCTTTGCTTCCGCGTGCAAAAAACATGGCCAATAAATCACTTCAAGCAGTGAGTGAATCAACAAGCGACACTGTCCAATTTTCCTAAGTAATCAGTCGAGACTTAGAAAGGGCTGGTCAAATTGGCAAGTGACCGCAACCGGCCATGTGCCTCTATTCCGCTCCACGGAGTAGGATGATCAGGTGATAATTCACGCCAATGACGATTATAGGTGCGGTTACCCTACTTGAAGATTATTACGCATCTTGGAACTATACCAACTAGTATAAGAAGGCTCGACAGGCTTGCTTGGGACTGGGAATTTCAGTCTTCGCGACCAGAAAAAGTAATATTTTCTATCGTACTTTTTAGTATAAAAATATGTTTTTTATATACTTCTATTAGCTAATAATAAATACACAGTGATTGTTCGATTATTTTAAATAAGTAAATAGTATAAATTTTACTATGTTCATTGAAAAAAAATGCTATTATAATTGTGACACTCTATACATATTTTCGTTACTTCTTTGCTTGCTGAAGAGACCGTTGTATTTCGTAGAGCACAAGTTCACGTACTGATTCGTATGTTATGCCTCTTTATATTAAAATTTGATAACGGACAAGTAAAGATATATCCGTGATGTAAAAGTTCTGCGCTGAAAATAAGACTAAACGGCGCGGCGGCGTAAGTACAAAGAGTCCTGAAAATTTTGTTTGAGATTACATACAATAGAAGCTCTGCCAATACGCCAAGTATATAACTAAGGTGTATTGTCATTCAAGGGATACATGCATGATTGTGTTAATATGTCAAATAAATAAATAACCATGCAAAAAGTTGAAATAAAAGTAGAGAAAAGTTTAAACATTATATTAAAACTAGTTCTTTAAAGTAATATTAAACGAGGTAGTCCATCTAGAGCTCCCGTTCGAGTAGCACCTAACCTAGTCTACGAAGAGAACCTGTCAAATATAGATGAGTAAAGCTAATGAAATGATGGACTACCTCAATAATACGTAATACTGAAACTTTTACATAAGGAACCCATTAAATTACGACATCTCTAGTTATCTTAATACATAGGTAATGAAGTCTATAATATATTCAATCGCGAATAATTTTGAATATTATTATAATTCAATTAAATAATTCGGCCCCATGACACACTGATCTTGAATTTTAATATTAATGTACAATTATGCACAAAAGTGCTTTTTCATTTTCACTTTTTTAGTGATTAATAGCATGGTTGGTAACAGGTTTTTTATATTTAAAAGCATATAAATAAGAAAATACAGTTAATAATATACAAAATAATATTCCGGTTTTTATGTTTAATAATGCAATAAAAAATGATATATCAATTTGATCGTAACGTTTCATCTTTATCGAAAGGAGTATATATTTTTTGCAGTAATGCAACTTTAGTAAAATATAAATACGAATGTAGATCGACCGCTGCCTCTGTGGCGCAGTTGATTGTGTATCTGACTATAGGCCGAAAGGTCTCGAGTCGATTCCCGGGTCAGACAGAGTGATATTGGTCTATTTCATATTTTTGTTAGATCAGTCTTTATTGTAGTCCAGATGTGATAGGCTCACTCCCTGTTCCATGAGACTAACATTTATTAATGGCGCAACGCCGGTGTATTTTATGCACTTTTGCACCTTATACACTTATGTAAAAGCAAAGGAACTTTTACCAACTAAAAAGCTCAATAAGTTATGTTTTCCTTCATCGTCAGAACAAGTGAAAATTCAAGTCTTTCCTTTGTTGCTTTTGTAAAAAACTTCTTCACAATAAATTCTACCAATATTGAAAGTTATTCCTAATTTTTAAACACGGTTAATTTCCGAGATGACACCCACAAACTAGTCGATAAGTACAGTGACGGTCACAAGTGTTACCAACACGACTAGTCGCACGACATCGGCCTTGAACTTGCAAACGGAGATGCATTACATTTGCATTTAAACGCAGCGCGATGCGATTATCGACAAACTGGTTGTATAGAACTGCGACCGGCGCGGCAACTGGTTTCTCAGCGAGTACAGTTGCGAAGTAAAGTGCTAAGTTTTTATTTCGCTTTTTATTTTGTTTGAAAAATGTGATAAGTGTATTAAAAGTAATGTTGTAGTGGGTTAATATTGTAATTCTGTTCCTTTATTGATTTACTACGTTTGATGTGTTTTGCCTTTTTATTTTTACCATATTACAATTATTATAAGTAATGTTTTAGAATGCAATTAGTTATTGTAATGCTATGATAGTAAGTAATAGAAGTGTAGCTACACTTTAACTTAACCTTAATCATACAAGTTTGTATAAATAGTAAGCGTACAAACTTTAATAGTTACTATTCTATTTTAGGAGTCAATTTTAAGATACAAGAAGTTTTGATTTGAGTCTACAACTAGCTTCATGCCTCTTCGAATTTTTATTAGTATGTTGTTGTTTTTTTGCAGACGCGCAAGACCTAAACGGAGATGGTGAGATGACCTGGACGCATTTGAAATCGACTGGTCGGATCTTGCCACCACTAGGGGGATTTGAAAGGGAATGAAGGAGGCTTTTCCCAGCAGTGGGACACTCAAACAGGCTAAGGAAAAAAAGAGGAAATGTTGTATTTGTTATGTGAAGTACTTTTCTTCGCGTCATTACTCGATCGCTTGGAAAGGGCGTGCACCAAATCAAATCTGTGTCGTAAATAAAATATAAGCTCTTCTTAAATTTATTTGCTCCGTTTTCCTCTTTATAAGCCGAATAAGGTACAAAACTTAAAGGATAATACACTGGTTTGAATTTTAGAACAACTCATCTAAAGAAAGACTTAGCACCTCTTCAAAAAAATCCGATTTTATGCTAAAACTAAGACTAGTGCTAAAATTCCATAGACAGTTTGACCAAGATAAGATATTTAAATACGTATTCTAATACTACTCGACTGCCTCCGTGGCGGAGTGGTTTAGGTCGCCACGCCGACACCACTGCGTCGGGAGACCGTGGGTTCGATTCCCACACAGAACAATTATTTATGCGATCCACAAATGATTTTTTCGGGTCTGGTTGTACTTGTGTCCGTTGTTTGTATGTTTGTAAAAGTCCCCGCGATACAAGAGCAATTGTTAGTGCGGGAGTTGTCTTTTTAAAAATAAAAAGAAGAAATGAATGTGGGTTCAAAATTAGATGTGTAACGTTGAACATTGAACATTTTTTTTCTGAACTAAACTTAACTAAAGATTTCGGGGTAAAAAGTATCTTATGTGTTTAATGGATTAACACATAAGATAAACTATTTGTTAATTTTTATGGCGGTTTTTGGTATTATTGGGCAAAAGCATGGATATAACATTTTTACATAATTAATAAATAAAATTTAAGCAGTGTGTGTGAAGGACATTAATTATATTTCTTTTTAATTGCATTAAAACTGCATTATACCTCTTCTGTATATTAATATTTATTATGTTAATTCAGTTTTTCAGTAAGACTTGATAAATTAATTGTGTAGTTCTTGCAGTTAGAATTGCATAGTCATTGATTGTTATCTGAATACTAAATGCAATCTGAATTATGTTGCGACTATTTCCTGAAAAATATTATTTTGTACCTCATTTTCCGCAGTGAGCTTTAATAAAGAATTTTAGTTACTTAGAACAATATTGGAATAGTAAATTTGCAAACATACAGAACAGCTGTTATGAAGACAAAGCTTTTTTACAAAGTCTTGACCGAGAATCAAACCGGGTTTCGCACAATATGCAATATAATTTATATTTTTGTTTTTTAGTTTTTCAAGCCTATTTGATTGTCCTACTGCTGGGCTAAGGCCTCCTCCCTTCCCTTCAAAACCCCCTATTTGTCGGAAATTTCATTTCAAATGTATTCAGGGCATCCTGCCATCTTTGTCTGGGTATCCCGGGCCTACGTTACTTCTTTATCCACTACCTCTATAACTAGAGTATCATTAGAAACGGTTCAGCAGTTTTGGAGGTTACCACGAAATATTTGACCTTTTTCCATCATCGTTCATATCGGCAACTAGCCATGAAAGTTATTGCTTTTGGCTATTATTGACAACGATTATTAAAACGGTTCAATAATTATTAAGATCAAACAAAAGTTTTTGAGGAAAAATAAGACAAGCTGCGTCCCGCCACTTTGCTTGTCATTGCCGTATAAGGCACTTGGTGTTCAAATGTTTCAACTTCATGAGACTAAAGTTTGATCATAGTTTGTTCAATAATTTTGCTTGAAATAGATATAAACACCAATCTTCAGAAACTTTTGCGTTTATTATATTTAAAAGAACTTTATTTTTGAGCATATACCTAATAAGTTTTTACTAACAATATTTACTCTAGACTTAATTTGAACTACACATTAATACGGGCAAGCATATTATTATATTTCCAAAAAAACTACGTAAAATGTTTAAAATGCAAGTGCATCCGCGAGAAAAAAGCAAGTGGAAAAAACGATCATTAGTGATCGCAGAAATAATATTTTCGTTGCAAAATTCAAGTAGGTGCTGAAATTATATTACTGCATTGTGTAAAGTAGATTGAAATGATAAACTGTGTCTTTTTCGTACTTTTTTCAATTATAATAATTATATTTTTATTCGAATTGTATTTAAATTTGACATTATTTATTCTATAGATATTTCTGGTTTTTGCATACTTTGTTTGACTTTCAAAAACTAGCTTTGTGTTGTAGGTACCATTTTATTGTTGGATTAATTTGGTTTTATATATTTTAGACGATTATATGTTTTGTAGTCTCTTAGAGGTAGTGTCTTAAATAGTCCTTTTATGAGCTTCTTTGAATCGTAGGGACTTTTTTGATAGTTGGATGGTAAAGGTAACTAAGTAAGTAAGTTGTAAGTAAGTAGTAAGGTTTATTTTTAGTTTTAAATTATTTTTTAAGGTTTAAGTTCGTTCAAGATTGGACAATTTAAAAAAAAATCTAACATCATTCGATGCGCGCTGACAAAATCTATCCAATGAAGTATAAAACGTCATATGACCAATTTTCGACTTACGCGGTATTGTTACCTAAGCGACGATATGTCCAGCAGTACATATATGGTCAGAAGAAGAAGAAGAAGAAGAAAGTTTAATTTTTGTTCGCGCTTAAGGTCCGTTCGTTTTGTATTATTACGTGTTCAAGTCGTGATACTTTAAACGTAGAATTGCTACTAGAACTTTATTTGAGGAATAATTTTGAACATTGTAACATATTTTGAATTTGACAGAATGTCATAATAATTATTTAAAAAAAGTTATAAAGAATATTTTGATAGTTTTTTGTTTCAGGAATAGTTAGGTCAAGAGTTGTCATAGTTCCAATATCTCAATAGTCAATTCTATCTGTCCGCCCCGTACCACTAAATTTTGTAGAATAGTGGAAACTGTCGCGTTCTAAGGAAATTGTTATACTCTACAGTCGCTTTAGGTAAAAGTAGCCTTTTCTTGCGACTCTGCCTGGGTGAAAATGTTTCCGCGGGTACCCTATGTGTTAATCTATGTTAGAAACTTGTTGTGTCCCAAATATCAATATCGCGCATCGGTCATCAATTCGATTAAGCATACCTTTAAAAGACCCTTACTAAGCTCTTGTGTCGCGAGGACTTTTACTAACATACAAACCACGGATATAAAGTACAACTGTTTCTAAAACAAATGCTTTGTATTAACTAATAATACATAAAAGAAAAGTTGTTTTGAACTTGATTTAAAGTGTCAAAATATAGTCAAAAGTGGAAGTAAGGTAGTTGAAACATTTTAAACTTAAAAAAAAAATCGGTTTTTCAAAAACTTTTGGTTTTTGAGTCAAACAGTTACTTTGTTATTCGCTAGTTTATATTTATTTATTATTTACAAAACAATTGTCCATGTAATAACTTTGAAGGATGTCTTTCATAATTAATTAAAGGTTAGTGATATTTGAAAACTTTATTTATTTATTTTAAAAATGATAACATCGCTCACTGATTAAATGGCGATATGAATTTATTATATTATATTGTAGTGTCTGGTTTTTTTCACTGAGGTTACAGTTTTAATCGGGTTTTAGGGTTCCTTGGCCATAGAGAAAAACGTGTCCTTGTTACTAAGGCTACATCTGTTCGTCTGTCTGTCTTACAGCAGGCTGTATGTTATGAAACGTGATGGTTAGATTTTTGAAATTTTCAACATTGATATATTTCTGTTGCCGCCGCAAAATAAATATTTAAGGGTGCTCTCACACAACATAATTTTTTCGCCGTTTTTATAAATACGTTTACGGAACCTAACGTGCGCGAGTCCAACTCGCACTTGACCGTTTTTAGTTTTTAGACAGGTACAGGTTAGGAATGGTCTAGTGATTTCTGCATTTATTAAATCCGCATAATTGTTAAAAAATCTACTCGTAACATGTGGCTCTGCAAGTCAATGCATTATTAACTGAAATCGAACCCGAGACTCCACAACGGGTAATCGCAAACTTTACCACCACTACTCATATAACAAAGAAGTTATAATCATACGATATTAACAAACATACAAATCCTTGTATGTTTTCAAAGCCCATTACTTTCATTCCCGACTTTCATGGAAAGTGAATGTGGAAACAACTTAAGCGTCGAAGTTAAAGGGTTGCGCGGTTTACCATCGATGCAGTTTCTTGTGCCAATGGCGATTAAAACATGGCGTTCAGATAAAAAATACTTATGATACTTTTATTACGCTTTATATTTTACTATTAATTTCTGTATAAATAAATATAGTTAGCTTATATTATTATAAGTCAAAGTTAAGTGTATATTTTTAATATTTCACGGCTGCGAAAACATTGTGATGCAAAATTGCTGAAAGTTTTTGAAGGTATTCAAAGTCCCCAACCAGCACTTGGTCAGTGTGGTGAACTTAAGGCTTAATCAATTCCTCATTCCGGGAGGAGAACCTTGCCCAGCAGGACATTAATGGGTTAAATTTCTTATATTTATTATAAATGCGAAAGTTTTTAAATATATATGTTTGTTACTCTTTTATGAAAAAACCACTGAACGGATTTTGACGAAATTTTGTACATTGATAGCTTATAACTTGGATTAACACATAGAATGCTTTGTACTCCGGAAAATATTTTCAAGTGAACGAAGTTGCGGGCAAAAGCTAGTACCTACACATATTTTAAAAAATGCATCATCTGTAAACGTACTTAACCTTTTAATAATAGAAATCTTATTTCCATAATAACTATAGTGTTTAATTAATCATAGTATTATTTAATATTAGTATTATTTTTGGGATTTAAGCGATCGGTAAATTGTTATTGTCTGCTTACCCCTTTATGAAAATAATTTAGTATATTATGTATGTATTTAATATTTAATTATACACATACATGTGAATTTAAATGTATATGCAAGTAATTAATTTAATTATGTACTGTCTGGGTTTCATATTTTTTGTTTTTATGAATCATAATTTTAATGTATCTATGTAAGATATGACTAATTCATATTACGGAAAACCTAGACAAAAGTAATTAAAATTATTTATTATTAATGCAAACTTTATAATAATTATTTTAACAAGTAAAATAATAGACAGCATTAGTTAAGCTATTTACGAGTGTACCAATAATAAGCTCAAAATATTAAAAAAATCCATTAAAAAAAATTGCCGACGCATTTAACTATTCCGAATTTAAAAAATCACAGCCTGCTATTTTTAAATAGCACAATAGTTATTAATAATAATGCTATTTAGCATGTCGCTTAGTCCAAATTTCTGTTATGTTTGCTTAGTAACCGAATAAGGCTTTATAAAAAGTAATAGAAGTGACCGCTCTACATATTTTTTATTCGTTGTTAGTACTAATAGGCGAATAAATTACAAAAGTGTTTTATTATATTTTGTAACGTTATTCCTTAAATTATTACGCTATTTTTGACGTTAATTTATTTAACAAGTAATTAATGATTATTACCGTTTAACATTTTATAATAAGTTTATTATTAGTAACCCTAAATATTACTTGTAATTAATTGCAAACTAATAAGACTTTAAATTCTATTAAATTCAATTAATAATTTATATTATTTTGTATTACAAAAATTACCCGCGATTTCCCGTTTCCTCGAAAAATAAGCTCTCTAAAAATCATTGTTCTCTACGAAATGATAAACCACATTTGGTAATAAACTTATAATGGAACTTAAGTGCCAGGGTAAATACAAAGTGTCGCTTACCTGTGTGGCAGTAATCTTCCAGGTAGTGGCGAGCAGCTCGCTGCACTATCGAGTAATACAGGCTCACAGAAGATGCAAGCGCCATCTTCTCTTCTCTTCTCTTCTCCTTCTATAGACTCCTTCCGTCTGTCGTATTACAGTTTGTTTCCCTACTTGTTACAGTTAAAAACAAAACATAATAACTCAAACCGTTTGAACTGCATTAGTTTGTTTGTGTAATAAATGAAAACTTGAAACAACCAAGTGAAATAATAATCTAGTTTGAACTGCGTTAATTTGCGGATTTCAAAAATTTTTTTTGCCGGAAAAAATTGTTTTTGTTAGACGAAAGGTCACGGTTTATCATTTTTTTAATGTCCAAAGTCACAATTTGTTGCACTACCGCACCGCATTCTACCGCTGTCCAAAAGTCTACGCGAAAGGAAACACGTAATATAAAATAATATAATGGTTTTGGATGCGGGCGGTGCGCGCCGCAGTTACAGCGAGACTGCGACCGGCCGCGTGCTTTTTTTGTTTCCCTTCGCTCGGAGGATGCGCCTCAAATAAGTTCGGATTATCCGATTATTTGATTGTGTTTATGTTTATCTGGAAAACTATTCGCCAATTATGACTCTATTATACTGATGTTTTAACTTATTGTTTTGTAGAAAAAACTTTTTTTTTCGGTAAAAATTCTGAAAAATTCGAAAGTGTTAGCGCGGTTTAGGATTATTAACTAAGGTTTCTAATACATTACTTATCATATTTAACTATATATTAAACAGTAAATAAGAAGTATATTTCAAGAAAATTGGCAAATTCTAATTAGATTCACATTAGCAATAACAAAAACAAATATGGCGGAGCGGCGAGAAAACGCGGGAAAATAAGTTTCCCGCCGAGACGTTCCACTCGAGACATGCGTACGTAACGCAATGTTTACGTGAAGCCTTTTTTTACTCCAACACACACATTTTACAAGCGTCTTACAACTTTTTACTCGTTTTTACGCCATTGATGTTTTTAACAAACAATCATAACGTTTTTTCTTTCTCATCGCATTTACATGTCTAGCCAAACTAATGTGGCCATTGTCAATAAGTTTTTTGTCAGAATTAAAATTAATTTTTCGTCTAATTACCTAATTAGCATGTCTATATGCAAGTTATGGTAATTAATTCATATTTATTATGCATCAATCAAGTTTTTGATCTGAAGTCTTATGTCATTATTTAGTTGGGGGTCAGTAATTAGTAATAGTAATGTAGTGACGCAAACAGATCGGCTTATCATTCGCGCTAACATAATCAGGAGCGGCGACGCAATTATGACGAAACCCTTTTTAAAAACGATTCGCGTAAAAATAAAGAAAAAATGAGAAAAATGTTCATCAACGCGACACGACACCCTCCCGCTACCCTCCGCCACCCCCCACGTCCCCTGCGCCCCGGGCGGCGGGTGGCGTGCGACAGAGACGACAACACACACTCATATATCTGTTTCAGTCGGTGCATCTCGCGCCACCAAGTTTCATACGAAAACTACCCGCGGTGCGCACCTCGCGGCCCAACGATAAACGCAACAAGTCCTCCACGTATTATTTCAATTCCAACTCAACCTCATACAAATAAGATTCAAGTTAGAACGAACAGGAAGAAGGATATTCCGCGAAACCTCACACAGCCGAAGTTTTGGACTCTTGCAACTGTGAGACACTACTACATGCAAGCTAAGCTAAGTTTAGCTCGTGTGTGTACACGCTGCACTCACACACACAAGGGAAACTTCCTTGTAGCCGTGTATGTGTGTGTGACGTACGTTAGTGTGAATGCAAAAGTTCCTATAGAAGTTTTCGGTGGACTTTCTTTGTGTCAGTGATTTTTTTCGCGTGGTTGCGCGTGTGTGCGCGGGTCAGTGTGATTTTTTTCAAGTTTTTATTACGCGTACATTGAAACGTTTTGTTAGTATGGGGATGTTTGTATGTGTGGGGATGGACGCCCGTTCTTTGTGCCCGGGGATTGTAAAAAATGTCGTATTGGATTCTAGCTGCGCTAATGAATGATAGATACGTGTATGTATGGCCCTGCAGTATGCACGTCCTTTCTAAAAATCTGATGTGGGATTTGCAAATGTAATCTTTTTTTATCCGAGCGCCGACATTTTTCATCAACGCTGTTTGAATATGCGATGTGATAATGTCTTGTACGTAGACATTGTTAGAATATAATTTTATTTTGTGTCTTCAGTTGTTTTTGTGTAAAAGAGTTCAACGCGTTACTTCTGCATAGTTTTATCATAGAGCTAGAACATTGTAACTCTACAATCTCTATAATTTTTGTTTTATAACTTTGTATAGTCTTTAAATATACCATAGTCTTTAATATTTACTCGTTATGTGGAGAGGTTTGTACCTCTCTCACTATTTATTAAAAGAAATGCATTTATTTAAACGACTCTCGCACTAAGTAGGAATGCTTTCATCACAAAGGGCTTTACAGATAATGAAATCTCGGACGCCTCGACTCAAAACAACTTCTTTTAACGAAATTTTGCTTTGGCTGGGAATCGAACCTGGCAAAGACGAATAGTAACCAATTTTAAATATCATTTTATGAGAAAACCACTTCTTTTTTCTATGGTTATATATTTTTCTTAAATTAATTTGATATTATAATAACTAAATCCACTACATTCCCACTGTTGGGAAGAGTCTACTTTCTGAATTAGGGAGGGGTGAAGCCCAGAGCCCACTATGCTAGTCAAGTGTGACCTAAGTTTTTTTTAACCCTTTACTGTCCCACTGCAGGGCAAAGGTCTCCTACCAAACGAGTGGGAGGGGTTAAGCCTTAGTCCACCACGCTGGCCAAGTGCGGGTTGGGGACTTTGCATGCCCTCAATAAATGTATTAAACAAATTTTAGCCATGCAAGGTTTCCTTAGATGACCTAAGTTAAAATTTTACACATTATTGTGCCACTGCTGGGCAAGGCTCTCCTCCCGTAATGAGGGAGGGGTTAGGCCTTAAGTCCACCACGCTGGCCAAGTGCGGGTTGGGGACCTAAGTTATTAACTATAATTTAAAATATAATTTTTGAAAATATCTCTCTTTAATCTTAATAAGTATAATGGTCTCTAGGAACAAAGTAGAGCTCCGGTTATTTTCCATAGAAATAGGTCAGTGTATCTTTGTAAGTGATGTAGAGTCTGCCACGTTAATGAGCCACTGCATTTTTTATATCACCGCTGTTGTTCACGGCACGAACTCTACCTACCTCTATGATAGAGTCGTGAAGAGACCAATTTATAAAGTACTATTTTTGTCAGGATACTTAATTAAAATATAAATATTTGTACCGATATTATAAATGCATAAGTTTGTCTGTCACGCTTTCAGGAATAAGCCACTGAACCTTATTTCGTGAAACCTTGCATAGATATAGTTGAAGAACCAGAATTTGACATAGACCATTGTTTTATCAAAAATATGATTTTCATATTTCTATTATAAATATAATCATATTTTTGCTATTATTCAATCAAAAGCAATAGTCAATGATAAACTTATTACTGTCGTGCCATTGAGTAACTATGACAATCAATGAAGACAGTATATACCTATATATTAAATCACCCTGTCCAGTCCAGTTTTACATTCGATTCCAGGTCCGAGAAAAGTAACATTTTCCAAGAAACAAAGTCAATTTCATTCTATAGATCTTAAAACAAAAAGTAGATTTTAAATACCTTTTCTAAAACTCAACAACACCTAGTAATTATTTAAAAAAGAAATGAGAAGGTAAAATTGCTTACTTATTGGACAACTAGACTAAGGGTGGTTCTAAATGTCACTGTATTTTGGTTTTTCCAGACTGATTTAATATGTCATTATATCCTGGATTTCCAATGCGTCATTACTTTTTGTAATGATAATAATACAAGCTTCTTTCTGCGGTTTGTTCTGATAAAACCTTCCTGTTATCTGCAGAATATTGTATTGGATAATATTTATTTTTATAACGTCCTATCTGATATCCGGGTACGGCGAAAAACTTTTTTGAAACCAGTCAACGGTGCAAGATTTTGTTTGAGGCACCCATAACCAATTGCGCACACAGGTCGAGAAACGATCTGTGGGTTAAGCAAACCTTGGCGCGATCATTCCATAGATGGATGACCGTGTAGTGGTATTTGAACTGGGCGTCTCCGTGCTTCGGAGGGCACGTCTAAAGTCGGTACTGGTTGTTGTCAACCAAGATTACAGACTACGACACGGAAGGTTTATAGTCGTTCACAAAACCCAGGTACACTCTTCATTCCTTCACTGTAATAGTCTGGTGGGATTGATAAGTGAAATGGCCAGTAAGAGGTTAGGCGCAGGATCTACGGCTTTACGTGCTTTTACGTGTGTGTATGTCTATAAGTATTTTTTCTTTTCAAGATATAAAATAATATTATATTCATACATTTGCATACACTATCTATAAAAAAAAAACATTTATGCGTAAACTGAAACTTGTTCTTACATTATAACTTTATTATTATTTTTCAATGACGTTATAAATACATAATTAATTATGTTATTTTCCATTTTAAGAAAAAGCACACCTGCGATATGAGTAATTCTATTTTCTTTCCTTAATTATTACTATTATTTTTTATTATTATTAAATAAAGCAGATGATATGACACAGGTGACTGCCTCCGTGGCGCAGTGGTTTAGGTTACCACGCCGCTACCATTGCGTCGAGAGGTCGTGGGTTCGATTTCCACACGGGACAATTATTTGTGCGATCCACAAGTAATTGTTTTTTTTTGGTTGTTCTTTGGTATGTTGTTTGTATGTTTGTAAAAGTCCCCGCGACACAAGAGCAATTCCTAGTGCGGCAGTTGTCTTTTTTAGAGAAAAAGAAAATACAAATACAAATCTGACGACATCTCTTCTAAATAAGTACCCGATAGTTTATCAGGATGTATTTAAATAGATTATTATTCATACGTTTGCGTACACTATCAAAAAAAAGTTAGCATTTATACGTAAACTGTGAAACTTGTTCTTAAATTATAACTTTATTATTATTTTTCAATGACGTCATATAAATACATTATTAATATTGTTATTTTCCATTTTAAGAAAAAGCACACCTGCAATCCGTATATGAGTAATTCTATAGTCTTTCCTTAATTAATTATTATTTTTATTTTAAAACATAAAGCAGAAATACCGTTTTAGTCATCTAGAGATAGTATTATTACTAGGGAGAATACTATACAGCCTCTATCGCGTGGTCGGTAGTGTATCCATTTGCTAATCATGAAGAGAAGTACTACCTATATAAATCACGTTTCTAAAAAGCAGTTCGAATTAAGTTTGCTAGTGAGCCCGGTATAAACTACAAACACACTCCCTGTTACATGGGATTAACATTGCTAATGGCAAAACATGGAGTATATCATACACTTCTGCCTAAATCCTTAGGTATAACTAGCACGGTTATATGTATGTGTGGCTTGATCCTCTTCAAAATTTTCTAAATTTAATCGACGGCAAAATAATGAAGTCTGTTAAGTGTCGCAGGTTCGATTTCTTCACGAAACAACCATTTCTTTCCACCGAAAGCTTTATCATCACTGGACATCAGAATTGTCTATGAATGTAGAAAGTGAACCGAAGGCACGTAAATTGGCGGCGAACTTTTAACACTATTATAGATAATATAGAATGACCTAATATGGTTGAACGACAAATCTGTAGTCTGACAACTTAGTTAAGAGCGTTAGCGAGCATGATTTATCTATATTTTCAAAGTAAAGTAACTTTATTGAACAGTCTACCGTCAACTGCGTAAGCCTGTGGGTCACTTATGCTCTTAATTCTGTCTTTTTTGTATATTTGCCAGTTGCAAACCTTGCATAAGCTCTTTACTAAGTTGTTAGACTATAGTGCAATTTATATTTTGTACGTTCACTTTCTTTGATATTATTACCTTTTTAAATCTGTCCTAGAAGTCTAAGCTGTTTACAGGTCACCCCTTCTAAACCTCTAAACCTACTTTTAGTTTTCTGTTCTTATCTAATTCTTGAAAAAAAAAACTATTAGAACGAATGATGTTCAGGACGAGATAATGTTGTTATAAAAGATTGATGAATATAAAATATTTTTTACCCCTCGCTGTCTGTCCTGCTGCTTTGAGCACAAATGTTGTACAAAATAAGAAAGGGATTGAACCTAGTTTTACCAAATCCGTCTACTCAATTACTGATATCTTACTAATTATAAATGCTAAACTTCTCATGGATGTTTGTTGTTCAATCACGCTAAAGCTTCATAGATTTTGATGAAATCTGGCACACGGGTAGTTTATAACTTAGATTATCACAAGTAAAGTCCTTTTAGTACCGAGAATCATTTTCACGCGTACTAAGACTCGAGCAGAAGATAACAGAAAAATTATTTTCAAAAATATTTTCCTCCAAAAGTAATCTATTTGTCATGGGTCTTTTCCAGGAATGGGAGACGGGTGGGTCTCGAATCTACCAAGTTGTAGATTAAATTAAATCCTCAAATTAAAGAAAAATACTTAACTTTTTAACTATTCCAGTTAAAAAGCTGAACTAACAAGACTTTCGTAATGTTATTATGATAAGTTTGTGAGAGGAGCGAGTGAAAGGTGTTCAATGTAATTGCTTGCTTTGAAAGAATATTGACTTACATTATAGATGTTTTAGTAAGTGGCTATTTGTCTACAGTGAAATAATAGATTAATGGAAGATTTCGGAAGCTTACGGAAGAATCCAGGAATCTTAAGAAACAATGCAGGGGCAAATCACGACACCCTCTCCAAAAAATTACGTACATAAAATCATGCTTTCTTTTCATAGGTGTAGGCAGAGACCAGAGAGCGCCACTTGGTAAGATCCTTACAAACTTCCTTTACTTCATTCGCATCCATACATCTTGTCATTCAGGTCCGCCGGTTACAAGTACTACGCACCTGACATTTTTGCAAGACGTCACCCGCTGATCCAAATATTATGGGGAAAGTAAAAGCTATTTGTTTAGGGCATAGCTTCCTTAGTCCGGTACTACTCAGAATCAAAGATTTACAACTTATCTAGTAAAAAATTAACCCTTGATCGAAATAGGGGATGAAGAATTGAAGAAGATGAACTCACGAATTAGCTAGTAAGATATATTTTGAAGAATAAGAGAAAGGCTAAGGGAGAGGACACCGTAGCCATATGCAGCTTCCCTTGATGAGCTTCAAAGAGTTCAGATGCGTAGTATTCGTGTTCGGCAGTTCTGTGTTTCAAGATGTATACATATGAAGGAGGCAAAAGCCTACCTTTAAGGGAAAAAGGCGTATTTTAAGTAAGTACGTAGACGACTCTATACGTATGTCTTTCCTCGTGAAGCCAAATTTGACTTACATTTCAACATCTATTAATATAACTTAACACCATTTCTCAATAATACTTTAGAACAATGCAATAAGGAAATAAATTTTACACCAATTTCTACCAGTTACACATATCCGAATTTTGTAGTACATCGAGCGAATCCACTCAATATAATGATATGCATTAGACAGTGTATTAATCTGCCGAAAGCCACGCTATTACGAGCGAGAGAGACAAAAAATAGACAAAAAATAAAAATTGGACAAGTGCGAGACAGACTCGCGTAAAAAAGGTCCCGTACCATACATATTCACACTTATAAATGCAAATACTGTAATCAATATCGAGCAAAAATGAGCAAAATATTTTGTTTTTTGTTTGTAAGCCTCTTATTCTCACTATTCTTTCTTCTGCTATTTATTATTTTGTTGTTATAACAAAAATATGTCATCTGTGAAAAATTCAACTATCTTACTATCACGGTTTATGGGATACAGCCTGGTGACAGGCAGACAGACAGACAGACGGACGGACTCACAGAAAAGGGGACCGACAAACAGACAGACAGACGGCAAAATTCTAGTAACAGTCCTAGTCAAGTCCCATTTTTATTATTTATGTACGGTACCCTAAAACCGAATGAGAGAAAAAGAGGTCAGTACAGTTACAGTAGCATTCGAGTACCGCCGCACGCGACGATGGATTCAGACTTTTTGTTTTTTAGAATTTAATTCCATTTGATTAAGTCTAATTATTTACTGGTTATTGGTTTTGTTTTAATTTGAAATATTCTGAATATTGAATTGTAACAGCTGTCTGTAAATGACATGACTTTTGATAAGCGACTGAATTTAAAGTAAAGGGTATGACTTCGTTTATTCCGCAATTTTAATATTTTTTTATCTAAGCACAGTTTTATTGCCATTTTGCTTCGGCTGCTGATCAGAATTTTCTATATTATTTTATCAGGAACTTTAAATCACATCTCGGACTTAGTTATTGTATGTATGTAATTGTATGTACAATTTCAGAAATCAAATATTCTGTTATTAGCTTTTGGAATAATCGAAAATATATACATTTTATTAAATATATATTGCTATAAACTCTTACTAAACAGTTCTAAATCTTTTAACTAATAATAACACAGTAAATATACTTCTAACCCCCGATTTCTGAGGTACATTTAGCAGTAGTTTATCTATCCAATAGTGTCAAAACTTATACAAAAAAAGAACGCTAAAAAAAGAACGCAGAATAGATAAACTACCGTTAAATTTACTCAGAAACCGGGTGTAAATGTCTTAAATTTATAATATTTTCTTGTAACGCGAGTGAGTATGTCGTGTAGGTGTGCTCGTACTCCACATATGTAAACAGTTTGCGATCAAGACGTGGACCGACACGTTCACTTAGTGTGGACATTACTTGACTTAATACAATTATGTTTGTTTACTTCTGAAATAAATACATATGTATTACCTTGCGTTATAGCAACGTTTTGGCCAGGTTGCTTTTGATTATACAAAACAAACTATAAAATATTATGAAAAGTCAAGTTATTTATGATAACAGTGAAGTATCTTATTATATGTTTTTTTTTAAGTTTATTATGAGGAAATGTGTGCGTTACCTAATTTGTGCTTTGTTTTGTTGTTTTGTAAAGTCACCAAAATTTTGAATCTTTTTCAGAATATTGCACGAAATATAATGTATTTTTCTATTTTTTCTGGTAGTACTCGAAGAGTTTAGAATAGTTATGATATGCTTATAAATCCAGTTCCGTAAGTGTGTAACTAAAGAAGCCATAGGGTTTAATATTTACCACAATAGATGGCGTCTTTCACGAATCCTATAAATGTTAATCAAAAATAAATGAACAGAGAAATAAATAAATTGCAATATTTACATAAAAATAATACAACTGTCAATGGTCGTGTCTGTGCATTGATTTTTTGCGATCTCCCTCCGAACAGAATTTAATGAATACAGATGACGTTTCTTATAAAACATTTTTCGTTAATCGATTCATTTTGACTGAAATAATAGAAGTTTGAATATGAAATTTAACTGTAATAAATATTTTGTTAGAAATAACTTCATGATACGTAAAAAATGCCTTTTTATATACTTTCTCAGTGTTTGACAAATGCCGCCAAACCGCATAAAGAAATTATTTTATTTTGTCCAAGCTTTTTAATATCTACCAGCCGTAGATAATATATTTTATTATCAATAATCCTAATAATATAATAAAACGGGTATGTTTATCGGAAAATACAGTCTTTTGTAATCATAGCAAATATTTTTTAATACCTTACTACGTAAGCACTAATAAGTTAACGTATAACAAAAAAATAACTACAAAAATAATTGAAGTATTACGTCTTATCCACACAATTCTTTCGTATCATGTGTAGAGCGTAATTACACACGGTCGGCGTCCAAAAAGTACAATTATACTTACATCTTCAATTAGCTCTACCTAGAGTTCTGCTCACCTTCTTTGTTCAACACGTCGTGAAGATTATCATCACTTTACTACTAACCCACTTGCCCACTTTATCCCACTGTTGGGATAAACTGCATTTAATACGTTTTTTAAGGTTCATTTACCATGACGTCTTTAGGTGTATGTATGTGAAGATTTGAAGTCTTTGCCCACTGTTTCCCACTGCTGGGAAAAATATTAAGATGTTATGTATGTTTCGTGGTCAAGGTTCATGGAACTTGTGAATAGTGTCTTGCAATAATTATTATGAAGATATATTAAGCTAAAGTTTTGGATGATATACAATGAAGTTATGTGGAGTTGGCTAGTGATAAGAGATAGTGATAATTTTTGCATAGTGCCTTTGCCTAGATTTTCAGCAGTTCAGCCGTAAAGACCAATAACTGAAATGCACTGTGGTACCAAACTGGAATCGACCCCACAACACACTGTTGTAGTCCAGTGTAACGATAAATTGAACTACTTCCTAAATTGGGAATCAAACGGACATCTATCGCAACAACAGTGTAACAACTTTACTACAACTTTCAAAATTGTCCAAACAGAATTCGAATACCAATTTGATTATCCCATAGCTTGGAGTGGGCACAAAGTTGTTCGCACCTGTTGCTCTCTCAATTAGAAGTTCCTGAGCTAAATCGTTATGTGGCCAAATTAGTATAAAGTACTATTATACCGACTGAATTAACTTGGTTAGAGAGAGACAGATGTATGTTTTTGTACCTGTTGCTCAATGAAAATCCTTTTGTTATATTATTTAGTTAGTCAGAGATGTCTCTGAGGAGCTCATGGCTAAGTTGCGACAGCCGTGTGAATCGAAATGAGAGGTTAAGCTACTCGTGACGAGGTTGTTCTGTGGATGGCTGACCATATACCAATAGTCATTTATCAGGGTAGTTGCGGCCGGATAGGCAGTAACTGCATGTGAAATACTGGTACGATTCCAACATAGTTGGTAGAACGGCTAGGCTGATTAAATCAGGGATGTCTCAACACTCTCTTCCTATGGATCTGTCCGATTATAGAATAGAGACATTGATCCCGACCCACCCTGTATTGCCCCACCTACATCCCAGACTCTTCTTCCATTATTCCACATCCCCACCACTGCCAAAATTTCTGGGCTCACAATAGGTTTTTGATATTTGATAGCATCTATCTTAGAAACTTTTGGGAATGAGGAAATTCTAGTTGGCTTATTCTAGCTTGCATTGAAAGGTTTCCCGTAATTAATGACTTAAAAATAATGCGAATTCACTGTAACACATAGAAAGAAAAACAAAGGCAACCGCTAGAGTATTTACTTTACCTAACTAACACTCTTTCATTTTGCAATTATTTGTTTTAAAAGTCTGAAAAACGTTGTCTTCCTGATTACTATTTTCTCTAAATTTAACTGTCCCGAAACTTCTGGCCAACTATGCGTATGTCCTAATTCTTAATTTAATGGGGAATAATACGCCGAGGAAATACTATCATGAAATTACACCAAAAAAAAGACGACGACACGTCACGGGGTTTAGTACTCTATAAGTATCGGGTTACTGATATACTACAATAAGATGTCATTTTTCTGTCTATTTTCATACATTGCTGTAATTTTTCTAAAGATAACTTATCCCGCACTTCAAAAGCTTCTTTCAAGAGCTGTGAAACTGACCCTTAACCTTCAAATCTTATCAAAAGCTTTCCATCTACACTACACTCCAATCATCAAACCACATAACCCTGGACCGAAATCTTCAAGGCTGACGTCATGGAACCCTCATTGGCAGTGAAATGAAAGGCTAACAAAACAAAGGGCTGGTGCGCGTTGTAAATTGGCGTCGGACGTGCCTGGCCACGTACAGGCCAGTTGAAACGGAAAGTGAACCCGCAAGGACGACCGCCTCGGTCGCTTCCTTGGACTCACACTTTGGTGTGGGGCTACGATATAAGATGATAGCGGGAGAAAGAAAAAAAAAATTGAAATGTAGGTACTGGTAGGAGAGGTCTTGACGAAGTGACAAATACAAGGTGATGTCAAACTGTTTGTTGAAGATCCATAAGAAGTTGTTGAAGTAAACTAGTCTGGTTTGAAACTATAAGTTATTGAGAGATGGCAGAATTGTACGATGGTTGTTTGTATATAGGTAGGATTCATCGGCCTGTAGTGATGAGACGTTCCTTGGCTGGTCCGCAGGCCAGGCTGTTACAAATACCATTTGATATGGTTACTGCTTTTTTGCTCTCTTTGTAAATAGTGTCCAACTAGGTGTGTACAATGCTTGCTCTTGCCCAAAGACTTTGGTTTTGATATCCAGTACCTAATAAATCGGGGCTACTTGTCAATTTCTGTAAAAGTCTATTTTCTAGACTTATCTTAAGCAAATTAAAATCAAAGTTAATTCGATTTTGATTTTAGTTTTCACCCCCTTTAAATCCACAACACCTTATTATATACTACTCATCACTAAAACATACCTTTATCTGATTATCAGAAAACAAATCAAAACTAAATCACAGATATAAGCCCGCTACCCTCTTATATCTTGTGTATTGTGGTTTGTAATAAGTGTTGTGCGTAGGGGATGTTTTTGTGTTATCTCAAATGTTCCTCATTATACATCTCTACGTGGTTAGAAATATTAAGAACCTCAGCATTCACATCAAATATGATAGATTTCAAACATTCCCAACATGGGAACTTTCGACTTTTAGTTGTCTTTGAAACAATGCTGCTCTGTTTTAAGGTCGCTTCAAATATTAATATATTTTATAACAAAACCCTTCCCGTGTAAATCCCGATCCCTCGAGAACTCCGGGATAAGAAGTAGCCTAGTTACTCGGGAATAGTGTAGCTTGCCAACGGTGAAAACATTTTTTAAATCGGTCCAGTAGTTTCGGAGCCTATTCAATGCAAACAAACAAACAAAAAAACAAACATTTCCTCTTTATAATATTAGTATAGATAGTGTAGATTAATAAAAAAGTTTTTTATATAGTTTCGCTTTAATTTGCTTTATTATTAGTTAAAAGTGTTACAGTCGATTTCAGTGGTCGGTAGATTAATTATAGCCCAATTAAAGCTTACGTATATAAAAAGTATCCACGTAATTATAAATAAATATAGTATTGTACAATTCTAACAAACTTAATTTCATCTAACATCGATCAAAGAATCACGTAACTTTTATTTCATTTCTAGAAAAAAGTATCCATTCAGACAGATCTCCAAAAACTATTCAAATTACTTTCATTGACGAATGTTATTATCCAAGAACTTAATTGTTCTTTTTAGTTCATGGTATGCACTCATTCAACTGCTAACCGGGAGAGCCATCCATCTTCGTCACCGGCCAGACGCACTGCATTACCCAGACATTTGAAGACAAACAACAAAAACTATACCCATCCCACTCTATCACACACAAAACAAACGGTACTATTGTATCTCTCTGTCTTTTTCCGATCGGAGTGATTCAGCAGATTTTGTATTTGGAAAGAATGTATCTTTCATCATAGATTATTGGAATTTCGACTGTATCATGCTAGAAATATGGTTGTTTTTTCTTTAGTTGTATGTTTGGAATTAAATTTCCGAAGTAAAGTGTTAATGTTGAGTGCAACAATCTTTTTCTCGGACGCTTCTTGCAATGCCTGAAATTGGACGGTGTTATTCATTTTGCGACGCTCCGATAGACTTATTAAGTGGTTACATCGTGTTTAACATGGTTATTTTGCTTTTTGTTTGTTATGTTTAGCATTTGATGCTTTTTGTCCCTTTACCGCTTACTGGATATATCCAGACAGACAGTATTACAGGCTATTTAAAAACGTAAAGCTGTATTATTAATTAAGTACTTCTTTCAGTCTCAGGATCAGATTTCTCAGGATAAAAAGTCCCATTCTAGGTTATAAACTATCTGTGTACTCATAAAACATCTAAATAGACATTGTAATATCTGGGAATTAAACATCAAAGAAATCAAGCTGGTGACCAGTAACCAATTAGTTGAATATAAAAACCATATCTATAATATTTTTCACGGATTTCTATTTGTTTCTTGTTGCAATGTTCATACCGGCTGGTCCACGTTGCTTGTGTGAGCCGTTGTCATGGCAACGACGCACGTCAAGTTATCAACAAGAGCAGAATGTGAGATAGGTCGTTTATACGTCGCGTCATAAGCATACTCATGCAAGAGTGAGATGAAAAGTAACTTAGAGAAAAATGTTACCGTGGCTTCCCGAATTCGATTCTCCGGTCACTTGACGTGAAACTAGAAGACTATAGGCTCTAAGGCTTATCTGGTGTTAGTAACATAGTTCATTTAATTTGATTTTCAAAGATAGTTTACATTTTTCACTAATTCAACTTAATCACAGTATAAAATAAATTTTACTTCAAATCTAACATAGAGATTTGGTTTATTATCTTTTTTTGAAGATACAACAAGAAACAAACGAATTCACGACCCCCGCCATAGAGTTAATCTCAGTGCAGTAGCATAACTACTTAGAAAAAAAACATTCGAATCACACAAGACTCGAACCCCATGCCTACGAGCAGCGGCCACATTGTAGTGACCACCTAGTATAAACACCAGCTCATAACCACACACAGTATTTCTCATTATCCAGCCATTACTATCCAGTCAGCTCATCAATAGCTATTTTTCAATTTGTACTAAGTACCCCGATGCGGTATAACTTGTAGTAAAGGGTAACAAATGCTGTGCACTGTAATCCATCTACTTCACGAACCGATGGCTGAGGGGTGAGGGCTGAGGGGAAATTAACTGCGGTCTGAAATGTAAGAGGCAGCGATCTTTTGTAGCGTGTTTAAACTGGCAGGATATAAAAAGAGCGTTTTAGAAAATTTTTACCTTAAAAAATACACAGTTGTGACGAAACATAAATTGTGTAGCTCTGCAACTTCAAATATAAATAAGCATTGGATAGATTTTTGGGTAGTTTAATTGCAAAAAAAGTCATATTGTAAAATTACTAGAAATAGTTTATTTTAGGCTGTATTTCAGAGAAAAAACATTAAATATTTATGAGGATTAACTAGCTTAGGAAGCGGTCTATTTATGATCTTGGCCAATCTGATCCTATGTATGAGAATAACGTAATAGTTATCAATGACTTATAGATAAAGTCCATCTTATCATCATCACAACGTTTCGAAAAAAAAATTGCGTGGTATCTTGGACTTGGGCACTTGTACTTGCTTCGGCAGTACATATACTAAAATTGGAACGATACAGAGAAGCATGGCATGGCATAGCATGGCTGGTGTTATCTTGGACTTGGGCACTTATGGGCATATGCTGCAGGTCTAATTCCTATTTCACTCTCTTACACCCTCTAACAACCTTCCCTTCCGCTACCTCCTATAACTCGCACCACTCACAAAGCTGCATGATGCATTAATCCCTGCTCCGCGGGACGGATCCTTAATATATGATCGCGGGTTCAGGCGGTCACGGCGCGATCACTTCAAACTTGATCCTACTACTAGTTACATATACCTATTACTACTAGACTAAGATGGAAAGACTTATATGCATTGAACAAAGTCACCGATTTTCAGGCTGTATAATTATCTCATAAGCTTTGGGTAACGATAGCCAATGACCGTAAACGATATATTTTTCATATTTCTGGGTATCAATATTTTATTTTCTTTAGTCTCTGTCTAACCTAATGCGAATTAGGCGTGATTTTACGTTGTACATATGTATGGATTTATGTTTGTACCTTTGTTTTTTTTTTTAAGTCATTTATTCATATAAAATACAAAATATTGTTTTGCATGTATTCTCCTCGCCAAGCTACACAGCTTGTTGGCGAGATACGCTCGTTTACATTATGTTATTATGTACATGTATGCATGCATTATGTTTAAAAATAGAAGAAATTAATAAAGTTCTTATACTTATCTAAATACTAACTACTAAAGTTACAATTGTATATACGTTTGTATGCATGTATTGGTCTATGTTTAAAAGTCATCATTGTTAAGTTAGGTTAAGCATACGCGTACTATAATACAATAAATAATGATATCCAAATCCTATTTAACTGATGTTGCAGGGGAATCTATGAAAAGCCATACTCTTATAGTCATCTCTCTTCCTTAGTTTAAGGTTAAAGCATTTCAAAGTTTAAGCAAACGCTCTGGACACGCAGTTATAGAGTAAATGCTTGCTCTACAATACCATTGCACTGAGTATTGAGGTTTGATTCCGACATGAAAAAAAAACTTTTTTTCTCAATCTAGTCTTTCGTATCAGGGCCATGATTTGTATGCATACATACACGAGGTTTCATTTAAATTATAACGACTTTTTGGAAAAAAAAACCTGCCATATTCTCCTGAAACATTAAACACTGAAGTCTAAAAAGCCTTAAATCAACACCGAAAATAATGTTACTCCAGTATAATTTCCTTTCAGCCGATATCATAGGCATAGATTTGAATTAATTTCAATATGTTTTTAAAGAAAACCTCTAGTCAGTGTCATTTGAGTTAATTTAGTCAAAAAAGAAATATTTCGATTAGGTTACAATGTAAAGGACTTAGGATTCGTATGAGAGTTTAATTGGTTCATTATATATTTTATGTATTTTGAGGTCAGTAGGACGAAGCTGGTTGAGATGACCTCAAGACCACGTGATGCAAAAACCAGAATTTTCTAATGATTAGAGTTTGCTACAAACGATTTGCTTGATACGTTGCAAACAGTTTGCTTAAAAATTGTTAGCTTTTAGCTCTTTTGTAAAGTTAATAGTGGATAGATAAGTGTTTTTTTGAGGCTTTATGCAGGAAACTGTTTGTTATAGATTGTTGCAGCTGAAAATTCTGCAATTTTTTTTTGTAGACACCGACTACTATCTGAATACGAATTTAATCAGCGAAGACTCGTTCCGGAGTAAATGGCAATGGCAAACGGTTTCTTACTGTCTATACTTACACTGTGCCAAATATTATGCAGCAAATAATTATGTGTGTATTACACATAATTATTTGCATACAAAAGTAACGAATCACTTTTATACTCGGATCCCTAAAAAACCTTGCGATGTGACATTCCTTGTGTATTACATTAACATTTGATTTGACTTTACGTCTCCATTGCTATTCACTGTTAAATATTAAAGGACACGGTGGAACTTGTTCGAACACTCACCTTTATAGACTGGATCATGTTAGTGTGTTTATTTGCGTCGGGAGGTCGTGGGTTCGATTCCCACACGGAACAATTACTTGTGCGATCCACAAATATTTTTTTCGGGTCTTGGACTTTGTGTCCGTCTTTTGTATGTTTGAAAAGTCCCCGCGACACAAGATCAATTCTTAGTGCGGGAGTATCTTTAAAACAAAAAACAAGATGAAAAAAACCAATAAATTTTCCTGAACTAACTCCTCATTTAAATCAAGCATACTAGCCATAAATACTATAAGATATTTTCTAGGTGCAACGAAACTTTGCACTCCTCACCTTGGTCGTCCTTCCATAATCTGTGATATTTTAAATAATCTATACATATAAGTGACTCAATGATATCATAGTATTTGCTTAATCATTTTATTATTTTAAACAAGGTGGTAGATTTGATTAATTGGTCTAGAAAAATATCAACTTTGACTTTAAAGTTTCCTAAATAGGTGTAGCTGATAGTGTATCTTTATCGTATTGATTACTAGCGGTAACACGTGACTCCGGTTGCATATATCGTTTTATTCCCAACTAGCTGACCCGCGCAACTTCGCTTGCGTCACCTAAGAGAATGGGTCAAAATGTTCCCCGTTTTTGTAACATTTTTCGTTGCTACTCCGCTCCTAATAACCGTAGCGTGATGTTATATAGCCTATAGCCTTCCTCGATAAATGGGCTATCTAACACTGAAAAAATTTTTCAAATCGGACCAGTAGTTCCTGAGATTAGCGCGTTCAAACAAACAAACAAACAAACAAACAAACTCTTCAGCTTTATTATATTAGTATAGATTCTAGCTGCTTGGGGTGGATTTTTGAAAGAAATGTATGCAGTGTTTAATGCCTAATAGTTTTTAATATTTTTCTTTTTTGTCCTGCATTTTATTGTCACGTTGATAAAGCTGTAGTGTTCATTACGCGTGCCTTCATGAAATACCCTTCTTAGAACCTATATTATAATCAAATATTTCAATAAAATGATGCAGGATGTACAGTCGCCTACAGAAATACAGTTTTACCAAAATGACACATACTCCCGGATATCAGGGCTCAACATAAAAATCTGACAGGTAACTTAAAATATTGTCTTTATATGTATAAATTTACGATTTGAAACTCTCGCGACTTGTACACATGACATAATGCAGCGGGTTTTAAACGCGATTGAAAATTAAAGGTTAGGATGCTTTACTTGTTCACCAGACGTTTCGTGGTCACGGGCTGACTGAAATACACTTGACGTAAATACGTATTGATTTATAAACGTTTTAAATTTTATACTAGAATGTATTAACATCAAAGCAACTGGCCAAAACCATTTAGCCTCTCTCTATCATCGTATGGTTAGTGGTCAACTTAGTGTTAAAGTTGTTCAAGCCGCCGCAAGGCCTTTGACGTGGCTTAACGACTGTTATCTTAATTGACAACAACCGGAATCAACTTTTAACGTGCCCTCCGAAGCACGGAGACGCCCAGTTCAAATACCACTATGCGGTCACCCATCTATGGGTTGACCGCGCCAAAGTTTGCTTAACCCACAGATCGTTTACCGAACGGTGAGCGCAACTAGCTATGGGCGCCTCAAACCAGCCATTTAGTGCCTTTAAAAATCTCTTCGGCCGAACGCACAAAGCTTAATAGCAGGAATAGTCGTCTACAAATCGTATTTGCGTTAACTCAAAGCATAGTTTGCTTGTTTTTTTTGGCACTTCTGATGGTGAATGATTCCTGCAGTGTATAGTACCGTTTACGAACCCCTATCAAACGGGACTGAACAACTGACTGAGAAACATCTAAGGCCTGTATTTGTATGTGTATTGGAAGGGAAGCAGTCTCCAATGGGCAGTTTTATAATTTGCACACTTGATTTTTTAATGTTCTTTCTTTTTTAAATGTGTAAAAATATTATATTTAGTGTGTATGTATATTAAAAAAAGTACACTTTTCCGTGAAAAAGAAAAATCGATACTACGAGTATGTATTTCTTACTAATAAATAAATCCGATAAATTAAGTATCATATGATAAATACAGCAAGATCGGCTGTAATCCTTATAAAAATAATCCTTATACAATATATGTAATCTTTTTTTTGATAGAGTCATACTAGATTGTTATTTAAGTACAATTTATAGCAAAAAATCTATTGTAAAAGTGCATTGACTTTCTGCAATGTATGAGATTCGAACTCCAATCACTCAATCGGAAGACTTTTATGATTTAGACTACTGCCTACAACCGCCAAGATAGATTCCCAATAATCAAATATAATGCAAAAATACATGTGTACATATAAAATTTAAATGTTGCATTGACGTAAATACCTAATATAACTAGCTTCTGTATCGGTTAACATAACCTATGTCGAGAAAGGTCGCCGGGTGGGCGCTTAAGTATTAACAACAATCTATACTAATATTATAAAGCTGAAGAGTTTGTTTGTTTGAACGCGCTAATCTCAGGAACTGCTGGTCCGATTTAAAAATTATTTCAGTGTTAGATAGCCCAATTATCGAGGAACGCTATAGGCTACATATGATCACGCTACGACCTATAGGAGCAGAGTACCAGTAAAAAATGTTTCAAAAACGGGGATAAAATTATGACCCATTCTCTCTTATGTGACGCAAGCGAAGTTGCGCGGGTCAGCTAGTCCATAATACAACTACTACATACTTGTATAATAAAACATAGTCTGTCTGTGTGGAAGCGATTAACTCAAAAACTACTTGACAGATTTCCATAAAATTGTCTCTGATGGTCCGTAGGATTCATTACAAAGTGTTAAGCACATATTTTGTAAGAAAAATGTGTGAAATGACTGAAATATCACGATGATTGTTATTTACGTTAAAAAAGAATATGATGCTGCAATTGATTTTCACGATTTGTTATACTGTTATTTAGCAAACTGTTGCACCGATTTTCATAGTGTAAAACATGAGAATGATATTATCTAATGCATGACTGTGGATGTGTATTAACTGTAAAATATTATAATAATAAGTAAACTAATACGAAAGGTCATATGTAAACTATAATTTACGGATATATACGACATTTTCCTTCCAGGAAAAGTCAGAAAAATCGATTAACATAAGAAAAATCGTCGTCAAAAGTATGTATTAATAGAGTTTGACATTCTTTCGTCTTTTCACCTTTGAGATTTAGAGGTTCATGCACCCATCCGGTTCTTAATACCTATCCGAGGAAAATATCGTCTATCTTGTTATTATTAGTAATCAAAGTAAATGGTTTTTAATATATTTTGCTTTAAGTAGTTTGTGGTAAGAGGAAAACTATTTTTATATAGGAATATGAAACAGTATATTCTTGGCCGAAAAATGCCCATCAAACTGACAAATCAGTGAAAAATCTCCTTCTTTTCACATAAGTATTTGTGCCGTGTGAGAATTAAACCCTCCTTTAAATCTTCTTTCATTCTGAAATTAAGTGAATTCGAACACTATTGTTAGTTGCGTTTAAGAGTTTCGAAAACTAAGCAGTAAATAGATAATAGTCAGTGCCACAGAAGTCCTCCTGGCCGAAATTCAGCAACAGCGGCCAGTTTCATTAAAACCAGCTGTCTGTGCAGGACTTTGTTTATAGTGTCCAAGTGTGCACACAATATATAGGTAGACTCTCTTCTCCCTTAGTCTGATAGCTCGGTTGGATGGCAAAACCGATACGACCAGTGAGAGGTCAGACGCAGGACCGACCGCTTTACGTGCTCTCCAAGGCACGGCAAACATCACTTCCTAACTTCGGGTAATTTCTGAGATCCTAACGGAAAAACTTTGAAAAGGTTTATAGCCCGGCCCAGGATTTGAACCCGACACTACTACGGGGCGGCGACGCGACGCTACAGCATGTGCCGCAGAGGCAGTCACACATATGGACATTTACAGTAGTGAACCTATTTGATTGTAAATTAAGTTTCATTAATTTATGTCTTTGTCTAATCAACAAATTGGGCGTAGAAAAGACTCATTTAAGCAATTAATTGCTATTAATTGAATATTGATTTATAACGATTTGAGGTATAATTGGTTTGGCATTTAACAAGAAAATAATTTGCATCATGCATATTTAAATACTTATCTTATGCGAAATGATGCTATGTTTATAGGGATCCTAGCAAGTGGTGTTCAGTTCTTTCCTAAGGTCCGATTAGACTTTATAAGAATTGCTGCAATAAAGTCTACCAGCTCGGTCAAGCAAAAGTTAGAAACTTAGTATTTCTTCAAGAATTGTTTTAGAAAAAACTACTGCATTCAAGGTTTTTTACGATGCAACCACGTAAAGCAAGTAATCTTTTCAACAATAAAGTCCTCTATCTTTCCAATTATGTATTAGGTCGGGGAAAAAGTCTTTTCGCAATATAGTATGTATGAACTTGTAATAAAATCTTTTTTCTACACAAACAAGCCCGATATTTGGGTACCTCACGAGCTCGCTGAAAGAAACCTAATGAACCGGGTACTCATTTGCGATTCTTGAAACCAAAGAAATTTAATTATAAGTTCATACATACTATAATGCGAAAAGACTTTTTCCCCGACCTAATATATTGAAGTCGGTTTCAGTTCCAGTTTCGCCGGATGCAGCTGAATGCCAGTATTTCACATGGAACGTCTGCCCATAGGATCTCCACAACCCAGTTACCTGAGTTATAACACAATACTGCAAGACAGGTTGTCAGATTTTCAAGCTTTTACTACTGGTAACAACTTTAAAAGATTTTTGAAAATGATACTCAGTACCCGCAATTTAGCGTGCCTTCCGAAACTCGGTATTTATGGGTCATTAGTCACCCGTCCATAGACCAACCTTGGAAAGAGTAGTTTAACCTGAGAGATTGATCATGCATAATGAAAAGAGGATGCACACGAGCGATGTCGCGTCGGTCAGCTAGTTTATCATTTCCTTACGAAAACATCCATCGGAATGAAACGCAAGTAAACACACTATTAATTAAAACTCGCCTCATACATACATATGTGATTAATTAACGAAATATTGACTACTGGATGCGAATCTCCCTTGTTTCCACGTCGCTTGTCATTGCAGACGGCATCATTTGCGTTGGGAATCCATTAAATTGCCAATTATATTTAAGTACACTTATTTATGTTGAAAAATATTGGACTGAATTTTATGAGTGATAGTGTTGGCTTGTGGGTTTGCTTGGGAATTTATTTGTTTGAATATAGATGGGATATGGTTGTAATAGTAGAGGTCGCTGTTGACAGGTCGAAAGAATGCACTAAGCTCAAAGTCTCAAGACCAAAGTTGCGTTGCACAAAAGTTGCCTAGTAAAAATTACTTTCTGAGTTAGTTTAGATTAACTCACGAGCAGGAGAAATTCTAGAAAATACTAGAAATGGGAGGTATCTTATAATATACCATGAAAAAAAAGATTTGATATAATGGCCACGAATACATCTCTGTATTTTCTTGATAGCCAGTACCAATAGCATATTCTGCAATTTGTTGGAAACTAAAAGCAAGAACTAGCCTAAAATCCTTACCTACATAATCGTATAACATCGCTATCACTCATGAATTTCCGCGACCATACTAAAACACTCATAGCAAAAGCTTCAGAATGTTCCCTTTCAATCCAGTCTCTGCGAGATCTGCGTCTGCTCTCATCAATATTGACACGTTTTCCATTTTCCTTCGATAAACGTGGGCAATTATAAGCGCACATACGGACGGTCGCATCGAACAAGCATTATTATATGCAACCGATCCCATTTGCCAGCGCCTCTGTTGATTTTTCCGATTAAAGCGCAATGCGGATCGCCTGACTATTTTGCCTGATAGGGATCCTTTTGAAATGAGGACATCATTATTGGGGTATCATTTTGTGAATATTTATTTATAAGACTGTATAAATTTTTGAGTCAATAACTAAAAGCGTTACTAAGTAGAGGTGCTGATAGGGGTGTCAATAACTAACTTATGTCTAAATCTATATTGCTAAGTGGTTGCTTTTGTAGAATGCACAGTAAAATAAAGTTATAAAAACCTGTTTAGACACAACTTATAATAATGTATACTTTTATTTTGCTGTTATTATTATTCATGGTTACATGATTTATAGATCACTTAAGAGCCAACGGTATGATCAGTTTGTATGGTCAAAACGACAAGAAGATCAGTAAAACCTGCGTAGGGGAACTGCCAACAAATTAATAATCGCAGCCTTTAGTGATTTATGGGCTCCCAAAGGATCTCAAAGTCTTTAAAATTATTATAATTAACAAATTAGTATTGATTATTATTGATTGTATACGTAAAACTAAGCACAAGCGTGTAAAACTTTGACTATATGTTTACCGCCAACTTAACGACTATTGTTTTAATCTGATATTGTTCCTCTTTTGATAACTATTCATCTAAGTTCAAAACACAAATCACAATACAACTATCCACATACTGAACCCTTTCTACTCCCACAACACAACACTTGACCATTTTTTTTCGGCAATTGATTGGCTGCAGCAAATAAAGCAAATGAAGTACGATTGAATTTGTGATGAGCTTTCACAATTTGTTCCCTGTTCATTGCACGGAGTGTCTACGTAAATGTACTGTCCGTCTGTTTGTATTGATTGCAATTACTAAAGATTACGTTGTTGTTTTAATTAAGTAGGTACATACATACATACGCACATAAAAAATACGCCCTTTTTCCATAGGGGTAGGTGTAGGCCTGTAGAGACTAAATACTGTTAAATCACGCCTTTTTCCTAGACAGAGACCAAATACTTCTTATTATGTTTCTTTTTATGTATAGTGACTGAGGTACTGTAAAAAATATGCAACTAAAATTGTTTAGCTTTTGTTCATAGTGTCATGTTTCTTTTGGCAGTCATAACTGTGCTTAATACAGTTAATACTTACTTAAACATACGCGTGCAGTTTATAAAAAAATATATGGAAAAGGTCAACATAAATGATAAATCTTTTGATTGATTTTGAGATAGCTTGAATAAGTTTTTAACTCGCGAACTTAACGAAAGTAACAACGGAAAAGCATACCTTGAAAACTTGTAAAAGCAGAAATACTGATAAAGGAACGCAATTTTTAGTTTTTCCAATCAACTTATTAATTGAAAGAAAATCATAAAATAACTGCAATAGCTTATTAATATTAGAAATATTCTTTGTAAAACTAACGAACAAAGAATCAAACTCATTAAGTCTTATGATGAAAGTTGCCAGCTTCGCCGCGAACGTTAAAAGAAAAACCTAAGTGTTGCCAATGTAAAAATTTTTACGTCGAGAGTTCGCCGAGCGCAGTTTTTGCGTGTTACAACTTCGACCATTCGTCTTCGCGCGATGCATGGGAAAAGTTAGTGACAGATCGGTACAGTGGCGACCATATTATTTGGATACAAGATAAGCTTATTCTAGCATTTTCAGTAGTGCAGTTTCTAGTAAGAGGCAAAGAGTGGATTTAAAATAATTTTGAAGACTTTGGATGTGAATAATTTTTTGCACAATTATTTAAATTGCCTAATACTCGGTCAGTCGGTCTAATAGTCGGGTAGGAAGCCAGTTATCATTAGTTTAAAAAAAATCGTGTTTGTTACTTATAATACGAATTTGGAATATAGTATTGTGGAAATTTACTTTGTCTATAATATAAAAACCAAATAAACAAACTCTCACATATTTTCTATTAACTATTAGAAATTGTAGACAGTTTATTACCTCACAGATGATTTTGGTTTACCCGTCAAATATAAAAAGCAAATACAAAAGAAAATCGCAACAAAGAATTGTACCCACAACAACGGCCGGCAGTGTACGTCACGACACGGAGTGGCGCTAATTTATGGAAAACCTCTGAAGTCGCGTGCCTGCAACTTGGGTGTGTACTCTCTCGTGCCTCAAGTGTAAGCACCTACATCACTGAACTGTGCTGTCGATGCCTACACTGCGGGACATATTGTTCGGCGCTTTTGTTTTACGTGGAAAATGTTTTATACTGTATCTTTTATACAACGGCTACATATTTTTTCTAAGCTTTGTGTGGTTTAGGTTTAATTACCTCCACATTTCATGGATACTCGTACTCTTCGCTTAACTTATGAATAATAAGGAAGATTAAACAGATTACATTATCCAAATTAACTTTGATGATATGCTTAATTCATAATTATCTTTGCCTCTCGCAAACCTAAGAGGAAGGAAAATACACTGTTTCAAGCACAATAAATTGTGTATTTTCCTATTATATTTTCTGCCATCAATTCAAACTAACATCCAATCACTCCTAATTGTGTGCTGCCAAATATTTATATCTTCTTAACCAGCATTTTTCCAAAAGGTTTCGACGCTACTAGAAAAACATTTTTTAACCAAATTCATTATATTCTTATAACTTTGACTACACTAGACAACTCCATGACGTAAAGAAATAAAGAACTACACAACAAAAAGGACACAAACCACTTTTAAATAAACGGACAAAAACAAAACCTACTTCATAACAATAGAGTCTAATATTAAATGTCAAACATTTGTTTACTAGGAAACCAGGCGAATACTCCAACGACCTATCAAGGTCGATGCCATGCACGCATGTAGCATGCATGCATAGAAAGTATTGACGCATGGAATATTAAAATAATAAATGTAACTGGTAAATTCCGTTTTAGGTACTGCCTCTGTGGCACGGTGGGTAGTGTAATCGACTGCTGAATATAAGGTCACGGGTTCCATTCCCGGGTCGGGTACTTTTGGCAATTTCTAATTTATAAGAACTAGAGGCCGCCCGCGACTTCGTATGCGTGGAAACCCTTCCCGTGTAAATCCTGATCCCTCGGGAACTCCGGAATAAAAAGCCTATGTGTTATTCTGGGTCTTCAGCTACCTGCATACCAAAATTCAACGTAATCGGTTAAGTAGTGTTTGCGTGAAAGAGTAACAAACATTCATACATACATTCTCACAAACTTTCGCATTTATAATATTAGTAGTATATTTACTTATCCGCTTTACATAATGTGAACATAACAAATACATACATATATGATTTCTCCTTGCTCAGGTTTTCCCCACATACGAGTTTTAATGTCAAAAACTTTATTAAATTATTGAATCTGCTTTATGCATTTTATAGGATAAGTGCTTGCTTTAGGTATAAAGTAAAGGAGGTAGGTTAGTAAGAAATATCTACATTATTACAATAACATACGAGGTAATAATGTATATACATACATACACACATAATTTTGAAAATTCATTGATGTGTTGTGTATTGCCTCGGGTTCGAACCGTCGACCATTAACGAGAGAGGTGCCATCCTATACCACTTAGCTATCACTACTTTTCGTCTTAGTAATTATAGAGAATTTCTTAAGGAAGGAAAAAGATAATAAAGTGTAATATTGTAAAGATCAATTTTTTTTACCTCTTACTATCTCACTGTAAAGCACAGGTTTCCTCCAGGAAAGAAAAAATAATTAGACCTCAAAACTTTACTATCCTAAATTCCTAACTAATACGTATTTTAGTACAAAACACAAATCTGTAAGCCAATCGAATCTTACATCTACATATCTTATAGCAGTCACCTTGTCCCGACCTACCACAACATCAGTCTTTATCTCTATTTGTACATTATGTTAATAAACACACTTGTTATGAAATGCTAAATACCTATTCGATAATGTTGTTCGATAGTTTTTGAAGTCTTTTTAGTTTAAAAGGTATTCGTGTTGCTATTTTGGCGTCGGGTGACACCTAATTTAATTCAATTGTTTTTTTTGTAATGGCAACTTTTATGGTCCAATTTTAGTGTGACTTTTGATCACGAGGTCTCGGGAACAAATTAAATTGCTAAAAGAGTTTTTCAATTTCTGTCACAATATTCTCAATGGCCGTAGTTTGAAAAATTTCCTTAACATTTTTTTTTTTTCTATTCTATAGCCTTTCTTCCTACTATGTTGGAGTCGGATTCCAGTCTCACCGGATGCAGCTGAATACCAGTGTTTAACATGGAGCGACTGCCTATCGGACCTTCACAACCCAGTTACCTGGGTTATAACAAGACACCCTTCGGTAAGGCTGGTTTCTACATTTTCAACTGACTACTGTTCACGATTGTCAAAGATTTTTGAAAATGAATATAGTCAGTTATTTAAAATAGTAAAATATGTTTTTTTAAATCAATCATATTTTTGCAATCAACAAACTGTTTGTGTGAATAATTTTAAACACAAACAATTACAAAAAAAACCCGTACTAACGAAATCAGTTCCTTGTACCTTGATATTGAACGCATACAAGGTTTAATTACACATTATACATAAATAATACATTACATACGTAAGCACCCGTCACCGAAACATTCTCTGATTACGTGACATTCACTGACTTAAGCCGCCTTGCTCTTGAACGGCTTGAAGGCCGACGGCTTACATTGACCCAGGTAAAGTCCATTCCTTTCTGTTGTTCGTGTATTATTTGTGGTATAGGCTGGTTTTTGAGATATAGTTATGACGGAAATGTGCTGTATTTTGATGTTAATGAGTGTTTTTCAGAATGAAAATGGCAATGCTTTTTTGGGCATCACAGTGCTGGCTCAAGACTATGGTTCTTCAAAAACTATTTATACGGTCGTTAGTTATAGATCTAGACAAAGTTTTTTTTTAACATTATTGTTAGTGATTTGAGTTATATAAAGGCAAGCTCATTTGATTCCTGCCTTCATGCGTTATAGTCAAATTTTGACTCAGTAATTACTGTATTTAATCTATACCAAATGCAAAAGTGGGCTGCTTGTCCTTTTTTTTCCTGAGTAATCAGCAGAACTGTTGTGGATAAAGACATAGGCTAGTTTTTTTTCGAAGCCGTATGCCTAGATTTGTAGAAAATAAAAAAGTACAGAATCATATTTAACTAAAATTAAGTGCTAAGCTTTCTTACTATTTACGGAAGTACGTCAATACAGAAAAATATCCACAAAAGTACACAAAATCACAGCAAAATTACAGCACTCAATACAGACTTAAACTTAGTCTAAAAGCAATCTATTCTAACTACATTACAATGCTTTTTACTAAAACCTTTTTTACTGCACGGAATATAGGCTACATTCTGTTACCAAGCAAAGCATCAGGTGATCGGGACAAAAAACGTTCAAGATTCGGTTACTCGTTGAATCATCGATAAGGTATCTTATTAGCACCTTTCGTAGCATTGCTTAATTGATTCTGAACTGACGTATAGAACTGCCCCTGGTTGACCTAGCCGAAAAAAGCCGTGGCTTAATCGCCTTTTTTTGTGAAAAGTTGGTATAGTCTAACAACTTAATAGAGTACTTTATGTCGAAGGTTCGCGGGTGGCTGAAGTTGTATACCTAAGTATTAGAACATTATTGACCCACAGCTGACAATGGTCTGTTTGATATAGCTTTATATTGGGAAAATGCATATTTAATCATTACAATGTAAATAAATCGTGCGTGTCAAGGCTCTCTACAATGTTGCCGGTCTATAGCTCTTGATGCTATTTGTTGAAAAGAAGTATTTCTAACGACTTAAAAGAGTACCTTATATCGTATATTCGCGGTTGACTGAAGTATACAAAATTCAAAATGAATAACATTCAAACCCGCAGACTTATGTAGCTGACGGTTGCCAGCTTGATACGACTAATATATTTTGGAAAAACAGAGAAATTTGGGTAACTTTGAATCATTTGGGTAACATTGACAGTGGGAATTTGAACTAGTT
Source organism: Anticarsia gemmatalis (assembly GCF_050436995.1). Taxonomy (NCBI): domain Eukaryota; kingdom Metazoa; phylum Arthropoda; class Insecta; order Lepidoptera; family Erebidae; genus Anticarsia; species Anticarsia gemmatalis. Next base: position 10,581,947 of record NC_134758.1, read on the forward strand.
TCGATTATTTTTTCATATGAAACCAACACAATTGATAAAAGTTGGCAAAACTAAAATAAACCTTTATCAATTGTGTTGGTTGGTTTCATATGAAAAAATAATCGAAACTAGTTCAAATCCCACTGTCAATATTACCCAAATGATTCAAAGTTACCTAGGTTGACTGTAGTAACTATGAAATAGATACCCGTGCGTGTCAGTACTCTCTTCCAAGTTGTCGCTCTATAGCTCTGGATGTTATTTCATGAAAAGTATTTGTGACAAAGAGTTTGGTGTCAAAAACCTGAACTGAATGACCTAAGGTGTTAAGTCGTCAACCGTGTAACATTTAAATGAGACGCATTCATGTTGATTTGCAAATCGTAGCGTTGTTGATAGAATTGTGTAGGCTGTTGACAATTTGAAGTTAAAGATACTTTTATGGTTCTATGATATAATGTAGAAAGATGATAGATGGATAATAACTTGTGAGAGACGTTCGTTTTGAGTAATATTTAGTAATACATACTCTTTAAAATATAGCTTGATTAAAATGACAGTTCTAAGCAAAACAAATAACACAACTTTGTAGTGACGTCTAACGAGTATTACAGATTGAAACACGAAAAATCTGTCTTGTCTAGCATTATAACTATTTTTTAAATATAGATCCTCAATAAGAAATCAGAATAATTCAATACAATCAGCCTTTAAACTAAAAATCAGTACTATTTTCTTTAGTCTTAAAAATAAACCTAATAATTTTCAACCTCTCTACAAGGCTACGTCATGTTGCAAAAAATTTAGTGAGGAGACACAATAGATAAGAGTAAATCGATTGATTAATCGTTAATCGCGAAGTACACTTTGATACTATTTGTGACCAAGAATTAATAATTAATCTCCAAGATTGTTCCAGCGATTCTGATGATAGCGATGAGGATGATACTGATTTAGAATGCGCACCATTAACTGCGCATCCTATATTACTGTCATCCTCATCCCTATCATCAGGATTGCACCATTAACTGAATAAATTAATTTTATTTAACTGTTTTCATTGTTTTATTTAATTGATCCTAATTAATACTAAACTAGGAGAGGTCTCCGTGCGGTGTTAAAAGTAGGGCTGGTCGTCCTATACGAATTTGCTTAAACAATAAGATTCACAACAACAATTCGTAAAAAGCAAATTCAAAAATAATTGAATCGAATATAATTATTTTGGATTCGATTTTTTCGCTATCGATTTTGATCAATACTTCTACAACCCTAGTCAAAACAGTTCGACATCTGTCATTCTAATCAACCTATATTTTAAAGAGTATAGTTTATTTGCTTTCCAAATTCAGCGATTTTACTGTTGATCGTAATTTTAATGTCAATATTAGACTAAGTACAATGGACAGATTATGATTTGTTCACATGTAAATGGCTGCGACTGAAGAATAATGGAGCAAACAAACATTTTTCTTGTCAGCTCTTCTTGGCCGTTTCTTTCGAACTGGTGGTAATTGCAACTTTGACAATCACAAGTGTGTTTATTTGACCTTAATGAATAAATTATTTCATTTTGATTGATAATTCATTACAAAGTTTTATTTTCATTTCCATTAACATAGTGAATAGAACAGAATAGCAGCAATGCTGAATAAGAAGATATAAACAAATGGAATGAACGTTATGTATGTATCATTTTAAATATACGCTGCCAGGACGTCAGCCGCATCTCAAATTCATTTACATGCACAGCAGTACTAGATAATTTATTCGAGTCACCCCGCGAGGCATCTCTAGTATATAAAGAACTGCTTCAATATGATTAACTCGGTATAAATACCATAATGAGGACCATCTCATTAGTTCCAGATCATTAGCCCACTTCATAAAAAGTGGCCTCTTTTTAACCGACTGTTCTACAGTACATAGACCGTGAGCTTTATAATCTATATTTTATAATATAGTATAAATATAATAAGCTGAGGAGGTCGTCTGTTTGAGCGATATCTCAGACACTACTGGATGATATTACTAGTTTTATAGAGAATTTAATTCCTAAAGGTAGCTTCTGTTCTTTTCGATTCAATTCACGACAACCAAATTAATTTGTTTAGGTGTAAATTGATCCTTTAAGCTTTGGTTTGGTTTAGCAGTATGGCTGTATATAAAAGAAAAGTTTTCTTTTCTTTCCCCTGTGACACCACTCACCGCTATGTACCAGCAAATATGACCAAATCACGATAGTCATGTAACGTAAGAGTCTTTAAAAGATAACCAGTTGTGGTTGCCTTGCCTAATGTTTTTATTATCCATATACTAATTAGTCCAGGGTCTGTGAAAACAACTTGCTTTACATTTATTCAATTTGATTTTTGAACTTACTCTTAGCAGAAACTTGACTTGATATATTCGTCTACCAAACGCTAAAGGTCTAAGGTATCGCAACATAAACAGCCAAACGTCTACGATCTGACCTCAACGGCATTAGTCAGTCTGCAGAATACATAGGAAAATCTACGATATACATAGACAAAAGTAAAAAATAACACAGCCACGTGATCGAAGCCAGTTTCAAATTATAATACGTAATCGATCTCAAAAAAATATGAACACATTATTGGACTATTCGATTCGTTTGGAGCCGAATGAGTCCGGATCGGACGCAAGGACCGGTCCGACAGCTTTTTGTGGGATTCCACCCTCAATCGACGACCTGACTGCCTTTTGAGGTCCTTTACCAACTGAGGCAAAAACAACTTTAAAGTATTGCATTATAAAGTTCATAATGCGGTAGACAGATCAACCTTTGACAGTCACGACCTAAGAGCAAGAATAAATGTAAGGATGAAGGATTTCTGCAATCAATTTTGGACTTAACAGCATCAGGATAGAGTTGTTTCTTTGTTTAGAGTGTCTGTGATGAATAGCTCCTTTGATTTTTATCGTACATTTGACCCATCAAGTCTCGTGTCCTGGGAATGCTTGTAGGGCGATTAAATAGATATTTGCCGTGATTATAACGCCAGGTGATGTTTTGTTAATGCTCTTAATTGTTTAATTTACACACATGATCTCATATGTGCGGTGTTTGTCCGAGAGCCGGTCCAATTTTGTAAAGGTGAAGTATAAAATACTCAGACATTTAAAACTAGCTATACTTATAGATATTTTCTTAGTGCATGTAATAGGTTGAACGTTTAAAAAGGGAAAGGAAAGGGTGATATAAAGGATCAACAATGGTTGAAGTATCAGGGACCTAAAGACATCCCACTGGATAAGATAAGGAGCATTTTTCACGGCTTATGTATTACCTATTCAGCATGTAAAGTGATGATAGCAAATGTAAGGAAGCAACGTTAAGGTTCCAGCTGATAACCGCTATCCAATACTTACTCAGAAGAAAGAAGTAGATTAAAATTAAGTGTATGAATCTTACTAATTCTATTAACCTAAAAATACATGTATTATATCACACCTTGTTCTCAAGAGGGTGGATTAAAGTAAAGACGTCACTGGTTAAGATGTTACAAACTTTGGCGTAGTTTTTTTAAGTTATGTGAAGAGAGATAACTTTAAAAAAAATTGCTTTATGTACACAACAAAATTGTACAATACACAATTCAACATACTAAGTTGACTTGACATTCAAAAATATTTTTTTGGATGTTTCTTACCTATAGAAAAGTAAGAGGCCTTACTTTGTATCGAAATTATCTAAATCGTGGGCACAGACATTCGTCCAACAGTAGGATACAAAATTTAGGCAGTACAGGAGCAGTAGCATGTTTTAAAATCAAATCATATCATTTATTCGATTCATGCAAATATGGGTGATACAATTAATGATTTAGTTGCTGTTGCCATATTTTGTAATGAGGCGTCCACAATTTGAAAAAAAAAAATTCAAGTAACTAAAAAGACAGCCAGAATAGAAATTGTTTTATTAACCTTTCGTTAAAATATCTGATCTACCTGTGATCGATCTGAAACACTAACATTGTAAAAGCATAAGGAGTATCAATCAGTCATTAATCTAGCGAGATTTACCCAGATGGTCTAAAACCACTGTAACCGACACCTCAGCCCACACCATAACAGTGTCACTCTGAACATACGTTAATCCACATAAAATTGCTCCCGATGACACAGACCCATGTAATTTTACATGATTAATGGGAAAATAATTGGCATAAAAACTAATGCCATATGACAATGCTAACGATGTACAGTTTTTACTAACAAAAACTGCTAGTGACAGGTTTTTTGGTTTTTTAAAGGGTTTTAGGGCTATGGAGGTGTCATGTGTGAAATTTGACAGTTGGTTGTCAGAAGAGAGGTTACTTTTGACAGTTTTTAAGTTTTGAAGAGTTAATAACTAAGTTTTGTTGTGTTACTTGCTGCCCATATTCTTATTATCACATGCTAGTAGGTGCTCCCAACATACGGTATGATCAGAGACTAATAAATAACCTAGCTATGTTCATTTAACTTAATTGACGTTTAGTCTATATCGCTGATTGTTGGCAGCTCCTCGCATGATCAATTATTGTATCAACCACATTGTAAAACTTTTTGGCGATTGAAAAGAGTGGCCGTGAGTTTCTCGCTAGCTCTTCTCATAAGGCTCTACCCCCTTTCCGAGCTAGTGGTAGATTCAGTAATTGTAACGACTATCATAAGTGTCAATATTTGACCTAAATGAATAAATGATTTGATTTTGATTTTGATTTTGATTTTGTTACTTTTGAATGACAGAGAATTACCAAAAAATGTTTTTTTATGTTTCTGTAATAAGAGGACCAATTTTAAAAAATGTTGGTTTCTTTTATTTTAAGGGTAAGGATGTTGGAATAGCAGAAAGCATATTTTTTTAATAAGATCAGTCATCTTTTAGCCCTTTTATATGAACATCAATATGTCTTGTTCCTATGCTGTTGGTTAAGGGAAATCGCCTCCTTGGTTTTTACACATACAATATGCATAAAAATTACGTCTTCCTCCCATAGGGGTAGGCAGAGACCAGAGAAATTTAGTTCTATGCAGATAAAAACCAGGTGCAATCACAAATCACCAAAACTTCCACCAAATTAAAATCAAATCTTAAACAGGTTTCAAACATAAGGATAAAGAATTACATTAGAACGAACACAGGCCGTGCATTCCACAGTCCTAATTGTTTCCTATATTTCAGTGCTGGTATTATTCCCGATGCATCCATAGTCTCCTGGTGTAATGGCAGCCTGGTCATCCATCACCCGAGCCCCGCCCCCCTCGCCCCGCGCCCCGCCCAGCCCCGGCGCATCAATCTTATGCAACACCGCCTGCATGCTCATGCAAGCCTGGTACCTCGATAGTAATTTGTTGGTATTCTTTTGTAGTTTAAAAGGATAATTAGATGATAAATGCTTTTTGTGTGAAGAAAATGTTGGATCTTAGTTTTTTGGGTTAGGTAACGTCAGCTGGTACAAACCTCAGTGCTATCTTCGTATAAATTTAGTTGAACTAGTCTAGACATATAAGAATTGGAAATAAAATTGTGGAGGCCTTGGCCCAGCAGTGTGACAGTACAGGCTAAAAAAAAGTCTAGACACGAGATATCCAGAAACACCAAAATAATTTGTACTTAAATGTCTATCCAGTGTTGAATGCAATAAGAACTTTAGACACGAATTTTAAATTATTCTGCTCTTTCATAGCTAAATCTACAGATACCAAAGTGTTATGTCTATCTCTAAAATACAGTAAAAGCTCAGCATCCGCCAGGCCGTAACAATAAAAGCAAATAAACCACATTTATGAATAAAGATCTGCGTCTCCCTAAAATCCTCATCACTCCCAAAATTTCGCGGTGAAAACAATAGCCACTACAATTTCAACTCAAAAATAATTACTTTTCAAATTAAAAAGTGTCTCTGATTTAAGACGGATACAGATTAAATCATTTGCTCGTAACATACGACTGATACGCGAACATTGAGGGCGATTTACAATATTTTGCGATTCCAAGCAAAATGATAAAAGATCCCAGAAAAAGATGGACACTCATTTCAATTAGCCACAAATAGCTTGAATAAGAGATAAATGGAAGGTGGAAAGAGAGGCCTATGACATGCAGTGAGACAGTCCGGGCTGGCAATCAAGCCGTAATAAAAATATAACATTACCAGTAATACCAGTCAAAACATTACAAGTCAATATATTAAAAGCTAGAACTTGACAATAGGTGCATAGGATTTTTACTGTTTAATTTACTTATAATGGTTTGTCAAATACTCAAATGTACTTAATCTACCGATCTAGACGTCCGCATATTATAAACACACAATATATTACAGCCGAAAACCCGAATTGTACTAAATACAGCACCGAGCATTCGTCGCAACATTACAAGCGAACCCTCTAACTTACCTCCAACATTTTGACGAAGCTGTGAGTTAAAGAAAACCGTTCTCTCGTTAGGCCGCCGGCGGCAGCCATTGTTCCTGCTAGTCATATTGTCTCGTTTCTCACTACCTACAGTCACAGTACCTACTGTTAATTATGTGCTCATTCACTTATTTTTACTTATTTCACAACATTTTGAGAGATTACTTTTTCGGATATTTTGCCTAAAATTTTTCAAAATTTCTAAATACCAGTGCTGACGCTAAAATTAACTCGAACAGGCTCTTTATTTGTTTTGTTATTTAATTAATATGAGCAAATCAAATTCATAACGGATTAAATGTAAATTAAACATCAAAACGTAAACCGATGGCCTCACTACTGGGCAAGGAAGTCTTACTAGAAGAGCTTTTATAAGAGGAGAAGTAACCTTGAATGACAATATGTAATGCCAAAAGTCAAAAATAAAGTTTAGTGCAGAGTACGTGTATTTTTCAGATCGTTGCAGTTATTACAAGTTTCCTAAAACACAAAAAAGTGACCCATTTCATTCTCAAAATTCACATTTGTTAAAGATCCTAAAATGTGTATCAGTCCGACTCGAGATTTTTGAACCATACACACCTTCCATCTCATTACCATATTCCCATGATGGGAAAACGTACCAGTAATTTCGCACTCCATTCCCCACAGACATACATTTCGACAAACATGCTCATTGGTTCTTTTTCAGTAATTATCTTACGATGCGAATTTTCCCCGAAAAAAGTACAGGCTACCTTGTTCTCCCCGAAAAAGTGAAAACTCAACTTTTTTTGGTACTGCACTCCAATTTTTGGCAACCCATTTTAGGTGTTGCAACGGAATAAACACATCCGAATTCTAAAGCTAAGAAACTGAAAAACTTCAAACCTCACCATTCATTTCTATTCAAAATACTACGACACCAAAACATAAAAAATTGCCCCCGAAACTTTTCTTATTTTTTTCTTGACACACTTTCGGACACCTTAGACCAACGACGATGCAAAACCAACCGTATGCCGTAGCTCATAAAGTTGATTTTCTTATTTTAGTAGTGGTGTAGTTACGTCTTTTGGTGTTAAAGGAAAGTTTGGAGAGGTGCATGCGGGAACGAACCAGCCCGGATATTGTCGGCGGAGATTGTTTTTGATAGCACTTGTACTTTACCTGGACTTGGATGTTTTATTTCAACGTGAACCAGCAAGTTATTTTTTTCATGGTTACTTGCTTGTGTATGTTTTCTTAATCGGTTTTAATTGGGGGTTGGTTTATAATGTTTTGATTTTGTTTTCGGGATGATGTTATGAAAGAGGCTGTAGGTTACTAGTGTAGTAGATGAAGCGTAATTGTATGGCGATCTAGTTATGACAATGTAGCATAAAACTTATTATCGAAAGTTTATTTTTGTTTGTAAGTATATCAGCTAGAGTACCTACTTGTAACTAAATTCAGTAAGTTATGACTTAACTAATAAATCTTTAATAGATTGAAATAAAGTTTTAGAGATATTTTGAATTAATTTGCCTATTTATTCGAACGAGATTTCCCTCATTCACGATTTATTTTTATGTACAATTATTTAGTCAAAATTGTTAATAGTGTGTTGTGAATTCCTATTCACTTCAATGGAACACCAATATTGCGTACGAACAATCAACAATGTACATTTTAGTGGTCGGCCTATTTACTAAATAAAGCAACATAAAAACACAAACATAATGAACAAAGTTAATATTTGTAGAGCGAAACAGTAATTCGTATAAAACAGTCCCTCGCAATCTCGTATCACGTTCAAAAAACAGCGCGCGCGTTACAAAAAATACAAAAAATACCTGAAAAATATACAATGGACGTCGAACGAAAAAACTTTATCCTGTCAAAAAATAGTAACAGGAATAATTATCGTGAACATTGCATTAATCAAATTCCGCGCACGGCGGTATTGGGAGGGGGGGGTGAAGGGTGGGGCCCCCCTTTCCCCTTCCACTGGGGGCACGGGAAAAACGAATGCTGCGGGCTCACAGCGAAAAAAGCTGAAAATGACGGCTATGAACGGTCTACTGATCTGAGGATGTGTCTTGACAGATACTGACGCTGGAGCGTGGTGTCGCAGCGGATTATTCCATGACCTAGATTGTATTGAAGGGATGAAATCTTATTAACGCGTGCATTTTGTTGAGTTCGTTATGGAGTTGATTAGAGATGCTGTTGGTATTTTTGTTGGGCTTTCGTTCGGTAAAATCGTATTAATGCAGCAATATTTTGTACTAATTTAGTACTTATGATAGTACAAGTATTAGATTATTATGTAGAGCTTTTTTTTAAACAGTTTGAGAGTTCAGAGGCCTTAACTAAGTATTTACAAAACTTTCAGAAAAGAATATGAGTAAAAGAAAACAGGTAAATCCAAATGAAATGGGGGAGTTCTACTTCTATGTCTTACTGTTAGACATGGGCTTCTTCAAGGGTCCTAAAACGGCACTTGCATGTATTTAGTCACGTTAGAGTTTTAAGTTAATTACCAAATGTAGAGCGAATAAAGTTTTAAAAATATTCTGCATTGTATCCCGGGATATCTTCAGACAGGTCCGTAGCACATTACGCAGGCTGTAGCGTGGGAGTCCAGCGCAGGCTACCTATATAGTAACAAAAAAAGTCGGGGCTCCGTCACCCCAGGGGGACCCGGGGCCCTTGCCGGCCCTGCTGCATTCATTAATTGCTAATTTGCAGATCGGGCCCCGATGTATGGCGGGAACTGTTTGTACAATGCATTTTACGTAATATCGTTATTGCTTTTCGGTTAATTATTGTATATTTATTCGTATTGGAAAATGGCGGATGATGTTCGAAAATTAACGAATGCTTTTTGCATGTTTCAGTGATTACTGCATTGCGTTAAAATGGAAGGATTTTTAATGTTTCATGTTTTGCAGATGGTGCAATTATTTTAATTATGTATTCGTATTAATGAACGTGTAAGTATGGTTTACGTATTCAATTTTAAACTGGTTATCGCTTCGACCAGTGTTCCCTATTTTACAAGCATATTTTGCATACTTGCCTAACTTAATCATAATACTAGTCATCGTTTACCGTCTTACTCGCAAGCCTCGATTCTACAGTTCATACCATTGGGATAATGATCTAGTCTACCCATATTTATGACTAACGGACTTGAGTATGTATCCTTTAACCATGCTACTACTAATTACGTACACTCACAAGGAAAAATATGTCACATATTCAAGGGACGTTTGTGAAGATCGTAGCAAATGGCGTTCTTTGGTCTCTAAATATGGGAGAAAAGCATCGTTTTTCAATAAATCATTGAAACTAATTCATGATTCTTAAAATTTTAAAAGATTCATTGTAACAACAATCGTTTCATACATAATAATATAGTGCATTCATACATAAAACTGTGTTCAACATTGTCTTCGTGGCACGGTCGGTAGAGTTACCGACTGCGTATCTTAGAGTACCGGGTTTGATTCGCGGGTCGGGCGAAGTACTATTAGTCTTTTCTAGAGTATATTAGAAAACATCTCAATAGTAGCACGGAGTTTGGTAACGTGCCCGGTAAATGTCAATAGGCTCCACCACTATTACATGGGACTAACATTGTTAATGGCGAAACGTTGATTAATTTTATACACCTTTGTCTAAGCTTTCAGATATAGCAGGCTTGATATTATGTATGTATGTACACATGTGTGTTAAATATATGATATTGCATACAAATTTCTGACCGTAACTGTACTATAAGTTAATAGTTCGATGTATCAATATCAAATAAGGAGTAGAAGTGATAAAGAAAGTATTTTCCTGTTTCTATCCCGAGAACGCGAGTTTTCCTGTTGACTCACATTGACCACAGACCTGAAACAAGTTTCGCGGCAAAAGAAATGCCTGAGTCAAGCTTTAAGAAGGAATTTAAAGGGTAGTTTGTAAGTCTTGTGGTATAATAACTTATTGATAGGGATAATTAGTTGGTTAATTAACTGACTAAATAACTATACATATTATTATAACGTCTGTTGTACCCGAAGGTGTAGGCAGAGGTGTACGAAGTAAACTAATGCAAGCAATCTTATTGTAACTGAAACTAAAATTATATAATTGATGAAATTTGTGGTACTTGATATTCATGGTTATTAAATAACTATTGAGTTATGTTACTACAGTTCGAACCAAAAGTCAATTTACCCGTTTTACCCGTCACTGTCCCATTGCTGGGCAAAGGATTCCTCCGGAACGAGGAAGGGGTTAGGCAAAGATAAACTAGAAAATTGGAATAAAAATAACCATAAAGAATAATTTGTTTTTTCTTATAAATGTACCATTTAAAGTACTAAAAACCACCTACTCGCTCACCAATCACAATCCACACCTCACAAACATGCCTTAACCTACTCCACACTAGTCACTATCGCAAAGAAATCGCGAACGAAACAATTTTGCTTTGATAGCAAGCAGGTCAAGTGATGTCGCGACACGAGTGATGAGACTTTATCATGATTGGTAGTTTAAAGTACGTGTGGTTTTGAAAAATAGAGTTATTAATTTGGGATGGGCTTTTAATATAAGTACCTACATAGTGTGGTATTGAGGGTTCTAGAACATTCTTACTTTTCATAAATGTGGAGATTCCTTTGTTTTCTACTGAAGAATTGGCTGTTTATATTGAGGAATGTCTGGAAAAAATTAAGAGTATAAAACGTAGTATGTATCTTTGGAAAAGTGATAAAAGCTTGTAAAAACAGTATCGTTTTGCTAATTGACAAATAAAAAAGGGCATAGTTTTGAAATGTTTTAGTGATAGATTCAAAAAAGCTTTCAGTGATCTGTTAAGTAGTTTCAGAAATAATCCCTCTGAAAAAAACTAATTTAAGGTTTATTTTACAGTACTTCTGCATATCTGTGTTCTTATACTTAGAGCTAGGTGATTAAGCAGGCAGCATTTGAGCTATTCAGGCCATCATTTTAACAATCATCGTCAATCATTAATTAAATTATCATTGCATATAGCGTGCCACTAAAAAAATAATAACCGAATAAATAATAATTAATAACCAATTAATGTCCCATTGTTTGGCAAGGGTCACCTTCCGGTATGAGGGCGGGCTTAGACCTTGATCCATCCATCACAATAGCCAAATGCAGTTTGGGGACTCAAGAGCGAAGCGTCTCAGAAAACGCAACTTAACTATAGTAAGCATACCCCTTACCATAGTTAGCTAAACCAACTACCAGTATAGAAGTATAGATAACTTTAGGAATAGTCCGTGCGTCATCTCTCTACCACATAATGACGTCACAAGTGTCACGTGTAGGATTATTACTAACATATGCACTATGACGTCAGCAAACGACCGTTATGTTTGAAATTGTTTCTTTTTATATTTATTCTTATGTTTGGTGTTATTTTGAGATTAAATTATCAAATAAATCGTGGTTTTCCTTCATAAAAGTTGTTTTCGTAAATGGTAAGATTTTTAGTGAAAAATAAGAAATGAGGTAGATATTGTTTATTTTTTATTATTTAATTCTTATGTTTGGTGTTATTTTGAGATTAAATTATTAATTAACTGTGGTTTTCCTGCATAGAAACTTTTTTCGTTTTATGGTAATAAGTTATTCGTAATGACGTGAATGTTTCTAATTATAATTTTATTGCAAAAACTATTATTGTCAGATCTCTAATAGATAATTGGTGTAATGTGGGTGTATGGATACACACTTGCTTGTTTCTTCAAGAGTAATATAAAATGTTTGACTTTTCTTTGTGTAAAAGATAACCTTTATAATAGAGACTAAACATTAGATATTATTATAAATTTAGTAAATAAAAGTTAACTTAACTCTAGACTTTAAAGTTCAGAACAGATTTTTTATTTTTTATACCATTCGTATAGGATTAGCCACATAGAGCAAAACATTGGTCCAACCGAGCATCAAACCAAAACATCATCATCACACAACAGCATTTTAAAACATAAAATACCGATACACTGATCAATACAGACGCAGTTTCATAAATTGGCATTTCATAATTAAGCTGCAGCCGGTTGCCATGGCAACGGGCCACACCCTGCATTTTATTCATTTTCCATCATCCCTATACATATGTTAATATGAACGAGAATGAAAAATAGAGCATACGTAGTTTGTGTTGGTGTGAGTGACGGGAATCGATCCGGCGATCGGCGCGTGTGTGCAACGAAATAAACGAAAACACCAGCGGAAAAAATCGCCACGTCAAAATGGACGCGGGTGGAGTTTGGGTAATGTAGATTGGCTTGTGGGGGTTGAAATATACGATAATATTTAGTATTTTCTCAACAAGTCAAAATAAAGCAGTACTCCTAAGAACTATAGACTTACGATTATGTTATAGATAGGATATGGAAGAATAAATTGCTATGGACTTTTGATTATATTTTGCTGAAAGTTTTGACCAGTTACACTAGCTTTGGTTAATAGATACGTTGGTAGTAATCTATGAAAATATACTAAAATGGTCATTTGTATCGACGAATGACCATTTTACTTTATTTTAACAGCAATCAATTAAAAACAAAAGCAATTATAATAATTTATTTCAAATATTAGCAATTATTTTGTACCATTTCATTAATATGGAAAGTTGCTAAAGTTTTTCCATAAGCATTGTAAAGCCGATAAGTATTTTGGTAACTATCAATTGAATACTGTACAAATCGACAATTAAAGTTACACAACGATATGTGCTACAATAATAGACCAATAAATAATTTCAATACATAAAATAACAGCCCCAAATTCAACCCACCAAAAAACTCTACAACCCTTTCACAATAAACATCGGCCAATACACATCAACAGTACAATACCGTTGCAACCGTCACCAAACCGTCTGCCGGCTAGGGGTGGCCCCTTAAAAAAATTGCACCGCTGGGTGGTAGGGGTGGTGCCTCAACTTTGACGCGCACCCCCACCGGTCACCCCTAATTGATGCGATGTTGCGCGATTCGTTTCCAACTTGTTTATTCTACAGATTAAGAGGACATTACTGTAATTAATTTGTATATTTTTTGTTTCGTTTTTAATACTCTGTTGTAGGCGGAAATGTTAGTGCTTTAGTCCCTGGTGCAGTTTGATTCAATTAGCAGGTGACTAAATTATGAGATAGAGATTTGTTTAAAAAAACCTGTAGCTCGATTCTCTACTACTATCGACTACCGACAACCGACCTGTCATCGAGAATTTTTGTATGAAAATTTGATCAGCGCCTCTGACGGATGTCGTAGGAAATATTTTGACAGTACATTCTAAATGTCAAAATTTCGATATTCGACAGCACCGACTGTACAGAATCGCGCTACTGATACACACTTTTATCATTTGGGAGTCATTAGATCAAATTTTTGCTACACTACTGGGCGGATTTCATTGAAAGAAGAAGAAGTTTACTTTTTACTTCCGTAAATCTTTTCACGTAGCCGAATTCGTCAGCAGAAGCTAGTCCTTTATACAGGAGATTACCCTTAGTTCTACGAATAGAAAAATCATTGAAAATCTATTTCCCGAAATGTTGCGAGGTTATTTATCACCATAGTTCCCATAACGACAAGACAGACATAGAACAATATGAGACATTAACCTTTTATGGATAATTATTGTTTCTAAGAGAAGTGGATCGATGTCCTCGTGGGTGTCAGAGTGGGCTCCATGTTTTGATTTCATATTATTTTATTGACTGTCTCTGAATTTGATTTACTGGGATGATTGTTCTACTAGTATTGGTTATTGAAAAATTAAATATGGCGTTTTAGGGAGAAAGGAATGGTATGAATTGACTTAGCGATTGTTTCTTATATTTCAGAGTCATGAAGACCTCTTTCTCTTTTAAGTCTGCTATAGTTGTCAGGTACCTAAAGGGTTGCTTGCTACTATCGGCAAACGACCACCAAGAAGCTATAAATATTGTTAAATCTCTCTTAAGAGTTCCGTAAGAAATATTAATAATTTTTGCACAATTTAAAGCGCGAATCGCTACTCTCTCTGTACCGAAATAAGAAATCAAACCACAAGCCGTCATGGGGTAAATATTTGACAAATTGCTTAACAGATCTTTTTATAAAGGATTTATTTACATCCAAGAACATTTCGAAATATTGTAAAAATTTACTAGTAAACAGTTTTCAATATTGCAATGTCGAACAATGACGGTGAACTTTTCATCAAAATAATTTGTTTGAGTTTGTAAAATCCTAATAGAGTGATCTCTCTCTCGTCATATAAATAATAGCGTAGTCATGTAGTACATTATTGTAACAATTTGTTCTGCAATTATACTAATACATTGTTTACAGTAATTCACGGCTGAGGGCGATGGTCCTGCGACATTCACGCATTTGTGGTGACCATGCTTCTTGGACGAACGAAGACAATATTCAAAGTAAAATGCATGTCTCCATAAATAATATTAGAGATAACATGCAACGGGATAGTTGGTAAGTTTGAAATGTACACATCAAGAAGGATAGAGAAGAAGAATCATAGATATATCATAATACATGCAACGTGACATAGGAATGATTTCAACTTTCTTTAGGCATTTAGCGAAAGCACAAAAAAGGCAGAAATACTTTTTATGAAATCTCCTTTTGCATCAGAAGGTGTATGAAAATACGCCCATCATCCACCGTTTATGATTTTAGTCCCATGTTACACAAGCGAGCCAATGCTATATGTCGAGCAGAATATCAAACTCCATGCTACTCTTAAGATTAGTCTAACAAAAATCAGAAAAACCTAATAAGGCAGCTTCTCCTGGAAATCGAACCCGATAGTCCATTAACCGCAGTCAAATACACCACCTCCGATACCACAGAGGCAGTTTCAACCCAGAAAGTTATAGAAGAAATATCCTCGCAATGAGTAATGTGAACCCCAAGTCATGGTGTGCGGAGTTAGTCATAAATTGGTCACTGGCGCGGAGCCAACGCGCCGCAGTTAGCGCCTCCAGCTACACAATAACATATATTATATGTTGTTTAAACAATCATGATCAATTTATTTACATATGTCATATTATAAGAATAATCATCAACTATAGGCCGCCCATGACTTCGTCCGTCTGCCTTACGACAAAATAAGTTCTCGTTATTCCCATGTAAATCCTGATCCTTCGAGAACTCCGGGATCCACTCCATGTGTTATTCTGGGTTTTAAGCTACCTTCATACCAAATTTCATCGAAATCTGTTTGGTAGTATTTGCGTGAAAGAGCAACAAACATCCGTACATACATACTCACAAACTCTAGCATTTATTTATTTAGTAGGATTTACAAGCTTCTGCCCGCTATTTTACAAGCAAGATAATATATCCAGTTGTTAAAAGTATCTATTGCGTTAATCTAAGTTACCGAAGATTTGAAGTCAGTAACGCTTTGCTGATAAATAGTTAACTAACTAACTAAGTGCCAACAGCTGAAAGCGCTTCAAGTGGCAAATCTCTCATGGTTCACTCTTTTTGAAAATCAATGGTTCTTCTTTTTTCCTTATCGTATGGCCACTAACCATACGATAAGAAAAAAAAAGAAGAATCATTGATTTTCAAAAAGAGTTAACCTAGTGTCAAAGTGATTCAAGCCACTCAAAAGGCATTTGACATGGCTTAACGACTGTTATCCTAATTGACAACAACCGGAACCAATTTTTTACGTGCCCTCCAAAGCACAGTTGAAAATTATATACAAATGCAGTAAATCAACACAGATAAATAAATACGAGTCCTTTTACAGTAGTACCGTGGGCGTGTCGGTGCTAAGTGCGGCGCACACTGGCGACGGAGCCACTGACGGATTTATAGTGCGCGCTGTTACTTATACTGTGCTATTATCGGCCACTCATATACTACATGTGGGAATGGATCTGCTTGTGCCTTTTTTATGGCTAGAAAAGAAGGAATATTCATATTCTAAAAAAGGATTTTTTCAGCGGGCGATAGATTCTTGCCGTGGTGTTTAGGCTGTGAATTGTCCACGTAAAATATGTCTTTATGTCTTTAGTTCAAGACCCCTGAAAATAAATATACCTTAATGGTGGATTTCATATAACAGTTACCCATTTCAGCCTTAACTTTTTTATATACTTGATGGAGTTCCTTTTCAGTATAGTGGAGAGAGCAAATAGAAATAGGGAACGAACAGCTAGTAGTATTGGGTTTAATATTTTAAGTTACTAATTATTTGGTTATACTACCAAATACTAAAGGATGATCAAAATTAGATTAATTAATTATTTTCAACTTATTTAAATCACAAACTTCATTCTACTTCTTCAAAAAAATGGATCATTCATGAATATATTCAAAACAATCTTTACTTCATAAAAAAAGACCTCCTTAAAATATAAAAAACTAACCTTTTTTACAACTTTTCAAAATTTCTGATCGTACAAATAAAATTTATGCTAAAAATTCCTTCATTTTCAAATTGCATAAAGAAAAGTTTCATAAAAATTCCTAAGCCAAAATGTGTAACACTTGAAATGAAAAATAAATCACAATTAACAGTTAGTTTTTGTATCGTGGTTACGCACATAAATTCATCAAGCGAACCCTGGCGGCGTGCCAGTAGCTACTGCCAATAAAGGACTTACCGTTTTAGCTATGGGAATATAATTATATATCTACTTATATGAATGTGCGTAATAGATTTATATAGAAAATACTATTTAAACTGGCTTTTTTTCCGACCTCTGGTTTATGCGGTTGTGTATACGTTACAGGTTAAGTTAAGTGGTCGCAGGTTCGATTCTTGAGTAATATGTTTGGCAAAATTCAGGGTGCAGTACCAATTTCTGTTTTTGTGTTCTTAATCTTAACGTGTAGTTAGGATACATGTCCAGAACTTGAAAATATTTTTTTCGCAGATTACGTCTACCTTTTATATACTCCTGACTATAATGAGAAAATGCTTTGATTATGTAATTCAAGTATCAACATACTTCTGCCTACACCTTCGAGTATAACAGGCGTGATTTTATGTATCTGTTAACTTAAAACAGTTGTCAGATACACGTTACCAAATAAAAAGATAATTATTGTCTCTACACGAAAACTAATATAAAACCTAAGGAAAACAATACGTAGAATCTATGTATATGCTTCCTACATATCATTATTTTTCCTATAGTTTCAACACTATTTTTTAGCACCTTGCAAACTATACCTAAACTTAAAGTATCATAATACTTTCGCTTGACCTTACACCTTATTAGCAAGAACAGGCTCAATATACATATCAAATTCATAATCACCTGTCTATGTTGTCAAAATTAACTTTTCCCATCAATATTTGCACAACATTTTTTTACTCATTAAATTAAGTACATACGCAAAAAGTTACATATTTACTAAGAGCGCATTCACATTGGAGTGAATCTTGTGAAGATTGTAAACGGCATAGACTTCTAAACCTGGTGTCTTACTTCCATTTCCGTGTATGATACAAAAGCCTTATTACAGTCTACATAAAAAATCTGTATTGGTTATAACGTTTTCGCATCACTCCACTGTCCTGTTCCTATAGAGCGGCCACCAATCTGTATAATGTCATCACCAAAGTTTGCTTAACCCATTTAACGTTTGTCGCCCGATGAACGCAACTATAGTCCAACAAATTAACAGAAAACTTTGGCATACACCATTTATCAAGATAATTATCAAGATAATAATTATCAAGCCAGTATAATTATTTCTAAAACTAAGTAACTGTCTCAAACAGGCCACCAAAACCAAAATTCGCACGTTTGTAACGGCCTGAGTATAGTATCACAGCCTAAGTATCCATCAATCAAGTAACGCTAAAATTACAAAAAAACAAAGTATATTATGTTATAGTTTTAAACAGTTTAATGCGATCTAGTTTTTGCACACAACATCACGGCATATCGGTCGTGTAATAACGACTTGATCGACACCCGTCGGTACGGGTGATAAAATGAAAGTTTTATATAGAGATTCACACTAGCTAATTAAATATGCTTTTAAGGCCTTTCTCTTGATTGTATGCAAAAACGTTATTAACAATTAATGAGGTTTTGCTCATTGTTTTATCATTAAGTTTGGAAATAAGCATAGTATAGCTAGAAACTTATAGTTCGAAGTTTAAAATATGCCAGATGGGTATCAATTATTTAGATGTTTTAGGAACCCATGTTTAATACTAAAAGTAGATTCTTTTATGCGTGCTTAAGACCTTAGGGCTTCAATAGTTCCATCACCATTTCCTCCTGTAGGAATTAATAAATGATAATTATTCTAATAGAGCTCATTATGGCGTCGTCATTATTTTAGTAGCTAGTTATTCTACAGAGACTGCTGTTTCTCTTATGATCCATTCTTGGCTTCCAAAGTCAAGCCTTTAACAACGCTATTAAACCATACTTTGAACGGCTTTTACACTATAAACTTAGCCTTCAGACGGCTCGAACAACTTTGACACTAAGTTAACAACTAAACGCACAAAAAAGTAATAAAGTTGTAATTTTTTGCCACAACTTTTTTCTCTTTTAATTAACAAAAGAAAGTTTATAAATACTGCGTTGTCAAAAACAGTAGGTATTTCACAAGTAGATCGCTATCGATAATCTCACCGTGTCGATTGATAGCGGAACGAATTTGCTAATAAAAGTACGTTTTAAACTATCTAAGATATAACGGCAGGCTTAATTTAATTGGATATCGACTAGATTTATACTGTTTAGTTGTTTAAGACAGTGGTAGGTAGTCGGTTTGCCAAAGAGTTGAAGTTATTCAGAAATATGTTCTTTTGATTAGTTAAACTCACTTGATTTTCATAAGTTTTAAACTTTCGCGTTGTAGGTATGTTAATATAATGTAAGTCGATTTAAGGACCTACACCTTCAATTACCTTTAGTATTGAGGCCTTTACCAGTCTGTAAACGATCTGTGGGTTAAGTAACCCTTGGTGCGGTAATTTCCTAGATAGGTGACCGTATAGTGGCATTTGACCTGGGCGTCTCCGTGCTTCGGAGAGCACGTAAAAAGTCAGTCCCGGTTGTTGTCTACTAAGATAACAGTCGTTAAGCTATGTAAAAGGCCTCTCGGGCAGCTTGAACAATTTTGACACTTGGTTGACCACTAACCATATGACAAGCGAGCAACTAGCTTTTGCCCGCGGCTTCGTTCGCGTTATTTGTGTCTCAGTACAGAATTTTCATACAAACTTTCATCCCCTATTTAATTTAGGAGGTAGAATTTCATCATAATTCTTTCTTAGCGGATGCCTACGTCATGCCGAGAAGCCTTAAACTACTAAGAAGTCAAACCCCTTTCCCCGAAACTGGAAATGAATATAAACCCTCGCGGTCAGCTGTTTTCCTCTGAATCATAGCTATTATATTTGATTTAAATGTCTTACTAAGGAAGTAAACAAAAAACGTAAGTGTATTATTTAAATACATTGTTACATGAGTCATATGCTTACTAGTTATGTTGTAGTAAATTGACTAAAAGTGATCCACGAAATGTATCGCAAAGTATATGGTTCTGTACCTTAGGGTTTTAATTTTTATTAAGATCTTGGGTTATACATGAAGAATAGTGAAGTGTTGGTCGCGCTGCTACTTAATAGAGGTAGATATTGTGCGATTCCTGCTAAATACAAATATATGAAGTAGATTTTTTTTTGCGCTTATGCGTAACCGTATAATGTTATAAGACCTAAAGTAGCCCAAGTAGTGTAATTAATAAATAAGGCATATACCAGCATTCCATCAGTTATATTATAAAGACTGCAGAACACTAGTCATGGGTTTGATTCCTGGGTCTGACAAAACAAAGCGTGAAATTGTAGAAAAGAGTTTACGAAAGTAAATAAATAATTGTTTATTTCAAATTAGACAATGTTTCTTGTCCTTAACTAAAGAACTCTAATAAACGTATTATTAAAACGATGTACAGTTAGCACGGTAAATGATGAGGTGTTACAAATTAACCATGTCTGCTGAGCCCCTAATGCGTACTCATCATAACATCACGTCATCGTAGGGCGTTCAATGACTTTAAGAGGAAAACAGACAACCTTGAATATGTTGTAGCAACACGCTTGTTAAACCCGAAGGTGTGAGTAGAGATGTATGTTTAGCCATTAATAATGTTAATCCCATTTAATATAAAGCGAGCCTATTGTCATTTATGAGGCAAGGAGGCGAAGAAAACAGAACTTTGTTCGACCCTGAAATCAAACCAGTAAAATATCATTGACTTGATATTCAAAGTCCCTTTCACGCACTTGGTCAGCGTGGTAGACTCAAGGCCCAGCAGTGGGACAGTACTGTTAAATATAACCTTTTTGACCATAGTCATTGAAATAGCCAAACAGTAGCCAAAGAGCTAAATAACTTTGACACAAAAATAACCACTGCCTATGCAAGACCATTGATATTTTATAATCTTTAATAACACCTTAAAGACTGGAAGAACGGTGAACAAACACTATAAATAAACCACGAGTCTATGTGCAAAGTAAAACACCATAATTTTATTCGAAAACATAAATAATATGCCACACTAATACCTAGTTGCAACTAGTGAAATCAATTTTAAAAGTATCGAGAATTTCGACCAATGAGGATCGAGGATTTCTGCCATCAGCCAATGAAATCGTTCGGTAATCATCGGGTATGTTCGGCTATCGGCGCACGAGCGGAAAATGCTTATAAATCTGAGCACGGATGCAGATGTTTGTAGTCCGAATTTAATATTGTATTGATTGTATTGGATTCAGGTCATGTGTGAAGGTATTTTAGCACCTGGAGCTATATAAAGGGCACAGAAAAAGTTTTAAGTGAACGAGCTCGTCAAGCTACGCTTGCCGAGGTTGCTCTATGGATGGGTGGCCATTTTAAAGATTCCGAGTTCCTTCGTGGTTCGGAAGGCACGTTTTAACGTTATTTTAACAATTTATTGTGCCATCAAATCAAAGATTCACTGAACTATAATAGAGACTGTATATCGACAAATGTATTTAACTTAATCTGCATGTATTATGTTTTTCATTCTGTGTCCTACACAGCTGTTTTTTTTCTTCTTCATTTCTTTCCCTAGACTGACTATGAGAATGTGTAATCTCACTAAATCCACAGTAAAACCGCGAATAGAACTGTGCATGCCTAAAATCTATTTAATTTCTTTGCCATTTACATGTTTTCAATAATACATTACTGAATGCATGCAAAGTCATCAACCCGTACTTGGCCAGCATGGTGGACTCAATGCTTAACCCCTCCCTCGTTCGGGAACAGACTTTTGCCCAGTAGTGGGACATTTCTTTTTATCTAGCATTTTTTTTTCAATCTTTTTGTGTCCCACTGTTGAGCAAAGGCCTCTCCCCTAGATTTCCAGTCGCTTGCTGGATCCGGACAACCGGCCAGGAACGCGTTCAAGTCGTCCCGCCATCTCCGTGAGACATTTACAAGTTCAAAAAATAATGTTGATCATATTATTTGATAACCAACCGGCTAACTTGAAGCTTCGAAAGGAACTCCTAACGCAGTACCATCAAGTTAAACCGTCTCTACATTTGTCCACTACAAATCTTTTAACAACATTCTCCAGCCAAAAGAGCAACAAAATCATCAACAACCACATAATCAGTGTCTATTATATTCGGTGAATGGCGTCTAGTACTCCCGTCTAATGTAGATCATCTCGCTCATGTGTTTAGGTCATTTAGTATGCCTTAATAAGATGCTATTGTACAGGTGACACAGTAGTCTCGTTTTATTGTAGGTTATTTTGGACGATGTGGGCGGACTTTTGATAGGAGAAAAGTATTTGATGTTAAGTTGCGTATATAAATGTATATAAAAAAATTGTCTTTAGTTATATGGAAAGCCGCTCCATGCTTTATTTGCCTCAAATGACTATTCCAACCGGTAGTGAATTTTTGACATTTTTTTATCCAAAAAACGCATGTAATGCAATAATTGAGAAATTTCATGAAGGTTAAGCTATTTTTCTAGCTCTTCACATATCAATTTGGAACTTTGATAGTTTCAGACACGATGTAGTAAAAATTGTGTTTTAATAGTAATGTATTTCTAGCAATCACTAAAATCATGTAAACTTAAAGTTATACTGAAACAAACTTTAAACTATTCTTATATTAAATTACATTAGACTGTAAATAGCATTACCAAGACAATTATTGACGAACAACTACGACCCACAACGTCTAATAAATCAAAAGACATCCCAAACTAGTCCTTCTGTATCACAAGTATTCTAACAAAAAACTAAACTGAGGTAGTGTTATGCTTTCAGCATGGCCACAAGCATGAAACGTGACATATAGGCGAATAACAGTACACCGTCTGAACAGACATAATCTTAAATTAATGACCAACACTAGACACGCAAAAAAATTGCTAGCTATTTGAGATGTGAGTATAAAATATCCGAAAATTTATTTGTAGCTGTTACTGGTTAAAACTTGTATCGGTTATCCGAAATAAGTATCTGTAACTGGTGTAATTTTTTTGGATAATTTGGGATAGGAATTTATGTACATATGTAGTCTCTTTCGTTACTGAGTAACTGACTGATGATACGCTCGACTACTGAGCGTAGAAAGTTGAAATTTGGTATGAAGATTCCTTATGAAGTGTAAAGTGGTCTAAGAGAGGATTTATCGAAAACCTCATCCCAAAGGGGAAAATTCTACGGGAGCAAAGCCGTGAGCGAAAAGTTAGTGCCAAACTGCGAGCTATTATTGAGAAATATTCTAACTTTCCCCGATCTGGGAACGATCTCCTCATCAGCTGTCAGACACATAGTTGTTATTTTAGTATCCGCATATCTGAATCCGAAATATTACTATCCATTAGGCACATCTCTATTAACTTTACTACCTGACTTTCTGCGGTGTAACTTTGATGTACACCGTCCTTGTCTTTCTTAGTCAATTAGAAAGAGATGCAGAACACGTTTGTTATATGTTGAGTCAAATGTACATGATTTATGTAAAAAATATGTTTTCTTGTACAATTAGCGAACGTGAAATTAATTAGTTGTGCAATTTTTTGATATTTGTAATTACTGTTGAATGTTTTCTTTTGTTTGAAAAGTTTGGAGTGTTTATGAAGAAAAAGTGAAAAGTATGGAAAAGAATGCGTTTTGCTACAGTAAAGAGTTATAACTGTTTATAAAGTTCTTCTGTCGAATAAAATTTACTTATCGTAAGATTACAGATCTGTTGAAAAACTTGTGGCAAAAAAGATCGCAGGCATAGTGAAATCCAAGACTGGCACATTGATGACTTTTACTCATTGAAGCTCCTTTTTTTTCGTAAGAAAAATGTAACACTGCGTGTCCCACTCCAGGGAGGAAGCGGGGTCTGTCGGGCTCTCCCACCAGCTAGGCGTTCCGGCTTTTAAATTTGGGCATACCGACTAAAAACCCTCCTGATTTGCAGCGGATGGAAAGCGGGTACAAATAATGAGAACGAAAATGATTTAAATACTAAATAAATATAAATTTGACCCATTATTATCCCACTGCCGTGCAAGGATCTCCTCCTGAAATGAGAGAGGGATTAATCCTTTATTCCACCACGCTGGTCAAATTCAGGAACTTAACTTACTTTTTGATTAAGATACTAATGATTGACAATTGTTTTCAACTTTTACACATAATACTACTGTAAACGGGTCTGATATATGGTTTCAAAGTCATACAATAACTAACAGGAAAACAATCCTTCAAAATATTGATACACTTTTTTTCAACAAAAACTATTAAACTTATTGCACAGCAATAAAAACTGACAATCATATAGTAGCTAACAAAAAAACTAGCTAAGTATGAAACAAATTAACATTCCCTTGGGTTTCGCACATACGAAACTTTCATATATTTTTTTAGAATCATCTGATTCTCTTAATCTTGAAGATTTGATATCTATATTTTAGATTTAAGCAGTAGTGTATAAGAGTGTTGATCATGATATACAAGGTCCCAGGTTCGATTTCCGAGCCAGGCTGAATTTTTCTAATTGCTGTAAAAAAATACTAAATAGACGCCCGGAGTTTGGTAAGTTGCCCGGTATATAGCAATTAGACACTATTACATGGACTAACAATATTAATTGCGTATAAGTTAAATTAATTACCTTTAGAAATTGGAAACAAAAATGTCCTACTAATATCATAAATGGGGAAAGTTTGTAAGTATGGATGTATGTATGTATGTTACTCTTTCAGGTACAAAAACAAATAAGCCGATTTGAATGAAACTTGGTACACCCGTAATTTACGACCTACGTGAACTCATAGGTTTTTTATTTTGGGAGACCTTTTCACGCGGACGAAGTCGTCGGTAAAAGCTAGTCATGTTTTAAATAAGCTTTTATCATAAAGGTTTATTTAATGCTCCACGGAACGCTAAAGTCATCCATTATGTGATAATAATATGTAATTAATCGTACGAACAATGTACTGGAGCAGGCTTTAAAGAAGTCATAAATTAACAATGTACAATAATAATTACTTATTAGTATAGTGGGACGAGACGGTTATATTCGATTGTTCTTACAACGACGTGGTTTAGAATTGACCAATGGACGACCGAGACTTTTTATTATAGTATATATTTTGCAATATTTTCAATTTGATGAATACATAAATTGAGGACATGCAAAGTCCCCGACCCGCACTTGGCCAGGGTAGTGGACTCAGCCTAAGTCCTACCTCGTTTGGGAGGAGACCCTTGCCCAGCAGTGGGACAGAAATGGGTTTAAAAAAAGTTGGAACTTGCTGTTGATAGGGAGATTTGGAAAAAGAAGGCTTTACCCGGTACTTAGTAGCGTTTTTGATTTTACCATGACATGCTCTTAAGGGGAGTGAAGAGTCATATGATCGCGCGGAGCCGCGCGGAACTTTCGACTGTGCGGTACAAGATCGGAGTAAACAGCTATAGTATTGTCTACATCACCGCGCGGTAACAGAACCGAGAAACCGCGCGGTATTTCGCGGTTGAAAAACTAGCGCGCGGGTCGTAGCGCAACGAGCGGTATTGCGCGGTGATGTAGACGATAGTAGCTGTTTACTTCGATTTTGTACCGCTCGGTCGAGAGATCCTAAAAGTTAATTTAGTACCTAGTTAAAGAATATAGGCAACCGTTGCATAGGCAATAGTGTTTATTTGGCTCCGTTTTCAAGAGATGATGAGAGATTTTCTGAATCACTCTCTATTGTCACTGCATAATAAAATTGTTGTTCCTTAATATCCATCGTTTATTTACAATCACTACCTCATCTCGTTGTTTTAACTATAAAAGAAGTAAAACGAGCGAAACTAATATTCTATCTTAATAAGGCTAATCACTTTCATATGTAGATGTTCGTGTATTAACCATTTAATTATCAATTCGTATACAACGTGCAAATGTCTATCATTAACGGTTTAATTACTTCGCCAAACATTTATGTCTCTATTTCTAAGTTGCATGTTGTATTGAAGTTCAGAATTTAGTTTTTTTGTGAAAACTCTAGACGAAACCATAATCGGTTTCTATGAGGTGTAAGGTAACCCAAAAATATATTTTCAATAATTTCGAGTCTATAACATTTTTTTGTTTTTTTTTTTTGGAGAACTTTAATAAAGTTTTTTTAATAAAACGAGAAGTAACAGATCTTTTATGGAGTTTCCCGGAGGTATATGCGGGTACTTAGGGTAAGTAGTCTTAGCGCAACCGGCATTCCAAAATACCTATTGGACAACCAACTGATTAGTCATTCACACACTCTTTTCAGCAGTCCAAAAATATTAATATTGATTTTAAACAGTAACAAGACATGATAAAGGAATGTAATTGACTCTTAATTCTTCCTTTCTATCCCCAAAAGAACAAAACGTGTCACTTATAGGTAAATAGCATAAGCAAGAATTTTTCAAAATGTCTGATATGATAAAGAAACAGTGACTTATATATATAGTAGGCATCATTACTGGTTAGAAACAATAGTAATTGAGAGTTACTGTAGCAAAACTGGGGATTTCCAGACATTTGTGCACATACGAGCGAAGTTTCAAGACGTTTGAGTGGATGACTCATGTTGTAAGTTATCATTATCATCATTTAATCGTTGATAATAATTTTATTTGAATATTCAAGATGATTCCTTAGTTAACAACAGCCGCGCGGATCGATCTCTAAGGTTAAGCTACAGCTTGCCGGGCTTGTTCTATGGATGGGTGACCATCTTATACATATCGAATTCTCCTGTGTTTCGGACTGCACGTTAAATCGTGGTCCCGGCTGTCATTTTTTCTTTGACGGTCGTTGACAGTAGTCAGAAGTCTAAAGGTCTGACAACCAGTCTTACCGAAGAGTATCGAGTTATAACTCAGGTAACTGGATTGTAGAGGTCAGACAGGCAGTCACTCCATGTAAAATACTGCTATTCGGCTGCATTTGGTGAGACTGGAAGCCGACTCCAACATAGTTTAGAGAGGGGCAAGGCTGATATATGATATTCCGGAGATGGCGATATTACCTGGACGCGTCCCTGGTTCCTAGTTTAAATACAAGAACCAAATAAATGTGGCAATCACTATCACAGCAATGGTTTAAGTACTTAACTTCGGGATTAGAAAACACGTATATTTACACCTAACCTTACTGTACCCATTCCTATTTGTAAAAATAGTAAAAAGATTGTAAAGTCCTATAATTACCAACCACTATAACAATTAGTGCGGTGTCTCGCATAAACCGGTCCATGTTGAAGCTAACAGCACAAGTACTTAATGTTTTTATACAGCGTGTTTATAAATAGTAAGCAGGTTAGTAACACTATATCAAGGTTAGGGAGCGCAGTGGTTAAGATGGTTGCCATAGAGCTACTTTTGGATGAAGGTAAAGGGTTCAGTCCGAACTCGAAGTTGTATGTACCTAAATATAAAAAATAATAATTAACTATATGTGTGATTTCCTTGGTGAAGTTTGGAGATTTTGTACATGTCATTGCCTCCGTGGCGCTGTTTGTAGTGTATGCGATTGCCGCGCAAGAGGTTTCGGGTTCGAATCCTGTGTTGGGCTAAAAAAAAAAATCTGAGATATTCTGTTAAGAATTTCTCAGAGATTGCCCGATGTCCGGTTTTTTTCCTTACATTTGGACAAAGTCAGTATTAGTTATATTTAAAAATGTTATGTCTCTGGTCACTGTGAATCACGGGTTTGAATACTTAATGTTCACATACATAGGAATGTGTTAGATAATACATATTTTATAGCCAAATAAGTTCACAAGACAAATATATTCAAGTGTTGTGTATTTCCTCAGCCGGGCATGAACCGGCGTCCACGGCTAGCGGAAGCTCCGACCCGTTGGCACCGCGCCGTCGACCCGTGCCAAACCCATGGCAACAAGATTTATAGGCAACTCTTCAATAAAACACACATTTTACCGCATAAATCTGCGATTTAAATCTTTTGGGGACTCACCCTCGAGTGACACCAGACTGTAGAGAATTGTTTTTTGCACTCATCATACCATGCGTGAATATATGCTTAATATATACATATATTTACCCACTTTTTTAAAACTTACAGGCCAAGTTTATCAAAACTTTTTAAAACATTACTACAGGAAAACCTTCACATTCACAAAAATAGACAAACGGACCAAGTTATCGAATAACTTAAGTAGAAATCACCTTCTCCACCTCGAAACTACTTCATTAACTTATTAACTACTAAAGCAAGCAAAAAGAACTTTACAAGAAGCAATTTATGACACAACTTTCCACGCTTCTGCATACTAAATTACATTTGAAAGGCATACAATAACACATTACGAACACAATGAACTAAAACCTTTCGTAGTTTTTTTTTCCAGTTTTTTTCTGAACCAATTGACTTCCGATCCTCGATTTGCGATCGCGTGGAAACTACCTGTCCATCTCATGTAGATTTTCATGATTGACCATCAATATAACAAAGGAAAACACACCTTAATACTACTGAAATAGAGTTGAAAAACTCTTGCACACTTCCTAACACGACAGACAATCATATGTTCACAAAACTTTTCAAGCAATAATCAACTTTAGTACGAGATTATAAGGTAGTGTTTTCAGTGTTTGGGTGTTGAGTAAGGCTGTTTTAAAAGGCTGTGATCAGAGAATGCTCCCGTTAATAGAATTTTAATGAAGTAATGTCAGTGGCTATGCGGAGGTTGTGCATGTCATGCCCATCTCCTTACGTGCTCTGACGCGCATGCGTCCAGTAGGTACTGTCTGTAAACAAAATGATGCAGAGATTTATTATTATAGTGTGATTTTTGTGAAAACTGCTATAATATGGTATTCTTTGAAGATACTGCTCTATGTACAGGATTCATGGATTTAGACTCTACTTAGACCGTAAACAATAACTTGAAAAGTCATCCTAGCACACAGGCACATAGGCTTATTGAACATAGATCAAGCTTCACGTTACTAACTCTTTGCTGTCTTACTACACAGTTGGTCGTGGTCAATTCACGTCCAGCTATTTTGATGAACCTCGGTATGAGAACTGTGCACCCTTAAACGTTCCCTCTGATCAGAAGCATCGTTAGTTTTCAGTGTAACTTCAAAACTTCTGAAAGAAGTTGAAACATGCAAGCTTCTTTATTTGTTCGAAGTGCCCAAGCAAACAATTATAGGATAAATTCTCTTTTCTATGACTCTCACAACTTATTTGCAATAACTTAGTATTTGTTTTGACAGACAAACACGGAAATACCTTTTTGGCCTGATTCGAACCCAAGACTTTGCAGACCGCACCGATACGCAATGAGAGTTACGTGTCGATTAAAATGTATGTATACCGCTAAATACATTCAGATTCTGAACCAATGGAAATAATTGTAACACATATTTGTTATTTTCCTCACTTACCTGCTAACGCTACATTAGAATGTGAGTGGGCATCTATATTTGCCGAATCTATTCCATCAAAGCAGATAATAATTACAGTGGAACAGTTATAGATGGAAGATACGGAGAATTTTATATAGAGCAATACCAACCGAATTGTTGTTGATGTTGTGGCAACACTGATACTTATGTACCAGGTTCGATTCATGGCTGGTTAAATAGTGTTTGATGCTTTTTTAGTATTTTGACAAATAAACAATAGTTTGTAGTACGACAGTAAGTGAGAAGAGGAAATCTTGGTTCTAGTCTATTTCAGGCTTAATCTGGTGTAATTTCGATTGGTAATAACAAGATGAAGGACCTGACAGAAGCTGGATTCCTATTTAAAGAAAATTAATTATTTCAGAAATGTTATGTTATGAACGTCGATGAATAGTCTTTGGTCATTTTACTTTCGAAAAACAAGCATTAATGTATTTGGAAAGATTATATTTTGTGCAAGTCAGTATCTACTCAATTGTTTTAAAGCAATATTCACTACTACACATCTGCCTAGTATCGTTGAAATATTCTGGACTGATGATACCTATATTTTTATATTAGCATCTCAAATTAAGTCCAGTATTTGAACACACACTGTTTTGTGGTCAACCTCAGACTCCTTTCTCGAAAATTAGTCTAAGCAGTGAATCTTCAAAATTTGTGTCAGTTTTCTAAAATAACCAAATTTGTGCTAGATCTAGATCATTTTGTGAGGTTTTCTACTGATTACCTGAATTTCTGGGCTGTGAGCTGGTCTAGAAAAGTATTTGTGAAATTGAGGTATTCAATATACTTTAGCTAAATTCAAAAATGTTACAAAATTTCAGTTTGATGCAACTATTTCATACGAATGCGACGTCTATTGATAATAAATAAATAATGTTTATGGGATAAAAGGAAAAATCTTTTTACGAAATTTTTATACAAGCTACCAAACTACATTAATTATAGCATCTTTTCAAATGTCTACTTTGCAACATTACTATCAAGGCCTCTCGGGCGACTTGAACAACTTTGACACTAGGTTGACCACTAACCATACGATAAACGACAACTATCAATTAACGATTTATGACGAAAAAACCGAAGTAGAACAAACAAAAATCAACAGAACCGTAGCTGTGTCTCGAAAAATCGAGACGTATTTTCGAAAACGTAACAAGCCAACTAGACATAACAAAAACAAGAAAACGCATTTCAAAACGGAACGTCAAAGATTTAGTTTTTTATAAACAAATCAGCAACCGCACGACCGTTGGTATCGTTTGAGGCACAGGCACAAAAGCAAACAGCCTTGTGGCGGCCAACGTTAGGCCGACGATAATTGCCGTCGCGTTGACCACTAATGTTACAACGCGAGCCTTTGAGCGCCGTTTGATAGTTTTTTCTTGAGTTTCATGTGTGTTTGTGTCTTTGAATTGGTTGTTTGCTTCTATGCTTTCGATATTCGTACTCGCCAGGTTGTAATGGTAGAGGTAGATGCCATAGCAAAAATATGAATGTATATTTCATGCTTCCGTCATAAAGGAATCTATTAGGTCGGGGAAAAAGTCTTTTCGCATTATAGTATGTATGAACTTGTAGTAAAATCTTTTCTCTATACAAAAAGCTCGATATTTGGGTACCTCACCTGGGTTAGAAAAACATAGAAGAAAGACAGGGAAATACCAAACTAATAAAGCCAAAAAGCAAGAAGTATTTCAGATACAGATAACTAATTATTTCAACTGTACGTCTCATGCACATTTATCAACACATATCTTGCAGTCATCATCCATCCAAATCATTCCTAAAACTAAATAACCAACAATTGTAATTAGAATAAGTCTAACTACATCAATAACATTAATATAATCTGTCAATTACATTGTGTCTCGTGCCCGAAGGCTCTAAACAGGTGCGGTGACCTTAATTGCATTTAAAGTTTTAAATCGTAACTGTTTCTAGACGTTTTCGCACGCGCGACGATTATACCACAGATTAAAGAGCCACGCGCGGATTTTGCGCGGTAACTGTCACAGTGACAGTTAATTTGGCGGGAATCGGATTAGTTTTGTTTAGAATATTTTTGTTGAATATTTTTACGGTTTTTGGAGGAGATTAATTTAGATGCATTGAATTGCAGTAAAATAATATTGTTTCACGGATTTTCATAGAATAGAGTAAAGTTGACTGATAAAAATGTTTAAGTACTAAAACGAGAAAGCCTGTGCTTGAAGTAAATGTGTACGAAACACTACATTTTACATTTCAATGAAATAGACTCGAAATAGTAAAATAGGCACATCATAGAACTGTAATAATATAACTAGTAATAAAAGATCTATGTAATTGTATTGGTCGCAAGTAATGATTACTTTGGTAAGTGCGCAGAAATAGACTCGATATGGGAAAACCAATGGGGAAACGGATGTATTTGTCTGTCTGGACCGGTCAAGAACATTATTTACATGGCTCTTCAATAATAAACTAAGTAAATGCTTAAAAAATCTTAGTTCTCATTTTTGGAAAAGGACTTTTAAATGCGAAAGTTTACATCGGTGTGTCTCTCTTTCATGCATAACCTCCAGAATTATGCCGAAATATTAATATTATATGATACACAGATTGGTTCTACACAGAAGACTTAACTTTTTTCACCCTGGGTAAGTAAAAACTTTGGTAGAGTCCTCTCATTATTCCTGAATACTTTTTGACAAACCAAGACTAGGTCGTGTTGTGAAAGAATATTTAAAAATTATAATGATGCTAATATTAGATTTTATTAGTATATAAAATACATGTTTGGTCCATCAGCTCATAACGTTTTAATTCGATATTTTTTCCAGCAATTCCTTTTTCTACACTGAATTAGCTTCCTAATTAAAGTCACTTGTGTTTTATTCGGTTTTTCCGTTCAATAAAAAACAGCAGCCGTTTTCAAAACTGTTTTTAAATGAGGTCAAAATATTAAATAATACAGTATGTTTTTCCTAAAAGGCCTAAGAACAGTACAACGTAAGTTTCTTTGAGCAATATTTACAAAGTTATGAATAGGTATTTTTTGCTGAGGTCAATGACTTGTTAGATTACCATCTATGTTTATACCGTGACTGTTATCATTAGGTTTTTGAGATCATAGTAACATTCACTGATCGGAATAGTGGGTAAAGAGTAAAGTAAAAGTCGATTTGAAAATGGGTGATGCTGTAGGGTTTTTAAGCCTTGCCTTTCTTCCAAACCATGTTGGAGTTGGAATCCGGCCTCGCTGGATGCAGCTGAATATCAGTATTTTACATGGAGCGACTACCTATCTGACCTCCACAACCCAATTTACCTGGGTTATAACACGATACCCTTCGATAATACTAGTTGTCAGACTTTTAAGCGTCTGACTACTGTTAACGACTGTCGAAGATCTTTAAAAATGACAGCCGGGACTCCACAATTTAACGTGCCTTTGTGCAGCTTACTTTTTGGTGCACGGAATCAGCTAGCAAACATGCCAAATTTAAAGTATAGGGCGATTAAAACTTCGCTAAAATACTTCACATAATCGTAAGTAATAACTTACATCGCATAAATAGAACTCTAAACTTCAATCAATTAAAACTCATTGTGAATATCATAGTACATTCTTGTAGCATTATATTAGAATCGATTCCACACGCCTATCGAGATGCTAATCGATTAGATGTTCCGAATGTTAAGCGCACTCGATATGATCGGTCAGTGACGATTATGTACTTCGCTCTGTTATTTACCGGTAGCTTTGTGTTAAGGCATGTACTGTAGATGTAGCTATAATATTATGAAGATTTAGCTTGTAGCTAGCTCAACGGTCGGTAAACGATTAATGCGTTAAGCAAACCTCAGCGCGGTCATTTTATAGATGGGTGACCGTGTGCTTAGACCTAAGTACTAAGCTTGAAGTTCCTTAATCAAAGTTCGGAGGCTTGTAGGCAACTATTCCTTAGGTCAATTATTTTCTATGAAAAGGTATAAGTGAATTATTTGCTTAAAAATAAGTGCCACTAAGATAAATATGGAACCAGAGGTGGTTACATAGATTGTGCATTTTAAAAAGATTTCTTATTAAATACCATTCGAACAATTTTTAAGACTACGAACAAGCGAACTACGAATTAAAATAATATTTTGTCTATCCGTTGACCTCTAAAAATGACGAAATTATTTTGATACAGCTGCAAAAGTAGCTGAAAAACGTCTTCAAAAACTTGAACCTGTTTACATTATCTTCTCATCTTTTTCCTCGCGTATCTTGCACTACAGCACCGGTGGCTACAGGTCACGCCTTGTCCGACGGAAGCTCATACCGAGACGTCAGTGCGCACAAATGTTAAGTGCCTTCAATCATTAGTCAGTAGCAACCAATTCTAAAGCTAAAGGCCAATTTTGTATGTGAAAGTGAGATTGTGTTGGGAAAAATTGGTACATTCCCTTTACATATAAACCGCCCCTTGTCTCTATATTACTTACTACTTACATGCATATGTGGGCAAATGAGGGTTTAGTAGGTAAATCACAGCCGCGTGGATTAATCTTTGAGGTTAAGCTTCGCTTGCCGAGGTTTTTCTGTGGATGGGTGACCATCTTAGACAATCCAGTTCCTCCGTGTTTTAGAAGGCACGGTAAGTGATGACCCAAGGCTAACTTTTTCAAAGATCTTTGTTTGAGTCGTTAACAGTAGTCAGCAGCTTGAAAGTCTGACAAACAGTCTTACTGAAGGATATCGTGTGCCTATCGTACCCTGTCCTATAGCCAGGGTACGATAGGCAGTCGCTACAGGTAATAAATCATCTGGTGAGACTGAAAGCCGACTCCAACGTAGTTGTACTGAATTAGTTTGACTGCCTCTGACCGGTGGTGTATACGACTGTTGTTCACGAGGTCTCAGGTGCTATTTACAGTTCAAGCAAAATATTGAGCTTTTTTAATTTATGTTACAATATTTTCTATAGTGGTAGTATGGTAATGTGTTTTACATATAATTAATAATGTTAATGGCAAAATCCGTGGTTTACATTAAATTACAGTTTCTGCTATCTGTATAAATATAAGTAACCTTGAATAAAAATAATAGTAATACATCTCCGGTTTGAACTGGGTCTAGTTTTTGATGCTCCATAAAGTGGGGAATCCCAGTAGATCGTGTGACGCTATGACCATCTCGGCGTAACGAGAGTTTGTGGTCGTTGATCACTGGAACACGATGCTTATGTAGACTTTACTACAATAATATGAATAGGTTAATGTTTTTGATATACTTGGACAGGGACGCAGTAAACCCGTTAATATTTCACAGGAATATTAGATATGCGATTTTTTTTCTGTCTGTATGTAACGCCTTCGCGGCTAAACAATGACCGATTTTACAAACAGTCTGCTAGAAGATATTTGAAGATGAATAAAAAAAAACAATTTTATGACCTATGTTATAATTTTCATTATACTTAACAAGTAATAGATACAAGGAAGTTTGTGGCGTAGTAGTAAGAGTGTACATCCCCGCTACTACTGAGGTTCGATTCCCACAAATATTAATCCTATTCACAAATAGTTTTTACACGTCTAAAGCTTTATTCCGTTGTTTGTATGTCTGTAAGAATCCTCACGAAACTACACAAGCTTTTATCTAAAAAATAAAGAAATTAATGACTAAACTACCATCATCTTAACATTAATATAATGTTCTAGTAAAACACATCCTGTCGCCACTTGCCATTTGATGGTGCAACTAATAGTCGCCCAATCAATGTAGTAATGAATTAATGACAGCCTTTCTAACGATTCACTGCAATTTGTTCACTTATCAACTTGCGGGTGTATTCTGAAATTCTTTTGAGAACTAACTGTAGTGTAGAGAAATAGACAGGCTAAATATGTTTGTAGATGTCAGAGTATGTGAAAAACCTGTCATTTGATATGCTTTCTGAATTACTTGTAAACTAAAACGTAAAGCAGTGACCATTGTGAATAATAAACCCGTGTTTTCGTGTACAAATTAGTAACGTTTTTTTATAAAGTCCAAATAGATTAGTTTTTTTTAATTTAAATTGGTATATTTTTCAATAACTCAAATAAATAACTGAATATGTCTTATAAAACATAAGGAAAGACATGTACACGGGTTAAAAAAACAGTTATGTTTTAAAACTGCAAAATATACACAGACGTTACTAATTGGCCAAGCGCATTAGACATCAAGAATACGGCCACAAACCACAATCTACAATCCCAAATAAAATAGTGAAGAAAGGCGATTACACACGTATGTAATTACAACATTAGTAACTTGTACAGTTAGTGTGTACATACCTCTATATTACTGGCCATTTACTAATAACTAATTGGATGATTTCTTCTTAAAAATACTCTATGGTCAGTCGCAGACGGTTAAAAGTATTCTATTTTTTAATTTTGACAGATGGACTTATTATTTGTTTTAATTCTTTTTTTGAATTGTGTCTGGCGTTTTTATAACCTTTAACCTGAGCTTAATTGGTTTGTTGTTTCAAATATAAAAAGTATATTATATGATTGTAAATCTGTACTATTAAGATAAGTCTGAAATCAAGTAAGCTAGTGAATGTCAGCTGTGTCAAAAAATACTGTTATGAGATTTTTAAGGATAGGGTATAATAGAGGTATAGTATAATAAAGTAGTAGGTTGAATAGAGTATCCTCGAATAGCCAATAAAGTTATTAAACATTAACACTGTCTATGAAAAACTCACTTAAGATCTGATTTGATTTCAAACGACTGTGGTAACCAAACAACTGATACTTATATACTTCTACATACATTATTGTTATACTACCTCAATCCCAAAAATTGTAGTTTATGGCTCATTGCGAGGTCTTGGGCTTGACTCACGTGTCGGAAAAAGTACATTTAAGTTTTTTATGCAGAGCTACTTCAAAACTCAGAACAAATACTTATGCTTATCACTCAATTAATTCTCTCACACAATACGAATAGCGTTAAAACTCATATAAAACGCCATTGAATAGATAAACTACCGCTAAATGTACTTCAGAAACCGGGGATTAGATATGATTTAACCTCCGACACGCACACTCCGACACACGATCGTCTTGGTAGCAAAGTGACCATATTAACCTCTAGCTTTTACCCGCGACTTCGTCCGCCATTTTTCCTTGGGAATGCGTTATTTTCCCGGGGTAAAAAGTAGCCTATGTCCTTCCTCGGGTATCAAAATATCTCCATACCAAATTTCACGCAAATTGGTTCAGTAGTTTAGGCGTGATTGAGTAACAGACAGACAGACAGACAGAGTTACTCTCGCAATTATAATATTAGTATGGAAGTATGGATTACTCCAAAGTGCAGCCTTCCAGCACCAATTTACGAACAACAAAAAAAATCTTTTTGTGCCTTTTGAAGCGTATTCGTCAGTCCTGCCTCGGGCCCTTCACCTGTCGGCACGCGACCACGCGAGGCTACCAAGAGTCGAAGACCACACCGACAGATGACTGCAGGCAAGTGTGGTGTAATGTGATAAGTACATGAGCATTTTGAAAAGAGGCTCGTTGATGCAGTGGTTTTTAAGAATGCTTTTGCTTGCGTGGAGATATTTTTAGTGTAGTAAAGGTTGTTAAAAACGCTTGTTGCTACAGTTTGAGAATATTGAAGAGTCGTGCTGTTGTTCAGAGATATTTTGAGTGTATGTTTTGTGATTTGTTTCAGTTTGGGGGTGGTAATTTAAAATTACCAATGGGGGTGGTAATTTAATGGGTTATGTGTTTTGTTTTTTTTTTGTTTGAAAACATGAGGGAAAAGTATTGCCCATTTCAGTATGAAGCAGGATAAAAAAGCTTTTAGATACAACATGGTAAAGACAGCATAACGATAGTGCAGGATTGTTAGAATAAAAAATTGTATTGAATTCTATTTTGTTCTTATTTCCAGCAAGAACCAACATCCAAAATTAAGAACGGCTGTCAATCGGTAATAGCATTAAAAGAATATCAAAAACATTTTTGCAAAAATAAAAATCCGAGACGATATCGGGCTTAAGATTTCCTCAAATAAATTTGCGTAGCGAAAACTTTTATAAAAAGTTCACCTCACTTTCGTACAAAAAGAGCGTCGACGTCGTAACGGTCGCCAATGGACATTTAATTCAACCATTAAGAATCAACGGTCTATATAAATCCAAAAACAAGCCGTTGCAATGGCCGGCGTCGACAATAGCTAACTATAAAAAAAGAATTACCGAAGAGATTGCCCCGAGACAACCGAGACGCGCGCCAAAAAACGGGCGCCTTCTACAAAAGAGTTAAAAAAACCCGAAACCAATGAGAAAAAATGTGAATCGATATCGAATCGAGTGGGCATCGGGATCAGAGAACGTGCGTGACTGTCCACGCGCGGTGAATCGATCCGCAAGGCGCGAGCCCGCGACACTATGCAAAAATCGATTTGAAACTCGGACGATTGGAAAGTCTAGATTCACAGCTCATTAGCGCTTTTAATCGATTTTTCAAATGAGAAACTTAAAAGTGCATGTAACTGTCGTAACTGCGCAGTAAGTTTGACAAGCGCCTAGTAGCGGCCATTTAAATAATCTTCTGCAAGATGTTTCTGTGCAATAAGATCTTATTTGGAGTTATTTTATACTTCCTGTTTGCAGATACTTGTTGATTAGTTACGGTGGTTATATTGAATTGCTCGCTAAAGAGGTTTTTTACTTGATGTGAATCACCGCGCAGGTAACTGGATATCTTGCAGGCAGTGTTCAATGTTCATGCCCCCGAATGTCGACGCTACCTCTGCAATACTAATAATTCTTATACACACGAACACAACCTGTATTTTCTGAGAGGCTTGATAACGTAAGTTCAGTTCTGCTGACGGTAAACTTTCAAAACCTGAGAAAACTCTCTCACTTGGAAACTATATGAGTATACCTACATACACAAAATCACGCCTTCTTCCCACAGGGGTAGGCATAGACCAAAGAACACCACTAGGTAAGATCCTTACAAACTTTCTTTGCTTCATTCACATCCATACATCTTGCCATACAAGACCGTCGGATACGAGTTCTACGTACCTGACCTTTTTGCAAGGAATCACCGGTATGATCTGTGTATGTCTTTCCAGGACGTCCTCTCCAGGCCTCATAATAAAGCCTACTAGAAATTAATTTCAGTAATTTCTTTTCACGAACTGTCGCTTCATGAAATGTTTTTCCATCGTTCTCCGTCTCATGATCAAATAATATTACACATCATTAAACAGCCCAGAGACAGACGGTAATGTAACACAAACACGCAAGACCAGACCCGAAAAACTCAATTTAAAACCCACTAATGAAAATGTACAAAAAATACAAGGAATATAGGCAATTTTTAGGCCTATAGGTACGAGATTACTATGATAATAAGTACATCAAATGAAGCGGAGAATCGTCGCGAAAAAAAACACTGGTTAAAATCTCCCAGCCTAGTGTTGTTTTAGGCTCTCGCAAAATATTGGGCTCGGTAAGCGAAGAATAACAATGGTAGCGCTTCTTATAACCTCAACCCACGAGGACGATGTGTCGAAAATTGAATCGGTAATTATATAAATTGTAATACACGTGTAAACTTACTGTATTTAATTAACACTCTCGTTAACCATGAATCGAAGGTGCAAATGAATCACCTGCTTTAAGTGGACACAGGCCTATTTTTAGTGTTTTTTTTCGCTGATAGTAACTTTGGTGGAGTTTTTTCCGCTGATAGTAACTTTTTTCATATTTTTGGGATTCAATAGTCAGGTCAAGCGTTATTGGATATACATGTTTACCATGCTTTTCATTGCTAAATATCGCTATGAATAAAATTGTAGCATTTCAAATAGTGTGATTGACCTTAACCATGCCCATTTCTTTCAATTTTAAAGAAGTAATTTTCAAAACTAACCACGTTTTACCGGTACCTTTATTCGCGGAAATAACATAAACCGAATGGAAAGCTTTGATTTTGTTCAACTATGTTTTAAATACGTTATCTTTCATCAAACCTGGAAGTTTACTTTGATCTTTTCCTTAATATTTAACACTAAAATTGCAATTTCCAACCTTGTAAAGATACTTATCATGTAACTATTAGAATGTTTTTCGCTAAGGTCAGTTGACACATGGAAATGAACGAATCATGTCAGCGTCAGCGCTACATGCCGACTGTCAACTGCAATGACGCCATGACGGCGTTTCATGTCCGAACTAGCAAAAAATCGCGTTTTTAAACTTATTATTATGTGTAACGTATGAATGTTTTTTGTTGTGACAGTGGTAAGGTAAATTTAAAACGGTTTTAAAACAGTTTTAAGATATTATTCTTATAAAAATTATAATATTAGTCGTTTTATTTAGCCAGTCTTCCAAATATGTTGTTTCCAGTCTCACTCACCGCATGCAGCTGAATCTCCTTATCTTCATATCGTATGATTTGTAGTCAACCTACTGTCAAAGTTGTTCAAGCAGCCCGCAGGCCTTTGACGTGGCTTAGCGACTGTTATCTTTATTAACAACAACCAAGACCGACTTTTTACGTGCCCTCCGAAGCACGGAGATGCCCAGTTTAAATACCTTGGATTGTAACACGATACCCCTCGGTAAGACTGTTAATCAGACTTTCGAGTTTCTGACTACGGTAACAACTATCAAAGATCTTGGAAAATGACAGCCGAGAACCACGATTTAACGTGCTTTCCGAAACACGGGGAAACTTCATATGTATAACACGGTCACCCATCCACAGAGCAACCTCGGCAAGTGTAGCTTAACCTTAGAGATTGAACCGCGTGGCTGTTGTTACTTAACCACGAGCTCCTCTCAATGCTCCTCTCATACTTTTGAGTAAGTACATCATTTTATATGAAGCATGAAACTTTGGGCCTTAAATAAAACCGGTAATATAAGTAAAAGTAGAGTTGATTAAAACGTATATTATTATAATAGTATTTGTAGAAGGACAGAGGTATGGCAGAGCACCTAACTGTCATTTAACGTGAGAGTGTCGCGGCGCTATGTAGAGAACTTTGTACCATATTGAGTAGGGCTGCCGACTTACAAGTGGAAGTTAATTATAATTAATTTTTATTTAGGTGTTTAGTGATATGGTAAGGTTTAGTTTCGTAGGTAGTGTTATTTTCTGGGCCTGAGGTTTTGGGTTTGATGCTTGGTTTGTAATATAGTTGAGGTAAATCTTGGTTATTAGTTATTTTTAACAAAAATGATGAAAATTATTTTAGCAAAAGGTTCATTACTTTTGACAGCCTCCGTGACATTGGTAAAAAAAGAATAAGTCCCCAACCCGCACTTGGCCAGCGTGGTGGGCTCAAGGCCTAACCCCTCCCTCATTACGGGAGGAGACCCTTGCCCAGCAGTGGGACATTAATGGGTTAAATTTATAATTTTATTATTATTATTGAGTGTTCACCAATTATTTTGGGGAATAATTGGAATTTTTGTGAGTGAAATTATGTATTTCATACTAAAGAATATTATATATTATCTTTTTAACTGTACGATGTAGAGATCCTGTTAACTCTCCTTTAACTGACGGGTGTCGCGGCCGTCGCAACGAAACGTTTGCGCAGACCCTACTGTACTTTGTGTTATGTAGGGCTGTACTCTAACCCTGGAAACAAAAAGAAAAATAGTGTTATCGTGTTTATTTCTTACAAAAAGGAGAAAAAATATTAACTTGCTATGTGTTAAAGATGAAGACTTTATTATTTTTAACCTATTGTAAACTTAATGCACATTTGAATTGTCTTCAATGGAATGCAACCTTTTATTCTTTACTCGTACATTTATTTATGTAATTTATACTTTCCTATTTTCTGTAGTCTATAACTGTAGTTAACTTAAGACTCCACAGAAAATCAATGAATCATCTACAAGCAATCACAATCTAGTTAACCAATAACAACCAAGACCTCTTGTCTATAATTTGGAACTTCATCATCACTTTCACTATAAAATATTAATATCCTAAACATTCCTCGCCAGCCCTAAGCGGCACTTGGCGGGCGACTGCTGTTTTTTCATTTACGAATATTTTCCTTGGCGTACGATATTTTTTCAGCGTGTTTTCCCAGTTGTAAGATAAACTACACTCCATCAAATGTATATTTTTTACCATTCGCCCCTCCGCCCCTCCTTTCACCCCCTCTCGCTCTTCCCAGCCTCTTATATTTTAAATTTCACGTGTAACCTGTTACCAATTTAGGTTATGTATTTTGTGTGATGTGTTTTTAGAGTGTATAGACCACTTTTTCAGTGTTATATTGTCTGGTTTTTATATGAGTTGGAAAATCTTTGACCTTTCACTTTGCGTCCACGTGTTTCACATCCTGCTGGGGTGTGTGTGGAGTATCGCTACTGTACTGTACTGTGTCATGGGTTTGATTCTCGTACAGTGCAAGTAGTTTAAAAATGTGTGCTTGGAAATTGTTGTTTGGGTTTGACTTTCAATTTGTATAATAATAATTTACTGATTTCTACATAATTAGGTTTTGTTTTCATTATGCCAATTACTCAGATTTTTCAAAAATGCTCAGTTGGTACGATACGGTACGGATACAAATGTAACTTTTATTGTCAGGTAAAAGCTCAATTTTCTAAGTTAAACTGCTCACAAAAGTTTTTTTCATTAATTATTTTCCAAATACATTACCTGTTCGCTACTGTTACTGTAGACGATCAAGTCCTCAGTGACTCCAAAAGTGGCTCGAACAGCCACGCTCCCTGTCGCCAAAGTATCACAACGATAACTAGTGCGTATTGTCACCAAGTAGCGGAGCATTGACGCGTGACGTCACGCTGATGACGACATTACCTCGCCGGCTAACGGCTTGTATAACCGTCACCATGGACGCTACACTTGTTAGTAGGTAATTGATTGGGAAAACTTTTGTTTTAATTATTGCAATTATTTATGGACTTTACTTGAGGAGCTCGTTGCTTAGTTAACAACAGCCGCGCGGATCGATCTCTGAGGCTAAGCTATGTTTGCCGAGGTTGTTCTGTGGATGGGTGACCATCTTATACATATTGAGTTCCTCCGTGTTTTGGAAGGTCAAAAATTTGTGCGTAACGGTTGTCATTTTCAATAATCTTTGACAGTCGTTAACAGAAGCTTGAAAGTTCTCAACCAGTCTTAACGAAGGGTATCGTTTTATAACCCAGGTAACTGGGTAGTGGAGGTCAGATAGGCAATTGCTCAATGTAAAATCCTGGTATCCAGTTGCATCCAGTGAGACTGGAAGCCGAGTCCACTGTAGTTGAAAGAAAGGCTAGGCTGATATAAGCATTAAAGTTGTTGGACTATAGAATTAACAAAGAAGTACTTTTAATTTTATCTTCTGGCCATTAAATCAAAAGGACAGTACATCCAAAAATATATTACCGCTCATTTGAAATGATTTGAAACAGATGTTATCGATCAAGTGCATCATCCTGCATGTCACAGGAACATCACAAATATGTACATATAAATATATTTGGCTACGGACAGACGTAACGACCGACATTCTTTATTAACCCTCTCGCATCCACCGGTCCACGTGAGGTGTGGACTGCGTTTGAATGACTTTGATACTTTGACAGGTAGAGATGAAAGATCTTTTGCTTTTTGAGGTTAGTTGTTAATTTAGTGTTAAATTCTTTGGTAAAGTCGTATAAAATGCCATTTTTATTGTTTATGTTTTTTTAAAACCGTTAAATAATTGTACTTTTTATATTTTAGGGAGATTGGGAAATGAAACTATTTACTAATTTCTCTCCGGCTACGGGCCTCCACCCGCATTAGGAAGATTAAGCCTTAAGTCCACCGTGCTAGAGTGCAGGTTGGCAAAAATATAATATTTTTAAATAAAGTTATTTTTTTTATAAATACTAAGCTCTACAAAAACCGAAAACTTCCATACAACAGTATGTCATCCACTACACCATTACAGCAAAAATTACATTAACTTTTGTCACTACAATTAATAGTTCAATGGTCGTTCTGAACCTACAATAAAACAAAAAAAGTAAAAATCCACCTTAAAGTATCAAGACTCCGCATTCATATACGTCCGGTCATCAAGATGTATAGATAGAGCACCTGTTCGCTGCAGGCGATCGGCTGCACTCGGCAATCTTCGGACAAGTTCGGCTCCACCCTCAACACAATGACAGTTGAAACTCAACTTTATTACGTTGTAATAGGTTTGATATTTCAATGACGTGATATTGGTGTCGTATGGGGTAGGAACGTGGGAAAATGTTGAGACATAATTATTATAATCTTCTGTATTTATTATTACAGGTTTTTTTAATATAAAGGATTAATTTTTAATTAGCTGAGTGATACTTCATTAGTGAAATATACTTCTAAGAACCCTAATTCCTTAAGCCTAAAAGGAAATGATTAATGAGGAAATCTTGCATATCTAAGAGTTCTTTAAATAGTTCTTGTAGTAGTCCCGAAACCAAAGCTTCAAGACATCCTTTCCCTTCGCTTCAGGAACCATGCCAAGCAGTAGGACAGTAACTATAATGGATTGATTTTATAAAATCTGTTTCAATAGGCTCACCCCTTTTATATGGGACTCATATTGGTCCTAAATGGTGAAGAGTGTTGTATGTTTTTATTTCGGAAAGTTGGCATGCGACTCCCTGGTATACGGAAAAAAATGGTTATAATCTACTTACTAACAACCCGCACTTGGCCAGCGTGGTGGACTCATGGCCTAAGTCCTTCCTCATTACGGGAGGAGACCCTTGCCCAGCAGTGGGCCAGTAATGG
The DNA here is from genome assembly GCF_050436995.1 of Anticarsia gemmatalis. Classification (NCBI taxonomy): domain Eukaryota; kingdom Metazoa; phylum Arthropoda; class Insecta; order Lepidoptera; family Erebidae; genus Anticarsia; species Anticarsia gemmatalis. The sequence continues at coordinate 10,626,127 of NC_134758.1, forward strand.
GTTAAAGTTTAAGTTTTAATTCATTTTATTCTTTATTTGATACTTTCAAATGTTGCTGATTATTATTCTGCTCAAAAATCATTAAAATCGTTCTCCATTCTTCGTTCTTGAGTTATAAATTGTGTTAGTAACACAATCTAGCTACTGATTTATCAATCTAGAATATTCTGAACCGTATTTTTAAATGATACACGTATTTAATACAGGTACAGTAAAGCAATTTCCATTACAGTTTTAAGTCAAACTTCCTAAATGGTATCACGTTTCTGTCACAATTACGTTGTAACAATTTACAATCACTTCATGTAAATGCCAGTGACCTGTAATCAGGAAACTTAAGTAAATAAATACAATAAGAATATAACAAAAAGATATAAACAAATAATGTACAGATGGCAATGAAAAATTATTAAAAAATAATTTGCAACACTGATTATATCAAATGACAGTAAAAACCGTTTAAATTCAAAATTTCAACTGTTTTTTTTTTCTTTTATAATATTCTAAAGTTAGTAGTGTGTATGTGTATGTTTGTACACTTTCGTTGCTAACGGTACAAGTCTATAAAGTCGGCTTGACTATAAATAGGCTTGCAACTTTCGATCTCATGCAGCATTCCACAGAATAAAAATAAAACATGTATTACAATGTGATTTAATTCTGTAATTATAGATGGCGCCACTATTCATGTAAAACTCAATTAGTTTATTAATTAACATTGTATATTTTAAGAGTAATGGTGGTCTAGGCAGTCGTTTAAGGTTCGAACACGAGGCAATACAACAACGACTTTTCAAAGTTTATAGAAATAATTATAATATTTTCTAGCAGTGAAGGAAAACTAAACCTGATCTTCTTCTTATCGTATGGTTAGTGGTCAACCTAGTGTCAAAGTTGTTCAAGCCGCCCGAAGGCCTTTGACGTGGCTTAACGACTGTTATCTTAATTGACAATAACCGGGACCGACTTTTTCGTGCCCACCGAAAAATTCTTGTAGGGATGCAAGGTCGACAAGCACTTTGTCAGTGTTTTGAACCACTTTAGTGGCTTTACCCCCTTTAGCAGTCAAGTGGGATAGCAATGGGTTTTTTTAATAAGGAACAGTACTGCACTTGACCAGCGTGGTAGACTCAAGTTACCCTTCCGTCGTTCCGGGAAGAAACTTTTGCCCAGCTGTGGGACAGTAATGGGTTATATCTATACTAATATTATAAAGCTGAAGAGTTTGTTTGTTTCATTGTTTGTTTGTTTGTTTGTTTGAACGCGCTTATCTCGGGAACTACTGGTCCGATTTGAAAAATTCAGTGTTAGATAGCCCATTTATCGAGGAAGGCTATAGGCTATATATCATCACGCTATGACCAATAGGAGCAGAGTACCAGTGAAAAATGTTACAAAAACGGGGAAAATTATGATTCTCTTATGTGACGCAAGCGAAGTTGCGCGGGTCAGCTAGTTTACAATAAAGTTCAGTTTAGAAGGCTATACGTTACTTTAAGAAGTCCAAAAATATGTTCAAACAGTCAATGATTAAGTACTTACGATCACGATCTTATTTAAAGGTATTTCGTTTTATTCTTCTTTTTATTTTCGGTACAATACATCATGTACATAAATAAATGTTGCCTCTGTGTGTTGGACGGTAGTTACTGTGTGTAGTAACTGTTGATCACGAGGATTCGGCTTCCATTCCCGAATAGAGCAAATTGCTATTGGACTTTCCTAATACGATTACAATATTTATCAGTAGTAGCCCGAAGTTTGATAACGTGCCCGGTATATGTCAATAGGCTCGCTCTCTATTACATGGGACGTCCAACGTGACTTGGATAACGTTCATTTACGTATTCCATACGCTTCTGTGTACGCTTTCAGGTACAAAAGACATAGTATTGTGTATGTAATAATACATAATATAATCTCATATAATAATATATCTACAGCTAGTTTTAATCCGTATACACACTAATTACTTAAAACAACAAAAAGGTTGTTTAAATCCTGTTACATGACGTCAATTTTGACTTTCAGTATTGACGTCATTTACAATCAGTAATTAACGGATTAAATACCTATTTATTACGAACAATCGAACAATCATATTTACAACTATAAACTCAAAGTTCAGAAACTTGGACAATAAACGTTATCATTTAAAAATACATTATTTTATAAACATTATAAGCGCCGCGTAGCTACGCCGACGAATTTTCTTTGCTTTTTTTTTCGTTCCATAAAAACATTTCCCCTGTCTTAAAGACAATTTATCAAAAACAAGAAGTCTAATTGGTTAAGCCGTTCTCAAATTTTGGCTTAGCAACACATTTGGGAACGCATTTTTATATAAACGATTATATCTTGATTGATAATATCTGGCCGCATTTTTATTACCTACACGAAAATAATATCAAACGTTTTCAATTGTGTTACAAAAGACTTGTACTTCTTTAAATGCTTACATTTTTCTTGCCTCAAACGCAAACCAAACTAAGTACACATCTTGACAACGTACTTATTTACCGAAAAATTACAAATATATGCATCAAAACGACAATAAATTGCAATTTATTTAATACCACCAACAAATTACTGTCACTAAGATTATCGAGAATGTCATAAAGAAAAAAAAAACTGACCGTGCAACAATGGAATCAACCTGTAGCAACCTAACCCTTTCTTTACATTTTTTTATTTTTCAAAGATCGAACCTTTTTTTTCTTTTTTCGGCCATTAGCTTTTTTGTTCGAATCTTCGTTTTTTGTGGGGAACCCAAATTAATATAATGTTTTTTTATATTCGATGGTATCAAAACGGGTTTGCTTCGAATCATGGGAAAGCTTTAATGAAAGTGTTTTTTAAACTCATAATAGTAGATACTCTCGTTTTCGTTAGACGTACGTTTGGATTTACATAACCTGTTTTATTCTGTAGTATACTAGCCTTGTTGTTGGTGTAGGATCTTGGGTTTTTCATTTAAAGACGATGTTGTCTTTACGTGGTAGCTATTTTTATCTAGCCGGTTTAATATTTCCGTTAGTTATTTCTAAAAGATCATCTGTATGTACATTTTACTATATTCTTTTAATAAAAATATAAGCATTTTATACATGTCTTAAAAAATAATAGTGTTCTAAAACCTGCCGAACTAAAAGTTGCTTCTATACAGTTTAAAATATTTTAGTATTGTAATTTATGATTAACTACTACAAAAGTCAGGTAGAATTCGCTTCTGTTTTTTCCTAGATAGTCTAGCCACTGAAAAAACAAATCCGAAACCAAAACAAACAACCAACAACATATTTTTTTCCTTTTTCCTTTTTTTCATCGCAGACGCCATCCATTTTGGTCATGGTGATTGACAAAACATTCAATGATCACATTTTTTTATTTTTTAATATAAAACACTGTAGGTTCGTACAGCCATTTGAGTTATGTACTGTTGTTCTCTACAATTGGTACTGTTGAGTACTTATTGAAAGTTTGACATTTAAAATGTACTGCAAAAATAGTTCCTACGACGCCCGTTAGAGGCGCTGATCAGATTTTCATACGAAATTTTTCGATAGCTTTTGATAGTCGATAATGGTAGAGATTCGAGCTACTGATGGTCAAGATTGAGATTTCACCAATTATTGGTAGTACACTTTTTTAACCCATTAATGTCCCACTGCTGGAAAAGTGTCTTCTCCCCCTAATGAGGGATGAGGGAATCAGCTCTTTATTTTTATCGTTTATCCAAGTAATTAATGCGATAACTTTTGAAAATAACCAATTAAGAACAAAATTTAAACCATAAACAATTACGTACCAACAACAATTCTTTTTATTTTTAGTCTTGAAATATCGACCACTGCGGCCATCTGGTCATAGTGATTGTAGTTAACTAGCACTAACAGGTTTTGAAGTATGTAGACGAGTGCAGTGCCTGCCGGTTTTTGCAATTCAGATGATAATAATAATATACTGTTATGAATTTGTACATCATTCTTAATTAAAAGATTCTCTTTTTTACGTAGAAGTTGCTCCCTTACCTCCCCGAGTCATGAATTCAAGTATATGGTTTTTTTTTCATGTGTTGTAGTCCAGTTTCTGTAGTGATTCTTGGCGTTTGTTTAGGTACTGGTATATAGTACATGACACATTTAGTACCTTAATATTTTGGAAATTAGAATTTGAGATTACCGACTGGCCATGTGTGATTTGTCCAGTAGTATATTTTTTTAATGGCGTGTACCTAAACTTTGAAGAATTCAAGAGGTTCTTTTACTATTCACTTTGTAACTTATCGCATAATACTCTTCGTATTTTGTTTAGTAAGAAATATCTTTGATTCAAACCTAAAGTATCGCTCCAGTAACCCAAAACTATCCGTTAAGTTGCCATAGTAACCAAAACCACTAAAGAATTAAAGCCTCCCCAGACACAAAACAACCAAAAAGTTTTTCCTAAAACTGTTAATGATCACGTTTAAAAAAAAACATGTCAACAACTACTAAAGAGGTGATACCTCACAGACTGTCTGCTGTTCCATTGTGGCTTCCAAAATTCGCAATCGGATACCGAATCTTGGACTTTTTTCATAAGAAACGATCCTTTATCCGGGGATCTCGCCAAAACGCCAGACGTTACGCATAAATCCTTATTTAAATATACCTTTGTCATACTTAGATGCTTCTAGGCTTATGTTCTTATCTACAAACAAAGAAAAACTAATCTTATTTTGTTGCTAATACATATCATAATGTGTTAGTTGAGAATAGACTCGACTCGGAAGAAACACGTCTTAGGTCTTCTTACCACCAACTGGAAATCTACCTTATACTTTTAGTGTTAAAGTTGAAAATTCTCTATGTGTTAGTCAAAGGGTTTTTATAGCAATAAATAAAGGAATATCGAAGTTGGCTGTGTCAACAACGCGTTGCATTCTTGTGCAGTGTGTACGACACACGCACACAGACGCGGGGACGTGTGCATGTGTGTGTGTACACAAATACTTATTGGTAAATGTTGACTTGGGAACAGAGATGTACTATGATACTACTCATATTGTTGTAGTTACGTCTTAGTAGGTAATGGAGGTGAGCAGAGGAAGAGGTATTAAAAATATTAACGAACGTTTTTGGTAGGTAGAGTCTATTTTGGGGTATGAACGCTATTTTGTCTCGATCTTTGGTCCTTTCCTGCCCCATAGAAGAAAAGCGTGATTTAATAAATGTATTACATATTCTTTTACATTATAACATACATAATAGCACGCCTTTTTCCCATAGAGGTAGGCAGACACCAAAGAACGCCACTTGGTACGATCCTCACAAACTTCCCTTACCTCATATTCTCTTTGTTCACCAAAATACTCCCGTGATCTTGCGGAATTTGTTAGGATAAAGATTTTTCAGAGTCGGTTGAGGATTCGCTTCAAACATATAAGGATATAAAATACCCACACATCACCACTCCCTAAATCATCATCATCATCTTTGTCATGCGTTCTTCTTAACAGTTGGGCACGGGTATTCATTAATTCGTCCTTATAGAAAAATAAAGGACCACCTTCGTTCGTAGCCAAATTAGCTTTAACAACTTTAAAAAACTTACTCCGGGAAATACAAAACTTGGGCCCAAATTATTCAAAAAACTTGTTATTTTTATATTTTTACACAATTACCGTTTACACCAACGTTCTCGTGATAATGAATAATTGATACAACTTCTATAAATGGCTGCCCACGCTTCAGAAGCAAAATATCTTTAAATTACAATATTCGACAAAAATAAGATAATTGTGGTTTAATATTACAGTGCTTTTAATGGGTCTTAATGACTTGAATCGCGATTCTCTACAGTCGGTACTGTCGAGTATCGAGAGTTTGACATTTAAAATGTTCTGCAAAAATAGTTTCTTCGTCGCCCGCTAGAGGCGTTGATCGGGTTTTCATGCAATATTTTTTGGTTGCTACCCGGTTATCTAGCAAGGCGATGGTATAGGCAATCGCCCCATTGCTCTCTCCATACACCACTAAGGTATGAGGATGATTGTAAATTGTAGGTCAATATTTTTGTATCACCTTTATCCATAAAAGTTAAATTCTTAGGGCACCACCCACCCATCGTTCCTTTAGACTACAAGTAACAAATTCTCGAAACATCGCCTACAATTTTCATCTGATTTTCATTTGACCAAAAACTTCATAATGCAATCGCGAGTAAGAAGTTTTACTCTTTTGACCAATTAAGGAGCTCCAAAACCCTATTGCTTTTCTTTTAAAACTGTAATTAGGATTAAGAATCTACATATATTGTCAAAAAATACCTCAAATAAAGTTATACGACGACGAACAAAACTCTCTTAAAATCTGGAAGCATAGTATAATTAGTAATTTTTCTTACCACTTCTAGCTACGTTTCATCTGAACACAATCCGTCTCCACAGCATCTCTGTGCATGTGAGCTGACCTTGAGCCGAGTTGACCCGTTCCCGCGAATCAGCCGGCCGCGTAGCCCTCTGCCGGAGGGGGGGGGGGGGAGGGGGAGGGATTCTGGGTAAAGTTTACAAGTCACCAGCGCTTGTGCCGAGCTCACACACTGCAGCTTCACTCGTCTCGGAGGAAGTAAACAAATGCTTTTTTGTGAATTAGGTATTATGATTTTCTTTTGACCATACTTTTTAGTTTTTAGTTTCAGGTCAGTTTTTATATGTTTAGGGTATTTTTATGTAATTGTATGTACAACTTTAAGGTCTATTTATGTACAATCTTGTATACTTACTGCGTCAGAACATTAAGGTTTCGATCGCATCTGAGATTGAACTATCAGATTTACTTTTGTTACACGGACTGTACTGGTCTACAAAAAAACGGTAACATTAGATTTTCAGCAATAGAAAATTGGAATTTGGAATAGTGATGTATAAAATATTGAAATAATTTTTGTTTTCTTATTAGATTCCACTTGAACAGAAAATATTCTTAAAATGATATAGTTTTACAAAATACATGAGATTTATAAACACTCATAAACCAGATAAGAACTAAAACCCAATAACAGTTCATAACACCCTCACAGATGTGTTTACTCTACAAAATATACACAATTAGTTAGCGATATTAAGTATTTCGGAGTTCACTTCATAAATGTAATGGTAAACAAAATTAGACATCTTTTTTGAGAAGATACAGCTGTTTTAACTTGCTTTGGGTTCGATTTTTGGTAACTCTCCTTAAACCTATAGCCTTCTCTTAATATAAGTTTGTGTCAACCACGCTGGCCTAACAAACTGGACAGTACTTCAAGACATGTCTATAAAATTCACAAACTTCGGAAAGCTTTTTGATGATTGTATTATGCATGTAAACTTTTTCGAAAATGTTTTTACTTTTAGTATAAGATATATTTTATAGATCATGCGTCTGAGCAGTCGTTCTATGGAATAGGCCATATTATATCATTCAAAGTGCAGAGAGGGGTTAAGCTTCTTACGATACTGACGGCTAAACGTTGATGTACAAACTGAATGTAAGAATCATGCAGGTACTTGACCTCACTGATCAACTAAACGAAGTACAGGTACCTACTGATGCAACTGAATTTTCCCCTAAGGTGTAGGCAGACGCCGGTGGTATGCAATGATGCACGTAAGGTACTACTGGGTGATGTTAAGCACGTTAACAATCTTAACGCTATTATTAGTGAATTCTACTACAGAAATCCGAATACCCAACAACATTTTTCCTGACCTGGGAATCGAACCCGAGACCCGATCAACAGTCCGATCGATACTACGCTTCGGACTACAGAGGGACCTTAAAATAGGAATCTTATTAGTTATCACAAACAGCTGAATAACTAAAGAGCTTGACTTAACTAAAAACTAGAGAAAGAAGTTTTTGAAAGATTCGTCTACCTTTATCGAAATATAACAATAATAATATAAGAAGCTATAGCTAAGAAGCTAAATAATGCAGTCAAACAACAATCTCACAAAAATCCATGAAATAAATCATTGTTAAATCAAGCCAATATCAATAAACATCACAAAAATATTTTATCAGCTCACCCATCGGAAGTTATATTGCCCTATATCTATTACTACGGCTAATCTAACTCATTCCACATTCATTTTACTCCATAAAAATCTTAAATCAATACATAAACATAAATAAAACCGCCTATATCTTAACACAGCTTCACCGTGGACCACGGTCGCGAGCCCTTCAAAATTAACCGGTTATTTTCTTCCATCCCTCTCCCACATACGACTAAAAACTATACCTGTCCCCTTTTGCCCTTCGGTCATTTTTTTATCTCACTCTCACCACCGGTGTAACTACCACTTTCCCTTTTCAAAGGACGAAGACACTAAAATCTTCCGTCCTTCTCTTGCTTCATTCGTTTTGTATGTGGTATCTCTTTTCAGGAGTCAGGATTTGGCCTTGAGACCGAGATGCAGAGTCTGCTCAAAGTTATTTTTACTTTTTACTTGGAACGATGACTAAATGCGTTAAGAAGCTAGTGGCAAGTCCTCCGCTTGTTTTATGGTATGTGTTTTGTGTAGGTGTGTGTATCCGAACGCGTATTATTATCTGTGCTTTGTTGACCGTTGGTAGCCATTTTCGATTTTCCGTTGCATTCTATTTGATATTTAGATAATTGTAATTGGAGATTAATTTCCTTTAAAATATAATTGAAGTAGACAATTATTTTAGTTTAACTTGGTCAAACCAAAGTTGCAAGAAAATACAAAAAGAAAACACTGAGTCTTTGACCCTCAACCGCAACCATTGTACCTCTTTGCCCAGACTTTTATTTATAAGGAAAGTTCGCAACTCCAAAGTTCGATAGAAAAAAATATCGTATAGAGTCTAAACATTGAGGAAATCTTATCACAAAAATTAGCAGATCTTGTCTATTCTAGTTTTAGGAAATTTCTTGACCATTCTTAAACTAACTCATAAGACTTCGCAAATATAACAGCAGTCAATAAAAAACCTATAACCACTATTTTTATTACATTAATATCGCGATATTTACATTTCAATAACAAAACAAAGCATTTGTTTTGAAACAACACATAAAGGGGCAACACTGAACGACTGGAAATCCCTTCAAGTGAACGGAAACATGTGTTATTTATATCATTTACGCAGTAGCTAACTTAATAAATATCAAGTTGTATTCATATCTTTGGACAACTCATATACAGTCATCTGATTCGAGACTAAAGACTGCTTGCAATGTAGTCAAGCTATGAAAAATATTCAGTGCTTGTACTGCAACCAGACAACCAAACATACTTTATGTCCGTTAGAATAGATACTTAAAACAGAAAATAATAGTTTTTTTATTTAGATTCATCGTACAAAGATATGTCCTAGACGACAATCGAACCTATGACATTCAGCTCTTCGGTGACAGAGACTACTAGTATTGCAAATAATTGTTGGAGATTATATACTTATATAGTACCTACACTAAAGGCTGTTTAGGGCATTCTGTTATCCCACTATTGCTGGTCAAACACAAAACAATTGAAATAGTCCCTAAATCAGTCGGAGTCGTGTCAAATAATTTTCAATTTTATCCGAAATAATGTTAGTTAGGAGACCCCCCCCCCCTCATCACGGGAGGAGACCCATGGCCAGTAGTGGGACATTAATGAGTTAAATTTATTATTTATTAAAGATTACTTATAAAGAAATTAATTTTTCATATATTTATTTTTAAACAATTCAATTCAATAGATCGTTTTTCCCCAATGGAGAATGTTACCTAATTTTGATTTTTAGCATTCCATATTCTCGTTTTAAAATAAAAAATACTGGTGAAAGAATTACTTCGATACGTCAATTAGTTTTCGATTTATAAGTAAAACAAGTTGTAACCGCACAACGCTTGCTCTCGGTGACGGTGTGACGTCACTCTACACTTGCTCAGTCTGGCTCACACAGTCCGCTTGCGGTCGCGCGCTCGGTGCGTTGAAATTATTCCTAAATACTTTTAAAAATGTTCAATTCAAATACTAGGAAATCATATGTTGTGCCTAAATGTAATTTAATATTATGTAGGTAAATACATAAGTAATAATAAATAACTTTATATTATAATGAAACAATTTCTAACCGGATTGATCGCGAGTTTATTGATTTTACTGTGGCAGGAAAAATGTAAAATCGATAAGTATGCGATTATTTCGGTTAAAAACTGTTTCATTATAATATGTAGTGATCGTAAATATCTAACACTAGCTGACCCGCGCAACTTCGCTTGCGTCCCATAAGAGAGAATGAGTCAAAATTTTCCCCGTTTTTGTAACATTTTTTACTGGTACTCTGCTCCTTTTGGTCGTAGCGTGATGATATATAGCCTATAACCTTCCTCGATAAATGGGCTATCTAACACTGAAAGTATTTTTCAAATCGGACCAGTAGTTCCTGAGATTAACGCGTTCAAACAAACAAACAAACAAACAAACAAACAAACAAACAAACAAACAAACAAACAAACAAACCCTTCAGCTTTATTATATTAGTATAGATTATTACTTATTATACCTATGTTTAACATACTAGAAGCCGCCCACGACTTCGTCCGCATGGAAACCCTTCCCGCGTAAATCCCGATCCTTCGGGAACTCGAGGATAAAAAGTAGTCTATGTGTTATTCTGGGTCTTCAGCTATATATCAAATTTCACCGTAATCGGTTCAGTCAAATTTGCGTGAAAGAGTAACAAACATCCATACATACTTACATACCTATGTACATACTTACATACATACGTACATACTTACATACATACATACGTACATACATACATACGTACATACATATATACATATACAAACATACGTACATACATACATACGTACGTACGTACACACATACGTACATACATACATACATACAATGACAAATGTTTGTTATTGTATATATTACTTATGTATGTACATATGTACATTCTCACAAATTCTTTCAAATTTATAATATTAAGTAGGATTTCGGAAGCAACAAAACCTCTATTTGTTTCACAAATAATTCGCAACCATTATTCCATTTATTTTAGGTAGATTATCCGATTGCCCTTTTCAAAATCCTTTATCCATTTTATTAATCGAATAGTATTTACTATTATTATAAGTTATTTTATACATAAGCGGACGAAAACACAACAAAATACTACGCAAGCTATCACACCTACAACAACGATTGGCGACTTAATACTAAGCGGGACGCGGCCCGCGCGGCACGGTAATGTAGTATGACGTCACACCCGCTCACGCGGCTGTTAGCGGGGCTCGATATTTTTCGAAACTTTGAATGCTTATAAAATCAAAACTATTCGGTATTTTTGACTGAAACAAAAACTATTTTATATGTATACATACAGGCTATACTGTGTCAAAATTTCAAGCGATTTGGCATACCTAGTAACATTCTCCATTGTAGCGCCATTTGCAGTCTACTATCATCCGAACCCTACAATGCTACCTTTAAACAACTAGTCATGTTTTTCACAATAGGTAGTTTAATCCATGTTGGCAAGACTGGATGAACTTGTTCAATCCTCAAGTACTCTTTACAACATTGTTTCATTGTAATTTTTGATTTGCAACATTGTAGTGTGCGGTTTTAAACATGCAATTATAGGATCAATATAGTAGAATAAAAGAGAAATTAATCGGATGTTGACCTCTTGTTTTCGTATTATCGGAAGTCTTAGAATCGAATTTGGCTATTGTGATAATAAACTTTCGATAATAATGTGTCTTTTGTTATGTGAAATTTCATGGAAAAGCAATGCTAACAGCGGTAATCATTTTTCAGCATTTGAATAGTAGAGTAAGGAGTAGTTACATGTAACTGTATATCAAATTGACATAATTTTATCATTACAATTTTATTCTGTTACCTTTAAATAAAAGAAAATCTATAATATCTAGAATTTATTGAAACTTATTAGCGAATAAAACTAAACCTTTCTTAGTACAGCGTTTGCTTGCCTATTTTATTATAATCTTGTCTCACACCTCCAAAACTCTACGTAGAACTAAAGAAAGTAAGTTTTCTTCAAAAAATCCATTTATGAAAAAGTTTATAGCCGCCATATGTTCTTTAAATATGATCGGCAAATATAACCGTCTTAAAAACTCTAAAACATACATGTACCAAAAATCCCAATCGTTATAATCCAGACAAATTTTAAGATACACGTCATGATGGATTCTCGGAGCTGTGTGTCTCTGACGTTTATGATTGATTGATAACGTTTTAAAACCAGTGACATTCTCGGCTAAGGGTGTGGGTACATTGTTAACGTATGACTAGTAGCAGGGTCTGGTCGCAACTTGCGAGATCTTTTTTAACCATAAGAGTGGTATTATTACTGAGGTAAAGCGTAGAGCAATAATATGTTAATTAATTGGAGTTTTTATAAAAAATCAAAAAAATGGCTCAGTCTAATGTATTGCGAGTTAGGTAGTCAAAATGTTCTATTAAATTGTATTTACAAAACTTGAACTAAGCTTTTTAGTACATATCTGTTTTTTCTGAGTAGGTTACAGTCGACTTATAAAATACGGCATTCCAGTTTTACAAGTTCGGTTATCAAAAATCTGCCAAAGCTATTTACTTTTACCATGCAACGCAAATGTAAAAGTAAGTCAATAGAATAGTAAGCTAAGAGTGACTTCTTCGGTGTATAGAGGAGATGGTGAAAAAATATTTCCTATAACATTCTCACACGAATCTTCAGACAAATATGTTTCAAACAATTACAAACAAAATTCTATCCAAATATCACCGGACTCTTCGACCACTAGTCGTATTAGTCGTTAGTTCCAACGCAGTCGTAGTCGTTACCTCCAATGCACTCACACCCTAAGCCGCTCGGAGGCACAAAGTTAAGGGGTGCTACAAACCTGTATGGTTTCCGTTCAGTTTGAGTGTTGTACCACACCTGTGAGCCTGGGAGATACACCTGTCCGGCAAAGAGTTACTTAAATACAAGTATTATTGAGAATAATGTAGGTTAATATGTTCATTTAACAGTAACAAAGTTTTAAGTTAGTATTATAAAATTGTAGGAAGGAAATAATAACATTATGAAATGTATAGAGAAAATGATGACTTTCTTCTCTTTTCTTGAGATGTAGAGTCGTACTGAAAATAGGAAAAAGTTTAATGCGGACCTAAAAATGTTGAAATATTATGTGGCAAAGTACGTCTATGGCAATTTTATACTAATACAAACTTAAAGATGTTAAAATTATTTATCGGTAATGATAAGTTGCTATCAATGATAAACCTTACTCCGACGACCATTTCCTGCAAACATTTATGGTAACTCGATGCGGGGCATTTCATACAAAACAGTATGATGTAAACACAAAAGATTAGTAAGAAGAGGTAATAAGAAAAACAAATTGTCGAGTTCAAGCCGCAGTTCAACGTACCGCAGCAATTACCGCGCCGCGCCGCACAAAACAACCAAACGGCGACCTTGCGAGGAAAACCAAAAAAAATTCCCGCGCCGTCCTGACCTACATACACACACGCGGTAAAAACGTATAAAATAACATAATAATAAGACTAAATAATAATAAAAAAGGAATGAAGAATCAAAAATAAAAATAATAATCACAAGATTACGGTTACGCTTTGCGGTGGGCGCTTTTTCATTCACGCTCCGATGAAATAGTTCTTCTTTTTAAAAAGGGGACGGTACGTGCCGCGGACTTGCCTTTTCTTTTATTTTCCGATCTCTTTCTTTTTTAATCATTTCACGAATATGGAGCGTTTTTATTTTCCCCGCTGGACGGCTTCCATTCATACGGTGCGGCCATGTGCCGGCTTACGACCGACTTTTTGTTACTTTGAAACAATTACGAGTAACAACCGGTCGTAAGATTTGTTCGTCGACTTGTCTGCTGTTTATGTTTTTTGTTATTGCGTAATTGTGATGACGTTGATGAGATTGCTTTATTAGTTGCTCCATTTGTTTTGTTATGATTTGTATTTGATTAAGTGGTTTATGTAAGCTGTCGTTATGTTATGTGCTTGATGGTAGCTATACTCGTCAGCTTGGAAATGAAAGATAGCTTATGAGCAGACTTTAGATGTGTTAAATACTTCTGATGAGTAATGAGGCAGTGCATCTTTTCTTTACGTCTTTTACTACCAGAGCAAGATTATCAAACTTGCAGTGTGGCAAAAAGTTGGTACTATTGAAGATACTAAAACTGTTGCCATTATCTAAGGTCGTTAGCAAAATAAAAGTTGCCATTAAAGGCATAAGAAACCTTATACCATGCCTAGAAGCCGAAACCAGGAGCTGTTCATCAAGTGTCACTTTGACTGATGTTTGAACCACCTTAGTAGAATTAAACCGATTTGAATGAAGTTCGACTCCCATTTTCTTTAAAACTAGGTGTTCAAAGACTCTCATTCGTTCTCATTAATATCTGAACCTTGAAATTGCTTTTCATAAATTACTATGATAATAGTAGTTGTACATTTAGCCATCATAGACTAAAGGAGTGGCGAGAAGGTATACTTCCAGAATCTTCATGGTTCTACTACCTCAAACTTCCATACTTTACAAAATAACTCAATGCATTTCTTAACCTATGTTCCGGACTCGTGGCCTAAACTCAAGTTGTATTCAGCTGGCACGGCTATCAACACTTGGCTTGAAGTGACTAACTACTAGGGGGCAAGCATATTCCCAAAAAACCAGACACGTAACTAAATTCAGAGCTAGTAATGCGAATATTACTAAAGCTATCCACTAGCTCCATAGCGCTATACCTGACTTGGAAACCTGACCAGCAGTCATACTCACTGCCATGAACAAATTATGATTTGTAAACTATAGAATACTTTTATCCTATAGTTTTCCAAGCAAGTGACGTCATTAATCCCTAAACACTGACAAAAGTGTGTTCTGTAGGTGTTGACTAGCGGCAAGTTAGAAAGTGTCTCAGACTAGGCAACAAGAGACGTTGTTTTTCCGCCGCGCCGATACTTTTGTACGCTTTTGTACTTTTTACCTTCTTGTTTCTTTCAAGCTCCAATTTAACACTTGTCGTGTTCGCATGGCGCCTTCGTACTGTTAGAAAGAAAGATATTGGTCGTGGATTCAATTCAATTTTGTAAAATACCAATCCTTTTCAAACCCCTGGTTTCTGAGTACATTTAGCGGTAGTTTATCTATTCAATAGCGTTTTTTTATATAAGTTTTAACGCTATTGAATAGATAAACTACCGCAGGTAAAACAGGTTACTCTGGAAGCTTTTCGTCAATAACTTAGCCTCTTTCAAAAATCTTGACCTACACCTATACTCAGAGTTGTTAGTAAATTAGCTGATTTGTGCATTCAGATCAACAAAACTTTTGAAGTACTTTCAGAGGTCCGATTATATCCTCTTATAGTTATAACACGAAAATACTAAAATATCACAATATTGAAACAACACATTGCTGACCACTGCCAACTATAATACGGGGATGAAATAGATCTTATTATAAGTAGTCAGTCTCTATCACGAACTAAAGGCCGCACTCAGAAACGCAATTAAATTTCAGTCACTCTTTAATATCATAATATTGTCCATTTAACTAAAAGACTATTAAGACTTTTATAGAGACCAAGAGACTATTAAGTGTCACGCGTATTCCCGTCTCATTTTCACAACGCAGTCTTTTCTGCGTATCGTTAAAAAAATTAAACTCCACCGGCCAATTTCCTTCAAGCCAACTCCAGTGCGGTCAAATCAAACTTTTTGCGTTCAAAGAATGTCCGTAAAAAGTGCTCCGTGTAATGACAATCTGATTTGTGGACGACCGTTATAGCTCCGATCGCGCCCGATCCACCACCCATTGTCCGCGGTTCGACTCCCGAGCGAGTAAAAAGATCGCGATAACTACGTGCGCACTTATAATAGATACTGTTATATATTTCTATGAAGAATTTTCGATAAAATTTTTGGTGAAAAATGTCGTCTCGGGTTAATGACGGTACGTGATTTTTGTAAACATAATTGTGTTTGGATCAAATCCGCGAATACTTATAAACGACGTGATCGTTTAAATTTGATTAATCACGTAAACTTTATAATACATCCACTTAAAGTGACAAGTGTATACATCTTTTCACGAGTTTAGCTATTTTGTTAAATAAAAATAAATTACAGTCCATCTGGTATAATACTTCAAGCAATTTTATAAAATATATAAAATAAAAATGTCCGTTTAGTATGATATTTCGTGCTACCTATTTCGTAGAATAAATAACATAAAAGCCTTAAATAACTTTTTTTTTGTTTGAAAACTTCTGCCATTTTTTGCGTCTATTTAGTCTAAATATGTTGAGAGAGTATTAGTTAACACTTAACAATACGATTTCATAGTTTTGCTTACATAATATGTACATACATTCATACATAAAATCATGACATTTTCTCATAAGTGTGGTAGGGATAGAGGCCAGAAAATAGTTACATTTTTAATAGTAGTTGTCATTTGAAGTCATTTTAGCAAAACTGCATGGCTTTATTCAAAATAAAGTTTCTTCCCTATTTCAGACGCTTAGGTGTCGTTTTAAGAAAACAAAGCATGTGTTTGATCTTAGGTCTTCAAGAAACTCCATACTAATCATTATCTAATTAAGTTTAATGACTTTGCCCTGAAACGTCACCGACGAACTTATGCAAACCTATTGATTAACATTTGTAATTTATAGAGGAAGATGTTTATAAATAAACATAAGGTCTTAGTTTTAAGACTCTAGACAATCTATGTCTATAGTCTTGAGTTAATTTATTTGTATTAAAATATAAATTCATTCAACACATATAATTAAGCAAATTATATCTTAACATAAAATGATGATTAATGAGTAACACTTTCATTAATCATTATTATTATATTACGGACGGACATAAAAACTTCAATCTATATGTATTAATTAGGTCCCATAGAGTTCTATGTCTTATTAATAAATACTTTTAATAATAAATTAATGAGCTCATTGATGTAGCTGCTAACTTTCGATTGTTAATTTTCTTTTATCATAATCCTGCTCTAGTTGCAAATATTTTTACTGCCTAATAGTCAGTTTCAGCACATGTGATTATGAGTTGTTTTAATTATTGTTTTACAGCCTAATGGTCAGTTTCAGAACTTGTGATTGTGTATTGGTTAGCTTAATAAAAGGAATGTTGACAGTTTTGACTTTTTCCGTTATTTTTTCTATCGGACAAGCTTTGAAAATCCGATATTTATTCATAAGTTGTGAAGCTTGCCGTTTTTAGTTTTTATTCTGTTTTCTTAATATCTATACTAATATTACAATTATTATATAAAAAAAGGAACGTATAAGATCAGTGCACTACTTTTAAATAATATCAGTTACGCTATAAAGTATCTTTCAACGCCATCTAGTGAAGAAGTGAGTAAAATAAAGACCGATATTTTGTTTATTTTTTAAGTTCGAGGCATTTTATCTTGTACCCATAACTTAATGAAATATTTGTTAAGATTTATTACCACCTAAACTATTGCAGATTTGAATTTAACCGTGATTTATTGACAACTTGCTGACACGCCCGGGTCTGTCCGCATACAAAGTTTCCTCCCCTGTAGTTACTGTAATGTTTAGACCTTAAAGGAAAACTCTTCTTCTTTTAGACCATCTCCACTCTTATCGAAATTGATTCAGTTTTGTAGCCGTGAAAGCTATACCGACACAAAGACAGACGGACTCGCAATTATAATATTAGTCTGAAATTCCATATTTCAGACTAATACTGCGACTGATAGTCTAAAATAAGCCGCGATCTAAAAACTATCAGTAATTTCTCGATCAAAGTTAGGAAATCCAATAACATAATACTTAATAGCTGCTATTGGATCTAGAAGTATCGCTTTATTAGAACAGTTTAGGAGGAAGTGCTTTTCGTTTACGTTTTAGCTTTGAGCCTTTCAGCTATTAAGTAGACCTTTAATGAGTAGATTGCAACCTTACAAACAGTAACTACGGATTTCGTACGGACATCGTATTTCGTATGCCAAAATTTTGGCATAAGTTGTCAACTTTTTCTTCACGTTATGCATACAACGCCATCTATCGGACTACACTAAAACATGACAGTAAAAACAATCAGTCAAGTCAAGATAATTTTGTTTGCGCTACAAAAATCAATTACAGTAGCGTATCCAGTAATTTGGGTGTACTTATAGAAATAGTTGAACATCTGTCTTAATGTTCATATCGCGTGTGAATAGATCAGACGAGAGAAATGCATCTCAGATGATAGAAAAGTAGTTTAAAATGTAAGAGAATGGATGAATGGATAGTGTATTTATTTGTAGTTAGTATTAGATTGTAGCTCCGCTCCTGTATTTTTTAAAATAGTGACATAAAGACCTATGTAACCCACGGCTTCTGAGGTACAGTTAGCGTTAGTTTATCTATTCAATAGCGTTTAAACTCATAATAGAAAAAAACGCTATTGAACAGATACACTACCGTTAAATGTACTCAGAAACCGGGGGTATATCCTTCCTCTGTTCGATTAAACTTGGATTTGATTCCTCCTTATGTTTATATTCCAGATGGGCAGAATCATAGACCATCAGAGTTCAAATTGATTGACCAGTTCGTCCCAAATAAGTGAAAGTATGTCCAATTTTTTCTAAATTGGTTCATCAGTTTAACCGTAAAAATGTCATACACAAACTCGATCTTGTATTAAGCTAAAACAAAAGTAAGACTTAAATATTTTCTGGTACTAAGGGTAAGACCGTTAGTCAGAGAGTAGAGTAAGGCAAAAATATTGAATATTTTGTAGTCCCAGTAAAGTAAATTAATGATAAATACCTTTTATATTTAAGAAAAGGGGAGACGGCTTTGCCGAGCAGTGGGACACATAATGGGCTAACAAAAAAAATAAACATTCTTTGTTTGAAGACATTAGAGTTTATTTCATTGTCCTAGACTAGCAACAAAATGAATTCTTCTATCAATAATACCTTGAAACCAGTTCTAATATCTACAAATCTATAGTTGAACACAAGGTCCTTTTTCACCTTTGTCGTACCTACTGAGGTTGGCACAGTGGTGACCTCTGTCCGTTTTTATGGGCTTCTAGAAATAATGGCAAATATTCGTCCTACAGACGTTCCACGAACGAGTCCGGCTGGTTTTGGACACGTCTTGTTATTGCTAACGAATATACCTATAGGTTTTGTTGTTAAGGTAGATATTAATTGTGTTGGGTGTTTAATTATGTGTTTGTCAATCACTAAAACAAAAGCAAAAAAAAATTCTAAGTATAGGCTGTTTTCCGAATTTTTCATTTTACTCCAATTATTATGATACATACGTATTTCACTATAATATGCTGGTGATCTACCTATAAAGAAAACAATTCAGCATCCTTTAAAGAGAGTGCAATGAATTTTTCCGCAAAGATACCGCGATGCAGTTGAACACTTTGGATCAAAACGATGCTATTTTTGCTGAAGAAAGGTCCAATCCATACCCATTTTCTGATAATTAACAACAAAAATAACAAGTGTCAAAACACGGGCACGAGATAATGAGCATAGGTACTACAACTAGGTATAGACCCGAGCATCTAAGTATGTATATGGTTGCTATGCACTGATATGCGATCAATGTAGAGTTCTGAGTGGAATCAAATCAAAGTCGGTAGAGGCAAATCAAGTTGCAAATTGCATAAAATTAATTATTCCGCTATACATGCGCCGTCAATTATCTGCCTTTAATTTATTTCGAACCAATTACGATGCAGAATGACGTGACCATTGCATTAAAAAAAAAGCACGTCGTGTTTATGTCTAACAAGTTTTGGCGCGAACGCTTCCAGGCGCCATCTCTTAATACGATATCATCTGATCAACAAATTGTTATCGCACGCAACGATATGCTTTCTAAAATTCCAATTTTCTTTTACATTGTCGTGTTGAAGTGGAGTGGCTCGCTTCGTATTTAATTCCTTATCAATGGTGCCACCGGTCGTCCCGTTATCTAATTTCTGAACGAATGGCGACGGCCATTTTGCCGCCAACCGTGACCAATGCTACACTTTGGTGTCCGAGATTTTTTAACACTGAATGTACAGTCGAGTACACACTTGTTACAGTTTCTGTAGGTTTGCTGGTCTTGTACTTGTTCGTCTGCTGTCCCGAGCACGTAGGTTGTCGCTCTAAACTTGCTTTTCATCAACTTGATCTTTAGTCCCCTTACAGTCCTGGTCCATTGCCCTTAGATTTTGTAGCCCTTTGATTGAAATTATAAGACTTTTATAAATATAACTTTTACAAGCAAAAGTTTAACCTGCATTAACATCATCATCGACAGCTTTTCTACCCACTTCGTAAGCCTGCTACTATGCACGCCAGAAGAAAAGGGATTTTCTTTGCCAGGTCTTTTCGACAAACTATCCGACGATATCATAGACCAGATTCTAACTTACTATGTCTCATCATTGTTTTTTGACCCGCATTACTAGCATAATAATGTAAGCATACAAATAGTTCTCTTATTCTCCTTATTACAAAGCTTTGTAAAAATTAGCTTTCAATCCTTTTGCAATATTTAAAACCTTTTTGAGCGTGTCTGTACTGAGCCGGTCGAGTTAAATTAGGAGACAAGCTCGGCACTGGACACATGGTTGGCAACTAACTGATATTTATATTCCCAAACTAACTTACTATAGCACTTACGAGCTCGATTTAGCAAAAAAAGTTCAGTATCACATAAAACTAGCAGAATAAAAAGTACTTTTGTTGCCTAGACATCTACATGTCGACCTTAAGTTAAGAAATAAGAAACGATTATTTTATGATCAAAAAAAAGATTGCTGTAATACTGTTTTTATGAGTTTAAGTTGTTATAGAACTGCTTTTATTAGGCGCGTTTATTTTTGTGCAAATTCGATGCATAATCTGTGACATACGAATAATTTGGAAATATTTCCATTTTATGCATGCAGGTTTTTGAGGTTTTATAGAGCATTTCAATACCTACCTTCCGATGGGCCTGTTTAATGGATAGGAACCTGCTCATTAAAATATACTTATAATGTTTTATAGATGTAATCATGTAACTCAAAAACCTTTCATCAGTTTGTTATCGGAAACAATAAGATTATCATAGTTAAAAGTTAAAGTTAACCACTGTTAATTAGTAGAGAGTCTTAATAGAAAACTAAAACTTAGTTGTCTTGCATAAATATTGTGTTTGGTACAACATCGAACGATAAAATACGGCTACGTTTATCCTACGCGTATTTTTTCCAGCTCCAAGCTTTAAAGGTGTGTAGAGATCTACACCAAACTCATAAATTTGTAAAGAAAACACCGTAGCCATGGGAGTACCTACTCTCCCACCCTCCGGAAATCGTTGAGACAAAATTAAACACGACATTTGAGAAGCAAGTCATAATCCATTAACTTAATGAGATCAACGCGCTTATAATTTTGTATTATTTTCATGAAGTATAACAAAGCTGCTTCAGTTAGTAATATGAGGTATTAAACTATCAACAAAATAATAATTGTGTGTATGTAATGCTTTCAAATTATGATTAATTTACGTTACCGGCAACCAGCCAAAAAAGTAAACAAGAAGTTTAATGTTTCGTGCAAAAACGCGCAGAATTTTCTTTACAAAATGAAACTATTAATCCTGCTCGATCAGGCTCAAAAAACTGCTATTCTAACAATTTTTCCTATCCAGGCGAAACCCGTTTTTAAATATTTACAGCTTAGTTATGTAGATACAAATTTTTGGTGCATGGCGGGTCGGTGCGGCAGTAACCATAGCAACAACGTCGTTGTTTTGCCGATCGCGCTTTGTCTATTCTTTTTTTTTCTTGCTCCGCTTTTTTCGTACGGAAATATAGGCATAGGAAAGCAGACAATGCCTTTTAGAGGGTACATGTTGAATATTCGTGTGTTTCAGGAAAACAATTTAATTGTACCAAATACAAAGGATGGATAGATGGATGTTTTAAAGCTAAATAAAAGAGAACGTTAGGCTACGTTAGTTATGAACAGGATGTCTATTGCCCACCTGAAATTAAGGTGAAAACTAGGTACCTACCTTATTGGATAGGCATAGATAGTACATATTATATTGGATGAAGACTTTTTTATGTAATGTACTTATTTCTAGGTAAGTGCTCCATAATCAAAGAAGTATTAATAGAAGTTGCTTTTGGTAGATAGGTTAAATCACGGATTTTTATTTAGAGAATTAAGTTATAAGAACTTTGTTTAGGTTTGCTCTGCAAATACGAGATCTGCTTATATTTTTATAGTATATAGGTATCTAAGTAGTTTGTAAATGGACTAGATAGTCACAGGTAAACGGTAAGTATGCAACAAAATAGGTAATAGACGATCTTCGTAG